>NC_142598.1:14721625-15321625 GCF_965207765.1 Zootoca vivipara
TCCTGATGTATATCTTTGTTCTAAAGGTGAACGTACATAACACAGTATAAATCTCTGTAGCAATTTTCTAATACGTTCTTACCTCCTAATGTACCAAAGTTAGATTCTAGATCTTATCTTTTTCCAATATTCTTCAAATTCAATCAAATATTAACATAGGCAGTGCACCTTTGCTGTACTTTTGAACATATAACTTATACCTTTCCCAATTTTCTGCAAATTTTTGTTTTGATTTGTCCCTCAAATTACTGTAGGGACCTCAGTTTCCTTCCATCCTTTAGCAATCAATAGCCTTGCCGCAGCTGTTGCATATAGGAATATTTCTTTCCTTGAATTTGGTATTTCTTTTCCAACGATACTTAGTAAGAACACCTTTGGGGGTTTTTTGGAAATGTAATTTCTAATATTTTTTTGATTTCATCATAGATTAAACCCAAAATATTTTGATCTTCCCACAAGTCCACCACATTACCTGGTTCTATTTGGTATAACTGTGTCATGCCCCCTCTGGCTCCAGCATCTCCAGCTGCTGTTCAACCCTTCTCACTGGCTGGTCACAGTCCTCCCCACTCCCAATGAAACTTTTTGCTCTGCAAGGGACCGATGGATGAAGCCAGCAGGTCTGCTTCCTCCTCTCCAACATCTGGAGTCACAAGGAGATGACCTCGCCCCATGGGTGCCAGCTTTCAATACCCCGCCCGCCCCCCCACTTCTTCTTCTCCTCTTCCTCCTTCTGTCTCTTCCATCTGGGATTCCCAACCAAACCAGGCCATATTCTGATGGAATCAATGATTAAAGGCTGCATTTTGGATGACAGAGAAAGTACAGTGGTACCTTGGGTTACAGATGCTTCAAGTTATAGACGCTTCAGGTTACAGACTCCGCTAAGCCAGAAATAGTACAGTGGTACCTTGCAAGACGAATGCCTCGTGCAATGAAAAACTCGCAAGATGAAAGCATTTTGCGATGTTTTTGGTGACTCGCAAGATGAAGTTTTCTATGGCCACGCTTTGCAAGACGAATTTTTTTTGGCTTTTTTTTGCCGCGGCAAACCACGCTTCGCAAGACGAAATTATCGCAAGACGAAGCGACTCACGGAACGAATTACTTTCGTCTTGCGAGGCACCACCCTCAGGTTAAAAACTTTGCTTCAGGATGAGAACAGAAATTGTGCGGCGGCGGAACGGCGGCAGCGGGAGGCCCCATTAGCTAAAGTGGTACCTCAGGTTAAGAACAGTTTCAGGTTAAGAACGGACCTCCGGAACGAATTAAGTTCTTAACCAGAGGTACCATTGTACGGGAATGGAAGCATTACTAAAAGATGCAAAATGGCACAGAAAGCCCCCTTTGTAATAATCTCTGGCATAACAAGAGGCAGAGAAAGAAGCCATGCAAATTCACTTGCATCTCCTGTTCTGCAAAGTTGCTTTAATAGGAATTCGTATACACAGCAACATTCTCTTAAGCCTAAACTGGATATTATAGGAGACATGAAGTTTCTGCCACCTGATGTCTCACACCCTCCTATCCTTATAATGTGTGCTACAGCACAATGTGTGACACATTGTCATGCTGCCCTTTCATCTCTGAAGCACCAGTGATATTGGGCGTAGAGGCACAATACAATGACATCATGTCTCAAGTTGCATCGTCGTAACAGACTTTACAGGGAAGGGATGACAAAAAGACATGGGATGCTGGGAGCTCTCTCTCTTGTAGAAATCTAGCTCTGCCATAACCGTGACTGATAACTGTAAAGTGGTTCGTGTAAATGCAATTAAACTTATCACATTGGGCCATATAGCCTTAAAGCAAAAGTGAACAAAATCTAAATTTAGTCCAACATCACAGAGTTCTTACTGGAGGGCGTTACTTTGTAATTTTTTTCTTAACATTCTAATTGTTTGCTAATTCCTCCTGGGAAATCTTTGTCCTAGTTTCCTCAGGACTTCATAATTATATAAAATTCTGCATATTTCATGGTTAAAGAAGCAAATATTACAAAAACTGTGAAACTGCAAAGAGCAAACAAGCACAAGCTAATGGCAGATGGCGGTGGGGGAGAGAGAAGTGCTTTATATTTGGAACATTAATAACAGTGATCAAAAAAGAGAGAAACAATAAATAAAAATCTATCCAAAGTTGTTGAAATTTAAGAGAGGCTTTAAATGGGATGGCAGATTACCACATTCGTATGGAACTATTCTTAACTTTCTCCTTGAGTGTACTTTTATAATTCTAAATAAAGAAACAGGCAGCGGGTTCTGCCTCCTTGATTCTTGATTTTGTACACAAAAGTTTGTATACCTCTCCCCCAGCACAAAAACTCCCCATATGTGGACTGCTCCCTGACTGTTAGCACATAGAGTTCAATGGCACTTGCTTCCTGTGATCTGCATCCAGCTAAGTCATGCTAAGACCCACTGAAATCAATATACTTCAGATCCTGAAGTCCATTGAATTCAATGGTCCAACACTGATTTAGTAACTAAGTCTTAGCTGGATGCAACCCAACAGGTAACTTTATATGACTGCAGTCAAAAGTGAGTCTCACAGGTGCGTATGATGAAGATGTAAATGTGAAAGACAAATAAGAAAGAAGCTGAAAAGAAAAACTGACATTTCTGGGAAATGTGAGGAATTGGTGCCAATAAATATTTTTGTGTGCGTTCTCTGTGCTAGAGTCTGGGTATTTCTCCTGCTGGGTATACAGTTGTTTCTATCACTAATGGAACTTCCCCTTTGTTGTTGTTGTTGTTTAGTCGTTTAGTCGTTTAGTCGTGTCCGACTCTTCGTGACCCCATGGACCAGAGCACGCCAGGCACTCCTGACTTCCACTGCCTCCTGCAGCTTGGTCATACTCATGTTCGCAGCTTCGAGAACACTGTCCAACCATCTCGTCCTCTGTCGTCCCCTTCTCCTTGTGATCTTTCCCAACATCAGGGTCTTTTCCAGGGAGTCTTCTCTTCTCATGAGGTGGCCAAAGTATTGGAGCCTCAGCTTCACGATCTGTCCTTCCAGTGAGTACCCAGGGCTGATTTCCTTCAGAATGGATAGGTTTGATCTTCTTGCAATCCATGGGACTCTCAAGAGTCTCCTCCAGCACCATAATTCAAAAGCATCAATTCTTTGGCGATCAGCCTTCTTTATGGTCCAGCTCTCATTTCCCTACATCACTACTGGGAAAACCATAGCTTTAACTATATGGACCTTTGTTGGCAAGGTGATGTTTCTGCTTTTTAAGATGCCGTCTATGTTTGTCATTGCTTTTCTCCCAATAAGCAGGCGTCTTTTAATTTCGTGACTGCTGTCACTATCTGCAGTGATCATGGAACCCAAGAAAGTAAAATCTCTCACTGTCTCCATTTCTTCCTCTTCTATTTGCCAGGAGGTGATGGGACCAGTGGCCGTGATCTTGGTTTTCTTGATGTTGAGCTTCAGACCATATTTTGAGCTCTCCTTACCCTTCCATAACTAAGAGCCACCCAGTTAACTTTTCTTTACTATTGTTGCCTTAAGATGGCTGTCCTTGCTATCGCCCAAACAATCGATCGAAAACTGCTCTCATGGCTCAAAACGTACCTGGCATTTGCATTCCTGGCCTTAGCGGAATTCTTAAGAATTATCAGTAAAATGCCAAGTTGGCATTAAATTAGCATAGAGTGTTGTGTATTGAGTCAAAGGATTTTATATCTGTATTATTATTGTCTGTATTTGCATTAGGATAAAGTAACTGCCTTTTGGTTCCAGAGGGTACAGCTACTATTGGTTCATTTAAGCTGCTGTATTTGGATCCTCTGTCTTATTGGTTCCCTCCAAAAGGCAGCACTGTGATTGCCTGATATTGTTCCCTCCAAAATGTATCCCTTTCTAGCTAGTTCCCTGTCCCTATAAATGTAGCCTTCCTGCCCTCACAGTCAGTCTTGTTCACTTTAATAAAGAGCTGTTACTAGAGAACTATCTCCAGCATGTTATGTCAAGAGAGCTGAAATCACAAACCCCACGTCACAACATAGAGTATCTAGGAAGCTTGCATTGTCGCCAATTACTGCCGATGTGTATGGTCACTGTGGATACAGATAAATCTGCTAATTGAGGATAATCAGACATCTGACAACATGGACTGGCGCATGAAAGCTTATTAATGAATAATGGAGTTCGAAGTGCCTTGGAGATCATGTGCTCCAACCCGGCCTGCTCAGTGCGAGATCAGCAATGCAGGCCCTGCAGTTACAGTGCACCTTGTCCAGCCACTGCTTAAATACTTCTAATGGACGAGGGCCAAGCACCACCCCAAAAAACTCTGTTTTAATGTCAAAACAGCTATTTTACCATTAGGAACTTTCTTCTACAGTGGTACCTTACAAACACTTCAGGTTACAAATTCCGCTAACCCAGAAATAGTACCTCAGGCTAAGAACTTTGCTTCAGGATGAGAACAGAAATCGTGCTCCGGCGGCGCGGCAGCAGCAGCAGCAGGAGGCCCCATTAGCTAAAGTGGTGCTTCAGGTTAAGAACAGTTTCAGGTTAAGAATGGACCTCCAGAACTAATTAAGTTCTTAACCAGAGGTACCACTGTAATGTCACTGTCCAACTGTAAGTTTGTGACACAGGTTGGTTCCCCCCCCCAGGGGTTACATGTGTGTTTTCGTATGCTTATAATCAGAACTTTTTTCCAGCTGCAACTCCCAGCAACTCAGTTCCAGCACCTCTCAGGTGGGCGCCATTGCCATTATAAAAGATAATAATAATAATAATAATAATAATAATAATAATAATAATAATTTATTTTTATACCCCGCCCACCTGTCTGGGTTTCCCCAGCCACTCTGGGTGGCTTCCAACAGAATATTAAAATACAAGAATCTATTTAACATTAAAAGCTTCCCTAAACAGGGCTGCCTTCAGATGTCTTCAAAAAGTCTGGTAGTTGTTTTTCTCTTTGACATCTGATGGGAGGGGGTTCCACAGGGTGGGTGCCACTACCGAGAAGGCCCTCTGCCTGGTTCCCTGTAACTTGGCTTCTCGCAACGAGGGAACCGCCAGAAGGCCCTCAGCACTGGACCTCAGTGTCCAGGCTGAACGATGGGGGTGGAGACGCTCCTTCAGGTATATTGGACCGAGGCCGTTTAGAGCTTTAAAGGTCAGCACCAACACTTTGAATTGTGCTTGGAAACGTACTGGGAGCCAGTGTAGGTCTTTCAAGACTAAGGGAGGCGTTCATGGTAAGGTCTGGCACCTCTTCTTCTAGAAAAATAGCATAGCTTATAATGAATACAGGAACAGAATTTGTCTATCTGCCTATGGTTTTTGAGTAGCAGGCATATTAGGTGGTACCCGTTCTTGAAATGCTCTGTAAGACACTGTTTCTAATACATTTTCGTAACTAGCTGAAATAGGTGTATACTTGTTTATACTGATGTTGTGAGACATACACATATGCTAAAGAATTCAGACAGTGCATGATTAGTTATCCATCAGGTTTCATTGAGCGCTCTAGTACCTAACAAGCGTGTTCTGTTGCTATATATTGTAATTGAAATATCTCCTTTTGCAGTACGGTTTCTCCACCTAGTACCATAGCTGCCAAATTTTCCCTTTTCTCGCGAGGAAGCCTATTCAGCATAAGGGAAAATCCCTTTAAAAAAGGGATACCTTGGCAGCTATGCCTAGTACTTTGATTGCCCATTACAGTGTAGAATGCCTTTCTAGAAACAGTTTCAGCTATGTGTGTGAAGAATTAACATTTAAATCTCAGAAATGAAGTTTCGCCTTGCTTGTGAAAAAGGCATGCAAACTTTACTTTGGTATCAAGAGAAACCATGGCTCCCACTTTATATAGTGTGTGTGTATATATATATAACATTTTGTAAAACATGTGTAACACTGTCAACAGCTTGGCTGAAAGATGAATCTTGCAGAAAGTGTTTTGCTGTGCTGATGGACTGAAGAGAGCCAAGAGACGATGTCACAGATTGTTGCTTCTTTTTGACAAATACACCAGGCATTGGGCCAAAATCTAAACATACTGTACAATGTCCAAATTTGCCATGTGCTATAAGATCCATTGTACCAAGTCAAAGCAATGTTGTCAATGAGCCACTAGTTGATCCTAAAAAAAAGGTATCCTTGCTACCAAACCAGGTTTGATGAAAAAAAAGTCAAAGCCATGGATAAACACAGAAGAGGTTTTCTTTCCCTGAAATAAAAGTTTCCAGGGATCTGTGAGGCCAAACTCAAGGAAGGGATATTTGTAGGTTCACAAGTCAGAGAAATAATAAAAGACAATGTATTTGATGATATGGTAAATGAAGTTGAAGGCAGAACATGAAAAGCATTTGTATCTGTTGTTACAAATTTTCTTGGAAATGTTAAGGCCATAAGCTACAAACAATTGATAGTGAATTTCTAAAATGCTTATAAAACTATGGGAAGTAATATGTCTCTGACAATTCATTTCTTAGATTAATATCTTGACTTCCACCCACCCAATGTGGGTGCTGTTAGTGATTAACATTGGGGAGTTGTTTCAACGATGTATTTCTGCCATGGAAAAGAGGTCCAAGGCAGGTTAGTCCCAGCATGCTCAGGGATTTCTGCTGGTCATCAGTAAGGAATGTTCCAAAAGCAAAATACAGTTGTACTTCGGAAGTTGAACGGAATCCATTCCGGAAGTCTGTTTGACTTCCAAAACGTTGAGAAACCAAACCAAAATAAAAAAATTCCTTCCAGTAGCACCTTTGAGACTAACTAAGTCTGTTATTGGTATGAGCTTTTGTGTGCATGCGCACTTCAGATACAAAAGCTCATACCAATAACAAACTTAGTTGGTCTCTTAGGTGCTACTGGAAAGAACTTTTTTATTTTGTTTTGACTACGGCAGACCAACACAGCTACCTACCTGTTCAGAAACCAAGGTGTGGCTTTTGATTGGCTGCAGGAAGCTCCTGCAGCCAATCGGAAGCCGTTCAAGTTACAAAGAACGTCCGCAAACCAGAACACTCACTTCCGGGTTTGCGGTGTTCGGGAGCCAAAATGTTCAAGTCGCAAGGCGTTCATCAACCAAGGTACAATTGTATAGATGTGAAACAACATCAGATAATTTTTGATGTGTTCATAATTTTAAAAAGAAACCTATTTGCATATAGTTTTTGCCTTGCTTACTTCAGAAATAAATTCTCCAGTACAATAGTGGTGAGTGGTAGAGAAAATTCAAAGTGATTTCCAAGCTCAATAGTCTATTTTGTATAAGACACACTATATCTTTTGCAAGTCACAACATTTTTGTGGGTTTTTTGTTTGTTTGTTTGGCCATGCAATGTGTTTAGCTCTCAATTGCTTCCATGTGATTTCCACTCACTAGTTGTATTTCTACCCTCTGGAGCAACTGGTCTTTTCCACCTTCTGCATGACAGTCCTGCAGACATTTGAAAACCATGTCGCCCCTTAATCTTTCCTTTGCCAGACTAAACAGATCCTGCTCTTTCAACAATTCCTCATAGGACTTAATCTCCAAATCCCTCATCAACCTGATTGCCATGCATTTTTAAAATATGATGTGCAGAACTGGACACAGTACTTTAGGTGTAGTATTATTAGCACATAACATACTGGAACAATTACTTCCTGCAATCTGGCCAGCATGCATCTGTTAATGCAGCCTAAGACTTAATAGCTCTCCCCCCCCCCCAACTGCATTACACTGCTGGCTCATGTTCAGCTTGTGATCCTCTAAGAATCCGAGATCCTTTTTCTATGTGCTGCTGCCAAGCCATTTGATTTTATGCTTTCACTTTTTTTGTACCTAAACGCAAGACTATTTTCTCTGTTGAGCTTCGTAATAATTGTCATAATAAATCTGTCTGTCTTTAAATTGAGAATATTATTTGTTGTTTCGCATTAAAAATCAATGTAAAGTGCTGACTAAAACGTATTTTTATAGATGAAGGAAGGAAGGAATAAGGAAGGAAGGAAGGAAGGAAGGAAGGAAGGAAGGAAGGAAGGAAGGAAGGAAGGAAGGAAGGAAAATTGTAGAACATAGGTGTATTTGTCAGAATTGTTTGCATTTTGCCATTATTAAGCAATTTGTTTACTCAGGGTTGCCAGTCAATGTGTACAGAAGAGCAAGGATTGACCTGACGGAGCGTCTCCACCCCCATTGTTCAGCCCGGACACTGAGGTCCAGCCCGAGGGCCTTCTGACGGTTCCCTCCCTGCAAGAAGTGAGGTTACAGGGAACCAGGCAGAGGGCCTTCTCGGTATTGGCACCCGCCCTGTGGAACGCCCTCCCATCAGATGCCAAGGAAATAAACAACTACCTAACTTTTAGAAAACATTGGAAGGCAGCCCTGTTTAGGGAAGTTTTTAATGTTTGATGTTTTATCATGTTTTTAGTTTTGTATTGGGAGTTGCCCAGAGTGGCTGAGGAAACCCAGCCAGATGGGCAAGGTATAAGACTTTCTGGGCTCTTCCTCTCACCAAATGCCCCACTGTCACTAGCTACCTTTTGGCTAGCCTCTCAACTTATTCCAGTCTCTCGCCCTGGAAAATCACTAATCCGTTCTGGGTGTTGGAGCCAAACTAAGCTAGTTGAACTTAGCTCCCATTGAAATCAATAGCTGCTAGCCATGATGTTCTGTCTCCACCACTGGAGGCAGTATCCCTTTGGAGACCAGTTGCTGGGAATTGCCGGTGGGAAGAGTGCCGTTGTGCTCAGGTTCCATTTGCAACTTTCCCACGGACATCTGCTTGGCCATTGTGAGAAGTGCGTGCTGGACTAGATGGGCATCTGGCCTGATCCAGCAGACTCTTCTTATTATATGTTCTTAAGGAAGTGTTAAATTAAATCATGGTTATGATTTCAATGGGATTTTAATTTAGCAAACTTAAATCTGGATCCGGTCTGAGGTTAACTGCAGAAATAGTGCAGATTCTTGTGACCTGGCATGCGAGCAAGCAATATCCCGCTGGTTGAAAATCCATTACAATCCAAAGGGAATGTTACCTCACTTCCTGGCCGCAGTTCCCTATCCACCCTGGCTTACGCAAATAACTATTAAGATCAAACAAATTGGCCTAAATCCTGAAGATCTTTTTAATGGAACTTTGAATAAGGCAAAAATAATTATTACTCAGAGACTTCACGATGTTGAATTGCAATAAGAAGATGCCTCGCTCCTGGAGAATTACAGATGTCTAAAATCGTGGCCTAACTTTGCAGCTGCCCCTTACTTATCTAACAGCACTACCGAAACCTATAGATGGGCCTTTTCTAGAGCCCGTTTTGAGGCAATGCCCTCAGCTGTAACTGTACAGCAAATTTATGCGGGTACCAATTCATGAGCGCCTTTGCCCTTGCATGTCCAATAAGGTAGAATCTGTCACTCACATCCTTTTATTCTGTGAATTTTACGGTGAAGAATGAGTTCGATTTATTTTACCCCTTTTATCAAAATTTATACCCTTACAATATTATTTGGAATTCTCCTCCAAAAAGATTCCTCAAGTCCAATATCATATGATGTGGCCAAATTCTGCACTTTAGCTATTAAGAAATGTAAATCTCTTCTACTTAATAATACATTGGAAATTCCTTTCGTGTAACTGTTCTGCTTCTGGTGATGTTATTGCTGATTTTTTGTTTGGAATTATGGTACTTTGTATTGCTGGCTTTTGCTGTAATAAAATTGAACTGAACTGCAGTTCCCTGCAATGGAAACTCAAAAAGGGAAAGTTCCCTTTAGGGTCAGCCCACTAGCCATACCTGCTAAGTTCCTTCTTAAAAAATAAGGGATTGACCGGAAGTAGCAGACCAGAAGTAGCGCTGCCACCATTTTGGAACTGGGCGGAGCATGCTCAGAAGTGACTTGATGCTGCTTTGCCCAGTTCCAAAATGGCCACCACACCAGAAGTCACGCTGCAGCCATTTTGGAACTGGGCAGAGCAGCATCAAAAGTCGCTTCTGAGCATGCTCCGCCCAGTTCCAAAATGGCCGTCACGCCAGAATAAACCGGGGGGGGGGTCCATTTTTTCGGCTGGGAACAGCCGGAAAAATGGGGGTTTCCCGGGAAATACGGGAGACTTGGCAGCTATGCCACTAGCAACAGTTCACTGACTACACCATACCTTGGGAAAATATCCTGCCCAACTGGAAATGGCCTTATGGACCAGATGTTCTGGATGTCCTGGGAAGGCGCTCACCTCATCCAGATGTAGATAGAGCAGCACAGCTCCTTCTGCTTTCCTGTGTTGGTCCCAGCAATATTGGAAGAGGCAGCGGTAATTAATAAAGTCTTTCCCAGCTCTCCTGATGACCCAGACAGATACAGTACTTGCTAGCAGCTTTCCCCATTTGGTGACCTTGTTGGCATCTGGCCTGTCTCAAGAGACGATGGGAGTGCGCCTGTTGAGGTGAAGTGAAACCACTTTGGAGAAACTGGTAACTTGTAACTTCTGCTTCTCCTGAGTTGTTTTGGTGGCATTAGCAACACTGAAGTGACCTCTCCAGGGCGCAAGCCTGGGCACTGTATATGGAGGTCCTGGGCTACTCAGATGACAAGACCCACACACCCACACACACCCGGCCTCACTGATGTAGTCCAAAGGAAAACAGAGTGATATGTTTGGCACCAGTTTGGCTGCAGGAGTTGTCGGAAGGAGGCGTACAAGGGATAATCCAACCATCTTAGGGACTCCTTGTGTAGAGTTTACTCCTTCGCCTTTTCTTCCCCTGAAGACATTCTGCAAGGCAGCAGATATGGATTTCTACAGTACTTGCTGTTTACTCCCAAAGCCCTTGTTACAAATGAGTATAGCTGCAAGGCAGCAGAGGTTTAGGATCAGAATGATAATAATAATAATAATAATAATAATAATAATAATAATAATAATAATAATAATAATTTACTTATACCCCACCCTTCTGGCCAGGCCTCCACAGCCACTCTGGGCAGCTTCCAACAGAATATTAAAAACACAATAAAACATCAAACATTAAAAACTCCCTAAACAGCATTGCTTTCAGATGTCTTCTAAAAGTCAGATAGTTGTTTATTTCTTTGACATCTGATGGGAGGGCGTTCCACAGGGCGGGCACCACTACCGAGAAGGCCCTCTGCCTGGTTCCCCGTTACTTCGCTTCTCACAGGGAGGGAACCGCCAGAAGGCCCTCGGGGCTGGACCTCAGTGTCTGGGCTGAATGATGGGGATGGTGACGCTCCTTCAGGTATACTGGGCCGAGGCTGTTTAGGGTTTTAAAGGTCAGCACCAACACTTTGAATTGTGCTCAGAAATGTACTGGGAGCCAATGTAGGTCTTTCAGGACTCGTGTTATATGGTCTCAGCGCCACTTCCAGTCACCAGTCTTTCTCCTAGATGGGCTACATTTGCAGGAGGATGGGCTCCATCTGCCCTGTCATTTAATTGCAGTGTTGTTGTTGTTGTTGTTGCTGCTGCTGTTGCTGTTGTTGTTTTAACAGACCGGGGCCCCACCCCTGACTTAGGTCTACTTGCATTATTTACAGACTTGTAGGCGAGCAGCTCTTTGGTATTTCATACATTTGTGCAGATCACTTTCATCTTGTATATCATCATTGCTTTGTGAACTTATGCCTCAGTCATTTTCTCTTCATTCATGACACCTGAAATCAAAGAAAAGGTATTAACATTCTGCAATACGTATCCAACAAGTCTGATATATGTCAGTAGGTTTAATGTGACACTGTATTTATGTAAAACAATTAAAGATATGGGTGCTTATGTATGTGCACTGCACTGGTAAAGTTTATGACACCCGTGATGTCATTACTGGCTAAATATTCATGACTGCAGACATCTGCCCAAGATTATTTTCAGACTTACTTAAGGAATTTACACTCCCCACTCCGCTGTACATGGAAGTGCAACCATTCCATCACCTAATTCTACTCTACTTTCTATGTGTTGTGAGCTGGAAGGGGCAGGAACAGGATGATACCATCCCAGCCCCCTGCCCACTCAGAACACAAGCTTGTGGGAATCACTGGGACATTTTCTTAGGTGTGCTTTGGGAAGGAGTTAGCATGTCATGAATCACACTTGGCTAATGTGAATTACCCTCACATTATTATTGCATCAGGAGATCGATAGTATGCTGGCGCTGTAATGTTTTTTATTTCTTTTATTGCTTTGCACAACAAAATCTTGCTGCTGACCGTTTTCGTGAAGCTCTTTGCTCCCTGTGAAAGAGGTATTGCTTTCTCTGCCTCTTTCACAGGAAGAGAAAGAACTTTGAAGAATTTATCCTTAAGGATAGCGGGGAAGCTTGAGTACCTTAACTGTATACATCTTTTTCTCTCAAAGAAAAACACCTGCAACATGCCCCCTGTACATTCGCCACGGCAGGATTTTCATTACAAACAGGCTTCCTCACCTGTGGCAATTTCTGGAGCAGCACATGTGACCACATGAAATATATGTTTTGCTTCATTGAAAGCTTTTAGAATTTTTACAGAGGGTCTAGATCATCCATAATTAAACACCTCCTCCTCCTCCTCCTCCTCCTCCTCCTCCTCCTTCTTCTTCTTCTTCTTCTTCTTCTTCTTCTTCTTCTTCTTCTTCTTCTTCTTCCTCCTCCTCCTCCTCCTCCTCCTCCTCCTCCTCCTCCTCCTCCTCCTCCTCCTCCTCCTCCTCCTCAGTGGCTGCTCAATCCAACTTAATTTTACAAGGTAAATATTATACTTGGAGCCAAGTTTATATTCTAAACAGGCACCATTCAAATAGCATCTTTGAAAAATAGTTTTGGGATACGCAGTGAGAGGGATTGTAAGCCAGCAGATGGGGATTCATTTTTAAAACAACAACAGCAACAAAGTTATTGAGCAGCACATAATAATTTAAGAAGCTTTAAGAAGCAAAGAGAAGAGTTGAGTTAAAGGACATTCTGTTCTGTTATTGTTTCTCTGCTTTGGCTTGGCTTGAGCATTAATGATGGATGTTAATTAATGGAGAAGCACTGGAGCAGATCATCTGCATCATCTTGATGAGGGTTAGCCGGCTCCTCTACTCTCAGGAGCCACTATGTTCTCTGCAAAGTGATACAAGGATTGGAAGTGCATTTTCCTGCACAGACCAACCCCTTCACTATTAGTTAAATGCCATAATGCAGCCGATGCCATCTAGAAGGAACGGCATTGCAATTATTTATTTATAACACATTTCCTCACTGCTCTTTAGCTGTTAAAAAGAGCCCCAAGGCAGCTGACGCAACAATAAAATAAAATTAAAAAGAACATTCAAATGCAAGATAAACTGGTAAAGAAAACCATAACTAGACCAAATTAAGACACATTAAAAGCCAGGGAAAACTAAAAAATGTCTTAACAACTCACTTAAAGCAGTGTTTCCTAACCCAGTGGGGCGATTGCCCCAGGCACAAAATTGTTAGGGACGTGAAATTTCTCCGTTGAAAATGGCATCTCCACGTGAACCAGGAAGTGACGTCTCCAGACAACAAAACAATTCTTCTTTTCTTATTTCTGTGGCTGCAATCTCCTGGGTGACGCAGATGCCATGCTCCATCCATGTCCCTCTCTCCCTCCCACCCCCCACCCCCTGGGCCCTGGCAACCCATGCTAAGCTACTGTCCTAACCTGTGGGTTGCAACCCAAAAGTGTGCCCTGAAGCCTGTGCAAGTGGGCCAAGTAAAACCAAAATAATTATTACTTTTAACCGTTGATTGCTACCATAAGAACCCTTTATATGTTTCTGCTCTGTATCGTAATGCTGTGTTGACACTTATAGCTGAATGTCTGTAAAGCTCAAGCCTTACATTTTAACACTTAGGAACTTCCCTTTGTAGGTAGATCCTGAGATAGTTTGACACAAAGTGCTCATACATGGAGCTGTTTTTAGAAGCCTATGCATCAGAGGAGAGCTGTTCTACTTACTCAAAAGTCTTTGTGCAAGCACCTGGTGGTGGTGGAGCCTATGGCAGAGGCCGCCCTGGAAGAGGCGGAGGAAGCGAGGTGACAGAAGTCGGACACAGGGCTGCCTTTCCCATAGGTGCTAGGGGTGTGGGGCACCCAGGAGCCAGGCTCTCAGGAGCCAGCCTGAGAGTTGAGACCAGGGAAGAGCCCACCCATCAGTTGGAGTGCTGCGGCGACTCTTCTGCTGTGGGCGGCTCTGCGCCGCGAGTTCGGGGGCAACCGAGCCAGCGAGACACAGAGGCGGCCGGATGGCTCCGCCCTCCCGCGTGCCTGGGACTGGGCAACCTGGGAGGGGGGCTGCTGGGCAGATGTTTGCACCCTAGTGCCACATATGCTTAAGACAGCCCTGGCCAGACATCACAGATGTCAAACAGATGATGTCCCACCAGGGCCATCTTAAGCATATCCGGCACCGTGGTGCAAAGCTCCCTCTGTTTCCCAGAGTTTTTAAGGGAGGACGGCGCTGCCGGTGGGGCTGGAGGAAGTAGGCAGCAGCTGGAGGGTGGCTGCTCCAGCAGGAAAGAGGCATAGGCTGGATGTGGTGCCTCCCGGCTCAGCTGGCTACTTTGTGCCACGGTGACTACAGCCGACAGAGACTCCGGGTGCGGCACTGCTTCGGCGCGGCATAGCGGAGGCGGGTGAGGACGGCAAGCTGATGCCGGGAGGTGCCGCATCCAGCCTCCACCTCTTCCCTGGCGCCCTCCAGAACTTGGCACCCTGGCACCCTGCGCCACTAGCCTCTATGGGTAAGACGCCCCTGTGTCCCACTTAATTTGGGGCAGTTGAGTGGTGTGCTGCTGTAGAGGTGGGCTGGGCTGCTGAGGCATACCTGCCAAGTTTCTCTCTGAAAAATAAGGGACCGGACCGAAAGTAGCATACCGGAATTAGCGCCGCGGCCATTTTGGAACTGGCCGGAGCATGCTCAGAAGTGACTTTTGATGCTGCTGTGCCCAGTTTCAAAATGGCCGCCGCACCAGAAGTCGCGCTGCAGCCATTTTGGAACTGGGCAGAGCAGCATCAAAAGTCGCTTCTGAGCATGCTCCGCCCAGTTCCAAAATGGCCACCGCGCCAGAATAAACCGGGGGGGAAACAAAAAAAAATCCGTTTTTTCGGCTGGGGACAGCTGGAAAAACGGGGGTTTCCCAGGGAAAACGGGAGACTTGGCAGCTATGTGCTGAGGAGATGGAAGATCTGGCCTCCAAGGAGCATGCCACAGCTGTTGCTGTCACTACAGCAGCAGCAGTGAGCAATGGAGTCTGGAACTGCTGCCCCTGTGGATCCTGCCACCTGAGGCGGTCACCTCACCTTGTCTCATGGGTGGGCCAGCCCTGCCACTGAATAACCTGAGCTACCTGACAAAGCAATAGATGTGCTGCTGCCATATCTTTTCAAGATAAGTGTTTCGGCAATGACTAGTATCAGAATGAAATACAGTAGAAGGTTAGGTATCAGTAAACATCTGAGGCTTTTCCTGACAACCATCAAACCCCACATTTGTTGGCAAAACGCAAAACCCCTCCCTCCCACGGCTACTTGCCAAAATGGACTTTACCATGAATCAAACTATTAAAAACATTCATAGTTCATTATACTTAACACTGCTTGTGTAACTGTATATTTTTAGAATAAATATTTATAGCTTATGAAGCAATGCTCTGCAATTAGATTGTTGGTGTTCTTATATTCCCATAAACAAAAGTGTAAATAACTTTGTAAGTACTACGAATATTTTACCAAATTTTACATTAATGGGGGCATTAAGTAATTTTTTTGCTTGGATGCCTCAAGTAATGGTTATAAAATATGCAAACTTAGAGTTAAGATGCATAAATGTGACAGCTGCAGAAGATTTAAGGTCCATAATTTATGTGACAATCCAGTATATTTGGTTTTGTCGATCGCCATACTGACATGGCTGGGAGCCACTCACCTTAAGGATAACAGTGAAGAGACCAATCATGTCATCCTTGGGAGGGGCTTTCGCAGTTGTAACGCTCCCTCCCCTAGGTCTCCCTCTCTCTCTCTCTCTCTCTCTCTCTCTCTCTCTCTCTCTCTCACACACACACACACACACACACACACACACACAGAGAGAGAGAGAGAGAGAGAGAGAGAGAGAGAGAGAGAGAGAGAGAGATTCTACATGCAGATATGGGCCTCAGAATATGACTGCAACTGTTCGGAAAACCTGGTCCATGCAATTTTGGGCTTTATGGATAATGACAAGCATGTTGAATTGGAAACCAGTGAAATTTAGTATAAGGTTACCAGACACCCCCATTTCCCAGGGACAGTCCCCGGATTTACAAATCAGTCCCCTGACAATATCCCATCATTCTTACTGAAGTTGAAAAGTGTCCCCGGATTCACACTGAAAAAAAATCTGGTCACCTTAATTTAATAAGTGTGTGCCTCTGCTTGCCCACTCTCCCCAGTCCAAAAACTTCTTCCACTAGGCTGCCTTTTAACAATCTGCCTAAAACAATTCCCCAGGTCTCCCTGCAGCCTGTCAAGGTAGCATAGTTTATGACTTCTAGGCATGAAGTGGTTAGAATAATTAAGGACCACAACAGTTTTATGAACAAAATAAAAAGCTTAGTAAAAGATTTAGAAGGTTCCTTGATGATAAGCAAAGCAGAGATAGTTACAGGTAGGTAGCCGTGTTGGTCTGAGTCAAAGCAAAATAAAAAAATCCTTCAGTAGCACCTTAAAGACCAACTAAGTTTTTATTTTGGTATGAGCTTTCGTGTGCATGCACTCTTCTTCAGATACATTTACAAAGCAGAGATACCGGTAGTTTGCTAGCACACAAGCAGCTTCCCCATGGAGCAAAGGAACAAAATAAAACAGGACAATGCACAATCCTTTCCCTGTATCAATACAAAATCCCTAAGGATATGAATTTACATGAGGATTCACCTCTTTGTAAGCTCTCCAGCTTGGCTGTGTGTGTTTGCCTTCCTGAGACGTCAACTTTGTCGCACCTTGAAAACAAAAACAAACTGACCGATTCTAGCTTGTGCGTGTGTTGCAAATCACAGGCTCCAGGAAGTTTTGTGAATTTTAATTCCCAGTTTCAGAAAGGCTAGCTGCCAATTTTCACACCCTCAGTTAACATTCCTCCTTCCCCAGATCAGGTCAGGTATAACAAGTCAACCACATGAGCTTTATGTGGGGCTTCCTTGCACTTGATCCAGAGGCTGCAGTGTGTGCAAAATGCTGAAGCGCAATTGCTGACAGCACTGAGACCCTGTCAGCATGCAACCCCTCTTCTCAGAGATCAGCAACGGCTGTCAAGTTTAAGGTGTTATTATTACTATATTATGCCTTAAACAAATTGGGACCAGTTTCCTTGTGAAATCACCTTTATGTGCCCATGTTATAAGGAAAAACTGCTCCTTTTCCCTCATGGGGTATCCAAGAGCCAGTATATAGAGTCCTTAAGTGGCTCCCCTATCTGTAGGAGAAAATAACAGAGGCCAACCAGAGTATATCGAGAAGCAAATAGGCTAGCAAGGAACTGTTGCAACAGGGTCCCCACTCACCACACGCAGGAGGGAGGAGAACCCCGAACAATGGTGCGCAAGCCCTTATATAGACTTTTGAAATTGCGCACCCTGTAGCCCAAAACCACCACCCCGAAACATCATACATACATCACAGAAGGAGGCGGTCTACAGCAGAAATCCTGCTCGCCAGGATACCTGATAATGGTCACTGGTTGCATTACCTGGGCAGTCTGACCATTCTTTTGTGATGGTTAATACAGTGGAACCTCGGTTTATGAACACCTCGCTTTACGAATTTTCAGTTTACGAACGCCGTGGACCCATCTGGAACGGATTAAGTCACTTTCCATTACTTTCAATGGGAAAGTTCGCTTCAGTTTATGAACACTTCAGTTTAAGTACTCCATGGACCATCTGGAACAGATTAATCCACTTTCCATTATTTTCAAAGGGAAAGTTTGCTGCAGTTTATGAACAGACTTCCGGAACCAATTACACCCATGCTTTGGGTTAAGTACGCTTCAGGTTGAGTACTCCGCGGACCCGTCTGGAACAGATTAATCCACTTTCCATTACTTTCAATGGGAAAGTTTGCTTCAGTTTATGAACGCTTCAGTTTATGAACAGACTTCCGGAACCAATTGTGTTCATAAACCAAGGTACCACTGTACTTTAGTTCCTGAGTCCAGGTCACAGGCTCACCCTATTCATACACAAATGCACCCTTGAGACAGAATTTGTAAGCAAAAGATAATGGGGAGGCTTTCCCATTTCCTTTCTCCTTGCAGCGAAATATTTGAGGTCAATTTGGGAGAGTCAAAATGGCTTCAGGAATGTTCTCCTGTGCTATTTCAGCCACATGGTTTATATACTTATGTATGTGTTTGCATACATGTGATGTCAGTGGAAGACAGGAGTGCCTGGAGTGCACGGGCATTGCAAGGGAGGGGTGGGGGACGGCCAGCCCCTAGCTGCAGTCTGGCGGGGGCAGCCCGCGGGGCAGCGCAGCCAGCCCCTGGCCCACCCCTCGCCTCCTCCGGCCGAGTGCGCCACTGCCCTCACGCTGCCAGCCCAGCATGCCAGCTGCTGGCCTCACTGCACCGCCAGCCCCTGGCCCGCCCCTCACCTCCTCCAGCCGAGTGCGCCACTGCCCTCACGCTGTCAGCCCAGCATGCCAGCCGCTGGCCTCGCTGCACCACCAGCCCCTGGCCCACCCCTCGCCTCCTCCGGCCGAGCCAGAGTTTATGAACATTAAATTTATATTTGAGACCTTAGAATTCTTATAACACCCACTTAACAGCTTCAGTTTGTAGAACTTGCACTGTGACATAATACCCATTTCTGTATTTGTCAGAAATTCTTCTTTTAGTGTGGCAGCACCTGAACTTTGGAACTCCCTGCCGATTGACATGAAGTAGGTGCCTTCAGTTTTCTGTTTTTGGTGCCTGCCAAAAAGAAATGTTTGTTAAGAGAAGCCTACCCAGATATGTAGGATGTTGATTTCTATTTTAATCTGTTTTTAGTTTGTTGCTGATTTTATTTTTTAAATGTTTTTAATAGTTGCGATAATTTTGTTTTTTATTCTTTTTGCAAACCACTTTGAAGATTTCTTTCTTTCTTTCTTTCTTTCTTTCTTTCTTTCTTTCTTTCTTTCTAGCAGTGTATAGAATTTATGAAACAAATAAAATAGCCCTATAACCCCCAAAGAGCCCATCAAGAGTTTAAATGCTCATATAATACAAACCAATCCAATTACAGTTCTAACCCATAAATAATAGAGTGGGACAAAACAGAATGAAATAAGACCCATAGAGCTGGAATGCCCGTTGCAAATCCAGCCTGGAAATCTGTGAACAAACAGCTCCTGAATAAAACAGCTGAAAATCTATTCCAGCTTTAACAATGTTCCTCTGAAATTCCTAATCTTCAGCAAACGACAGCTAAATGGCAGCCTCCATGTTTCCGAGTGGTCCCAGAAAAACAAATGCTGATGAACATGTGCAAAATAGCTCTGCAGTTGTTTGATTCAGTGGCATTGATACTGCCGATAACATAGAGACAATACCACTTAGTTCTGGCAAGTAAATGATAATTGGTGTCTTTATTCCAGCCATAGAAATTGCTATGTGAGCTTTGGAGGGGAAAGGTTATCACAAAGGGACATAAGCAGCTTGTGTATCAAGTATTTTATTATGGCATGCAGCTGACATTTCATTTTAGCATTCTGTCGTGCTGGGCTGCATTAAATGTTTTAACTAAACGATGCAGTGGAATAATAAAACACCAAGGCTAACAAGATATATAAGTATGGGACAATTTTCAGCTGTCAAAGCAGAGCACTGGCTCATGTCAAGGTAAAGAATCAGGAGACACTCCAGAGAAACTGCTCAATACAATTGCAAACTCTGAACAGTACTCAATACTGTGTGGTGCTAAAAATATTTTTTGGGGGGGGGCACCTCTTGTGCTCCACTCTACAGTGGTACCTCGGGTTACAAACGCTTCAGGTTACAAGTGCTTCAGGTTACAGACTCCGCTAACCCAGAAATAGTACCTTGGGTTAAGAGCTTTGCTTCAGGATGAGAACAGAAATTGTGCTCCGGTGGAGTGGTGGCAGCAGGAAGCAAAATTAGCTAAAGTGGTGTCTCCGGTTAAGAGCAGTTTCAGGTTAAGAACGGACCTCCGGAACGAATTAAGTTATTAACCAGAGGTACCACTGTACACCATTTTTCGGGTGCTCCCTGCAGTATGGTGCTCAGTGTGGTAACACTGGTCACAGTACCCTAAAACCTCCTCTGACTTCTACATCTCTGTTGCCACCACCACTGTCCAAAATCAGAATTATGATTAGGGGGGAAAACCTGAATTATTATCCTGCGCTTTCAAGAATATCTTGGTTTCTGGAGCCTAATCCCTAACTGGGCATGGATGGGGATTGGAAAGAATCCATCATTAAGTACCTTAAAAAACAAACAAACCTACCCTAAATGTTGTGTCCTGGTAAACCCACATTGTCTTCTAAGGAAAAATAGATTATTTTGCCTGGTGTTGCACCTCCATGGTGCAAGGTCACCTCAAAAGATACTGGATAGCCTGAGCTATCTTCCCCCAAGGAACCTGAAGCAGGATTTTGCTGAACCGGTATAGCTTTTGTTAGTTATTGGGTGCTAAACCACATCACAGCTGAGTACAACTGAACAGGCTTTAATGGGGCAATCAAGAAAAGCACATATTGACTGCATCATTTTCAAAAGCACCGGTGATACTTCTCCCTGGGAAAATTACTACAACACTGTCAAGGTAAATCGGTTCTCTTTCCTTCTTCATTGTATGCCAGGTTTCTCAAGGACAGAAGCTCTTACTCTGGGACGTCTATCTCTGCTTTAGGACGACCCCAGGAGGTTACCGACTGATTCATGACCCAGACCCCTCTTCTCAGGGGCTTCTAAATAACTCAGGTATTTAACCCACATGGGTGGCGCTGTGGTTTAAACCACTGAGCCTAGGGCTTGCCGATCAGAAGGTCGGCGGTTCGAATCCTCACGACGGAGTGAGCTCCCATTGCTCAGTCCCTGCTCCTGCCAACCTAGCAGTTCGAAAGCACATCAAAGTGCAAGTAGATAAATAGGTACCGCTCCGGCGGGAAGGTAAACGGCATTTCCGTGCGCTGCTCTGGTTTGCCAGAAGTGGCTTAGTCATGCTGGCCACATGACCTGGAAGCTGTACGCCGACTCCCTCGGCTAGTAAAGAAAGATGAGTGCCGCAACCCCAGAGTAATCTGTGACTGAACCTAATGGTCAGGGGCCCCTTTACCTTTACCTAAGTAGTTCTAAGCTGTTATATGTGTCACATGATAGTTATTCCATGATACTTGGTACTCCCTGCCTATTGACATTACACAGAAACCTTGACTGTATTCTTTTCAGGGCTGGCTTCAAATCATCATCATCATCATCATCATCATCATCATCATCATCATCATCTTTTTGTACCAGCTATGTAGACGTTTTATCTCCTGTGTTTTATCTCTTTTTGGCTACTGCTGCTTAAAACCATTTGTAAATGTTTTCAGGGCCGGCCCTACGGCCAGGCTGGGTGGCGCAGGGCACCACGGCGCCGGCCCGCCCACTGGCCTGCCGGTCTGCCGGTCCGCCGCGCAGCTGCGCCCATGGCAACCGCGCTGTGCCTGCCCGCCCGCCCACCGTGCAGCAGCGCCTGTGGCATGCGCGCTGCGCCCACCCGCCCACCGCGCTGGGAAACGGTGCGGGGGGGGAGGGCGCCGGACGAATCCGGCGCACCACGGCGCCAGGGGCGCTTAAGACGGCCCTGAATGTTTTAAAACACCTGTTTTTATTGGGGCTGTGTTGTATATTTTTGTAAGCCACTTCTTAAAATCAAGCCGCATAAACATTTTGTTAAAATAAATAAAAGCCCCCCCCTTGCGTATTGGCACCGCAGGACTGCTCTGTCAAATTCTTTAATTCCAAATCTAATTAAGGTGGCAGGTCTTCTGCAGTCCACAGTGGATTTCACAACCCAGTGGAATAATGTAAGTATTGTAATTGGTCAGGTGCTGTATTCGTCCTTTTTTTGTTCTCTCAGCTTCACAAGAGATTTCCTTGCTAAGAGCTACCTTTAATTCAAACATTTTGTTCCTCAAGTACCTGTGACTTGGGACATTTAATCACAAAGAGAATGCTCAACTGAAAGGGAAAAAAAACACCCTTTAGTATAGATTTATGGTGTTCTGAGAGAGTTTTAGCTCACTAGTGGAATCATTTATCCTGTCTCTTTGACCGCTGCCTTTCTTGGGCTGTGAAGAATCGGGACATTTTAATAGGATAATTTCTCACAAGCAGATAGAAACCAGGATGGACAGGAGTCCTCTTTCATACCAGACAGCCTGTTATGTCAAGGGCTGCCCAGGAGAGTGTCCTCTTTTCCCGTATGTCTGGTATGAAACACAGAGGATGGGATGAGGTGGCAAGCGGGTGGTCGGTCTTTTTTCCCACTCAATAGGTCAAAGGCAAGCTGGCAGTTGAGCTGTTCCCACTGGCTCAGTAACCGCACTGTGAATCAAAACCTCAAATGCCCCACAGTCACAAAGGAGCAGCCATTTTGTTTTCCAGCCAATGGAAAGGAAACAGAAGCAACAACATTTCCTCAGGGTCCTTGAGGTTTCGATTTGTGCAGTAACAGTGTGGTAGCTCAGCGGCTGACTTGCCTTGGCTTGCTTCCTGCCAAATTTAAATGGTGGTAATTGTTTTCAAATGCACATCTGCACAACTAAATAAAATTCTACGCAAATGTGCGTCCCCTTTTGCCCTCACATCTCCTTTGGTTGCGATGTGTACTTGGCCACCCAGACAGTAGCGCAGAAAGACTTAATTGCCAATCTGCTCAAAAGCTTCTGGGGACTAGAATCATAGAGTTGGAAGAGACCACAAGGGCCATCCAGTCCAACCCCCTGCCAAGCAGGAAACTCCATCAAAGCATTCTTGACATATGCCTGTCAAGCCTCTGCTTAAAGACCTCCAAAGAAGGAGACTCCACCACACAAATTCCACTGCCAAATAGCTCTTACTGTCAGGAAGTTCTTCCTAATGTTTAGGTGGAATATTCTTTCTTGTAGCTTGAATCCATTGCTCCGTGTCCGCTTCTCTGGAGCAGCAGAAAACAACCTTTCTCCCTCCTCTATATGACATCCTTTTATATATTTGAACATGGCTATCATATTACCCCTTAACCTTCTCTTCTCCAGGCTAAACATACCCAGCTCCCTAAGCTGTTCCTCATAAGGCATTGTTTCCAGGCCTTTGACCATTTTGGTTGCCCTCTTCTGGACACGTTCCAGCTTGTCAATATCCTTCTTGAACTGTGTTGCCCAGAACTGGACACAGTATTCCAGGTGAGGTCTGACCAGAGCAGAATACAGTGGTACTATTACTTCCCTCGATCTACACACTATACTCCTATTGATGCAGCCCAGAATTGCATTGGCTTTTTTAGCTGCTGCATCACACTGTTGACTCATGTCAAGTTTGTGGTCTACCTAGTTTGTGGTCTCCTAGATCCTTTTCACATGTACTGCTCTCAAGCCAGGTGTCACCCATCCTGTATTTGTGCCTTTCATTTTTTTTTGCCCAAGTGTAGTACTTTACATTTCTCCTTGTTAAAATTAATCTTCAGACCAATTTCCGTCTGTTTGAATTGGACCTCAAAAAAGGGGGGGAGGACCCAGCCCCAAGTTTGAGGTAGGTCACCATAAGCATGTCAGTGCCCCCCAAGTCAGCAGGAGGACAGCTCCTTCTTTTCCTATTAGTTTCTGCCACAATGAGGGGCAGAGTAAGGAGGAGGCTACCTGAGGGCCAGGTCACTTCAGGGCATTGTGGGAAATAACAGTGGGTCAACCAAGTACTGGGGGAAATGACCCAGGGCAGTGGCATGTAGAGCGGTGGGTCCAATGATGAAGGCTGATTATGCCAGGGCTGAAAAACAGAAAGAAGTCCCAGCAAGGGAAGAATGGATACAAAAACTTGTGGAATATGCAGAAATGGCGAAACTTACTGGAAGAATAAGAAACCAAGATAACAAACTTTTTATAAAAGAATGTGAATGGGTTTATTGAAGATTTACAGATAATTTGTAAACAGATAAAAACACTGGCAGGATTACTGTAATAACCTGCAGCTATATAAGAGTATATAATATATAAAGAAGATAAATAAATGAGCAAGTTAAATTAATTTGGATATGCAGAAGATAGTAAAAATAAATTTAAGGAACCGCAGAAAGAGGGGGAAGGAAGTCAAGTTTTAAAATGTTAAAATAAATGTAAAATCAGTGAAATGTATATATCTGAAAAGTATAAATAAAGTTGTTGGTTTGTTTGTTTGTTTTTAAAAAGATTATATCAGGCCTGAATATAGGATTGTATTTTCAACGTCTTTCCCAATAAAACTGCAATTCCTTTTACTTTATTTTTTATTTTTTGCTGTAGCAACCCACTAAATTAATCTTTTCAGTAAGCTTTTCACCATGATCTTTTTACTGATCTGCAGCCAGTTAATTCCCCAACAGTGTAAATTGCAACACTGCTTGTCCCAATTTGCATTACTTATATGCAAGTAATCTCAAAACTTTTCCTGGTGTTATCAGATGGTAAGCAGGCAGGAGGTAGTGGCTTTGTTGTTGTGGTTTAGTCCTGTCCAACTCTTCGTGACCCCATGGACCAGAGCACGCCAGGCACTCCTGTCTTCCACTGCCTCCCGCAGTTTGGTCAGTGTAAGGGGGATTCCCTACAGGGAGCCAGCCCTCATCATCCTAACGTCCACCTCGTCAAGTACAGAGAGCACCAGTTGTTCTGAAGCAGCCAGAGGGGGAGGGAGAGACTCGGAGGGGGAGAGAAATCAGAGTGAGGAACAATGGGAAAGCTCGGAGGCGGAGGGATGCAGGCAGACACTTGGGGATACTGCAGAGCCAGGGAACCGACTGCTGAGGGAGGAAACTGAAAGGGCACCGCTCCTTCTGGTGCCAGAAATGAAGAGAGCACCACGACGCAGGTCAAGGGGGCGGCATTTTGGGGTGCCCAGACTACTTTGCTGGCTTAGGAACAGACATACGCCATTGCCGGATTCTGATTCGGGATGAGAGGTCATGTTTTAAGCTGTCTCTACACTGTAAATAGATAGCACAATAAACTTCTTTGAAGACAAACTGGACTCAGGCGGAGGTACTCTAGAGTAGCCACGACGAGCCTCTCACAGGTCAGACTCAGGTTCGTAGCTTCGAGAACACTGTCCAACCATCTCGCCCTCTGTCATCCCCTTCTCCTTGTGCCCTCCATCTTTCCCAATATCAGGGTCTTTTCCAGGGAGTCTTCTCTTCTCTTCTCATGAGGTGGCCAAAGTATTGGAGCCTCAGCTTCAGGATCTGTCCTTCCAGTGAGCACTCAGGGCTGATTTCCTTCAGAATGGATAGGTTTGATCTTCTTGCAGTCCATGGGACTCTCAAGCACCATATTTCTAGATAGTGGCTACATACCTACTAAATGCTGGGGGGTGGGTTGGGGTTGCAGGCACAGCATAGCACCGGACTGCCCACAACCTAAATCTGGTCTGTGCAGACATTGAGCGAATACTTAGGCCTTCCCCAGTGGCTGTGCTGGCCAGCTTCAGGGTGCCCAATTCAAACAGGCCAATCAGGAGACAGCAAGGAAGCCGCGGAAGCGGAGCCAGACCTGGCATGGGCAGTTCTCAACCAGGCCTGACTCAGAGGTTTAAAATGGGACCCGTGCTTCGCCTCAGCCTCTCTGATCGTTGTTGGATGCTTGTAAGCTTGTGCCTCTCTGACTGCACTTATTAGCTTCCCTATGACCAGAAACCTTGTTTGTACCGTAATTTCACTATATATTTTATAGGTTTTTTTAATAAAAAAAATAGTTTTAAAATTATTATAGAGCCATGGAGAAAGATGAGCAACAACAACGATTCCATGATATATCGAACTAAAGGCAGGACATACAAAACCTAATTTCACTATTGTGAATAGTTTTGCATCATCTAGAAAAATGTGTTTCAGATAAAACAGACAAGGAAGGAGATGACATTCGATGCCACCTTCTATAAAACAAGGTATTTTCAGGGAGCAGGATTTCACGCTTCTTCTCCGAGCAAAGCCATGAACCCAACTATTTGGAATTTGAAGCCTTACAAGCTTCGCTATCTGTCGCAGTTGGATTTCCATGGGGCAGATACCAAAACAGGAAAAAAACCAGATTGTAACCGATTTCCAAATGGCGAACTAAAACTGGTGCCTGACAAGCTTTATGAAGGTTTTGCATGCTATTCACCAGTTCAACATTGTTATAGACTGCAGTTGACATTTGTCTGCAAAACATCCATTAATGTGCTCATATCAGAGAACCTGTGCAAGTACGGCAAACGGATCGGAAAAGGGGGAGCTGATCATTCTGTGCTTAGGCATTCTGACTTTATGCGTGGACTATATTGTTTAAAAACAGCAGCTTCTGAGTTTGTTCATCCATTGTGACCTTGACCCAGAGACTCTCATGCACAACTGCTTCCCTAATGCGTATGTACAGCGTGTTGTGGATAATTTGTAATACAATGATGAAAGAAACAGCTGAAATAAATAACAGGGGTATAGGTCCTTCTATTATTGCAGGTCCGCTTACTGTGCCCTCCTTGTTTTTGTGCTGTTGCGAGCAGCACCGCTCACTCAATCCTGTGACATCGTTCATATCTCTGACTGCTCCTGTAGAGCTCGCACAGTTGCTATAGTAATAAATGTAAATCGAGTCAACAGCCTCAAAGATAATTTGAGACTAATTCTTCACTCCAAAGTACTAGATGGGCTTTTTTGTAAATTGTTTAAAATACATTTGCTCATGAAGGTGTTGCATTTAATAATTTCTTATGCAGGTTTTGTGGGGGAAATTGTTATCCTCTAATAATTTGCAAGCAGCTAATAATTACTGCTTGGTTGATGCAAAATAAAAGCATATCCCTGTTCCTAATTTTTTGGATCTGTGGTTGCAGTCACCCGAAACCATGAAATGTTTGTACTTTAAACACAATTATGCCTTTGTTTCAGTTTCCCCATAGCTGTCAGTTAGGGTAATAATACTAATGTGGCGATTTGTGGTGCCGTTTTAATAATGCATACATTCCCTCTCATGATTTGCTCCGTTCTTTGGTCTAATCATTTCCAGCATTTCACCCATCAAACTATCATCCACTTCAGAGGAATGAAAAATGGGAATTACCCACTTGAATTGAAAGACAAGCACTAACATAAAAATGTATGAAGGGTTTTCCATAAGGTTCTGTGAGGTCACTGGAGTGTTGCTATGGAGACTTGATGAATGGTGTTGAAAATACTTCAGTCCTTGCAGAATTACAGTATCACTATTTCATTGAAAACTGAGCCCTGAACTTTTCATTAGTACCTCAAGAAACATTTTTCTAATTCATTATTCTTAAATAAGTATAATCTAATTCTTGATACATAAGATGTACTTCCCATGGACAAGTTGTGAACGGTTACTCACTCCTACTTACCTTTCTAATGTTCTGTGACAGAGTTGGAGGGCAGAAAAATGTCTCTTCCGCACCTTGCTAGTTACTATGCCACAACTCAGTCAAATAAGCCAATTCATCACCACCTCCCACACGTTTTAGACTCACTTTCGTTAGGGAGAATCTGAAATTTATACTACCATTAAGCTGATGCCTTAACAGCAATTTTCCCTTGTGTGCATCTTCTGTTCTGATGTATTGACATCTTTTTCGGACACCTCAAGATGGGCTTTAAGCTATGGAATGCATTTCCTTTTATGATCAAAGGGTGATCAATCATTGGGACCATTCTAAAGCAGATCACAGGGTTGAGGAAGAGGCAGGGCTGGTCCACCCATGAGGCCAGGTGAGGCGACTGCCTCGGTCAGCAGGATCCACAGGAGCAGCAGATCCTGATTAGGGCTGGGTGATACCAGCTTTTCAACACCAGCCAAACACCACCAGTGATACATCGCGATGTTGAAAAGTGGAGGGAGGAACAAGTTGCATCGGACCCAGGTTCGCGAGGCACCAGGGTGAAATTGCCTCAGCTCCCTCAGCGGGAGCAGGGACAATTTCACCCTGACACCTTTTAGGGCCAGGCCCAATGCAGCTCATTCTTCCCTCAGCATGTTGGGGGCTGGCAGCAGAGGGAGGCTGCTCAGGCCTAATCCAGATGCAGATCTTCATTCCCCACCCTTCGTTCCTGATGTCGATCTTCCCTCACCCCTTCTTCCTTGGTGGGGAGGGAGATACCATTTTCTTATGTGCCTCAGGTGCCTGAATGTATTGGGCTGGTCCTGGGATCAGGTCACTGCCTGCAGCGGTTTACATTGTAAAACTGGCCAAAAAATAAAACACTTTAAAACAAGTTATAAAGTTTTCCCTAGTGCATGTGCACTCTTCTCTAAACCTCATAGACCTCATTGACCATAACAGCCAGTGTGGTGTAGTGGTTAAGAGTGGTAGACTCCTAATCTGGGGAACCGGGTTCGCGTCTCCGCTCCTCCACATGCAGCTGCTGGGTGACCTTGGGCTCGTCACACTTCTTTGAAGTCTCTCAGCCCCACTCACCTCACAGAGTGTTTGTTGTGGGGGAGGAGGGGAAAAGGAGATTGTTAGCCGCTTTGAGACTCCTTCGGGTAGTGATAAAGCGGGATATCAAATCCAAACTCTTCTTCTTCTTCTTCTGGACCGTCTAGAGGGGTTGGGAGCTGGGGGCACTGTCATACAGTGGTTCCGCTCCTTCCTCCTGGGCCGTGTTCAGAAAGTGGTGGTGGGGGGATGAGTGTTCAGACCCCTGAGGTCTCACTTGTGGGGTGCCTCAGGGCTCTGTCCTCTCCCCCATGCTTTTTAACATCTACGTGCAGCCGCTGGGAGAGATCATCAGGGGGTTTGGGCTGGGTGTTCATCAGTATGTGGATGATACCCAGCTCTACCTCTCTTTCAAATCAGAACCAGTGAAGGCGGTGAAGGTCCTGTGTGAGTGCCTGGAGGCGGTTGGAGGATGGATGGCGGCTAACAGACTGAGGTTGAATCCTGACAAGACCTGTTTGTGGGGGACAGGAGGCGGGCAGGTGTGGAGGACTCCCTGGTCCTGAATGGGGTAACTGTGTCCCTGAAGGACCAGGTGCACAGCCTAGGAGTCATTTTGGACTCACAGCTGTCCATGGAGGCGCAGGTCAATTCTGTGTCCAGGGCAGCTGTCTATCAGCTCCATCTGGTACACAGGCTGAGACCCTACCTGCCTGCAGACTGTCTCACCAGAGTGGTGCATGCTCTAGTTATCTCTCGCTTGGACTACTGCAATGCGCTCTACGTGGGGGCTACCTTTGAAGGTGACCTGGAAACTACAACTAATCCAGAATGCGGCAGCTAGACTGGTGACTGAGAGCAGCCGCCGAGACCACATAACACCGGTCTTGAAAGACCTATATTGGCTCCCAGTACGTTTCCAAGCACAATTCAAAGTGTTGGTGCTGACCTTTAAAGCCCTAAATGGCCTCGGTCCAGTATACCTGAAGGAGCATCTCCACCCCCATCGTTCTGCCCAGACACTGAGGTCCAGCGCCGAGGGCCTTCTGGCGGTTCCCTCATTGCGAGAAGCCAAGTTACAAGGAACCAGGCAGAGGGCCTTCTCGGTAGTGGCGCCCGCCCTGTGGAACACCCTCCCATCAGATGACAAAGATAAAAACAACTACCAGATTTTTAGAAGACATCTGAAGGCAGCCCTGTTTAGGGAGGCTTTTAATGTTTAATAGATTACTGTATTTGACTTTTCTGTTGGAAAACCCAGCCAGATGGGCGGGGTATAAATAAAGATATTATTATTATTATTATTATTATTATTATTATTATTATTATTATTAGGCAGATGGTGTAAGCAGCTTTCAAGAGAGCAATGACATCTGATAAATGCTGGGAGTCTTCCATGTGGCTTGATCCCATCCTTGATTTGTGCCAAATGGAGCAAAATTGTTACTAAGCAATGACATCCTGATGAACTAATTATAGCTCCTGTTCTACAGTCATCAGAAAGAGATAGTAATAAAGAAATCTAGCTAAGGTTAGAAATATCCAGTACACACCATGGCTCAACTTCAAATTTGACTTCAATGTAAATAAATGTGTTACGTAAGCATCTGCATTCATGCCATTAAATGTGGCCTCCCAGAAATAAATGGTATGACCCATGGCTGTCATAGTGGCCATAAAGTCCTGAGCTGGAGCTGGACCTGAAAAGGCAGCCTTGACACAGAGATTGAAATCACCCACAATCCCTTCCCTCACTGCTCTGGCCATTATTATCTCAGCCAGACCAATGGCCAAGGTTCTCCAGGCCAATGATGAAATTTCTTGGGGTGGGGGGAGGGACTTATTCATGTAAACTTGAAAGTAAACTGCAAACAGTTATATACGTTGCAAGTTCAGATTTCCCCTGGCTAGTTTATTTACTCTGTTTAGACAGCTGGACATGCTAATTTTCATTATCTTTGTATATGTAGGTGTGTATACACATACATTTTCATTACTGCTCCCAAATAAGGAAAAGGCCATTTTCCCATGAAAAGAATTATGCAGTTGTGATTCTTAAATTATTCTGAAATGCCCAGGCATTGACTCTACAATTAGTTTACATGCAGAGAAAATGGAGCAAAAAAGCAGCAGTAGGTTAGAATGAATGTTGGCCACTGTAATTATATCCCAATAATGCATTGTTTTTGTTGTTGCATAGTTTTTGATAGCAGGCCACGAGTGCACTATTATGCATGTCTACTCAACAGTAAACTTTATTGGGTTTAATGGGACTTACTCCCAGGCAAGTATGCACAGGATTGCAGCCCCCTAAATGGGGAGCAGGGTATAAAATGCTGTTGAAGGACCAGGCTTCAGAACTTTAGGACCTATTTTTTACCTCCAGCAAAATCTGAAAAATAAGATTTATTCTATGCGTGCTAATACAAATTTTGCACCCTCTAATTTGTATCATTTTCCATGATGCTCCCACACATTATTTCAATGCAGATCTCATTTTTAACTTCCTGGAACTGAAACTGGGCGAAAAGTATGAAAGTTAAAACCCTAGAGGCATCAATAACTTTTTTTTTGTACCTGTTACACCAGTTTTAAAATCAGTTCTCCACATTTCCACATCAGTTTCCTTTTTTATAAAAAGTCCTCATGAAAATTCATAAGCATTTTTTGCAAAGTTCTCCTAATATAGACATTTTTGTATGCAATTTCCACCTAAATTACAAATCTCTGCAAAGCCATCTCGCCTCACATAATGCATATGTTATTTTCTACATTTCTGTACTCATTGGACTTGCGTGAATTGCATGGCAAAATCCAGTAAGTGCAGATTGCAAAGGATGGCTGTGTTTTCATTCATGCGTTGTTTCGGAAAGAGCAAATTAGGTAGGCTCACATTTAAATGCAAACTGAATCAAATTTACCCCACCCCACCCCTACTCCTGGGTAGGTGGAGCTTGGTTTGCAGGCAAGGGAGCAAAAGCCGGGGTCCAACCATGACCCACCTACTTCTTCCAGCTTTTCAATGGCCCTCATGGGCAAATGAAATCTCAGAAGGGGAGAGCAAGTGGGGCAAAGGAAGAGCAGAGACTTCGTCCCAGCTTTCCAAAATCCCTTATGGCAAACACCTCCTAGAAAAGGAGGAGAGTGGAGAATTATTCTCTGTAGCTTCCCACCACCAAAAAACCCCTCTCACTGCAATAGAGTTGGGTGCAGACAAGCCACCATGAGCCATCACCACCAAGCATGTGACTTGTGGGTGGAAGAATGGGGAAAACTCAGTGTCACCAGCTACTCAGCAATTAGTCAAACAGTGCCAGTGGGCACCATCCACCAGAGGCAGAGCTAGCTGCTCTGGCACCCGGAGCGGCGCACATGCTGTGCACCTGGGGTGAGGCTAGCCAGTGTGGTGTAGTGGTTAAGAGCGGTAGACTCGTAATCTGGGGATCCGGGTTTGCGTCTCCGCTCCTCCACATGCAGCTGCTGGGTGACCTTGGGCTAGTCACACTTCTCTGAAGTCTCCCAGCCTCACTCACCTCACAGAGTGTTTGTTGTGGGGGAGGAAGGAAAAGGAGAATGTTAGCCGCTTTGAGACTCCTTCGGGTAGTGATAAAGCGGGATATCAAATCCAAACTCTTCTTCTTCTTCTTCTTCGGCAGTGCAAGTGGCGCACACCCCAGGGGGCGCCGCCCGCAGCGAACGACCCGGGGGGGGTGCCATGGCACCTGGGGTGGGCCGCCCCCACCGCACCCCTTCCTCCTCCAGTGCCATCAACCTCCCCCCTCAAGAAAAAGAAATGCACCTACCACACTTGAGAGAAGCTCTGTTCTGAACGTGAGACGGTATGTGTCTCCAGTCCTGCCATCTAATTGTGTTTAAGAGGAGGAGGGTTGTTCAACCTTGGAAGGCTACCCAAACAGAAGCCAGCATTAGCAGGACCAGAACAAGCAAAAAGCAATAAAGGCTATTGTGGATTGAGGACTGAGGGTTATGGGTTTTCCTGAAAGTGGGGACATCTCCTTGCAGGTGAAATTGTACCCACAAGCCCCCATCCCTGAATTTATTAGAAAGATGTGCTTCTTCTGTACAGGTATCGTTCAAGTATTCCAACTTACCAATATCATAGTACAGGGTTCCCCAAACTAAGGCCCGGAGGCCGGGTGTGGCCTGCGAGGCTCATTTACGCGGCCCCTGGCAACCCCCGCTGCCCGCTCTTACTGGCGCAGTGTGGCTACCCACTTCCTGGTCACCGGGAGCATTGGATATAGCTTGTGCGCATGCGCAAGCGTCATTTCTGGTGCACTTCTGGGCCGGAGAAGGCCCATGCGCATGCGCACAAGCTATTTCCGGTGTTCTGGCAACCCAGAAGTGCACCAGAAATCCCGTGTGCACATGCGTATGGGTGCACGCTCCCATGTGCTCCATCCCGCAGCACGATCGGGGACCCCTGTCGTAGTACATAATACTATATGTACATGGTGTGTGTGTGTGTGTGTGTGTGTGTGTGTGTGATATATCGCATATGTATAGCACATCAGGCATCCCCAAACTTCAGCCCTCCAGATGTTTTGGACTACAATTCCCATCTTCCCCAACCACTGGTCCTGTTAGCTAGGGATCATGGGAATTGTAGGCCAAAACATCTGGAGGGCCGCAGTTTGGGGATGCCTGATCTACATAGGCAACAATGAGGAGATTGATTGATTGATTGATTGATTAGCTTTTTTACCTGCCTCTCAAGGTTCCTGTCTTCACAGGGAGGCTTACAGCAATGATAAATAGTTCACACACCATAAACATATAACAATTTTCCAACACTCCAAATTATTAAATAGCATTTCAGCAATGTTCAAGCAACATTAAAGGGGAGCAGCAAAACATTTTCTGAAACACGGCACCAGAAAGACACTTGCCATGCCCGTTTTATCTTGTTCAAATAATTAAAAAACAGGGAACTTGCTGAGGTCAACGTTCTTTGTGGATACAAAATTCGAATAAGAACCACAATATTCAACAATATTCACCTTTTTATAAAGCACAACTTCCAAGTGGTAGCAGTAGAATTGCGTCATATACTGAATGAATTATGTGGAATTAAGTTGAACACGTCTCGAAAGGTTGAGTGCCATCTTCTTGTCTTTTCATTCACGAAGTCTCGGGTGACCTCTGAGTAATCAATAACCTGAGCAAATTCTTGTTCAGTTAATATCAGTGTCAAGCTGTTCAACCCCTCTTCGCTCAAGGTTGACTGAACGTAATTCTCTCTCTATGGGACAGTTTGCTGAATGCCCTTTCCTGTTCTGCAACACTTAGGGAAAGGGAAGAGAAGACCCTTCAGGGAATGCACTTTCAAGCTGCAGCCTGCTCACGGCATTCAATAATTCAAGCATTCCTTCCCATTTTCCAAATGTAGCATCGTACACTGCTTGCATGTATAACTTTAAGGGGTTTGGTTTACTTCACAACCACAGAATTGCAGCCTTTTAAATTCTGAGTGGTTTGAAAAGCCTGCAGATTCCCCCTCCCCCATGTCCCAAAAGTGGTACTTAGGTGAAGGAATATATGCTCCATTACAACAGTGGTGTGTGGTGGTTGCAGTGTTGTACTAGAACTCGGGAGGCCAGGATTCAAATCCCCACTCAGCCATGAAGTTCACCATCTCTCAGTCTACCCTACCTCACAGGGTTGTTGTGAAGATAAAATGGAGAAGGAGAAAACCATGCGTACAACTCTTTGGGGGAAAGGTGGGATATGAAAGCAAAAATAAATAAATGCACACAAAATTACCGTTCTGATGAATTTTTGTGATTCTTTTTTTTAAATCACAAAACGATGCAGAAAGGTGGCAAACCAAACATAAAACTGGAAAAATGAATAACTAAGAGAAACTGAATAAAAAAATTCCTTCAGTAGCACCTTAAAGACCAACTAAGTTTATATTTTGGTATGAGCTTTTGTGTGCATGCACACTTCTTCAGATACAGAGAAACTGAAATTGACAGATTCCTCTGTATCATTACTCTGAGTATAGTTCATGCACTGGTTTCTTTACTGCTACTGAAAGTATTTCTCTCGGAGCATCAATTTCACTGGCCACTAGCAAAATGGTGTGCAATCTTACAGTCATATAAGGATGTTGGAGAAATTTGTTGAGAACAGGCAATCAAACAGATTTCTACCCATTTGACCATTGTGTGGCATGAATTGTTGCTGTGAAAATTATCCACCTTAGTTCTTGACAATGAATGTAAAAAAAACAACCATGCGCATATTATACTTTAATAGATACATAACTTGTTTCACTTCGGGACGCAGGTGCCGCTGTGAGTTAAACCACAGAGCCTAGGGCTTGCCAATCAGAAGGTCGGCGGTTCAAATCCCCGCGACAGGGTGAGCTCCCGTTGTTCGGTCCCAGCTCCTGCCAACCTAGCAGTTCGAAAGCATGTCAAAGTGCAAGTAGATAAATAGGTTACCACTCCAGTGTTTCCGTGCGCTGCTCTGGTTCGCCAGAAACGGCTTACTCATGCTGGCCACATGACCTGGAAGCTGTACGCCGGCTCCCTCGGCCAATAACACGAGATGAGCGCCACAACCCCAGAGTCGGTCACGATTGAACCTAACGGTCAGGGGTCCCTTTACCTTTACCTTTAACTTGTTTCACACTATATGTTATTTACAATTTTATTTATGTATATACCGGTAGATTTCTCTTTCCTCTTCTTTCTGTTTGTTGCCAAAGGCAGCTAATATGCACTATGACTCATCCTAAACTTGTCTGTTTAGAGGTAAATCCCACTGAATTCAGGTGTTGGGTTAAGCCTTAATCTGCTTCCTATTGTGAATTTTAGAAACCAATGACATGTATAACTCATTATTGTTATTTTCACATGGAAAGATGTTATTTCTTTTGTTACCTGTGAATTGTATCTCTGTTCCACAGTTAAAGCCCCACTTGTCGAAGTGGGGAAGAACATCTTTATTTGACTGCCCATTTTTGACCACCCATACTCCTTGTTTTAAAAGCAACATTAAATTAAAATTTCTGTTCCTCCACAACACACCCCCTCAAGATTTATTGACATAACTAAACTGTCCCTTTCTGATGCCTGTAGGAAAATAATATTACAAGTGGGAATGACAAGTTTATACTGAACTGTGAAATCAAGGTGGCAAGAGTAACTACAACCCTAACCCCACGTACCTGGGAGTAAACCCCACTGAATTCAATGGGACTTACTTCTGAGTAGACATGATTAGGTTTTCAGCCAGAGATGGCTTTGTGATGAGCCATTAGCCACTTCATTAACTTCAAAAGAGAACATGCAGGGAAAGAAATTGATTTGCAAATATCAATTGATGGCTGAGATACAGTATGTTGCTTATTGTGTGCTACTTTAAAAACACATATATTTCCACATCAGTGAATTACAAAAACAGAACACAGACTTGTGGAAAACAAGCAAATGGCAGGGGAACAGAAAATAACAGGTGAAAGTGCAAATTAATGTTGGAATGGATTGAGGCAGGTTCATACATTCCTATTCGCATATCTCTCAAATGATGTGTAAACATCGAGTATTTTAGCTAACGCATTCCATTTTTTCGGGCTTCTGGAAAAGAGAACATATACAACAATAGAAGGCCATATCTTCAGGAGAGCGTGCCACAGCATGTACATCAATAAGGTTGAATGAATGCACCCCACAAGGTGAAAAGATAGGTTGTACTCTTGAGGACAGACTTGAACATCCCAGTTGGATCCCATCACGATGTTGTACAGTGGAACCTCGGTTTATGAACACCTCAGTTTACGAATTTCCAGTTTACGAACGCCGCGGACCCATCTGGAATGGATTAATTCACTTTCCATTACTTTCAATGGGAAAGTTCGCTTCAGTTTATGAACGCTTCAGTTTATGAACAGACTTCCGGAACCAATTACACCCATGTTTCGGGTTAAGTACGCTTCAGGTTGAGTACTCCGCGGACCCGTCTGGAACGGACGAATCCACTTTCCATTACTTTCAATGGGAAAGTTCGCTTCAGTTTATGAACGCTTCAGTTTATGAACAGACTTCCGGAACCAATTGTGTTCATAAACCGAGGTACCACTGTAGTCACAACAAGGCTGTTAATGTACTTTTGTTGCCTACCTTTTGGTAAAGTTAATAGAAGTCTATTGTCTATTGAGACAGATGGGTGTCAACATTCAACAGACATTCATTGGAAAAGCTTCGTTGGTTTCAGCTAAGTTTCCAGGCACATTTCAAAGTGCTAAATATTGACAGTTAAAGTAAAGCACCAAATGCCCTGGGCTGAGGATATCTTATGCAGCACCTTCTTCTGAAATGATATGTGATGCAATCACTGGTGTGAGGCATTGCTCCAGTTTCTAATACCATAATTCATAAAAGCTTTTTCCTATCTTTGACCACAGCCATGTTTCTTAGTACAGTGGTACCTCGGTTTATGAACACAATTGGTTCCGGAAGTCTGTTTATAAACTGAAGCGTTCATAAACTGAAGCAAACTTTCCCATTGAAAGTAATGGAAAGTGGATTAATCCGTTCCAGATGGGTCTGCGGCGTTCGTAAACCGAAAACTCACAAACCGAGGTGTTCATAAACCGAGGTTCCACTGCATCGTGTTTTTACAAGCACGTGAGACATAAACTTAGTTCAGTAATGTTTGTTCTGTGTTGATATATGACAAAAACTATCTAAGGGTTCAGAAGAATCTTTACACCCATCCGCACTCTATAAATTGCTTTCCAGAGGGAGGTCTGGGCATCTTCAGGAGAAGAAAAATTGTAATACTGATTATACAGCAATGGCGTAGCTCTGCACTCAGCAGAATTATTTAAATTAGTCATGTCAAGGCATTTGTAGCCATTGGCATGGCTTAATTAATTGTCTTGTAACAGTTCCTGCAAGGTGCCACCCTTCCCTATAAACAAAATGGCTTAAATTGCTGGTGTCAAAGTAATGCACTACTAGACAAATTAGTTGCTGAACTCGAGCTGCTAATAAATGAGTTCTCCCCATGATACACATTTAATTTGCAAATATTATATATCATTGGCAATGCAGCTTTAGAAATATTTCATTACTATTAAAGATATTGGACGGAACACCCTGTACACTGGCTTACTTTCTGAAATTATACGTCTTTGTCATATATAGAAATGTAGCTCCCCCACCTTGCTGCTTGAAGGTTGGGGAGAACCTGCCCCACTCTTGTCAGGAAAAAGGTGAGTCGGAGAGCCAAGGATGCTGGCTAGCTAGCCACTTAGGAGGCTTGCCTTTAAAAGTAGATCCCTGCCCCCCCCCCAATGGTTTGCACAGGCAACAGTCCTGACCAGACACCTACTAGAACTGGTGTATGTGTGCATGTGTATTTTTTCAAATGTCTGAGGGCTGCCGAGACCATATAACACCGGTCCTGAAAGACCTACATTGGCTCCCAGTACGTTTCCGAGCACATTTAAAAGTGTTGGTGCTGACCTTTAAAGCCCTAAACGGCCTCGGTCCAGTATACCTGAGGGAGCATCTCCACCCCCATCATTCAGCCCAGACACTGGGGTCCAGTGTTGAGGGCCTTCTGGCGATTCCCTCACTGAGAGAAGTGAAGTAACGGGGAACCAGGCAGAGGGCCTTCTCGGTAGTGGCGCCCACACTGTGGAATGCCTTCCCATCAGATGTCAAGGAAATAAGCAACTATCTGACTTTTAGAAGACATCTGAAGGGAGCCCTGTTTAGGGAAGTTTTTAATGCTTGATATTTTACTGTGTTTTTAATATTCCATCAGAAGACGCCCAGAGTGGCTGGGGAAACCCAGCCAGATGGGCAGGGTATAAATAATGAATTGTTGTTGTTGTTGTTGTTGTTGTTGTTGTTGTTGTTGTTGTTGTTGTTGTTATAGCAATCTTTCACACCCACTCTGAGCTGCAAGGTGTCACTTGACATTGCAGTCATCTACTGATGAGCGTGCATGTGTGACTCAGCCCCTAAATGAGGGCTCAGATTCATAACCTCCTCAGTATCCAAATGGATGGCCTCACTGCTCATCTAGCTGGTAATTAGCAAATGCAGAAACAAAATATGCTCTTTTGTGGCAGGGAATGAATGTATTCAAAATTGGTTAACAATTCTCTTTTCCTTCTTTGAGAAATAAAATGCAGTTTCCCTCTGAAAATGCCATGCTGTTTGAGAGGTCTATATCATTTGGATGCCTTCTAGAAATTATTCAAGTACTGGGAATATCTGACAGGCTCACAAATATCACCTTAGAGGATCTGTCATGATTAATGATCTTATAATCAATACCAAATGAGGGAAGTTGCCTCTTGCTACAAGTATTGAAAGATTAGCTCTTCATATTACGACTACATAAATAATATTGCTGTCTTTACCAGCTGTAAAAACTGGACAATCATAGGACAGTAAGCCCCCAAAGGAAAATCTGGCATTCCGCATTGATACACTAAAGTAAATGTTAATTTGCCTTTTCAGTGTTTCTGTAGCTTGGCATTTGTTACCTGACCTCCGGTCACTTACTGAGCACTTGTGATGAGCACAAATAAAGAGGCAAAACACATGTAATTGAATTAAACTGGCTTTATCGACTATTTACAGTGGAGATATGCAATACAATAAACACAGCAGGGGTGACATTCTGTGGACTGGAGACACAGTTGTTGAAATCAACCACCCACCTCTTTGCCCTAACTGCTGGCCAGGTTGACATTAGCTCAAAGTTTGTGTGCAGTGTCAAGCACACACACACACACACACACACACACACACACACACACACACCATTTTGCTGCAGAGCTTTCCCTATGAAAACCCACCACAGTGGTACCTCTGGTTATGAACGTAATTCATTCCGGAGGTTCGTTCTTAACCTGAAACCGTTCTTAACCTGAGGTACCACTTTAGCTCATGGGGCCTCCCGCTGTTGCCACACCACCACCGCACAATTTCTGTTCTCATCCTGAGGTAAAGTTCTTAACCCGAGGTACTACTTCCAGGTTAGCGGAATCTGTAACCCGAAGTGTTTGTAACCTGAAGCGGATGTAACCCGAGGTACCACTGTATGTGTTTAAGATTCATGAGGCTTGTGCTTCCAAAGAAAAGCACCTTTTTGTGTGGTACTTATTTGATTCGGCTAGGGAAGGAAAACCAGTAGCAGTTCTTACTGGAAGCAGAGTTTGGGAACATGTTGGCAACAGCAGCCGAAACAGAAAAGACAGAAAGAGCAATTCTTTTGCTCCCCTCCCCAAATTTGCCTTGTGGTACAAACAGTCTACTCTGTCAGGATTTAATTAATTTAAACCTTACATATAGGTTGATGCTGAAGTGGAGGTGATGCCTAAAAGCCTTTTTTTCTCATAGAGAGAAAATGTATTTATTGGGGGGTGTCATTTTTTAAATTAAGCCTCCATGTGGCTAATGAGTTGTTTTCCTAATCAATTATCTAATCACCACTGTATTCAAAGCTGCATTGGAGCAAATGCCAATCTGTGGATAACCTGAATTGTTGTTTGTTGCGCTTCAGCTTTAAAGAATGGGTTTTTGCAGGGAAAGCTCTGGGGAAGAAGGAGAAGAAGGAGGAGGAAGAGGAAGAGGAGGAGGAGGAGGAGGAGGAGGAGGAGGCTTTCACACAGAGCTTTTAAAGCGTGAACCTGTTCCTGGAAACATACCTGCCAAGTCCCCCGTTTTTAAAGCCGTTTCCCGCTGTTGTCCCGAATGGCGAAATATCCCATAATTCCCCCGGATTTTCAAGAATTGGGCAGCGCCGGCACCGGTAGTCACTTCTACATGCATAGAAGCGACTTCCGGTGCCGCACCGCTGCTGATCCCGGATTTTTCAGTCCAGGAGTTGGAGGGTATGCCTAGAAAGAGCAGGCAAAAAGTAATTGTGGAAAAGCCCTTAGCTGCTATGGTATCCTCAGGGTTAAGGAAGGCCTGTCCAAGTCACCGGGTCTCAGGTCCCCAAACCTTCTTGGAGTGCCTGCTACATAAGTTCCCCCTTCAACTGCTTGGTGGCTCAGATTGCCCTCTTGCTCTGGGAGTTCCTTCCCTTCCCTCTTCATACATTGTTCTACCTATTGTGGCCGGCCAGCCCTTACATTGGGGATGGAAAACGCATGGCCCTCCTAGACTTCCCATCACTATTCCTATTGGTCATGCTGGCTGGCTGAATCAGTGCAAAGGTGGCGGTGGCGGTGGCACAAAGGATTTAGATGAAGGGGTAGAAGGCATTCTTATCAGGGTGAATGACAGAAATAACAGTCTAAACGGTCTATACAAATGCAAAACAGGGCCAAAACTGACCAACAATAAGAAATGCAATAGAATTAAAAGCAAAATGAAAATATTCGAATGCACAGATACCTACCCTGGCAATAGTACCTGTGAAAATGATTCCAGGATTGTAGCTGGTATGTTTATTCTGAAGGAGAGGAGAGGAGATCATGCAAAAAGGCAAAAACTTGTACTGTACCAAAGGCCAGCCATCCCCTTTGCCTCCATGTTCTCTGTAGCCGCTCAGCATATTTTCATTCATTTTTGTACTGTATACATAAGCCCCACTTACTGTATATTCCTGCGTATAAGACTACTTTTTACCCAGGAAAATCTTCTCAAAAGTCGGGGGTCGTCTTATACGCTGGGTCATATTTTTTATACGGCGAGTGTATCCCAAACTATATTTTAACTGGAAAAGTTGGGGTCGTCTTATACGCCTAGTAGTCTTATACGCCGGAATATACAGTGTATATCTCTATTTTTCATTCCCAGACCAAGTAATTCACTCTTTTGTCCTACATTTGTTTTCCAGGTTGACTTTGGAGTGGTGTCTTTTGATTAAAAAGGTCGTCCATATGTGAAATTGTGGTATTTCCATTCTGTTATAGCTGTCCAGATAGTGTATTGCTGAGTATTTCAAAGTTACAGCTTCTACAAGGAGGGTGGATGGTTCTAGTACCCATTGCTCAGTCTGGAAAAATTACGGCTACAAAATCATGGAATTATTTAGAATCCCACCCCCACCCCCACCCCCACCCCATTATCTCAAAAACTGGATCTCAGTAAAAGAGTTATGAGTTCGAAGTCCATCCATGGCACAACAGCCTGCAACCCAGATGTGGGTTTGGCTGATGGCTGATGAAACTCTGGACCTCCATTGATCCATTCCGAAGCTCCCCTTGATTGAGACAGTTCTGTTCATTAAACCAACTCACAGTATGAATGAGCTTTGAAGCCTTTTTATTTAAATGTGGGTTTTCCCCTTTAGCTAACTTTGTCTACAAATCTCTTTATGTCACCTGGCTAAAAGAAATCTAAGTCAGTTACAGTGTTAACAGAATTAACAGTTTCACTATTTGATCATACCTGCATAAATCTGCATATGAATAACAAGATCATTCTGAAGAAAAATTGGTTTGTTTTTTAGTTGGCTGCACAGTGTGTCACAACAACAGGAATGATCTTAGCAGAGGCATTCCTTCCTGAGCAAAAGAATGAGAAATGAATGTCTCTTCTAAGACAGCATCTGCTGCCTGCCATTTTTGCAAGTACATTTATTAAAAATTAGCAATTTGGTTTTTTGCTCAAGTAACTATCAGAACCTTCTTAATAAATCAAAAGCTCCAAAATATCAAAAGCTCTAAATAATTAATTTAATAATGATTGGATTTAATAATGATTTATAGGCAATCATCCGAACCCCTTTTTTGCAGAGGGGTGTGTGTCAACAGTAGCTTCTGTGCTGTGTTCTTCAGCACAGCTGGACTTACAAGCATGTAACCAGTGGTTGGGCCACCAGAGCATAGGCGGGGCAAAATGTTTGTTTGTTTGTTTATGATAAGCATTTATACGCTGCCCTTCAATCAAATTCCCAAGACAACTTGCAGAATTTCAAAATGTACTAAAACAAATCAAAACGTACACCAAGCTACACCAAGGATTCAGTCCCATTGCCCCTGGATACACATCCCAAGTTTGCTGGAGGAGACTCTTGAGAGTCCCATGGACTGCAAGAAGATCAAACCTATCCATTCTGAAGGAAATCAGCCCTGAGTGCTCACTGGAAGGACAGATCGTGAAGCTGAGGCTCCAATACTTTGGCCACCTCATGAGAAGAGAAGACTCCTTGAAAAAGACCCTGATGTTGGGAAAGATTGAGGGCACTAGGAGAAGGGGATGACAGAGGACGAGATGGTTGGACAGTGTTCTCGAAGCTACGAACATGAGTTTAACCAAACTGCGGGAGGCAGTGGAAGACAGGAGTGCCTGGTGTGCTCTGGTCCATGGGGTCACGAAGAGTCGGACACGACGAAACGACTAAACAACAACAACAACAACACACCCCAAGGACCTCAAGTTATATCAGACCTCCCTTGTTGACATCAGTGACAGAGCTCAAACATTGTGGAGACCTCCAAGGACCTGCCAGGGACTGGACTGAACAGGAGGAATGGGAAATAAGCCCTCAGTCTGATTGGCTCCTCTCAGAAGAGGAGGAGGAGTGGGAAGTCCCCCCGCCATCTCCAGCAGTTTCAGGTGAAGAGGGAGACAGGGATGATGTACAGCTGAATGAGGAAATGACTAGTTTCGAGATAGTGGAGGAAGGGGAAGCAGACAGCAGAGACCTCCTTGGAAAGTATGGGAGACCTTCCTAGTCCAAGCTCTCGCTGGTCCCTCCGCATTCAAGAACAGAGAACGTGGAGGGATGTGTCTCCTGAAACTTCCTGTAGCTTTCCAGGATGCTGTGGAAGATGGAAGAGGAGGGACTCAGAGTAGCCAACATCTCCTATGCGTGGAGACATGGATCTTTTGTCTTGCAACCAGGTGACTCAATAAAAAGCCATAAAATATGAACTGCTTGTTCTTCTTGCCTCTGAGGCTACCAGTGGAGGAGAGGATGTTCCACTCCAGACAGGACCTGACCAACCAATGTTTGAGTTGTAATGATGGGAGGACCATAAAGGTTGTGTGTCCGGATAGGCTGGGGGCAAGTCAGGAAATAGATGGGATCTGGGTGATCCAAATTAAGGAGAGATTTAGACCAGCTCAGGAACTTGTCCAAATCTCCCCAGATCAGTTCCTTCTCATTGCCCTTGGGGTGGGTCCATGAAATGGGCAGAGGAGTGCAAAAGATCTCTTCTGACCTTGTTTCTGCTCTTCAGGAAAGACCCTTTGGGACCCCTCGCCCCCAACTTCAGTTTGCTGCTTTATAAAAGCAAAAGCAGCATAATAAGAATTTATAATATTAATGTTATTATTTATATACCACCCATATGGCTGGGTTGGGCCAGCCACTCTGGGCAGGGCAGAAAAACAAGATAAAACCAACCAAGTTAATTGAAAAGGCCTGAGAAAATAAAATGTTCGCCAAAATAATATCAGTGCAGATGCTGAGTGAGGCTCCTTGAAGGAAACCATTCCCCAAATGCATCTCCGCCGTTGAGGCACCCCTAAACCTTCTGGCCTATTTCTGATGGACAGGGCCATGTGAAGACAGCCAGGCCTTCTGAATCCATGCTCTCACAAGGCATGAAGGGATTTATGGGTCAAATGAACACTTTGAACTTAGCCCAGAAATGAACCAGAAGCTAGTGCATTTGGCAAAGCACTAGTGTAATAAGATCATAACGCCCAGGCCCAGCTAGCAATCTAGCAGCTGTACTCTGAACAAACTGCATTTTCCAAACAGTCTTCAAAGTAGTACTGAGCCAATATTTTCAGACAATTGGTTTTCAGCTATTTGCCAAGGGGGCTGTCAAGTTCTTATTTAATATAAGAACAGGGCAACTCACTTTGTAGACCCAGGAGAATAAGCCACTTATCGATGAGCATGTTAAACATACAAGTGGATAGGAAAATGAAAATAACCACAAGGACAGGGCTAAAGGGTGGAGTCTTATCTGCAAACCATAACAATTGGGGACAATGTTGTTTTCTATCATTACCCATTACTGCAGAGGCAGTGGAAAAAGCCTGCCCCCAAAAAATGGGTGAGAGGAAGGGGGAATTTTGGGAGACGGGAGTGGGCACGTGACTGTCAGGGGCTGGGCAGAGAAGGAATGGTGGAGACCGCCTTCCCAGCCTGACCCTTCCAGAGAAGAAGAAGACAGTTCAGAATTACAACAAGGGTTTGAGGGAGGTCACAGCTCAGAGGCAGATGAGGGGAAAAGCTGGGAAATAATGGGAGGGGGAGGAGGGGGAGGGGGAGGAGGAGGAGGAGGAGGAGGAGGAGGAGGATGGACTCAGTTTCTTTAGAGAGCATTCCAGACCAAACCTCTCCCAGATCACAGCAGGCCTTGAAGGTAGGAGAGCAAAGAGCTCAAAGGCAGAAGGCACACACCAGCACCCATAGTTATGACTCATGAGGAAGTGGGAGGGGATGGAGATTCACTCGGAGCAACGCCGTTATTATAAGGGCCACATTCCCAAGCCTCTCTGTGAATATTGAATAAAAGCAGATGGTAAGGATGCCTTGTCCATTCCTCACAACCTGCTGTGGGGGGTTGGTTCTTCTGCTCCCTGACAGTAACTATATGAGGCAGTCAAGGGGACTCCCATACAGGGCCATCTTAAGCCTATCTGGTGCCGTGGTCCAGGGATCCCTCGGGCACCCTCCCTTCCCTCCCTTCCGCCTCCTCGATGGAGTGCAACAGGAGGTCCCCAGCCTGGGAATCCGGGGCCCCTGTCTCTTCCCTCCGGCCCCCAAGATGGGCTTGTGCACCCACTTGGGGGAGCCCCCGCGCACTCCTTGGAGAGGTTACCTGGTCCGGAGCGCAAACGGGGCCACCGCGCCGCTCCTCCTTCTGCGGCTCCTCCCCCCCCCGGCAGACGACGATCGACAAGCCGAAGGTGGCAATGGCGGTGGTGGCAACGGCAGCAGCAGAAAGGGAGGCAGGGACGCTGCCACCTGTGCTCTGCCTCTGCCTCCGCCTGCTCAGCCGAAGCGGCTGCACGACGCTGCCGCCCAGGGAGCCCTGTCTACCATGCCGACGGGAGGCTCGCGGCCGGCTTCCCCGCAACAGCGCCCGCAGCCCGAGAAGAGGCGGGTGAGAGCGGTGCTGCCAGCAGGGCTTGAGGGTGGCTCCTCCCGCAGGGAGGAGGCTCTGGGCATGGCACGGCATGGTAGAGGCGCCCTCCAAAGCGCCCTCCAGAATGTGGCGCCGTGGCGCCTTGCGCCAGTAGCCTCTATGGCTAAGATGCCCCTGCTCCCATAGCCTTCTGACGTGCCACAGAAGTTCCCCTTATGGATCAACAGAGCTGCCTTGTTATTATTATTTTGTAACTTTACAAGGATTGTTGCAAACACTCTCCCATAATAGCCATCCCCATTATGTGAGCCATCTCCTCACATTAGACATTATTTCCAGGTTTAACTTTGTATTTAAACAGAGGAAATTTCCTTGAGAACTGCTGAGCATCTCATGTAACCAATGTAGGCCTTTATTAAACTTTTATGTGAAACCATTAATCACACAGAGTAGTACCTGAATTTCTCAGAAATATTGATAGCCATGACTGATAAAGTATGAAGTGCTTCATTAAGTCCAGTCTGTACATCAAGTTTAGGAACTGGGGAGCAGAAGGGGCAGCCCCTGTGTACTATAATCAACCAGACTCGTTGCTCTTGTAACATACGGTAGAACCATGTCACTGAGACTCAGGATTATTCTTTGCATAGAATTCCCAATCAGTCCAATTTGGAAATTTGCTGAGATGCATCACTGGAAACATAAATCAACACTAAAGTAGGTCATCCTGTAGCCACATAATAACCTTGATTACATACAAATTAGAAATGGCAAATTCACCAGACAGCAGATTTATCTTTGTTATGTACAAAGGGTGCGTGCACGACAGGAACTGAGAGTACCAAACAGCTCATGGATTTTCCCCACGGGGAGGATGCTTAATTCCTCCTTTTACCTTTTATCTGGAAAGATTGGGAAAGGAAGAGCAATTTCCTCCCGTATATCCTAAGAGGAAACTTTACGTAGTCAAGTTCTCTCCTGACGTTTTGTGTCATAGAATCTATGAGGCTGGTGTATGTCTTTTGGGGAGGAGGCGAGACTGGTCTCCAAGTTGTTTTTAAAAAGCCCAAAGGAGGCAGAATTTTGCTGAATATCCTCATCTGACTTGTTCAGTCTCATTAACCACAATGATTTGCTAACCCTTCATAATCAGCACGTTATGCATTTTACACATTGCTAATAAAATGCTAACGATTTCAAAGCCTATGAGCCATAAATTTCAGACAATCATATAAAATGTTAACACTTTCTGTAAACAAAAACACTTTAAAAATATTTTCAGGAGGTGAACCATTAAATACGAAACTAGTTGGTCTTTTCATCTATTTATTAAAATTAACTATGGCATTCATAAGTAATCGATGCAATATATTATTCATTCCCATAGGTACGGAATTAAGTACTATATAAAGGGAAAGCAATATATTAAAAATGCAGTAATGCGTAAGTGTTGCCATCTTGGAAAGGCAGCTAACGTTGCAGATATACAAAACTCAAGAATGTGCTCTGTGCACATTCAGCACATCTGGAAATAGTCTGTCCCAGTAAAAAGTGTTTCATAGGTTGATTCAGCTCTGCATCTATCCAAGTCTACTTTGCCCACCCCACCCCCAGCAATTCACTGTTGAATAAATTAAAAAGCAACTATAACTCCCCTTTACAGAAGTGGGTGGAATTTGCTGGCATTGTAATCCCTCCAGAACCAATGAAGACTACCAAATTACAATCACATACCAGTTCCAGGGATTTGAAGGCTGGGAATCTTTAACATTATTGGTTTATTTAAAAAAATAAAAAATGAAATGACTGTAACTTTTTATTATAGTTAATTCTGTAGCAGAAGTGCATGAAATGTGCAGGCAGGGTCAACCCTTTCAGAGGGCATGAAACCTGCCAAATTTCAGAACAGCACCTGCAGTGATTTTCCTGCAAGGCCAGACTGCACAGTTTGGGGTGTAGGTCCCCCCCCCGAGCAATTGGTTGAAAACTGCAGGCATGAGAAATGAGCCCCTAGATAAGAAAGCTGAAAAATTGTAGATAGGTCAACAGGCTTTTGTGCTAGGCCTCTTTAAACTTTTATTCCCCAACCCTGCCCAAAAGAACGGTCTGAAAAACAAACTTTGGGGTATAATGGGATTTGCAGGCAAGGTCACTCCGAAGGGCATGATTCCTAGAGCATTTCCGAAAGATAGCTTCAATGATTTTCCTGCAAGAAAGATTTTCCTTGCACTTTTTGGGGTGGGTAAGAAAAAGGAATGGCTTAACCTCCACTAGTAATTTGTGGGGATTGGTCTGAAAATTGCAGAGATGAGAGTGATGACCATGGAGGGAAATGTGCCATATTGAGACAAATATGTTGATGGGCTTTTATGCCAGACACTTTTAAAGTTCATTTAGAGAGGGGAAAGAGAACTATCCACTTCCTTCCTTCCTTCCTTCCTTCCTTCCTTCCTTCCTTCCTTCCTTCCTTCCTTCCTTCCTTCCTTCCTTCCTTCCTTCCTTAGTTCTTCTTTTAAATAGATTTTATTGGAATTTAGGAAAAGGTACCATATACATAAATTATTTTCAAATATTTTTTTTGTCAAAAGTAAAATGTTTATCTAGATCAACGGTAGGCAAACTAAGGGCCGGGGGCTGGATCCAGCCCAATCGCCTTCTAAATCTGGCCCATGGACGGTCCGGGAATCAGCGTGTTTTTACATGAGTGGAATGTGTCCTTTTATTTAGAATGCATCTCTGGGTTATTTGTGGGGAATAGGAATTTGTTCATTTCCCCCCTTCAAAATATAATCCGTCTGAGGGACAGTGGAATGGCCCCCTGCTGAAAAAGTTTGCTGACCCTTGATCTAGATAAAAGCACAATTCCAAAACCAGGGTGGATGCAAATGTTCAGGTGTTGGGATGCAACTCAGCTTGCTGGTGGACTGTCCAAGCTCCCTGGACTGCCCTTCCTGATCTACCTTCCCTCGGTTGCTTAACTAATACTCCTAGGACTCCTTCCCCCTTCCCCATCCACTCAAGGTATTGCCACCTAGTTGGATACTATCAAGTATGCACTTTTTGCAATAAACGTAGATTTATTGTTTTCCTAAACTCAGAGCTTCTGTGTGAACCATAGAATCATAGAGTTGGAAGAGACCACCAGGGCCATCCAGTTCAACCCCCTGCCAAGCAGGAAACACCATCAAAGCATTCCTGACAGATGGCCGTCAAGCCTCCGCTTAAAGAGCTCCAAAGAAGAAGACTCCACCACACTCCTTGGGAACAAATTCCAATGTCGAACAGCTCTTACTGTCAGGAAGTGCTTCCTAATGTTTAGGTGGAATCTTCTTTCTTGTAGTTTGAATCCATTGCTCCGTGTCCGCTTCTCTGGAGCAGCAGAAAACAACCTTTCTCCCTCCTCTGTATGACATCCTTTTATATATTTGAACATGGCTATCATATCACCCCTTAACCTTCTCTTCTCCAGGCTAAACATGCCCAGCTCCCTAAGCCGTTCCTCATAAGGCATCGTTTCCAGGCCTTTGACCATTTTGGTTGCCCTCTTCTGGACACGTTCCAGCTTGTCAATATCCTTCTTGAACTGTGGTGCCCAGAACTGGACACAGTACTCCAGGTGAGGTCTGATCAGAGCGGAATACAGTAGTGGTACTATTGCGTGTGGAGGTCCCCAAAACCACCCCTCAAATAACTCACACCATAGTCAGAATTTTAGTTTAATGGTTTTTTGGCATGAATTTGGCCACAACTTTATTGAATACAAATCAAACCAGTGAGTGGTTGCGTAGGCATTAGTTCTCCAACTGTCACCTAACGACAGAAATAAACTCGCCTTGTCAACAAGGGGAAATCCTACAGGGAGAGACAGGGAGTCGGATCCAATAGGCTCTCCCCTCTCCCCTCAGGCTCCCAGGGGCTCATGTGTGTTGCTGGTCCCATACCGGGGATATGGACACTGCATAGAGCCCCTGTATTCCTGACCAGAATTTCCCCTAACTCAGGCATTAACACAAGGGGCCAATGAAGTCAACAGACCCCAAATACAACCAATAACCAATGCCTAACTGCCAACCTTTACAAGTTGTGACTTATTTGCTGTGCAGTAGGCAAAAAACCAGATGGCACCAGCCAATCAGCCAAATGGAAAAAATTCCTACCGGCCCCTGAATACAGGCAGCGCTGAAGTCACAGCAACGTCAACACAGAGGCCTAAAAAACAGCGAAGGGAGGGTGGGGATCCGAAACCCACCAAAGAGAAACCTCTTTCCTTTGCTTTTAAGCCCAGGGGGCTGACCCAACAGATCGCAACATCAGAATTTGCCCAGCAACAGGGGAGTGACCACTCATGCCCCCACCTTTGGACTCAGGAGTGGTTTGATTAGCCCCCACCACAAATCGTGCTCACCATGATGGTGAACCCGCATTACTTCCCTTGATCTAGATGCTATATTCCTATTGATGCAGCCAGAATTGCATTGGCTTTTTTAGCTGCTGTGATCATATCCAGGGGAAAGTGTGCTCCTCCAGCAAGGAGATAGGGTCAAGTTTAGCTTTTGTGTTGCAAGTGGTTGGACTAGAGAACCCTTCCAACACAATAATTCTATGACTCTATTATTCCACTGAACATTTGAATGCCTAACATCAACTAGGGGTGGGCCAGGGGATGAGAGGGTCACCAGGCCACTGACTAACCCATTTGCGGAATTACAGAGTTGGATGGGGACCCAGAGAGGTCTTCTAGTAGAATTTCGACATGGCCCCTTGCCTGCCCTGAGCAGCTGTATTTTACCAGGCCTTCATTGCAGGGGGTTGGACTGGATGACCCTGGGGCCCCTTTCTGACTCTACAATTCATAGATCTGGGGACCTAGGTTTGAGAAAGGCTCCTCAAGACATTCTCCTCTGATATCCACCTTCCCATATGCATGAGCTGTTGTTGTTGTTTTTCTACTGAGCAGTTGTCTGAAGAGATATAGATCAGAACCAGGCTGGCCACCTCATGAGAGCAGACCTACAAAAAGCTCTGCTTGCCTGCTGAGTTAATTCATACCACAGCCATTACCAGGCATCTAAATGGCTGGGTCTGTTCTTAGCAGAAGGCAAATATTTGCTGGATTCTGTCAAGCCAGGCCTCCACACATTTTTTATGTACCTTAGACCCCTGTAGTGCACACGCGAGTTCTATAAATATTTGGTCTGTATTTTTTCTGCACTTGCCACAGTGAAAATCAGTGTAAACCTGGAACTGCAATATTTTCCTTCCAAAGTTGTTGGATGATGATGATGATGATGACGATGATTTTAGTGGCGGAAGGGGTAGTATCAGCAGTTGAGGGATGTGTGTGTGTGTGTGTGTGTGTTGTGGGGGGCACAGTCTGTGTTGGGAATGCTTGAGGATTTCATTTGTTCCACAACTGTAAGTGAGCCAGCTTGATAGCTCAGTTGGTAGAGCATGAGACGATTGATCCCAGGGTCGTGGGTTTGAGCCCCATGTTAGGCAAAAGATCCCTGCATAGCAGAGGGTTATGCTCCCTTCCAACTCTACAATTCTATGAGCTATGTGTTGATCAGAACTGTTATCTTTTGGTTTTCACACTTTTCTGAATTTTGTGGCATTTTTAAAAAGTGTTATAAGTAAAAATGCGCACAAAAACATGTATTTTAAGATGAAATGATCACAAAATGCATATTCTAGTGCAAAATGCATACCCCAGAATGCAAATGTTCATGCATTTAAAAAATAAAAATCACAGAATGGGATGGAATAGACTTACGAATGAACTGACACGGGCCAGAAATCCATCCATTTATCATCTAGGCTATTTGGAAAACCAATCTGTAGCCCCTGACAGATTTGGTCATGTCAGCATTAAGTGGTCACTTCTATATTGTTGGACTTTGAGGCTGCTTGCATATATTTCATTTAATCCGCTTGTTGGTTGACCAAGGAAGTCTCGCAGACTGTTGGTATACAGTATACTATTAATTGCATAATGATTAATTTCAGTCTTCATGTAATGCAAACAAAGTACATCATATTTTGAGCTCTGCACTGGCTCCCATTTGGACTATAGCTGCAGCTGGAGTGGATCTTTAGTAGTCAGTATGAAAAACTGATCTGGCCTCGGCTATTCAGTAGTGCTTGATACCAATTAATACACACATTGTACCGCCAGCTTGAATGTTAATTAAAACCTATTAGCTAGATCAAGACAGAATTTCTGAACTAATTATGTTTCCTGGGGGAAATAACCCTTTCCTGTTTAATTATGCAAGAAGATAATACAATGGTTAAAATATAGTTTGTTTTCTGTCAGAAAGCAGAAGGGACAGAGTAGTTATGCTAAAAGAACATTTGTACACCATTCAAGTACTGTGTGCTCAGAACCAAAGGGGAGGGGTTCTCATGGGGAGCCACAAAAGAAACACCCCAAACCCCAATTGTATAAAAATTAAAATGTAATATCCGTACAGTGGTACCTCTACTTACGAATTTAATGCCTTCCGAACGCACATTCGTAAGTCGAAAAAATTCGTAAGTCGAAGGAACCCTATCTAAAAATTCGTAAGTAGTAAAAACCCTATCTAAACTGCATCCAAGATGGCGGAGGGAGCTCCGCTCATAAGTAGAAACATTCGTAAGTAGAGTTATTTGTAAGTAGAGGTACCACTGTACTCTCAGAGCAGGTGTGGGGAAGCTTTGGCCCTCTTGATGTTGCTGACTACAATCCCATCAGGCCCAGCAAGCACAACCAATCGTCGAGGATGATGGGAGTTGTAGTTAAGCAACAGCTGGAGAGTCAAAGGTTCCTGCACACCTGTCTTAGAGCACGCATTTCTTCTTTTCTTCTTCTTCTTCTTCTTCTTCTTCTTCTTCTTCTTCTTCTTCTTCTTCTTCTTCTTCTTCTTCTGTCACTCATAGCCGAGTAAGATTGTCTTCCATAAACACAATTTTAACAATGGGTCCGTAAGTGACTGTGGAGGCCAATTGTGGATCCACACGTCCTTCCACAGTGGGGACATTGGTTTCCGGGCGGGAGTTGATCACGGTGTGGATTTGCCAAGCGTGCCTTCCTCTTAGCACGTTTCTCCATAGTTGTATGTTCACCCCTCAACTCTGAGCACTGAGCAGTTCCGGGGGCTCAGTGCTCATCTGAGTTTAATTTCCTTTGAAATGGGTTCACTGGAGACTAGTGGCATTTTTAAAAAATGTTTGGGTTTATTAAGAATATTGCTGGCACCTGTCTGTCTCAAGAGAGAATGGAGGGCTCAGGTGCAAGCCTGAGAAGTGTGTATGGAGGTTCTGGGCTGTCCAGACGACAAGACCCCCCCTCTCAGCCTCACTGTTGTGGTCCAAAGGAAAGCAGAGCAATATGCTTGGCTGCAGGAGTTGCTGGAAGGAGGCATACAAGGCGCCATCTAACCGTCATAGGGACTCCATTCTAGATTTGTGTCAAAGATATCCTGCAAGGCAGCACAGGTTTAGAATGAGGGTTTTCCTTCTTCTAGGCAGACTATTTTCCCAGCTTGCTAAACCCTACCTGCCCCTCACTTCCCTCTACAGCACATGCAAAAGCCACCTTCTTGACCATCAAACCAAGGGCGGGGGAAGGGGGTGCAGTGGATGCGGACGGCCCCGGGTGTCACCTCTGAGGGGGGTGACAAAATGCCGTCCGGCACTCACTGCAGGGCCTGCAGCGCACCCAAACCACGTGTCTCTCCTGGGAGAGATGTAGTGGCTTCGGCATGCGCAGGCTCCACGCTGTCCAAACGGGCCGCCCGCTGCCTCCCCCCAGCTGTAGAGCGGCTAAGTGGGAGGCGGCAGGCAGACTCCAGAGGCCCCATGGTGTGCCCCGGCCCTATGTCCAGGGCAGCTGTCTACCAGCTCCATCTGGTACGCAGGCTGAGACCCTACCTGCCTGCAGACTGTCTAGCAAGAGTGGTGCATGCTCTAGTTATCTCCCGCTTGGACTACTGCAATGCGCTCTACATGGGGCTACCTTTGAAGGTGACTTGGAAACTACAACTAATCCAGAATGCGGCAGCTAGACTGGTGACTGGGAGTGGCCGCCAAGACCACATAACACCGGTCTTGAAAGATCTATATTGGCTCCCAGTACGTTTCCGAGCACAATTCAAAGTGTTGGTGCTGACCTTTAAAGCCCTAAATGGCCTCGGTCCAGTATACCTGAAGGAGCATCTCCACCTCCATCATTCTGCCCGGACACTGAGGTCCAGCACCGAGGGCCTTCTGGCGGTTCCCTCGTTGCGAGAAGCCAAGTTGCAGGGAACTAGGCAGAGGGCCTTCTCGGTGGAGGCGCCTGCCCTGTGGAACACCCTCCCAACAGATGTCTTAGAGGAAAACAACTACCAGACTTTTAGAAGACATCTGAAGGCAGCCCTGTTCAGGGAGGCTTTTAAAGTTTAAAAGATTACTGTGTTTTATTTTTCTGTTGGAAGCCGCCCAGAGTGGCTGGGGAAACCCAGCCAGATGGGCAGGGTATAAATTATTATTATTATTATTATTATTATTATTATTATTATTATTATTATATGGACAGCTCACCCCGCCCCAGGCACCCGAGTGGCTTCCTCCACCGCTGCATCAGACTTACTATTGCTCTCATCTACTCAATCCACCAGAGCCCTCTTTGCACGCAGAGCAAAGGTGGACAAACTACCCCAGAAGGAGCACGTTACTACGAAAGATACTACCTCTCCCCTAGTACCCCATACATTCCTACTTAGAATAGACAACTTGAGCAGATGTGGAGGGAGACTTTAAACATGCCAACAAGTAGCCAAAGTCCACCTTACCCATCCATCCATCCACATCAGATCTCCAGAGAAAGGGAGACATTAGCCTACGGAGCCCAAAGTTCAGCTTTGTTTCTCCTGCTTAGACTATCCCAGTTCCACTGTTTTTATTGTCTCCTTTCACAGGGAGACTGCTAGCTGACAACATCAAGCTGGGGCAGGGAGAAAGGGAGGCCTGTTTCTACCCTGCTCAGAAGACTTAAGGAAGGCTTAAGGAATAATCAGTTCCCATGGAAACATATCACCTGTTGTTTGCCTAAGAGAAAAAGATGTGCATTTTCATTTTATGGATTTCTTGTTTAACCCATAAGCCCCATGCAATTTTGCCTAATACTGCCAAGTTCCACAATTTGCCATGCCATTCATTTATTACAAGGATTTTTCTTCAGCTCCCATATTTAGTATACACTAAGTGTTTTGCTGCAATCGTGTAAGGAGATATTCTTTATTCTCGTGCACTACCCCTTTCAAACAAATTAATAAATAGATTTTTGAGACTAAAGAAATATTGGATCACAAAATCTTATTATCGTTGAAGCCATTCCTTGCCGGTAATGTAATAGACATTATAATGCAAGGCTGTCTAAAACATTGCCTGAGGAATTCTAAAAACTCTGGGAATTCTTTTTGTTTATTAAAGCAGAGAAATATAGGGTTGTTGTTGTTGTTGTTGTTGTTGTTGTTGTTTTAAAAATAACGGAAGTTTCTAACTTTTAAAAAAAGAATGTCTATTTTTTATTTTTTATTTTGTAAAGAGCTCTTCAGTAGGGATGGGGTGGTGGTGGTTGGATAATTTGATTAAGTTCTCATTTAAAGGTGAATCTACCAATTTACACTTCCAACAACACAGCTCTCATTCAAAATGGGCACCTATTAATGGTGCTGCTCTCCAACCAACCAGTTTTTGTTTTGTTTTTACAAAAATGCTTGTTTTAGGGTCCATAAAAATGAAGTGTCCATAAAATAAATATATTTAGTGAAGATAACACACACAAATGCATTATTTTAGGGAAAAATTCTTACAAAAATGTGTCCCACTGGTCAAAACTGCATACAAAAATGTGCTTATGAGTAAAAATACACACTAAAATGCAGATTACTTTTCTTGAGGATTTATTTAAAATGGGAACAACTGAATTGAAGATTCCAGCCTAATCCCCAAAAAACTTTATTGTACTAGCCATTGGCCATGACAAATCCGAATCAAAAATAAATACAAGCAAAGGGGGTGTCGTGCCACAAATAATGGTCTCTATTTTATAACTGAAGATTGTAAAAACGAGAAAGCAAGTGAACCAAAATGGACAGATCTTTCCATCCATAGTCTTCAGTGCTCCTCAGGCAACAGCTTGAAAGCCTCGCTTCCTGCAATGCCCACCATAGTCCTAGAGAAAAATAGCAAAATACAGAAAAAATATAGGGCAGTTGTATGGCAGAGAAACAAAATAATAAGGCTTTGTGGAGCACCTAATAGCGATGGAGGGGGCAGTTACTGACACCACACTTTGATCCGGCAGTAGCAGTGTCGGAAGGCATAAATTATTGTCCTGACCCATGTTTCTCACATGCAGCACTGATTCTTTTCTGCTGAAGTCAGCTTCCAACAAAAACCACATCATTCTCACTGTCCGCTGTAGTAGAATTTTACATGATTAATTACAGTACCGTGTGACGTTATTCCGCGCGACTCATTTCAACACAAAGGCTGTTCGTTTTGATGCAGAGGAAACACAGTGCAAATGATGGGGGCACGTCATTAATTAAATTTCATTTGCAGACTGAAACAGCAGCAGCAAATACTGATAGTGTTCTCTGAGATAATTTCCTATCCAGACATGATGCGAAGAGTAAGTGAACACCTATAATTTCTGCTCCCATTTCCCTGAGAATTTGCCAACATCCCTTGCTCAGGAGGGAATCGCACTAATTCCTCTCATTAGTCAGCTCACACACAGAGTCAACGCACACTTGCTACATTTTAGATAACCTGAGAGGGGTCATATGCTATTTATTGTGTTGAGTTTTCCATTAAGAAGACAGAAGTTGCATATTTATATTTCCACAATTCTTCTGCAAGCCCCCTCCTCAGTATCTTTTCCCATTTGTGGATATATATATATTCAGGTCTTTCATTCTCAACAGTACGTAAAACTACAGTGGTACCTTGGTTTAAGTACACAATTGGTTCCGGAAGTCTGTACTTAACCTGAAGCGTACTTAACCTGAAGCGAACTTCCCCACTGAAAGTAATGGAAAGTGGATTAATCCATTCCAGAGGGTCCATGGAGTACTTAAACTGAAGTGTACTTAACCTGAAGCGAACTTTCCCATTGAAAGTAATGGAAAGTGGATTAATCCGTTCCAGACGGGTCCGCGGAGTACTCAACCTGAAGTGTACTTAACCCGAGGTATGAGTGTAATTGGTTCTGGAAGTCCGTACTTAACCTGAAGCGAACTTTCCCATTGAAAGTAATGGAAAGTGGATTAATCCGTTCCAGACGGTCCGCGGAGTACTTAAACTGAAATTGCTCAAACCGAAGCGTACTTAAACTGAGGTATGATTGTATATTGATGAGAAAAAAAGAATGTATCTATACTGATTTTCTATCCTTCAGGTCTTCGAAACCCTACAGCCAACATCAAAAATTTGTGATCCTTTCATTTTTGTGTTGATCGGTGCTTTGTCATTAGCATATCCCCAAAATATTATTTACCTTATGGTTGTCCCTTAGTGCCATAAGAGAATGTTTTAAATATTTATTTGGGGGGGGGAGTGTGGCAACAAAGAACAACCTTCTCTGGCACCTGTGGCTCGAATAAACAGTCAAGTTAATTAGCATTATTATATAAAGGAAAATTATTTAATCCCTTTTCCAAAATTTACAAGCCCATAAAAATTCTAATATTTGAAATAAATGAATAAAAAGGTCATTCTATACTTTTGGAAAGCCTTTTCCACATGAATGAGCATAACTGATGCTTTAATTTTCTTTCCTAGTTTATATAATCGATTGTATTAATCTCTTCCAAATATTATATCCTATTTTCCTTCTCTTAATGCAATCAGGTTGACCTAAATAGATTATTCATTATTTTTATTTTTTTATGAGCTGCATTTCCTACCCACCTTTCATTCTAGTCTCCCGGAGGGTGGAGGGAGTTACAGTAATGCAATGAAACAATAAAACAGCTACTAAAACATCTATTTTAAAAAAATACAGAAAACGATAACAAAGTAACAATGCCCAAAAAACCCCAATAGCCATTATTTGATCTAATTAAAACAGTTGGATTTTTAAAGTAAATGTAATTCAACAATGAAATGTGTTTGCATGGTATTTGCACTGATACAGTTTTCCCTCTTTCTTTTCTAAACACTAACAAATAGCAACTTTGCAAGATATCTGCCATTCTCTTTCCCCCCCCCTAAAATGCCATTCATAGCCTTAAAAGCTCTTTTCACACCGGATTTGTTTTGGGCCCAAATATTTAAAAAGGCAACTTCTCCAATATCAACCATCTTGAAACCTAGGAATAACAGGTCGTGCCATGTTGGTGCTGCCACCACAAGCTCCCCAGTTGGCATTGTTCTGTGACAGGGCCTTTTCAGTGGCAGTTCCCTGTTTGTGGAATATGCTGCCTGGTGAGGCGTTGCTGTCTCCCTCTTTATTATTTTCCAGGGGAATTTTTATAAATATTCCTGTTTTACCCGAGCATTTGATTGCTGAAATACAACATTCTGGTGTCCCTGAGATCACTAGTTGAGAGTGCTTTTAAAAGATTGCTTTCATTTTTAAAAGTTTATTATTATTATTATTATTATTATTATTATTATTATTATTATTATTATTATTATTATTCCACCCATGTGGCTGTGTCTGCCTCTCTTTAGTAGAAAGGATGGGATCATCACCCCTCTCCCTCCCCATCTAGTAGAGCACCAGGACATGGACAGAGCATTCTTTCCAGACCTCTGACCTGATCACATCTCTCTCCATTGCTTTGGTAAAAGGTAAATGCAGTTGGCGCTATGGTCTAAGCCAGTGAGCCGCTTGGGCTTGCCAATCGTAAGGTCGGCAGCTCGAATCCGTGCAACGGGGTGAGCTCCTGTTGCTCTGTCCCTCGGTTTAAGTACGCCTCGGTTTGAGTACTTTCAGTTTAAGTACTTCGCGGTCCCATCTGGAACGGATTAATCCATTTTTCATTACTTTCAGTGGGAAAGTTCGCTTCAGGTTAAGTACGCTTCAGTTTAAGTACTCCGCAGACCGTCTGGAACAGATTAATTCACTTTCCATTACTTTCAATGGGAAAGTTCGCTTCAGGTTAAGTACAGACTTCCAGAACCAATTGTGTACTTAAACCGAGGTACCACTGTACCGGTATGTTGAATTCAATAACAGTGTGGTGACTGTTCCCAATTGGTTCAACCACACACAGATCACAGATCATTGATTGGATCAATCAATTCCCCAACCGATAGTATTGGCAAAACACAGCTTTGGATCTTGCTAATTAGCTGATCAATCTATCGTGCAGCCCAATTATAGTATATCTACTCAGAAGTAAATCCAACTGAATTCCAATGAGGCCAAAGTGAGTGTGCAAAGGATTGCAACAATATATCACAACTGCTCTTTCAGGGAGATCTTTCTCAAGGATTTATGGTGGGTGGAAGCTGTATAATTTAAGTAACTGCAAATATAAATCAAAATGATTATAGTGTTCATGCTTCTGAGATCAAGCTGTGAATTTTAAAGCAGCACAAAATTATAGGAAAAAAACCCCCTGAGTAGGATTTACATAAACAGATCAAGTATTAATAGGAACTGCTTTTAGGTTAAAAGAGAATATGTGTAGAATTGTATGGCTTGGTTACTGATAACCAGAGTTGAATAGCAAATAACAGGGGTGTGCATCAGCTCTCTGTGTACCCCAAATTATGAGATGAACTGGGGTGATTTGGGGAAATTTATCATATTTCCATGTCAGACCACACAGTTAACTTCTCAAGTTGTACCAGACAATTATTAAGCTTCATATCCAGCCTGTAGTCTCAGCTGACTGGGGAAATGCCCAGAGCTTGAGAGGGGAGGGGATTCTTTCCCCATGGCACTCCAATCACAATGATTTGGGAAGTGTATTGAAACCTATTTCACATGGATCTATGCCTTCCCCTATTTTAGATTCTTACTTATAATCCCTCAATTTTGTTGTCTGTGGAGGAAAGTCAGCTACTCCCCAACCATAGAGGTATGTCGTATTGATATATATATATGTAAAGTAAAAGGATTTTTAAAAAAATAGTTTTGGTTTTTAACATGAACACATTATACTTCAATTGATGTGTAAATTGCTTTGCAATAGATGCTGTTTACATATTCATTGAAGTGTAATGGCCACTTTGCCTCATTGCTTTTCTTTTTTCCCTGAAGTGTTTTGTTGATTTTGTGCGAGTTGCTTGTTGAGGGATGAAGCTTATACATGTCTTCTCAAAAGTAAGGTAAAGATAAAGGGACCCCTGACCATTAGGTCCAGTTGCCACACTCATCTCGCATTATTGGCCGAGGGAGCCGGCGTACAGCTTCCAGGTCATGTGGCCAGCATGACAAAGCCGCTTCTGGCGAACCAGAGCAGCACATGGAAACGCCGTTTACCTCCCCGCTGGAGCGGTACCTATTTATCTACTTGCACTTTGACGTGCTTTCGAACTGCTAGGTTGGCAGGAGCAGGGACCGAGCAACGGGAGCTCACCCCGTCGCGGGGATTCGAACCGCCAACCTTCTCATCGGCAAGCCCTAGGCTCTGTGGCTTAACCCACAGCGCCACCCGCGCCCATCTCCTCAAAAGTAAGTCTCACTAAATTCAATCTGGCTTACTCCCAGGTAAGTGGGGATAGAGTTGCAGCCATAATCAATTTCCTACTGTGAACAGAATGCATTGTTCATTATGTTTATTCACATGGAAAAAATTGATCTCTTCCAGGAGCTGGAAACTCTATCTGTGCTCCTCTGTCCTTTATCCGAGCCCCTTCTGTCAATGTGGGGAAAGCCATTTGGACTTGACTGCTCGTTTTTGACTGCCCGTCCCCTAAATCTTTGTTCCAAAAGCCATTTAAAATGTAAGTCATATTGAGTGTTACATTAACTATTTTCAGTATTATATATGCATTTATTAAATGAAATGTTGTAATGAGAAAGGCATATGTGATTAAGTTGCATTTACACTGACTCATATGATCCAGGACACAAAGGGCAGAACACCAGCAGGGTGCTATCCTGTCCCTTTCCAGATACCTGAGTGAGGAAACTGAGACACTATGACAAATTTATACTGCACCATGAAAGATGGTAGGGTAGGCTGCAACCCTAACCCCATTTACCTTGGCATAATCCTCATTGAATTCTGAGTAGACATGGTTAGAACGGCAGCCGTAGATGCCCTTGTGATGGGTCATTAGACACCTCATTAACATTGTCTTTAAGGTGCCACAGGACTCTCAACTGTATTTGCTGCAAAAGACTAACAGGGCTATCCTTCTAGAAATTCATTAACCTTGGAAGTGAACACACAGGTAAGGTAATTGATTTGTAAATAACACTTCATGGCTGAGATATGTATGTCTGTTGTGGCACTGTGATATACTTTAAAAAAAAACCATATATTTGCTGAAAGGAAAAAGAGACTTGTGAAAAATAAACCAGAGGAATGGAAAAAAATACTAGATGGAAGTGTGAACAGATATCAGGATGGATTGAGGCACTGTTGAGTATCCCTGCTATGAGTAGAGGGGCCAAATACTTCATCAGAAACAACTTAGTGAATTCGGTTTGGGGGGGAGAGAGTGGATCCATAAATTTGAAGCAATAAGGAAACGAGGTTGTCATGGAAGCTTAGAGAACACACTCGTCAGGATGCTAGACAAATATGTTATTGTCTCTCTTAAACAAGAACAAAAGCCACCTGGTTACAACCTGATATAACCAAGTCTGGCTCCATTTAGTTACTGCAGGTGGAATCCAACGTAGCGCTACCAGTACATTTTTTTCTTGTCAGCACAAGGAACACAGCAGAATATTATTCCCCTCTCCTCCTTCTGCATGCCCCCTAAATCTCTTCCAGGGATTCTCCAAACTCCCTGCAGCAGATTTGGGGAGGGTGCAGGGCATGCCCAGGACGAGGACGTTGATAAAAGGTCATATTGTGCACATGGAAATCATTGCATTGGTATTGGTGGAGGACTGCCTTATAGCTGGATCAGCCATAGGCAAACTCTGGCTCTCCAGATGTTTGGGACTACAATTCCTATCATCCCTGACCACTGGACCTGTTGGCTAGGGATGATGGGAATTGTGGTCCCAAACATCTGGAGGGCCGGAGTTTGCCTATGCCTGAGCTAGATAATGAACCTATTTGCACATTCCTCCCCTTCGCTTTAAGAAATAACAATTAAATCAGCACTGTTGAGACATGTGTTTGTCTCAAAGGGTTCCAAATAACGTTTATTGATAGACTATCACTGGAAATCCCAAGTGAAGCTGCCTTTTGAGATATGGTTCAATAATATTTGGGATATAACTACCGTGTTTCTCCTAAAATAAGACACGTCTTATATTCATTTTTCCTATAAAAAACCACATCGCGGCTTATTTTCGGGGATGTATTATTTTTTAATTAAGCATGGTACAGCATTGTTACCTTAACTATGGTACGGGGCTTTCTTGCACCGCCCGCTGAGCCCACTGCTGGGTCCCTGGGCTTGACGCGGTGCGGCGCGGTGCGGCTGGGGCTGCTGCCGGCTCCTGTCGGCTGCTGTGGCTTCGCGCGCCGCCCGCTGAGCCCACTGCTGGGTCCCTGGGCTTGACGCGGCGCGGCGCGGCTGGGGCTGGGGCTGCTGCCGGCAGCTGCGTCTTCGCGCGCCGCCCGCTGAGCCCACTGCTGGGTCCCGGGGCTTGACGTGGTGCAGCGCGGCATTGCTGGGGCTGCTGCCGGCTCCTGCCGGCTGCTACGTCTTCGCGCGCCGCCCGCTGAGCCCACTGCTGGGTCCCGGGGCTTGACGCGGTGCGGCGCGGCGTTGCTGGGGCTGCTGCCGGCTACTGCCGGCTGCTGCGTCTTCGCGCGCCGCCCGCTGAGCCCACTGCTGGGTCCCGGGGCCTGACGCGGTGCGGCGCAGCGTTGCTGGGGCTGCTGCGTCTTCGCGCGCCGCCCGCTGAGCCCACTGCTGGGTCCCGGGGCTTGACGCGGTGTGGCGCGGCGTTGCTGGGGCTGCTGCCGGCTCCTGCCGGCTGCTGCGTCTTCGCACGCCGCCCGCTGAGCCCACTGCTGGGTCCCGGGGCTTGACGCGGTGCGGCGCGGCGTTGCTGGGGCTGCTGCCGGCTCCTGCCGACTGCTGCGGCTTCGCGCGCCGCCCGCTGAGCCCACTGCTGGGTCCCGGGGCTTGATGCGGTGCGGTGCGGCGCGGCTGGGGCTGCTGCCGGCTGCTGCCGGCTGCTGCGGCTTCGCGCACCACCCGCTGCCGGGTCCTGGGGCCCGTTCAGTCGGAGCTCGGCGCGTCGCTGTGCTGGGGCTCCCGCTGGGCTGGGGCTCGGCGCGGCGCGCTCTGCTGTGTTTGCCGGCTCCCGCTGGGTCGGGTAGGTACCGGTACCCCCAACATGTCTTATTTTGGGGGGATGTCTTATATTTTTTTGCCTTTAAAAGATCGTGCCATGGCTTATTTTAGAGGCACGTCTTATTTTAGGAGAAACACGGTAGTTCAGGATAACTGGGCTTAGAAGAGTTGCAAAAAGGGTTATAAAGGAATATACCTAGTCTCCCTTCTTTTCATATGTAAGGGGGAAAGAAAGTAAAGCTCTCCCACCAGCCTCACAAATCATGAGCGTAGCCAGGATTTTATGGGGGGGGGGTGGCAGAACCAAGCTATCTGCGACTCAGTTGGTCATTTAGTTAAGTATTTGTATTTATTTATTTACTTGATTTGGGGGCGACACCTGCCCCATGTCTCCTTGGCTATGCCCATGTCACAAACCTGTCTGTGGAGAACATATATGCCAATGTTTTAAGAACATGTAAAATGGTGGCATAAACTTAATGCTATGTTCTTTTCTCTGTGGGGACTGTATTATATAACTGATCTAGGTGATTATTATTTGTTCCTTATACAATAGCTGAACGAGTTTGTTAGAAACTTTCTCTTCCAACTCTGAATTTTCCCACACTTCTTATAGAAATGTTCACAACTCTTTTCACATGGAAATCTGATGAGGCAACTTTTTCTATGTTAGCCTGCTTTGGAAGGAGCTTCTTCTCTAGGAGTAGAATGGGCATCCTGGCTTGTCTTCCAGTTAGAAATTCTGGTTTCTCCAGACAACACAACTCCTGTGAGTTTCAGGAAAACCTTCAAGAGGGAGGTAACAGCACACCATTCAAATCATTTCCTCTGCAATTGCCTAGCTTTTCCCCACCACCATATCTGCCTTCTGGGCTTAAATCAGGCATCCCCAAACTGCGGCCCTCCAGATGTTTTGGCCTACAACTTTGATCCCTAGCTAAGAGGACCAGTGGTCAGGGATTATGGGAATTGTAGTCCATAACATCTGGAGGGCCGAAATTTGGAGATGCCTAGCTTAAATCAATGCACTTGCTGAATTTGGTTTCAAGGAAAGTTCATCCTTTTTCCTTTTAAAGAAATTGGTGTGGATTTTTTTTCTAAGGCGAAGGGTTTCACTTTAAAAGCCACCAACACTGAACAACTGTTGGGAGCCCAGTTGACAGCTTTCCTGTTTTCCTGTGAAATTATTATTATTATTATTATTATTATTATTATTATTATTATTATTATTATTATTATTTTATACCCCACCCATCTGGCTGGGTTTCCCCAGCCACTCTGGGCGGCTTCCAACAGAAATATTAAAATACAATAATTTATTAAACATTAAAAGCTTCCCTAATCATAGGAACCCAAGCCGGATTTTCAGGAAGCATCACCACCCAGAGAAGACAGCAGATTGCAGGGCCACAAAAGAAAGGATATTTAGAATGAAAGTGACTACATCACCCCCCATAAAGCCCATCCACCTAAAATAAAAGCAAGATAAAAGCATAAAAAGCCTTGAACACCATTCATGAGAATTTCACCAAGATTTTCTCTCTCCTTTGATAATTGTTGTGTTCTCCTCATTAAACAATAGGGAATTGGGGGCAAGTGTAGAAGAAATGTTTGGAGCAGCTCTAAAAAAACAAGAAAAGGACCGGAGGTGTCATTCTCGTAAGGAGGCTATGGGCCTCAAGGCACAACTAATTGACAGAGGGAAACAAATACCCTTTCATTGCAGCAAGATAACTCAAGGCTCATGAGATTATGATATAAAATGTACCAAGACAAAGTGATTGCCACAACAATGGAGAGATGTACCCTGTGGATGGAATGCATCCAAGATGCTCATAAATCTGTAATGAGAAGAAGAAAAAAGCTTGAAAAAATGACCCCTTGTGGAAAAGGAAGAAAGGGAGCAGTAGAGAAAGGGAGTGTGTGTGTGGGGGGGGGGGGATATAAGCTGCAAGAAACTACAGTGAAATATTCGAAATATGGGTACAGAGGGGCAGAAAGAAAGGGAGAAACAGGTGGGGGGTGAAAAGAGAAAAATCTGGAGGGAAACATAGCATGGCACAGCATGGCATTCTGAATGTATGTGATACCTATTAAAAAAAAGAGACCTTGCTCTTGCATGTAGGGGCAGGAGAGAGAAGAACATGTTCTTGAAACACAGAAAGAAAAACCTCATTAAGGACTACATGTCTCAAGCACGGTGACATGCACAGATGAGACTCTTAATCTCAGGGTCGTGGGTTCGAGCCCCACGTTGGGCAAAAGATTCCTGCATTGCAGGGGGTTGGACTAGATGAATGATTCTATATGGTTGTGCTCCAAAATGACCTACAAGGAGAGCATATGCTTAGATCAGGCATAGGCAAACTCAGCCCTCCAGATGTTTTGAGACTACAATTCCCATAATCCCTGACCACTGGTCCTGTTAGCTAGGGATGGTGGGAGTTGTAGTCCCAAAACATCTGGATGGCTGAGTTTGCCCATGCCTGGCTTAGATCATAAATAGCAAGGGTAGGCAACCTAAGGCCCAGGGGCTGGATGAGGCCCAATCACCTTCTCAATCTGGCCTGCGGACGGTCTGGGAATCAGCGTGTTTTTACATGAGTAGTATGTGTCCTTTTATTTAAAATGCATCTCTGGGTTATTTGTGGGGCATAGGAATTCATTCATTTTTTCCTTCAAAATATAGTCCGGCCCACCACATGGTCTGAGGAATGGCCCATGGCTGAAAAAGGTTGCTGACCCCTGATAAATAGCACTGGTGTCCCCCACACGACCCCAAATCCTTGGAAAGCTCTGGTTTAGCTTCCCCCAATTGTAGTTATTGTTTTAAATATTATTTATTACATTTATATCCTGCTTTTCCTTCACAGAGCACACATGGCTCTCCACGTCTCCATTTTTTAAAATCCTCACAACAACCCTGTGAGGTAGGTTAGGCTGAGAGGAAGTGGCTTCATGGCTGGCCGGGGATTTGAACTCTGGACTCCCAGAGTCCTAAACCAACACTCTAACCACTACACCAGAAGGGTTTGCATTCCCTGAGGTAAATGGCATTGGAAAAAAAGGAGTATGCGTTGGCCGTGTTGCATTGTGTACAGTGACTCACAACGATGATGCAGCTGGTGGCGGGATGGGCGTCCCTGTCATTACATATTCCTTGTAACAAACAGATTTAATAGCAGTTGGTGTAGTTGAGCATCTACTTAATTAGTTTTAATAGTCTTCATCAACTAGTATGTTCCACCTTGTCCAAGAGAGAAGGCAATTAATTCCTCAACACTTTGCATGGCTGTTACTGACTGCAATCATAATCAGCACACCCTGAACATTTTAATAGCCTCTCTGAAGCAGTGCTTTTGGATGTGAGCTGCTGCAAATGGCACAGATTCAAAGGCAGGAATGGTGCGCTTGGATTCGAGCCCATCTCTAATCAGCAGTAGAAAGTATGAGCACTAAAGGCCTTTGCATTCCTATTCACTGCGAAAACAGCCCTTCTTGTAACAGAACCGGGACTGTATCCCTGGCAACTCTGGAAAAATAGATTTTTATTTTTTTTAAAGGAAGGAATCAATACAGGATAATACAAAAGCCAATCAATGGACAGAAGCTACAGAAGTACAAATAGAGCTATACCTAAGAAATACAAGAATTCGCATTCATTAGAGTCCTTGGAAAATAAACATTGTGCACCTATTCAGCATTAAGGAGGACAGTTGTTGTTTTTAAAACTAGAACTTTTAAAATACTCAGATCCACTGAAATCGCAAGACAGCACTCCCATCGGACAACAGCATTTGATGTGAAAGATTAAATCTTGTCAAAATAACGGTGTGATATTTTTGTGTAACAGAAGCACGTTATTGACTGCAAGAACAGCCTCTTTATTATCCATTTGTACAATACCTTCCATGGTGCTTCAGTTTCAGGAAAAAATACCCTTGCCGTGATAATAAGATATTAGATTAGGGCTGTAACCAGATTGAAGGTCTAATTGATTTGATTAAGACTTCATGTGCATAAAATAACAGTTCAGGAGAGAAAGAAGATATTATTTCTTTGCTACAGCAAATACTGACTTAGACTGAAATCCTAGATTTGCATGAAAGTAAGTCCAACTAAGGTCAATGATGTTTGCTTCCGAGTAGACAGCGCACAAGGTTATAGTTTAATTGTATGCATGTAATTTAAAGGTTTATCTTCTGTCCAGGGGTGCCAACTTGAATAAAATATTGCTGGGGGGGCGGTAAACTCCGACCCACATAATCTCAAGATGCAGTGCTCACACACCATTTGAATGGCAATAAACATCAACTTGGGGGGGGGGACCCAGCCTCCTCAAATAATTTTGTTGTGGGGGCCCAAGAACCCTTGGCCCCTAGGAGTTGGCTCCTATTATTCTGTCCTTCCATGGTGCTTCCAGAGCAATTTACAAAAACAAGATGAACCATATAAATAAGATTAAAAAATTCCTTCAGTAGCACCTTAAAGACCAACTAAGTTTATATTTTGGTATGAGCTTTCGTGTGCATGCACACTTCTTCAGATATCATATAAATAAGATATAGCAAATATAATAGTGGGGTAGGAGAGCTAAAAATAATGCCCATATATTTCACATCCGGCAACCAATGTGTTCCTTTGGTTTCAGATAGTATGTGTGTTGTTGTTGTTGTTTAGTCGTTTAGTCATGTCTGGCCCCCGGGCCTTATTTTGGGGACCCCTGCCCTATACAGTACCAGGCTCAACCCATCAAGCAGAATGTGCTCCACAAGAAGCATAATTTTTTTTGTATTACACCTTTCAAGTGGCGAAAGCAGAAACATTTCATTAATAATATTTACCATCAGTACTGCACTTTCATGTGTTTGATGTGCTTCATATGCAACAACCCTGTGGAGTTGTTGTCGTTGTTTAGTTGTTTAGTTGTGTCCGACTCTTCGTGACCCCCTGGACCAGAGCACGCCAGGCACTCCTGTCTTCCACTGTCTCCCGCAGTTTGTTCAAACTCATGTTAGTAGCTTCGAGACCATCTCGTCCTCTGTCATCCCCTTCTCCTTGTGCCCTCCATCTTTCCCAACATCAGGGTCTTTCCAGGGAGTCTTCTCTTCTCATGAGGTGGCCAAGTATTGGAGCCTCAGCTTCAGGATCTGTCCTTCCAGTGAGCACTCAGGGCTGATTTCCTTCAGAATGGGTAGGTTTGATCTTCTTGCAGTCCATGGGACTCTCAAGAGTCTCCTCCAGCACCATAATTCAAAAGCATCAATTCTTCGGGGATCAGCCTTCTTTATGGTCCAGCTCTCACTTCTATACATCACTACTGGGGAAACCATAGCTTTAACTACATGGGTAGACAAGTGTAAAAATCCCAGGACACAATTTTCATGGCCCTCTAGCAGCTATGGTGCCTCACCTACCAGAAGTAATGTATTTAGCATTAACTCTGGAAGTGTATATTCGATTTTCACCAAACTAAGTCTCCTAGAGCAAAATATGCATCATGAGGCTTAGTTTGGTCAGAATCAAGCATACACTTCTAGGGTTAATGCTAAATACATTACTAAATACTATCTGAAACCAAAGGGGTGCATTAGTTTCCAGATATGATTCTTTTTTCAGCTCTCCTACTCCACTATAATGGGACGTGGGTGGCACTGTGTTCTAAACCACAGAGCCTAGGGCTTGCTAATCAGAAGGTTGGCGGTTCGAATCCCCGTGACGGGGTGAGCTCCCGTTGTTCGGTCCCAGCTCCTGCCAACCTAGCAGTTCGAAATCATTTCAAGTGCAAGTAGATAAATAGGTACCGCTCCAGTGGGAAGATAAACAGCGTTTCCATGCACTGCTCTGGTTCGCCAGAAGCAGCTTGATCATGCTGGCCACATGACATGGAAGCTGTCTGCAGACAAACGCCGGCTCCCTCAGCCTATAGAGCGAGATGAGCACGCAACCCCAGAGTCGTCCGCAACTGGACCTAACAGTCAGGGGTACCTTTACCTTTACTCCACTATAATAGAGTTGCCATATTACAAAAGTGAAAATCTGGACACACATTTTAAAATGAAATTTGCTAAAATCAACACTACATCCAGATTTTCCCAGAGACTTCAGTGATTTCTGCCCAAACACTGCTTCTGACTACAGTATTCCGGCTATGTCCAGGAAATTCCAAACATATGGCAACCCAACACAATAACAGCGATACTTTCAAACAAAAGTTAAAAATGGTACTTAAAAGTGTTTCATGTATGGCTGAATCATATATTAGCTGAAGACAGCAGGTTTATTCTTCCCCTCTGTAGGAATGTTCCACGCATGCTAAGAAAAACACAGCTAGAGGAAGGATAGGCAGCCTTAGAAGGTCATGCATCACTTGTTCTTCCATACATTTAAAGAATACTGTTGCCAAAGAAGACAAGGGAAATCACTGTGTATTAAAATATAGCTTGATAGGTTAACTGCTTATCAAAGGTCAATGTCAAAAATGCAAAGTTGCAGAGTAAGTGGAATGTGAGCTGAAAATTAACCCAAGGGCATAATTCAAAGAAACTAAAGTGTTTTTGTTTTTTGTTTTTGTTTTTAAAAGAACTCTAACCATTCAAACAGCAGAAAATGTATTTTCCCCTTCAAAAATGGCAGGAATAAATACCCACAATTCCTAATAACTCTGTGCAACTGGATGCTGCTGTAGAGAGTCAGAGGTGCCCATTAAGAACTGGTTACTTATTAATGGAACTTAATTTCTTATTTTAATACAGAACATAACTGAGGCCTAGAAACTCTGATAACAGTAAAACATCTTATCAATTATGGAAACAAAAACCGGATTTTCTTAAAAAGGAAGAGGAGAGAATTTTGATTTGGTATGCATTTAAAGCTGAATCACTTTCCAAAACATTACGAGAACTGAAACACAGCTATTCTTCTAAATTCACAGTTATCTGAATTTTGCAACTGACCTAAAACTTTACAAAAATGCATGTTTTAGGGTAAAGTATGCATCAACATGAAGGCGTTAGTGAAAACAATGTACAAAAACGTGTTACATTAGGGGAAACTGCTGGCAAAATTTTGACATAAGTCAAAATTGCATATAAAGTATATTTATTAGGAGAAATTCTTGCTAAAATGGTGAGGAATGTGGAGAATTGAATTGCCATTTACTTTAGCTATACAAGGCAGCCAAGGACTTGGAGCTCTTATTAAAACTTGAAAGCAAGAGTCCCATTGCTGTTCCCAAGGCACACAAGGTTTTCTCTGCTTCTTCCAGCCACCTGCACTTACTCCAATAGTTTCCAAGTGTTATGATGCAACATGACGCCACAATGTTCCCAACCCACTCCAGGAAGTTTGTCTGTGGAAATGGACAGCCATGTTTCCAGAAGTGAGGAACATAATGACGTGTCATGTCACTCTCAAGCCACTCTAGGAAGTGTGGAAAGGTGCTTTCAAGCCACACTTCCTGGAGGGACTTGGGAGTCATGTGATGTCACAATGCATCATTCAACAGCCTCAACCTCGGCCCTCCAGATGTTTTGAGACTACAATTTGCATCATTCCTGACCACTGGTCCTGCTAGCTAGGGATCATGGGAGTTGTAGTCCCAAAACATCTGGATGGCCGAGGTTGAGGAAGCCTGTTTTAAGATACAGTGGTACCTCTACTTACGAATTTAATGCGTTCCGAACTCACATTTGTAAGTCGAAAAAATTTGTAAGTGGAATCCCATAAGAATGCATTGGGAGAAAAAATTCGTAAGTCGAAGCAACCCTATCTAAAAATTCGTAAGTAGAAAAAATCCTATCTAAACCGCATCCAAGATGGCGGGCGGAGCTCCGTTCGTAAGTAGAAACATTCGTAAGTAGAGTTATTCGTAAGTAGAGGTACCACTGTAACCAACTCCGCCCCTTGACCACCTTATACAGTTATTGCAGCCCCTCCCCAGGTGAAGTGGTCTTTTTTTTAATTACCCATTAAGAAATCAAGAGAAGACCACATCCATTTTTCATGTGGGTGTGATATCTTCAGGAAAATTAAATGAAGTTTTCAGCTCGGCACGACTTTCTTCACTCCTTTGACACCACACAATTTAATATCTCGGCACTCGTGAACCCAAAAGAATGAGTGCCAATGCATAGAATTATTTTTATATTATGTTTGTATAACATCGGGTGTATTGTAGATATTATTGGTAACAGCCTTTTTTGCATATGTAATCAAAGTTCCCTGCCAGATCTTAATGCTATCCTAATTATACATTTTGTATTTTGATGTTCAGAGAAAATAGTTTCATTCGAAACTTTGGATCCAGGTCTACAATTTATGGCCAGGCAAAACAACACATAGTTGTCACATGTCTCTGATACAGGTTCAGCAAATAGAAATTAGGTGATGGCTAATAATGGCTTAGGAACTCAATTTTTAGCAGCTCATAATGCTTGCCTCAAGTGCAAAGTGAGTGTTATAGCCTCAGAAGTTCTTCTCTGTCTAGCATTTTATTCTGAGCCAGAGAATAATATGAGTTATCCCTCCATCCTGCTTGGCATCCTTTAATACCACCTGAAATCATTGTGTTAGAAGTCATATTTTTTCAATAATGGATACTTTGACAATTGTTTCTAAGAGGAAAATGACAATTTGAAATACCCCAGTAACAGATATATTTTGGTTAGATCTGGTTCCATCTCATGATAAAATTAATTCCCATCCAATGGTAGCTAAACTTATGGTAGTACGCCAAGTCTTCTCAAATCTTTTAAAGAATTGTTTTAGCTTAATAAGTAAAGTTCAATCAAGTAATTAATCTCTTGATTATTTTAAGTGGAATTTGCACAATGTATTCTATATAGCGAGCTACAGTAAGCAATAAATTATTTATGCAGTCAAGATTACATGCAACCTAGTAACTTGATGAATGGCATAGTCAAAATGACTGAATAATATATCCCCTTTTAGTAAGGAAAGCACCAAGTTCAAAGGAAATCTCATAAATGTACTAAACAGGCACTCTGCATACAGGGAACTTATGCAAATTAAATTAAAATGTAAGTAATACACATGGCTAAGCAGAAGAACAAGGTCTTGAAGGTTGATAACAATTTTCATATTTTTCTTTTAAGACTATAACATGCCCCATCTGCTTGACTACATTTTTAAAAAAAAAGTAGGAAGAACATGCCGTGGACTTTCTGTAACTTGTGCATAATATGGCAAAGTGATAATTTATTGCAAATTTCATTGAATGGACAGAAAACTGGTAAATAAGTTCTTTAACAAACAAACAAAAGCAGCATAAAGAGAAAGGCTGAAATAGTATGTGTCCTTTTGCTGCAATGAAATAATCGCACAGGAGAAAGACTGATCAAAGGATTTTGTTATATACATATCTCACGTACAAAGCAAGCTATGAGCCACCAGGTCAAGAAGGGGGATGTCAACTGGAAATAATGGAACCAGTAGGTCGTTCGTGAGAGGTCATGTGCTATCTCAAATAGTTAATCTATAAACCTCCATCAAAATCAATCCCATCCTTTATAAACGTTGAGCATATTTAGGCACACATATATACTCTTAACAGATCGTGAAGCTGAGGCTCCAATACTTTGGCCACCTCATGAGAAGAGAAGACTCCCTGGAAAAGACCCTGATATTGGGAAAGATGGAGGGCACAAGGAGAAGGGGACAACAGAGGACAAGATGGTTGGACAGTGTTCTCAAAGCTACGAACGTGAGTTTGACCAAACTGCGGGAGGCAGTGGAAGGCAGGAGTGCCTGGCGTGCTCTGGTCCATGGGGTCACGAAGAGTCAGACACAACTAAACGACTAAACAACAACAACAATACTCTTAACACAAACACAGCACCCCAATACATATAAAATGATGCTATATTGAACTCTCAAACGTAATAATCCAGCATATGTCATTGTTACTGAGAGGCATGTAGAATTAGCCTGAAAAATATAATTCATGTGGTTATTATAACGAAAGATGAAATAGTCCTGAATTATCACTTGATGTGATAATGAAGGCATTTACAGCTTTGAGATTCGAAACCATGCCTGCAGCATATTTATATGGGAAATATGCCAGAATGCCTGTAAATGGCCATTTGCGGCCAGAGAAAGGTGGAAAATATTGTTCATTATGTACAATATTGCTCCCTGTATCATTCTCCCATGGACTGATTTCTCAGAGGAATTCTTCAGAGAGTTTTCTTATTGAATAGTACGGGGGAAATCAGTTATTTGCTGATGAAGGCTATGCCTAACGGCTGGAGAATGTACACAATTCCATCGATATTTTGCACATTCCCCTGTTAGCGATTGCATATATTGTCTGGAAAATGTGCACAATTTCTTCTTCATAGTGCACATTCTCCATGAGGCCTCAATGGATGGCTGTTATCACATTACCCACTCAACTTACATTTTCTCTAAAAGAGACAGAGAGACAAAACACTTTGCAGCTGACATAATTTCAGTTTAACTTGAAGTTGTGATCATACTGGCCACAGGCAATGTTGTGAAAAGCTGGTGTTGCGAAGGGGAAATTGTTCAGATAGGCTGGTCATTATAGACGCCTGCTTGGCCTTGGATGGTAAATGCTAATCTTTTTCTGTCTGGTTATTGTTATTAGATTGTTGATATTAAGTAAAAATAATACCTTTTATAGGAAGAATCTTTTGGAACCTGAAATAGCATGCTTTTACAGGAAGTCCTTTTTGGAGGTTGAGTTTTCAGCAGGAGAAACTACACTTAAAAACCAGAACTGTGGGAGGACCTTCATCCTGGCAGCTACAGCTGAAATTAGAATCCAACAAAAGCGAGCTTTTCACAAGGAATTAGAAAGTAACAACACATGAACTTGAAAAATGTGTTCTGTTTAAACTGTTGATTACTGAGACTTCATTGTTCAGGTCTATTTCATGCACTGTTGTAATAGCTGCATGAGTTATAATTTTCAAGATAATTCTGTATGCCTGACTGCAGTAATTGTATATGCTGGATTGTTATGTTAGGGAGCACATTATCACACCTTTTTATATGTATTGGGTTCTTACAAGGGCTTTTTTTCAGCTGGAACTTGCAGGAACTCAGTACTGGCACCCCTCAGGTGGGCCCCATTGCCATTACAGTGGAACCTTGATTTTCGAACGTAATCTGTTCCGGAAGACCGTTCAACAACCGAAAACTCAATACGGAAGCCTCAGTACAATAGGGAAACTCAAAACGGAAGCCGAGTGGCATGTTCAGCTTCCAAAAATCGTTTGAAAACCAGAGCAGTTACTTCTGGGTTTTCGGCGTTCGAAAGTTGAAATGTTCAACTTCCGAGAGGATCGAAAACCAAGGTTTCACTGTATAAGAGAACAAGGGAGGTGGTGAGTTCCAGCACCTCTTTTTCTATAAAAATAGCACTGGTTCTTACACTCATTTTTATGTGTGCCTGAAAATGCACACATTCTGAAAGAGATGGGGTAGTTTTTGATGAAGGTTTGTGGAAGAAGGGACCCTTATTTGTGCATAAACTTCCACATGGATATGCTTGCCAGTTCAACACCAAAGCATGAAACTGACTACTAAGTTCCCTTGCTTGGGAGGTTCCCAGAGGAGAAAACATCCAACAGGAACTGGGGCGTCTTTCTGGTTCATTCTACTTCCACTCTGTTAGCTGGCAAGTGGCAATATACGCCATGTTGCATTCTGTATGTTCTCTCTGCCTCTTTTCCCATTCACCCCATACATAAAATGAGAAGGAAGACCACAAACTACTTGAGGTTTCTTCTTGTAAGCTAGGCCCATACCTTTGTTTCACAAGTCTTGAAACAAGACACTACCAGAACTAGATATAAACCAATTCAGGCAAATGCCCTCAGAGAGAAATCTGGGACTCCTCCCAAGCTCCTCCATCAATGGCAGTTATCAATCAAAGGGAAAGAAAGTCCCTCGGCTGTTATGCCAGAAAGGCCTGTGACGTAATGAGCAACAAAAACTGATCTGCTGGTGTTTCCCCATCGGGGCTGGGCATCAACGAAGCTGAAGATGTGTAGTACCACAAAGCCCGGAGCTGCTGCCTTAGTAGGCTCCAACTGCAGTATAAACTTAAAGCAGTATCATACAACTTTAAACTTCAGTGGTTTCCCCCAAGGAATCCTGGGCTGTGCAGTTTGTGAGGGTCCTGAGAGTTCTGAAGGATTGATTGTTAAACGACTCTGCTGCTCATGTATACATATATAAACTTAGACTAGTCTATCTCACAAGGCTGTCACAGAGCTAAAAGGATGCGGGGAATCACTGTGAACTGCCTGTTTCTGGATTTGCCCCACCCCATAACCAGGCAAATTCCAAAATGAGAAGAAAGGAAACCAGACCTCCTGGAATTGGGACAAGACATTATGACAGGATAGGATGATAGGTCAAAATCAGCCCAACAAATGAGCATATTAGAGAATATGCAAAATTCAGCTGAGATAGGCACTTTCTCCAAGACCTGCTGGAGATTGTGCACATGGGAAATGTGCGCAATTCCCTTCTCAGGGTCAAATTATGTGCATGTTCTCCATGAGGCCTGGTAAATGGCCGGTTGTTGTGCAGATAATCCTCTTAACTTACAGGTCCCCTAACATATCCATTGCTGTGTGCTACTACATCTGTAGGGACCCAGGTGGCGCTGTGGTTAAACCACTGAGCCTAGGGCTTGCTGATCAGAAGGTCGACGGTTCGAATCCCTGTGACGGTGTGAGCTCCCGTTGCTTGGTCCCAGCTCCTGCCAACCTAGCAGTTCGAAAGCACGTCAAAAATGCAAGTAGATAAATAGGAACCGCTACAGCGGGAAGGTAAACGGCGTTTCCATGTGCTGCTCTGGTTTGCCAGAAGTGGCTTTGTCATGCTGGCCACATGACCTAGAAGCTATACGCCGGCTCCCTCGGCCAATAATGCGAGATGAGCGCGCAACCCCAGAGTCGGTCACGACTGGACCTAATGGTCAGGGGTCCCTTTACCTTTACCTTTACTACTTCTGTAGTTTTGCAAAACTGAAATTAAACCGAACCAGTATTCTCCCTATTCTCCCACTGACCACTCGTCATCATCTTACCACCACTCCCCAGGCTCTGAGCCTTCTTCCCTAGGTGGTTCCCCACCTGGTTCCTCCCAGCATTCCTCTGTGTTCAACCAGTCCATGACACCATGAAGGGGGAAAGATGGGTACAGGATCTTTGCCTTCTTCCCCCTCTGGAACTAATGCCGTATTTGAGAGAGTGGATTTAGAGTTGGAAAAAATACAGGGAGAAAGGGCTAAGCATGCTCTCCAAAAGCACAATTTCCCCCGATCTTCAAAGTTGCCTCAAACCTATCAGTAGTAATGAGTTACAGGTAGGTAGCCGTGTTGGTCTGCCGTAGTCGAAACAAAATAAAAAAATTCCTTCCAGTAGCACCTTAGAGACCAACTAAGTTTGTTATCGGTATGAGCTTTCGTGTACATGCCTTCAGTAATGAATTAGATCAAAACTGCAGGAGATTCTACTAATGAATTGCTTGTGTCCCCCTTTGAAAGGATTGTAAAACTTTGCTTCTGAGGATGCTTTTGGGGGGTGGGGTGGGGGTTGGTTCTGTGATTCCCTGATGTTTCATGTCAGTATATGAGTGCAGATTCTGACATTCACCCACCAAAAAGCTATTAGCACTTGGAAACAGGAAATACACAATACTGAAACTATTCAGAGAAAATCAATGGAGGTCTCTAATGATGTTATCCTATGTGCACATCCATTCCAATTCTTAATTTGCTAACGGCTATCAGCAACCCGTTAAGTATCATTGGGAAGTGATAAAATGCCTTATGTTTCATTATATTGTTCCAAGCACACATCTCTTCCCTGGCAATTGAAACTCGGAGAGTACAACAAGCCCACGTCATTATGTCAAATTATGCATTTGGTGGAATAGCCCTAGTCAACAGACTAATTTCTACAGCTAGCAGTTAACTGAGGTTGGGATCCACAAAATTCCCAGGAACTAAGCTTGAAATGACAGGTTGTTTTTTTCCTGCTTCCTAGACTGCATTTTAGTAAACCTCTGTACTCTCACAAGATCAAGGGACAGACATGGGAAATAGTTTTTAACTAAGCAGCGTTACAGCCTGCCTCTCCAGCAATTACAGTAACATCATTTCATTTCTAAAATCAACAACATTCCCCTTTACGCCACCTTTACTGACTTCCCCCCTCAATGGAGAACTCTATATTCACAGCAAATATTAACTCCCAGTAGAATATGTGATCTCCCTTCTGAAATGTGAACCAATTCTATATCTGAATGTACTTACTAATTGTGCTGTTTCAAAAATAATGGTGTGCTGAAGGCCCCTTTTGTGTGTGGGGGGGGAGGAACTTTCAGGAACTGATGTACGTGTTTTGGCACAGTGCTTCTTATTAACTAAACCCTCGTTTTTAATCTACAATAAAAATCCTTGTCATATCGCGGCTGATTCTAAATTGGTAGTATAGAAATATGGTGTTGGAAGAATCAAGCACGTTACAGATTAATTTAAAATATTATAATAGGTTATTTTAATTTTTGTTCCACTAATTTTCATCCATAGTTTAAATTGTATTCATAATTATTTTTTAAATGGAAATGAATAAAACCATAGTTATAGGAAATATGAACAATCTGAAGAAGGTCTGACGTCTTTATGTGGTCCACATCCTTTCACATGGCTCCAAATAATGTGTTCAGGCTGGCTAGCAATGACTGAAACAATTTAAGTTACAGGTAGGTAGCCGTGTTGGTCTGAGTCGAAGCAAAATTCCTTCAGTAGCACCTTAAAGACCAACTAAGTTTTTATTTTGGTATGAGCTTTCGTGTGCATGCACACTTCTTCAGATACACTTGAAACAGAAGAGTCAGACCCTTATGTATATACAGAGGGGGGTGGGGGTGGGTGGGAATGGGTGATGGGGTGATAGGAGTGGTAAACCTGTTGATGGCTGTTAACGACTGCCGATGACTGCAACTGGTCCTGCTGATCTCACCACAACTTCCAGGAGCGGTTTTTCCATGGTCCTAATCTGGGCTTCAGCTCATAACATCCTCTCACCTCCCTCCCCAGCCTTGTCTAACCCTTGACTCTTTTCCAGAAAATTCAGCTACCCTTGTAAGTCAGGGGGTGGGGGGTGGGGAGCACAAAGCCCACCCGCATTCTCCTCCAAGCCAGACAAATCTATTTATTTAAAAGCTAAGAAAAGTAAAATATTTTCAAACTGAAGAAAACCACAAACAATTAAGGTGTGTCTGTGGGGGGGCGGTTAAAGCAAACATTAATCAAGAAGCTTATTTTTATGAGTACCCTAAAACATTTCAAAACTGCCTTTTGACCAAGGGAGCCGTGTGTTTCTTCTCCAATGGTCAAAAGCAGTCTTCAGCTTCAAATAATAAGAATAAAATATGCCCTCTTTTTTTCTTGTACCTGCAAATAACATGTCAATTTAGCCATTAGAGCGCAAACTCACATTGGCCCTAGCTATTCGTTTAGTGCCTGTGCTTTTTGTAATCTGCATTCTTTCGTCTACACTCTCTTTCTGTTCTGCCATTCTGTTATACTGCGGTCCCCTCCTGGTGTCTTCCATCAAGAATAAGAGTTTCAGAAAGGTTAATAATGGCATTTGTACATTGTTCCCAATGTGCCTTGCCCCACTCTCTTTCTAAGTGGGCTCCTGTAGCATCTTGACTCCTAATGCCTTGCTCTGCATGCGATTGTTTCCAGCAATGGCTAGTGCAGCATGACAAAGGAAGAGAACAGTGCTCTACAAGTCTATACATGTTACCCTCATATACAAGACGTAGGCTTATCAGCTTGACACGTGGCAACTCAAAACACGTATATGCTATAATGCCTTGCTCTGTACCTGATTCTGTTAGCACACAGCCAAGACAAGCACTCATCTCTGGCCAGTTAATAGCCCTGCTAAGAACAAAGCACTATCCTGAAAGGAACTATCTCTCTCCCCATAAGGGAATCAACAGCAGCAGCAGCAGCATCTGTTGTTGTTTCTGTACGATCCTTCTTCAAACTGGAGCCCAGGGCTTTTGCAACATCAAAACTATCTAGCGATATCAAGTTATAGGAAAACTGGTGCTATCAACAGTAATCCTTCTAGTTGGTTAATTGGTTCAGCAACTTCCATGCACATGACGTGTGATGCTAATGATAACTAATCAGAGGCAGCTACAGTTGCAAATGGCAACAAAATATCTGTGAAAGGAAGAGGAACAGTTTGCTCAAGTGTGTTGCAGGTAGAAATACTGTTTGTAATGAAGTGAGAGCAGTAGTTTAATTGCTCGAATTAGCAAATAAGAAAGTTTTGAGAATTTAAATTCTGGATTAAAATTGATTACTTCATTGAGAGGGGGATTGTAACAAAAACACTGGGGCCTAATTTGAATAGTAGAGTGCCTGGCATCTGGTGGGCAATCTCATCCTTTATTTCCACACTGTGGCTACAGACCAAATCACCTGTCAGGAGAGTTATGAGATTCAGGTGAGGGTCAGACGCCTTGTCAATCCCAGCAGGCCTTCGCCCTGGCCGGGTTGTTTTTTTTTTAAGAGTAACATTACAACTTCATTTTCCTAAAATATATATATATGCTTATTCCACAAAATGATTACAAAGTTCAGGTATTGCAAAAGTTTTTCAGTGGTAATTTCAGTGGTAATTAACAATAATATATTATGTGCTTTAGAAGAGAAATTATGAATTGCAGAATTTTAAATAGCCATCATCCTTGGCTTCACTCAATTTTGTTTATAACACTCTTCCATTTTCTTCTAGTTGTGAGGGTGGGGGAATGGGGAGGGACCTCACAAGTGGAGTGGGGCCTCTCTTCATCTAAATCTGGCCCTGGCTGCGGAAGCCCTGTTCGAAAATCGGAACACTCACTTCCAGGTTTCGATCGTTTGGGAGCCGATTTGTTCGGGAGCCAAGGCATTCAAGATCCAAGGTATGACTGGTTCAAGGTAACCCCCTCCTCTTAAGAAACAGAACCTTTAAAACTCCTCTCCTCTAGTCAGCAAGGTTGCAAATCAGTATCTCTAAAACAAATAGCAACTGAAACAACTACTTCTACATACGGATGGAGTAGAAATTTGACCCAGTTCACATTTAAATGTGAATCTACCCATTTTGCTTTTTCCAAAGCAAGACACAAACTGAAACAAACATCACTGAATTTTGCAACGTGAAGTAATGTGTACAAAAATTGCACAGTATGTGAATAAAAATGCATATATCATTAAAAATGGCATGCAAATCAATTCCACTTTATACTGTCAAAAGCAGAAGAGAGTGAGTTAGTTATCTCTCTGCTGCTACGAACAAGTGATAGATTAGAAATTCATTACATGATCATCTCACAATTAATTAAGCTTCTAATGTGATGAATTGCAAATAACAGTTGCCCTTATACATTAAAATCATTTGAACAGAAGAAGCGCACTTTGCCATGAAATACACCCATGTTTACAACCTCCTAACTCCTAACCCTTTGCGAAGAGTAAATAAACAAGTAGCTTGCTCATAAAGTACTTAAGAGAGAAATAGAAGTTGTATTTCTGTTAGCACTGCAGCTAAACAATTATTGGTCCAATTAATGTGACTGTAAATCATATATATTGTCCTACATCTAGGGTACTAGAGTCTGTTAGTGAATGGTAGAAATTAATAAACAGCAGTATTTAGATATTATTTGGGATATGAAGGGAAGTGTAGACTGCAGAATTGTGCTGGACAGGAAATTCCTGGGTTAGCATATAAAAACCAACCTGGCCAGGCTAGCTACCGTAAGTGCAGAGCCATAGAGAAACAAAGGGGAGTCAGGTGCTGGGCCATTTAGGACAGTGTTTCCCAAAGTGGGTGATGTTGCCCCCTGGGCAGTACTGGAATAATCCAGGTAGCAGTAGTAGCCTTGGAGACAATTGGGGGGCATTGAATAAAAATAAGGGGGCCGTGGAAGCATAAAGAAAGAAGAGAATGTTTCATTTGTTGTTTAATTAAGCTTACTGACAGTGCTTTTCTTTCTAAAAAATGTTTAGGGGTAATTGCATTTTGACTCAAGAAAACCACCATTTTATAGTTCACAATTGGAAAAAATAAATACAGTAAATGGACAAAAGTATGAAGATTTACAAAATGTTTAGGGGCATGTGTCCCACTAGGAAAAAGCACTGCTTACCAATGTAAAATAGAGTACCGATGTGACGTAGGGATGCAGGTGGCGCTGTGGTCTAAACCACTGAGCCTCTTGGGCTTGCCAATCAGAAGGTCAGTGGTTTGAATCCCTGTGACGGGGTGAGCTCCCGTTATGTCCCAGCTCCTGCCAACCTAGCAGTATGAAAGCACGCCAGCGTGAGTAGATAAATACTGTAGGTACCACTGCGTCATGAAGCTAAACGGCGTTAAGCAGTGGAATCATGCTGGCCACATGACCCAGAAAGCTGTCTCTGGACAAATGCCAGCTCCCTCGGCCTGAAAGCGAGATGAGCACCACAACCTCATAGTGCCTTTGACTGGACTTAACCATCCAGGGGTCCTTTGCCTTTTTTAAAGGTAAAGGTAAAGGGACCCTGACCGTTAGGTCCAGTCACGGACAGCTCTGGGGTGGTAGCACTCATCTCGCTTTATTGGCCGAGGGAGCTGGCATACAGCTTTCGGGTCATGTGGCCAGCATGACTAAGCTGCTTCTGGCGAAACCAGAGCAGTGCACGGAAACACCGTTTACCTTCCCACCAGAGCAGTACCTATTTATCTACTTGCACTTGAACTTTATCAACTTGCACTTGAATCTACTTGCTTTCGAACTTCTAGGTTGGCAGAAGCAGGGACCAAACAACGGGAGCTCACCCCGTTGCAGGGATTTGAACCACCGACCTTCTGATCAGCAAGCCCTAGGCTCTGTGGTTTAACCCACAGCGCTAACCGCGTCCTTTTTTACCTAGAGTTAAAGTCATAGTGATCATTTTCCAAATAAACACACAAAATGCAAGTTATAACCAACTAGCGGTCAATTCAGCAGACGCAAATTTGTCACTGCATTTTTCTGTTTGTTCACTTAAAGAAGGCAGATTTCCAGGGGGAGGCGGCGCTGAGTAATTCTTCTTCTGAAAAGTACAAATCTTCTGGACAATACTCTCCTGGAATGATGTATGATTTCAGGTGGCTCGAGGCTTTGTTTGGAGTGCACATTCACAGTTCACTAATATATAATAAGGTTGTTATTATGGCCCATTACACTTGACAGCACACAAAGTATTGGGCCAGATGCAATGCTAGGCCATCTCATAGAGAACATTCTTATGAAGGTGTAGGTGTATGATTTTGGGGGCACCTAAAGCATACTGTGGGGTGTATACACAGGGCCGTATTTAGGTTTGTTGAGGCCCAAAGCCAGTGTTTCCCAACCTTTGGTCTCCTGCTGGTTTTGGACTACAGCTCCCATCATCCCTAGCTAGCAAGACCAGTGGTCAGGGATGATGGGAATTGTAGTCCAAAAACAGCTGGGGACCAGAGGTTGGGAAACACTGCCCTAAGCTACTGAAGGTAATGGGGCCCTTTATATGTCCAGCTGTCCTTTGTTAACAACAAATTGTCGCTGTTTTTTGTGTTGAATATATGCTATATGGTAATCTATGGACCGAATCTAAAGCCATTTGCACTTGTTGCTATGCCACCAGTCCATGCAGAATGTAGGCACCCTATATATAGAAATGAGAAAACCAGTGATATTTTAGGAGCAGGCTAGCAGGCGGGGCCCATTACTTACATCAGGGGTGGCCAACTCCCAAGAGACTGCGATCTACTCACAGAGTTAAAAACTGGCAGTGATCTACCCCCTTTTGGGGGGTTCAGGTCAAATTTTTTGAATTTTATTAGGGAGGAGCACTGTTTTGGTGGGCTGCAGGGTGAAAATGTTGAGCTTTTTTTATGGGAGGCATAGTTGTTGAGATTCTTTGGGGGAGCCAGTGATCTACCAGTGATCTACTACAGACGTCCAGTGATCTACCGGTAGATCACGATCTACCTGTTGGACGTGCCTGACTTACATCATAGGAGCCTACACAACACAAAACACTGTTGCTGTATTTAGGTTTTATTTTATTTGTTTTTTATCTTATATTTTGGAAGTGTACATCCAGGTTTTTTCCCTTTACTTTTTTTTGGGGGGGGCAAGTGAGTGGGACCCTAAGCTATAGCTTGTTTAGCTTATACATAAATTTGGCGCTGTGTATACATCCCTAGTTCATTATTCATTTTAGTAAAAAAGAAAAAAAATGGGGGGTGAGTTTTTGGCATGCACTGTCATGACTGGCAGTGTACTGTACTGTCAGTCACCATCTCTTGGGCCAAAGCAGGGCCCCTCCCCTTCTGAGAGCTTGGAAAGAGGCCTGAGCAACCACACGGCAGCTTGAAATGAGGTGATTGAAATGAATCAGTAGGTTTATGGACAACGCAATGCTTCATTCAGAGAGCAGTACTATTTTCACATAGAAAATATTATGAACTTTGAAGAATGAAATGGCAACATAAAGTAGAATGAACTACAGCAATGTAATGCAGATGGAGGATGGGATAAGAATAGCATGGTAAAGGAATGAATCACAGTAATTTTAATAGGAATCCTAGCCTTGCAATTTCCCTCCCTAACCAGAGAACTAGCCTCTTTCAAAATGGATTTTGGAACAAAAGCACACAGCCAGAGCCATGTGCTAGGATCCTGCTATCTCCAGCTGTTTGAGAAGGAGCATGAGGCAATGTGTGCATGTATGTGTCTGTATATGTGTGAGATGTCGAACATCGTCTTATATTGGTCAGGAATTGGACCAGATTCCCCCCCCCCGCATATTTTCTATGAATTTAATCACCTACATAGGTAACCATATTGTAGGTTATGGGTACCTGCAATCTAAGCAGAAGAAAGTGAAGCTGGAAACTTTGCTTTTTAGCAGGACTTTACTCAGTTTGCTTTAGCATATTCAGCTACAGTCATATCTCTGCAAACGCCTGCCCCCTCAATCATCCATTTCGACGGACATCCGTGGCAAACCCGGAAGTACCAGAATGGGTTACTTCCAGGTCTGCTGCTTTGCGCATGAACAGAAGCACTAAACTGCTCCATGCGCACGTGCAGAGCGACGCTCTGTCGAGCGTCTTTTTCGTCGAGCATCTGGAGCTCCAGAACCGTAATCATAGAATTGTAGGACCACAGCAGTCATCTAGTCCAGACCCTCCAAGTGTCTCTATTTTCCAGGGACGTCCCTGATTTAGAGAAGCCATCCCTGTTTCTGATTTGATCCCAGAATGTCCTGCTTTTCATTAGGGCGTCCCTACTTTCATTGCAAAAATGTTGAAGGGTATGGCAAAGGTAAAGGACCCCTGACAGTTAAGTCCAGTCGCAAACGACTCTGGTTGTTGCGGCGTTCATCTTGCTTTACTGGCCGAGGGAACCGGCGTTTGTCCGCTTCCACAGACAGTTTTTCCGGTTCACATGGCCAACATGACTAAGCCGCTTCTGGCAAAGCCAGAGCAGCGCACGAAACGCCATTTACCTTCCTGCCAGAGTGGTACCTATTTATCTACTTGCACTGCGTGCTTTCAAACTGCTAGGTTGGCAGGAGCTGGGACCGAGCAACGGAAGCTCACCCCGCTGCGGGGATTCGAACTGCCGACCTTCCAATTGGCAAGTCCAAGCGGCACAGTGGTTTAAACCACAACACCAACTGCGTCCCTGGAGTGTATGGTAAGATGTCCCTATTTTCACTGGAGGGTATGGAGTTATCCTACCCCCAGGCAGTCTGAAGGCAATCCTGTATAGGGAAGGTTTTTTTTTAAAAAAAAAAGTTCAATGTTTTATTATGCTTTTATGTGTGTTGGAAGCTGCCCAGAGAGGTTGTGGCAACCCAGTAAGCTGTGTGGGGTATACATAGTAAAATTATCAATAAGGAACGGGATGTCCCTATTTTCATCAGAGAAATGTTGGAAGGTAGGCTGGTCCATCACTCTGCAATGCAGGAATATGCAGCTGTCCCATATGGGGATCAAACCTACAACCTTGGCATTATCAGTACCATGCTCTAACCGATTGAGCTCTCCAGGCTAGTCAGAATCATGGAATCATAGACTCACAGTATTGTAATGCTGACCTGGCTCCCTCAAGTTGTTTAGAACCACAACACCCCTGGTCATTGGTAATGCTGTCTAGTGCTGAAGGTGGTTATACTATAGGACACCACAATGGGGAACCCTGTTCTATAGCATCAGAAAAAGATGTTTGTGCCAGGTGCAGAGTCAAAGGCCTAGTGAGATTCCACATCATTTCCTGCAGTCTTCTTTTGCATCCCCCATAACTCCATCAAGAAAACATTTAACAAGTTAATGTTCAAAAGCTACACTTAATATCACTGTCCTTTAACACATACAGGGTCACTAGGCAGTGTAAAGGTATATTAGAAAGTTATGGAACTTGATTTGAAAACAGATGAGGAGTGGAGGAAGTTAATGTAAGTAAAATCATAAAACGAATTTCATGTATCATTAATTCTGATAACTGATTTTATTGCTTTGGAAAATTATGATGGCATTCTGCTACAAATACTTAACCTAATTTAAATTTCAGAATACTTTATTTCTAGCAAATCACTGTAAGCAATATTTTTAATCAGTAGAGTGGAGCTAATTTATGTTTCAGATGGTTAAGGAGAGAGACTTGCTAAGGCAAGGAAGGTTGTTGGGGGGATTTTACTACTGCATTTTAAAAAAATTGTTGGCGGTGGGGAAACTAATGAATGCCCATAATTTCATTATAATTTCCATATAAAATATAAACAACAACCAGCATTATCATTAACGTTGCTGGTAGTCACCAAGACACTAATTCAGGGTTGGCTAACCTCTGACCTTCAAGATGTTTTCCAAGAATTCCACTTGCCCCTGAACATTGGCCATGCTGGCTGAATCTGTCAGGAGTTCGAATCCAACAGCACGTGGAGATCCACAGGTTAGCCACCCCTGCGCTAACTGATGTTGTTGTCGTCAGTCCCCAAGACTTCAACCCTGCCCATTTTTACTGGCATGTTAAGCCTGCCTTGCATGAAACATTGATAGATAGGCACCAGCCGCAAAAGGAGATGACTTCACAATAAACTGTTTGGCAGGAGCTCGTTCTCTCTGACCTGTCTCTCCTTACAGCTGGCTCTTTTGTACTAAATGCATTTGGAAAGGATAATGCGGAAAGTCTTTCTTTTATAGGCACCAGAGATTAACTCACTCACTCGGTTTACTTCTAGGCAGATCGGCAAGAGACATTGAGAAATACTTGGCATATGAACCAAAGTAGTTAAAACACGTGGTGATTGCCAGTAAGGAAGACCAAATGCTCAGGTGGGCTGGCAGTAGGGCAGAGCACAATGACACCTCACCGCAACAAACTGCCAACTTTTGCAGTACGCAGCCTCGCTCTGTATCAATCATCATGACACCCATGCTGTTTACAAGGTTATAAGATTTCATACCAACTCCGGGTGGAACGTAATAATCGGGTGGCGCTGTCTCTGCATGCTGCGATTAAAATTATTTTGCCCATGCGGCATAGTGAGACTTGTGCAGTTGAAAGGCAGAGAGAAAGAGCCATATAATGCTGTCTTTGGCCACTTTGAGGAGAAGCACAGGTACAAAATAGGGAGCTGAGTATGTTTAGCCTGGAGAAGAGAAGGTTAAGGGGTGATATGATAGCCATGTTCAAATGTATTAAAGGACGCCATATAGAGGAGGGAGAAAGGTTGTTTTCTGCTGCTCCAGAGAAGCGGACATGGAGCAATGGATTCAAACTACAAGAAAGAAGATTCCACCTAAACATTAGGAAGAACTTCCTGACAGTAAGAGGTGTTCGACAGTGGAATTTGCTGCCAAGGAGTGTGGTGGAGTCTCCTTCTTTGTTTTTTTTTAAAAAAAATATTTTTATTGATTTTCTAAACATTACATAGAAAAATGACAAAAGGAAATACAAAAATACAAAAAATACAAAAAAACACAAAAAAGAACAATTAAAAGCTTAAAAAGAAAAAGAAAAATAAGATACATCAAAACTCACATTTGGGGAGCCATGTTCTTATACCTTAACAATATAATACCCCTTTAACCAAATTTTGCTCCCCTGTAGTTCCTTTACACTGTTGACTTCCTCCTTCCCCCCCTTCCACGTTTCTATTTATAACTAATATGGCACTCTCTAATTCGTTCCTCCATTCTTCGTTCTAATTCACTTATTACATTACTATTCCAAACCCTTTTTTTTGACACAAACATAAAATAATTAAAAAATCTCCTTAGAATCTGAAATCTCTAATAACTATTTAACATACAATCATTTCTCTCCTTTATTTAACTTCTCGCCTCTTCAGCCTCTTATACTTCCCCCTCCCTTATTTCTTTAACCTTGTAATTTTTCTCCAAATATATCTTAAACTTCTTCCAATCTTCTTCCACTGTCTCCTCTCGGGAGTCTCCTTCTTTGGAGGCCTTTAAGCAGAGGCTTGACAGCCATCTATCAGGAATGCTTTGATGGTGTTTCCTGCTTGGCAGGGGGTTGGACTGGATGGCCCTTGTGGTCTCTTCCAACTCTATGATTCTATGAAAAGGAACAACTAGCTCACCGACAAGGACAATGTGGGCAGCACAAGAAATCAGGCTAGCCTTTAGACAGTTACAATTCACATGCTCCATGTTCAGAACACTGACATACCCTGCGCTCTGCTTTTTATACCTGTCCTACCACCAGAAGTAAATAATAGTCCCTGAATGTTTGGAACTGTGTCTATCAGTTGTCTGGATTTCCCGACACGCTGTGAGGAAAAATCGCTTCCCGCCTCCTGTACTGTGAGCTGCTGTACGTTGTGTTTTGGGGAAAAGAAGTAGAGAGGAGCGATAATCTCCCAAGTGCTTCGTCCCCATCTCACTGAGGCTCAGGAGTAGTGACTTAGTACCCAAGGAGGGGTTAACCTTTTGTAATTATCCTAGAAATTAGAACTGATCCACCAGAGGAACAACTATTATTATAACGTGTAAAGTTAAAGGTAAAGGGACCCCTGACCATTAGGTCCAGTTGCAGACGACTCTGGGGTTGCGGCGCTCATCTCGCTTTACTGGCCGAGGGAGCCGGCGTACAGCTTCCGCGTCATGTGGCCAGCAGGACCGGCCCTATGGCAAGGCTGGGTGGCGCAGGGCCACCAGGGGGCGCCATGCTGCTGAGCCCGCCAGACAGCCGCTCTGCGAAATGGGGCGGGGGGGGCACTGGAGGGATCTTCGCACCACGGTGCCAGGGCACCAGATATGCTTAAGATGGCCCTGGTGGCCAGCATGACTAAGCCGCTTCTGGTGAACCAGAGCAGCGCACGGAAACGCTGTTTATCTTCCCACCAGAGCGGTACCTATTTATCTACTTGCACTTTGACGTGCTTTCGAACTGCTAGGTTGGCAGGAGCTGGAACCGAGCAATGGGAGCTCACTCCGTCGCGGGGATTCGAACCGCCAAACTTCTGATCGGCAAGCCCTAGTTAGCAAGGGCCATCATAATGATTTACATTTATATACCACCTTTATCTTCCAAGGATCTCAAAGTGGTGTACATGGTTCTCCTGCTCCCCATTTAATCCTCACAACAACCCTGCGAGGTAGGGTGCAGAGCCACGCCTCTAGTAGGTGTGGCTTAGGGAGAGTGGGTGTGGCCTAGAGAGTGTTCCAAAGACTCGGTAAGGAAGCCTGGATTGCTTCTGGGCTCGAGGGCCTCTACATCTGGTACAAATAGTGTGTATACTGTGTGTACATCTTTACATATCTGACTTGGCACCTGGGACTTAGCTACATTCATAAAGAAAAAAGTGTTTTATATGCGTTATAACACTGGGACACCAGATGGCGCTGTGGAGTCCCGTCATTGATTTCCCACTTTGAGGTTTGCAACGTGTTTTCCTGAAACGCTTTTTTGATGTGTCTAGATCCAGCCTTGGTGTGTAACTTGTCTCAATACTTCACCACCTGGATCTATCTGCTTGAATGCACTTTCCGTTTTTCTAACTGTGGCACTTTTGAGCCTTGGTTGTATCACCCACATTTCCGACTAAACATCAGGGGGGGGAAGTATTTCTGACAGTAAGAGCTGTTTCACACTGCAATGGTCTCCTTTTGGAAGTTGTGGGCTCTCCTTCCCTGGAGGTTTTTAAGCAGAGGTTGGATGGCCATCTGTCATGGATGCTTTAACTGAGATTCCTAGATTGCAGTGGGTTGGACTAGATGACCCTTGGGATCCCTCCCAACTCTACAATTCTATGATTCTACATTCTCTTCAATGTGCTCAATGAGAAATGGCAACTGGAATGGGAATGGGAGCAGATAACTAGAGGCATTACCTTTCTTGAATTATTTCACATTGTAGTGGTGGTCAAGCTGTGACTGTTGATATCCAGCCACATGTTTGGCTTTGGGGGACAATAACTATGCTACAGTGCCCATTATCAAATTCCTTTTCACTAAGACCTCTGAGGGTTACAAGGCAAGTTTAGGAATCTCTAGCATAGTGCCTGTATTTTAATGTTTTCTTTGCAGCGCTGTGGAATCTTATACTGGGCATGAAGCTCACCAGGTCATAAAAGAATCCTGCTGCTACCATAATAGCATTTTTTTCCTTACTTTTGACACCTTCTATTTTGGGTTGTTTGTGAACTTTTTATGCGGACACCTCTTTGGGAGCTTAGGAAACACTTGCAATAGGAAACTATTTCAGCACATGTCATGTTTGATCAGGGAGAAAGCCAGCTGATTTCTGGTTCTGTTAGATTAAATTGACTTTGAAATATGGACTGATGGCAAATAAGTCCATCTTCTTCTTTTGGCATGTTTGCATGTGGTCAGTCTCTGGATGAGTTGAGTGGCTGTCTGCAAACTATATGTACATCATATTGAGTTTGTGGATGGGTACAAATTGGGCTATGCATGTAAGAAAATTAAAAATAAATGCAAAATAAAAAAAATTCCTTCCAGTAGCACCTTAGAGACCAACTAAGTTTGTCATTGGTATGAGCTTTCATGTGCATGCACACTTCTTCAGATCTTCTGAAAGCTCATACCAATGACAAACTTAGTTGGTCTCTAAGGTGCTACTGGATGGAATTTTAAAATTTTGTTTCAACTACGGCAGACCAACACGGCTACCTACCTGTAACTAAAAATAAATGCAGTTAGTTTTCATGCACAGTCAGACTTGAATTAATTAGGGCCAATTCGCTGATTCGGGCATATTTGGTCTAACATTGGCAGAGAGTAGGATTTAGAGAGACACAAAGGATTCCAAATATGTCAACACAGCCTAAAAGAACAGGGATTTGGAGCAAGTCTTAGCACCGATTAGATATATTTAATCCTCTGACACTGAGTGCCACATCTATACAGAGCGGATCACATGTACCTGCCTGATTAGGAGTCTAACTTTTAATGAGGGATCTGCAGCAAAACCTGCTGGATTTCAGGGACTGGCAGGACTCTGAGGATTGGGTGGGCAAGGTAGTGGGGCCAGAGGGTATGGGGTGGGTAGCGATCTATGGAGTTTTGTGCCCACCGTGAGGTGGAAGCCAGAGCTGGAGGATGGAGAGGCGTCTGAGCCGTTAGAGACAGGGGAAGAGATGCAGGAAGTGGGGCTGGAGCTGGAGCCGAAGGACAGAATGGGCCAGGAGCTAAGGAAGAGATGGAGCCTGAAGAGAGAGGACCGGTAGAATCCCCTCCTTCCTCTCCCTCACTGTCCCCCAGGACCAGGAGGGTCTTGAAGAGGCAAGCACAGTGATAACTTCCATGCAGCTCACTTGCACTCGGGCTGTCAGTCAAGGTGCTTAGGTTTGCCTGTTGGTGAGGTGCAGAACTACCAAAAGAAAATACAAGACTGTTTATGTGTGCAACGACAGCAACAAGGATGCTTCTTGCCCAGAGATGGAAAGAAGAAGATGTGCCGTCCGACCAGAAAAGAGTGGCAGACCAAGCTGATGGAATACACTGAAATGGCTAGACTGACGGGAAAGATCAGAAATCAGGAAGACCAAGTATTCTTAAAAGACTAGAATAATTTTCTAACATATTTGAAAATGTAAACAGTTGAAATCATTGGCAGGAATACAATGACACTTGTAAAGTAACATGGATTTTGGATACTATCATTATATAACAGAAAGATTACAGTAAAAGATGGGGGGATTAGAATTGGAACCCATGGAGGGAGGGAAGGAGGTCTCAAGGTTCGAAAGAACCACTTTTTTAAGGTTTGAAAATGTTGTGTTTATGGTGTACAACTTTTAGGTAAAACTAATATTTTTTTAGGACCCAGGTGGCGCTGTAGTTAAACCACTGAGCCTAGGGCTTGCTGATCAGAAGGTCGGCGGTTTGAATCCCTGTGACGGGGTGAGCTCCCGTTGCTTGGTCCCAGCTCCTGCCAACCTAGCAGTTCGAAAGCACGTCAAAATGCAAGTAGATAAATAGGAACCGCTACAGCGGGAAGGTAAACGGCATTTCCATGTGCTGCTCTGGTTTGCCAGAAGCGGCTTTGTCATGCTGGCCATATGACCTGGAAGCTATGTGCCGGCTCCCTCGGCCAATAATGCGAGATGAGCGTGCAACCCCAGAGTCGGTCACGACTGGACCTAATGGTCAGGGGTCCCTTTACCTTTACCTAATATTTTTTTTAGTTTTGGACTGTCACCATGGATCCACAGAAGCTGTCCAATCAAAGTTCTTAAGGCAATTTTTTTTTCTGTGTCCCAAACGCATCATTGCGCCTAGAGGCCAATCTCCCCTTGGTAGAAATATGGATCTGGCGCAGGACATTCAACTTCTGGCTCTGCCTAAACTCAAATCCCCCTGATCTAATATCCCTACTGCAACAAAACTGTCAGAAGAGTGCCTGGTCTAAAATTGTCAATCAAAAACTTCACTCTCATGGTTTACCCCCACAACAGCTACTCACCGTGGGTTATAGCAAAGCAAACAGTCTAATTTGCCAACACCTAAATGAAATTGAGCGTCAGAACAACTTGGCCACAATAAGGAAATTTTGCCCATTGTATGACCATTTTCCATCTCCCACTTTGACTCTCTGGCACCCTATGTGTATAATCTAGCAATTCCAAAATATAGGCGTGCCTTCAACATCACAAGACTGAATGTACTGCCCTCGTATGGAATCTGTTGGAATTGTACTGTACTTGAGGGACGATTCCAACAGATTCCATACGAAAAACGCTTATGTCCCTGCGAAGATGGCAGCACTGAATCAATGACACGTGCCCTCCTCGGGCGCACTCTTTACAAAGACCAGAGGAATGAGATTATCACGCCTCTTTCATTGACCATCCCAGGTCGCCCAACCACTGCCAGCGTGTCGCTTCTCCTGGCAGATCAAGAGGAGCAGATGACTGTAAAGGTTGCAAGGTTTCTAGCTGGGCCAATCAGAATAAGGTCCACTATTTGACTGCTGATTCAGGACCCTAAACTGTGTTTTATATAATCAACTTTTTATTTTGTTCTGTGTATATCGCAATGTTTTTTGTTGCTATGGCCAACGGCTGATGCAAATAAAGTTTCATTCATATATATGGATGGATGGATGGATGGATGGATGGATAGATAGATAGATGATAGGTAGGTAGGCAGATGATAGATAGATAGATGATAGGTAGATAGATACGGTAGGTAGGTAGGTAGGTAGGTAGGTAGGTAGATGATAGTCTGCCTGTTGGTGTGGCCACACCATTGCTCTAACCGTCCAGGTCAGAGCGCAAATAAGGGAGAGACGCCAGCTGCCAAGCCACCAGAAGCATGTGTCTGCATGTTTAGCGCTCCTCGGGAACTTCTGTAAATTTGTACTTTGTCAATAAAGAATTAAACCACCAGCCATTTGTCCTCCCTAGGCTGGGTGTGCTGAGGACAGTAGATTTTGTCCAGGGTACATGGGGATTAAGGGGGTTGCTTTGTACTCAATATCTGTAGACAAGTGCAAAATGTAGTGTGAGAAGAATCTGCTCTGGATTTCACCCCTAGAGGGTTATTGTCAGGATAAATGAGCTAAGAATTGCCAAACGCTTGGCAAATTGACAGAGTTCCACTGATAATGCTAATGCTTTTGACTTATGTATTATTACTCATTCTTCCCTGAGTGGTGAGAACTTCAGGGACAGCTCTACCGGGTTTATTTTCTCTTGGATGAGAGAGAACTCTGGATTTCTGCGGTGCATTTGAAATACGTGTTTATTTACAAGTATACCAGCGGAGCACATTTGAATTATGCAAATAGACGACTCCAAAAGCGAACAACACAATCCCTAATATATTCCATCAAATCCCCAAAGAGAAACTGTTGCATCTCCGTTTCATCCCAATTCCGGCAAAAACTCTTATCTCCCTGTCTTGCACTTCTCCTGTCTATGCCTAAATTCACAGCACAAGCTCTGCTTCTTTATGTCTGTGTATCTCTTTCCCAAATGCTAATGGGGGTGACATCCCAAAGGCTGGAGTGATATTCCAGAACATTAAGGAGTAAACATATTTTCTTAAGATGCTTTTCCCCCATTATTTTTTTAGGTAGGCAAAACCTGATTCGGAGTTTCATAATAAGCAGAACAGCAAAATTCATAACAGTTTTTTTTTGCTATTAACGATAACAAAAGCTTTGGTCCATATGTTTAAGGAACTGCCTTGTGTTTGCCAAGCCAAAGGTTATGCTGGGGATTGTCGCACCATTTTTCAGCCTCTTAGGCACAAGGGTTTTCTTTGCAGCTGTGATACTTGTTTGAGCAATTCATGGCATCTTGTTAGGTCAAAGTCAAGAGGTGTGAAGCATGAATTGTCTGCCTCGACTAACAAGGTACTCCTGTCCCTCACTTACGGCTAGCTAGCAGTGTTTCAGCTCACCTACTACTTGCTTAATGGTTGTGTCCACAAAGTTCTGTGAATGTCTGTGGGGTCATAGTAAAAGTGGTTTGTGCATCGTTGTCGCTATGTGGAAGAGCCAATTAAAGCTGTGTATAATTTTTTTGAAGCTCTCCAATCTCTTTCACCCACATGAAGGATGTTGAAAAGCATTTGAGGCAACAGCACCTTTCATACTTTCCAAGGACACTGTGCAGTTGAACCTGAATATTAACAGAAAAGAGGTTAAACAAAATATTGTTGCATTCCACCCCAATCTCAAAGCGGCAGGAGATTCCAGGAGTTCCAGGCATTTACCCTGGAGTTTTGCTTACCTCTGAATGAGGGACAGCAGAGCCTGTGGCGTCTTTACGATATATGGTTTATTTACACATATGTACAACCTGAACCTACGATGGGTGGGCTCACAGCACTAACACCTCAATGGGGGCCTTGTTTTCCCCATAGCCACAGCCTTAGATTACAACAGAAATTGGGCATAGCTCTGCTCCCATCTGCCCAGCCTGCAGCCTGCAAGCTTCTGGCTCAAATAACTTGATTCTCAACTCTGGTCTTTGTCTGGTACAGAACTACTTCCTGTGGTACCTTAATAGCCCATACTTAGGAAGCTATTACCTCACCAGGAAACAAGACTTGCTAGTGCAGGAATTGAATCCATGCGGGGTCCAGGTATTAGAAGGGAGATCAAGCATATAGCCTACCCCCCCCAACTAAACTCGTAGCAATATTTAATTCTGTATTTTTTGGTCAGATGCTTTATACAATTTTTTTTCTTCCTTTTTAACAATTGCTCTTTTTTGCTTTGAAGAGTTATGATGATCTGTGACATAAGGAGCATATACAGTCATCCCTATTCTCTGCAGTGAATAATAATAATAATAATAATAATAATAATAATAATAATAATATAATAATAATAATAATAATATTTATTATTTATACCCCGGCCAGATGGGTTTCCCCAGCCACTCTGGGTGGCTTCCAACAAAACATTAAAATACAGAAATCAAACATTTAAAGCTTCCCTAAAAATAATAATAATTTAGAGATAGAGATAATGAGCCCAGGGTCCACTAAACAGTCATCATAGGAAATAAAACTTGATTTCAGAGTAAGAGTGATATCCCTGACTGTTAAAAAAACCATGGCTGCATTACTTCCGTTTTATTCCTGGAGCATTACATGAATGCCAGGATTAACACATCATAGCCAAAATGCTTCCATGATATGGAAGGGTGCTATAAGGCAACTATTGGCAGTAACAACGCATGTAATCAATTTTCCTATTGAGATTGATTACAGTTTAAAGAGCAATGCCCTATGAACCCCCATCACTCCAAGGAAATCTATATAAACCATTACTATGGTAACAAAATATTCTGAAGCTAAGTAGCATTAGGCACATGGCTGGAGAGAGGCTTGGTGTCAAAAGAATGTAAGTTTGCCTTTGCAGTTCATGGACAGTTAACACTGTTGCCGGAAAAATAAGCTGCAAAAGTAGAAAGAGGAGCAATGGGGTTGAACACAAAGGCTGGAGAATGGACAGAAGAGTACAAAGAAAAACAGTGGCTGCCCTCATCAGTCACATCTTTATCAATGACTTGGATGATGGGCTTGAGGGCATCCTGAGCAAGTTTGCAGATGACACCAAATTGGGAGCGGTGGCTAATACCCCAGAGGACAGGATCACACTTCAAAATGACAAAATGACAGATTAGACAACTGGGCCAAAGCAAACAAGATGAATTTTAACAGGGAGAAATGTAAAGTACTACACTTGGGCAAAAAAAAAATGAAAGGCACAAATACAGGATGGGTGACACCTGGCTTGAGAGCAGTACATGTGAAAAGGATCTAGGAGTCTTGGTAGACCACAAACATGACATGAGTCAATAGTGTGATGCAGCAGCTGAAAATGCCAATGCAATTCTGGGCTGCATCAATAGGAGTATAGCATCTAGATCAAGGGAAGTAATAGTACCACTGTATTCCGCTCTGGTCAGACCTCACCTGGAATACTGTGTCCAGTTCTGGGCACCACAGTTCAAGAAGGATACTGGCAAGCTGGAACATGTCCAGAGGAGGGCAACCAAAATGGTCAAAGGCCTGGAAACAATGCCTTATGAGGAACGGCTTAGGGAGCTGGGCAGGTTTAGCCTGGAGAAGAGAAGGTTAAGGGGTGATATGATAGCCATGTTCAAATATATAAAAGGATGTCATATAGAAGAGGGTGAAATGTTGTTTTCTGCTGCTCCAGAGAAGCGGACATGGAGCAATGGATTCAAGCTACAAGAAAGAAGATTCCACCTAAACATTAGGAAGCACTTCCTGACAGTAAGAGCTGTTCAACAGTGGAATTTGCTGTCAAGGAGTGTGGTGGAGTCTCCTTCTTTGGAGGTCTTTAAGCGGAGGCTTGACAGCCATCTGTCAGGAATGCTTTGATGGTGTTTCCTGCTTGGCAGGGGGATGGACTGGATGGCCCTTGTGGTCTCTTCCAATTCTATGATCTAGTTTGCCCTGAAGAACTAGTCCACAACATTTCTCTGATGAAAATAGGGATGTCCTATTTAATCATCATTATCATCCCCATCTGACTGGGTTGCCCCAGCCACATTGGGTTGCTTCCAACATATGTAAAAACGTAATAAAACATTAATTTTTTTTAAAAAACCTTCCCTATATAGGGCTGCCTTCAGATGTCTTATAAAGGTTGTATAGTTACTTATCTCCTTGGTTCGGGGGGTCACATAGCTCCATATCCTCCGATGAAAATAGGGATGTCCTAAGGAACAGCAGGACATTCTGGGATCAAATCAGAAACCAGGATGGGTTCTGTAAATCTGGGACTGTTCTTGGAAACTAGGGACACTTGGAAGGTCTGCTAATGCTTGCTGATGCAGACATTATCTTAGCTATTAATCAGGGTTGCCTATACCCACAATTTCCCCGACACAGCCGGTATTCAGCCCTTGTAAATGGCATCTGGGCGGAAATGCCTGAAATGTCCAGGGAAAATCCGGACACTATAAGTCCATGTCAGCAGTGTAGATTCTGGCGAATTTCATTAAAAATAGCTCAAAAACTCAATTTTATTTTTATTTATTTAAGATTTTGCAAAAAGAGCTAAAAAAACCACAACTTTTGAAATATGGCAACCCTACTTTTAATGAACTAAACTGATATTTAAATAACATGGGGATGTGTCCTGAAAGGTTTGCTTGTGTGTGAGGAGGAAACAGACCTAGAAGGAATGACTGAGTGAAAGGCCACTGTGACAGGTTGATGACATACGGAATAAGGAAGGAAAAGAATGGGGGCATAACTCAAGAGAGTGTTGCCTTGCTAGTGCCCTTGTTGGCTTTCTTTACTTACAGCCGCTCATCTAGTTAGGGACTGTGGTTTTATTGTTTTGAGAATAGCTCTGAGTAGGTGCGGACATTCTGACATTGCTTCTGTTTTTCTCCCCAGCCAGCAAGCTCTTGGCTTTGTTCTGTCCTGCACCTGCTTTTGATTTATACACCTCTGTGCTATTTAATTCCAGGATTGTTGACTTTTGTTTTCAGTTCATTCTATTACCATCCTCCCCTCCGGGCACTTTCAACCTCCACCATTTTATGGGTCAATATATCATGAATGTCCAAAGTATTAATATTCTAAAGTAAGAAATGATCCGCTTCTGACTGACCCAGTGGAAGGAATGGAAAATGAGTTAGAATCTAATAATTTGAGGCAACTGAAATTGAACATAGTCCAAGAAAATGTGCAAAAGATTGTGTTTGAAACCTATGTCTATTTCAATCTTCTCAGGCCCTCCAACTGGCTGGGGGGTCTGGTTGGCATTGAACTGAGACAGAGCCTTCTCAGTGGTAGTTCCCTGTTTGTGGAACTCCCTCCCTGTTGAGGTGTGTCTGTCTACCTCACTATTGACTTCCAGGAGATTTAATTTAAAAACAGTCCTGTTTACCCAGACATTTGATGGTTGAAAGGCACTAGCCATGGCACCTGTGTAATTATTATTATTATTATTATTATTATTTAAATGTATTTATTGGCATTTTCAACATAAGATTTTGTTCACATCATCATATTACATCATAATATCCTATATAAAAGACGTAATAAAAAAAGAAAAAAAGAAAAAAGAAAGTTACATAAAAAATCGATAAGCAAAAAATAATCTTATAATAATATCTTTGCCAAAGCATTGACTTCCCCGTTCCTCCCTTCCCGAGTCTAATTTTATCCCATATTGGCAATTTTCATAATTAAATGATTCCAAAACCATCAATTTAAATCTTACAATAACACCTTATATCAAATTCATTAGATCGCATAATATACTTCTTATTCCTCTAATTATTCCCTTTAGCCTCTTAATTTTCACTAAAAATATTCAAACTAACACACTCTAATAGTTCTAGCATCTCACCATTTATCAGATTAAATTCTAAATCCCCTCTCCTCGACCGGATGAAATTCCCCTGGGTGTCTCCACCAGCTCCAGTGTACAGTCCATTTTCATGCCGTTTGATCCGTCCCTTAATTACATCTAAATCTCAACCCACTCCGTCTCTCGACCACTCCAGCCCAACTTCCTCTCTCCAGCAACCCCTTTTCCCATCCCACTCCAGTTTTCTCTTTTTCTTGTCCCCCCCTTTAACATATCTTTCGCCTGGTTCTTGCCTCCCTTCTCTCACTAAGGAGGTTCGAATCCAGGCCACCTCTTTATTCATTGACACAGCTTGGTTGTTTTTGCCAGGAACCTGCTCTCCCTCTCTCACTGGGAGAAGCAGTTCTTGGATATTCAATGCAGCTCTTTTGTTATAACGCAAGTCCTGTGCAGCCTCTCCCACCGGTTGCACTTTGTTCAATGTCCGAAGCTCCTCTTGGTCTTCCTCTTTTAAAGGATTAAAGTTCTTTTCATCTAGGGTTTCTTTCTGTGTCTCAGGCACCTGTGTAATTAATAAGTGGTGTGTGTGCGTGTGTGTGTGTGCAACTGCTTTTAAATGTGCAATTGCTTTTAAATGTTTTAAATGTTTTTAGATGCTCTAAGCGTTTTTAATGCTTTAGATGGCTTTAAAATGTTTTCAAATGTTTCAAATGTGTTGTTGTTGTTGTTTTAATTGTATTGTTCTAACATTTTGATGCTTATTACTTTGGGCTCCTTTGGGCAGAAGGATGGGATAGAAATCTAACAAACATCATCATCTGCATCTGATTATGCTTAGACTATCTTTAGAAACTATATTAATTGCTCTAGCAGTCACTAATTGTGTTTGAATGGGTTAATTGCTGCTCTCCGTCACCTGCTTTTTATAGTAAGACCATTTCTTCCTTCTCTGTTCCCGCCAGTTTGCACTTACTGAGAGCATTGGCTGGGTTCCAGCCCGCTCTCAGTTATTCCCTTATCAACAGGCATTCCAATGCTCATCCTGTATGGCAGTTAACCCTCTCTGTTCCTGGCTGCTTTCTTCGATTGTCTGCAAACCTACACTGGGAGGTGGCTGTAAACCTTCCCTGAGAGCTGGCTCATTCATGACACCACTTGTCCTGTGCCTCTTTTCCAGGCAAAGAGGAGACTGAGAGGAGATATGATAGCTACCTTCAAATATCTAAAGGGCTGTCACATGGAAGATGGAGCAAGTTTCTTTTCTCCTGGCTCCAGAGGGCAGGACCCAAACCAAGGGCTTCGAGTCACAAAAAAGAAGATTCCAACTAAACACCAGGAAGAACTTTCTGATGGAAAGAACCGTTCAACAGTGGAATGGACTTCCTTGAAAGGTGGTGGACTCTCCTTTCTTGGAGGTTTTTAAGCAGAGGTCAGGTGGCCACGTGTCATAGATGCTTTAGTTGTGATTTCTGGATTGCAGGAGGGCTGGACTCTACAAATTGTTGAGTTCCAACTCTACAAATCTATGAATCTGTGGTTCTAAATGTAAGGAATGGGACTTTCCATCAGGCAACCTTCTCAGCAAAGGCACATTAAATTAGCTTGGCCTCTTTTGTTGAACTTGGCTACGGCCATCTTTTTATGATTGCTTTTAATTTCAAAAAGGACTTGGCCGGCAGTTACTAATATAGATATTGTTGAATATAATGTTTTTATTTGTTTTATTGCCATGGCTTTCAGTGATGTTCTTGTTCATTGAAATTGTGGTGTGCACAAGCTAGCCATCTAATTTCCGTGGGGATTTCTGCTTTCCACCCAACGGTCTCTGATTTCTATGGAAACTCCACAGGCCATCTCTGATATCCTTGCTTTTAGAAACCGCAAGTATAAACTGGAAGTGCATACAAATGTAGATGTTGTCCATTGCTTTCAATGAGACATGCATCTAATGTGCATTCAACCGCAGATGCTGTCCTTTGCTCCCAATAGGATGTTTATTTTTAGCTTCCCCAGACTAGTTTGTGCAGGAGTTGCTTCACCCAGCCCACTGGTAATATTTTTTCCTTGGTTGAAAGTAAAGCAGATAGAATGTGATAGAAAGCAGGTCTGGGATTACTGTTTGCACCTGTGGAATTGCAATGTCCCCATTGTACATCAAGCTGCAGGATTGCTCAGGCACCCTTAGATGAATTATTTGTTCTATTGTTGTATATCATATTTGGTGCCTTTTACAGCTTATGAATACTATAAATAATACATAAACAATTCCATGTTGGAACTAAACACATACTTGCACAAATGCTTATGGGGCCTATTTTATTTTATTTATTGTTTTTCATTGAGGGTATGCCTAGTGAGTGAGCCATTTGCGTGAATTTAGCCACTAAGAGGTGTGAACGTAATCTACACGATTTGGTTTGCACACACTGGCGATTTGTGCTCATGACTCACATGGCAGGTTCACTATGTGCACATAAAAGCTATGTAGATTAAATAAAAATAAAAATGTTCCAGGGGATTTAAAAGAAGTCCAGGATTGATGTAGTTATGTAGCCCGCTGTATGCAGAGGGTGGCACACAAATATAAGATTTCTTTTATTTTTAAAAAAGAGCTCATTCTCAGCCTTGTTCCTAGTGCCACTTCAAATTAAACTGTCACGGTCCGGTCGGCGGGCGGTTGAAGCCCTGGCTGAGGACGTCAGGACCAGAGGCAAGATGGTGGTGTAGAAGCAGGAACAGGTGCAGGGCTGAGGGTCCAGCAGCGGGCAGTGGCAGGGTCAAGGAGCAAGGCAAAGGTCCAAGGGTCGAGGATCAAGGCGTTGGCAAGGCAAGGGTCCAAGGAACAAGGCGCCGGCAAAGCAAGGGTCCAAGGGTCAAGGATCAAGGCGTCGGCAAGGCAAGGGTCCAAGGAGCAAGAGGCCAGAGGCAACCAGGCAGGGATAGCGTTGCTGTGGCAAAGAGCTGAAGGAAAATGCTGAGCTTTTATCCCTCCCAGCTCCTGCCACCAGGTGCAGTGAGGTATCAAGTGGCCTCACCTGAGTGACCACTCCTTGCCTCTCCAGCACAAGCTGAGGTCTTCACCTGTGTGGCCACTCCTTGCTTCTCCAGCACAAGTTGAGGCAGGCCCCAGTCCTGCAAAGCACTACAGGCCCCAGAGCCTGACTCCTGCCCATACTCCTGACATAAACAATCAGATGTACTGAAGCTCTTCAGACTTGCTTCCTCCATCCCCACTTGGTTTCATCACTGACGCTGCTTCCTCAAAGGCACCCCAATGCCAGGCGCCCAAATGGTCTGCAGTGGGTGGCAAATGAAGAGGGGGCTGCAGCAACAGTGGGAGGAAGAAGAGATATCAGGTAGAGGCAGTGCTTTTTTTCTAAAAAAAATGTTTAGGGGTACTCTCATTTTGGCTGCTCCGCCTCTCCCTCGCCTCCTTCCTCCTCCGCCAACCCACAGGCAAGGGACTTGAGGCACCGGCACTGCGGCAGGGTCAGCTTGAGTGAGGAGGGGCGAGCGCTTGCCATCTGGCTCTAGCCCGGCAAGAGGAGTAGGAGCAGCGCTGCCGCTTTCACCTCAGCCACCCCAGACTCCCCTCCCCAGGCACCGGCGGGGAGAAGGACGGAGCTCCAGTCCGCGCTGCTACGGCGGAGACAGATGGCATGTTGGTCCGTCAGTCAGGGCAACACAAAATGTTTAGGGGTACGTGTCCCCCTGTGTGGCCTCCAGGGGGGAAAAGCACTGGGTAGAGGATAGGAATGTTGAAGGGTTTCGGCCAGCATTTGGTTTGCTGAACGTCTGGCAGTTCACCTTGACACAAGTATCAGAGAATATCTGAAGAAATGCTCTGAGCTTTCTTTAAATTTACATCTATCTTCAGCTTCAGCCTATTGAAAGCAACGGCCTCACTCCCCGGTGAGCCGAACTGCTAAATGTTACAGGCTTGGTGTATAGTTATATCTTCCTCTCAAACTGCGTTTCGGAGACACTCAACCTTGTCAAAGCCAATTTTGACTGAAAGCCAATTCACCTTGTCTTGATCTAGACAAAAAACTTCTGAGAATTCTCTCTCTCCCAATTTATAATGTCAGTGCAGCTGTACGGTACCATATGCATATACCATTATTGCAGTATCCTTGGGAATTGCTTCAGCAATAGCTGAGAGCCATTTGGAAAATCACCCCCAACCCACACTGAAACAAACAGGACACAAAATACTGGAGTTTCAGGAAGGGCAGAATCGCAGTGGAGGATGATGTCAGCTGAAGGAAAGCTAGTTGCTGGTAGTTTTGAATCCAACATTGCAGCCATGGGACCCACAGAACCTGCTCTGAGCGTAATGCTTTGAAAATTTCCACAGTAGGCTCCGGTTGCGTATATATGTATAAATAAACCATATATAATAAAGACACCACAGTCTCTGCTGGGCCTCACCGTCCAAATGGAAACATAGACCCTGGTAAGCTTGCCTGGCACCCCTGGAACCTCACACTGCTTAGAGTTGGGGGGCATGTAAAGTATTGTTGTGAGTTTGTGGAGGGGTCAGACTACCCTAAATCTGAATTTAAGCAAACCCCACCCTAAACTCCTGGATCTAGCAAGGGTTGGAATAACACAGGGCAGCTTCCTCATGAGGCAACCATTTGATAATGTCTGAGTCGTTATCCTGAAGAAAAGTAGGCAGATGGGCCACTGGGAGATTCAGTCCCAGACAGCCAAATGGGCCCTGGTTTTAGTTGGTAAAACTAAAGGCAAGTGTTAGCTTTTAGGGTTACAGTTAGCATTGACTAGCGAAACTGTGACAGGCTGTAAAAAGGAGACAGAAAACATGGCTGATTTCTGTTTTGTATCCAAGGCTGCTGCACCTATGGGAAAAGCAAGAGACCCTCTTGTAGTGCAATGCTGGGAAATGCTCTCCATCGTAGGCGCAGGTTGTACTGTATATATGTGTAAATAAACCATATATCATAAAGACACCACAGTCTCTGCTGTGCCTCATTTCCAAAGGAAACACAAACCCCGAGTAGCCCCTGTAATCTCACACCACCCAGAGTTTGGGGTGGTGTGTAACAGTATTTTAAAGCAGGGTCTCTCTCTCTCTCTCTCTCTCTCTCTCTCTCTCTCTCTCACACACACACACACACACACACACACACACACACACACACACACGTTAATAAAAAACAATTGTTAGGAATTACTCAAATAGTGAGAAGCTATACCACAAACAAAAGCCTGTCTGGTCACACAGTTCACAGCAAACAATGAGGGGTTAACATTAAAAAAAAAACATTTTGTTCATGTGCTTACAAACCTTTGTCACATGTAGTTCCATGCAATCAATGATGCTCAATCAAAGTTTCAACAAAACTAAGAGGCCAACGCGACTTTTGCACTTGCAGCCTGCAAAGCAGCGTGACACATTTGAACAATCTTCATTTTGCTTGCAAAGCTGCGTAAGAACTCCCGGGGGAAATGGCACTCAATTCATACCATAGTACAACCTTGAACGTTATGAGCTGGACAGTCTCATATTCTGGACTAGGTAATTATGAACTCCAGCAGTTATTAATTCCTTGACCAGTTCTTGGCTTGAGATTGCATGCTGTCAACACAAGAGCCATTTCTACAGCTCAAAGAATGCAGCCCTGCCAGTTATTCAGCTGGTATGAATAAATGTGCCGTTTGCAGAAAAAAGGTCTAGATTATGCCTTTTATCCTTATGCCTTTCATTCCCTTGAAGTATAGTCCCGTGCTGACAAGACTATAAATTGTTCCACAGATATACATACTTTTGTTCTAATAACATCCATCGTGTATAATATTTCAATAGTATATGAAGTGCTTCCTTGTTACTTATTTTTATGAGCATCTGCAGTGCACATGGCATATATTAACATTTACTGTTCCCTATAATGGGATCATTTGGGATACAGTTCCCCATTGTTATTATCTTCACTCTGTTTTGAAAGTATAATAGGCATACATATCTTTCAGTGTGCATCACTCATAAGAGTGGGTGCTTTTAAGAAAGATAGAGAGACCTACGGCACAAGCACGGTTGCGTTTACCATTGACAATTGTGCAGTGTATCACCTCATCTGTCTCCTGAGAAATCTCTATGTGGGACAAGAAGCTACAGTTAGAACTGGATACGGAATAACTGAGTGGTTCAAAATTGGGAAAGGAGTACGACAAGGCTGTATATTGTCTCCCTGCTTATTTAACTTATATGCAGAATTCATCAAGCGAAAGGCTGGACTGGATGAATCCCAAGACGGAATTAAGATTGCCTGAAGAAATATCAACAACCTCAGATATGCTGATGACACAACCTTGATGGCAGAAAGTGAGGAGGAGTTAAAGAACCTTTTAATGAGGGTAAAAGAGAAGAGCACAAAATATGGTCTGAAGCTCAACATAAAACAAAAACAAAAAACTAAGATCGTGGCCACTGGTCTCATCACCTCCTGGCAAATAGAAGGGGAGGAAATGGAGGCAGTGAGAGATTTTACTTTCTTGGGTTCCATGATCACTGCAGGTGGTGACAGCAGTCATGAAATTAAAAGACACCTGCTTCTTGGGAGAAAAGTGATGACAAACCTAGAAAGCATCTTAAAAAGCAGAGACATCACCTTGCCGACAAAGGTCCGTATAGTTAAAGCTATGGTTTTCCCAGTAGTGATGTATGGAAGTGAGAGCTGGGCCATCGAGAAGGCTGATCGCCGAAGAATTGATGCTTTTGAATTATAGTGCTGGAGGAGACTCTCGAGAGTCCCATGGACTGCAGGAAGATCAAACCTATCCCTTCTGAAGGAAATCAGCCCTGAGTGCTCACTGGAAGGACAGATCGTGAAGCTGAGTCTCCAATACTTTGGCCACCTCATGAGATGAGAAGACTCCCTGGAAAAGACCCTGATGTTGGGAAATATTGAGGGCACAAGGAGAAGGGGACGACAGAGGACGAGATGGTTGGACAGTGTTCTTGAAGCTACCAACATGAGTCTGACCAAACTGCGGGAGGCAGTGGAAGGCAGGAGTGCCTGGCGTGCTCTGAACCATGGGGTCACGAAGAGTCGGACACAACTAAATGACTAAACAACAACAACAACATGAAGGTACAGTGAGCAAACTCAGTTAAAGGTGGAGCCAAGTGTCAGCTGCAGAAAATCCCTCAAGTAGCTGCAAAGCCAACTCATCCTGGGTTTGGTCCATGTTGTCGAGAGTCATGCAACAACTTGGAATGTAAAAAGGGGGAAAGGCAAAGGACCCCTGGACGGTTAAGTCCAGTCAAAGGCAGCTATGGGGTTGCGACGCTTATATCACTTTCAGACCGAGGGAGTCGGCATTAATCCACAGACAGCTTTCCGGGTCATGTGGCCAGCATGACTAAACCACTTCTGGCACAACGGGACACCGTGACAAAAACCAGAGCGCATGGAAATGCCGTTTACCTTCCCACCGCAGCGGTACCTATTTATCTACTTGCACTGGCATGATTTTGAGTTGCTAAGTTGGCAGGAGCTGGGACAGAACAACGGGAGCTCACCCTGTCGCGGGGATTCGAACCGCCAACCTTCTGACAGCACAGTAGGATATTCCCACAGTCACCACTCGCGATGGCACTGACCCTCAGTGGAAGTTGATCAAAGGTAACGATAATAAGCCTCACAAAAATGTGAGACTATTAAAACTGTTGGATAGTCTCTCTGTGTGAGAGAGAATCATATGTTCCAGAAATGGAGAAGAACAGAGAAGAAGTTTCAAGAAGAAGCAGAAGACTGAGATTGTTTTGTCTATACAAGGACATTTTCTGTGGGAACTGTTCTTTGGACATGCACAGTGTGACAGGAAGTACTGATAACAACGGTTCTGTGTGACTTGTTGAAACTTGTTGCGAGTCTCTTGCTTGTGCCTTGCGGTGAGAGAAGCAGAGAGTGAGTCTTCGACTCTTGTTGGGCTCTTCTTCTTCTTCTTCTTCTTCTTCTTCTTCTTCTTCTTCTTCTTCTTCTTCTCCTTCTCCTTCTCCTTCTCCTTCTCCTTCTCCTTCTCCTTCTCCTTCGGCGATCACTCGCATCTGAGTAAGATTGTCTTCCATAAACACGGTTTTAACAATGGGTCCGTAAGTGACTGTGGAGGCCAATTCTGGATCCACATGTCCTTCCACAGTGGGGACATTGGTTTCCGGGCAGGAGTTGATCACGGTGTGGATTTGCCAAGCGTGCCTTCCTCTTAGCACGTTTCCCCCTTGCGTCCTGAGATCGCGTTTCTTCAAAGCCCATGACACCTTTGGTAAAGGCTGTTCTCCAACTGGAGCACTCGCAGGCCAGTGTTTCCCAGTTGTCAGTGTTTATATTACTAAGATTTGCCTTGAGACAGTCTTTAAACCTCTTTTGTTAACCACCAGCATTACGCTTTCCATTTTTAAGTTCGGAATTATTGGACTCTAAGCACGCCTTGACCACGGCAGTGGTGAATGTCTGTACAGTCGTACCTCGGTTTACGACCCACTCGGGTTGCGAACACTTCGGGTTACGAACTCCGTAAACCCGGAAGTGTTTTCGGCGCGCGCGCATCCCGCGCATGCGCAGAAGCGGCGCGCATGCGCAAAAGCGCGCGCTCGGTTTGCGACCTTTTCGGGTTACGAACCGCGATCCGGAACGGATCGTGTTCGTAACCCGAGGTACTACTGTATATATTTGCTACAAAACTCTACATGTTTTCCCTCATGAGGCCATAGCAACTTCAGGGGACAATTTAGATTGGGGAAACAGTACAGGGGGGGAAGGCTTAATAACTTTGCCTTACTCTTGATACAATTCAGACTTTTCTGCAGTTGATATCCCAGACGTTCCTTAGTGTCTTAGAGTCATGCAGATAGTTTCCCTAATCCAAACACAAGTTTCTCAACTCAACTCACCTCTTCCAAAACTGAACTACTCAAAGACCCCAGGTGATCTCTCTCTCGCTTTCTAATTTTTCTACAGTTTTCTACAGTTTCACCATTCTATATAATAGAATGGCATACATGTATTTTAGTTTCCTAGCATTGCTAAAATTCAAGATTCTTCCAGGAATTTCACAGCATGTAGTTGACAACACAATAAATCTCTTCCTACAAACACAGCATCAGAGTTGATTATGCTTAATTATGAATGCCCTATTCTCTCATGAACTATCTAAAAGAGTCATCAGTAGTAATGAAAAATTGATTATTCAGTCAACTGTGTGCCATTGATTAAAATGCTGCATTCAAGAAAGCAACAGGGATGATGAAATATACCAGCCTGGGCTTCTTGCACAAGGTAATGTGGTTTCAGGAAGAGTAGAATGAAAATATTCGGTGAAATTGGACCTGCCACCTGAACACTATTTTATTCAGTACAACATCTCATGAAAGTGCAAGTGGGCAAACCTTTGCTCAGTAGTAGCGAAGAACTGAGGTGAGTGGTTTTCTTATGAGGTGTCCCAGACAGTCAAAGCCGCAGGCCTTTTATTCTCCCTTCCTCCATTTTTAACCATACTTTTTAAAAGAAAGCTTTGCTTACATTGGCAAAGGGCAGTGCCAATGAGACTCAACCATCTTGATTCTAGTTTGTGTCATGGGCACATCTTTTAGTACTCTACAATGCCCCAGTCAAGGCCATTAATGGATAAATCCTATGGAGGTGGTGGGAAAGAAGCCCTGCCAGCTGGGCATAAGGTGGGAGGGCAGATTTATTTTCCTTTCCTTTCAGCTTTTTTGATTTTTCCCTGCTGTTGGCTTCAACGCAGTGGTGTAGTGGGGCACAGGGGTGGTTGCCCCTGGCGCAAAATTGTTAGGGGTGAAAAATTTCAACACCCAGTGCTGCCTCGCTACAATTGTGTGCTTCTGTCGCTGGTCTCCATTGGAAATGGCTTCTTTATGTGAACCAGGAAGGGAACTCTCCAGATAACAGAGCAACTCTTCTTTTCTTATCTCTGCAGCTGTGATCTCCAGGGTGACATGGATGCCATTAGGCAGTTGAATGCACATGTGCACTCCGTCTGTTTCCCTCCCACCCTCCGGGGGGCGCCAGCCACTGGCAACCCATGCTACATCACTGCTTCAATGGGAAGGACTTTAAGGTACCAGTCCCAAGGCTGGCAAGGGTCTGTGCCCATTCTGGGGCTGTGCCAGAGGAGAGAGGATCTTGCAGATCCACAGCTTTCCATGGCATGCTACCCATGTTGGCTATGCGGCCACCGCCATGCGGCCACCACCAGGATGGCCGCCGGGCATGCGTAGAAGCGACTTCCGGTGCTGCTCTGCCCGATTTCCAGTGCGCACACATAGGAAGAGCGGCCCCGGAAGTTGCTTCTACGCAACTTCCGGTGCCCCGCCACTGCTGATCCTACATTTTTCAGCGGGAGACTTGGCAGGTATGTGTATGTCTGCTGGAGGTTTGCCGCTATAATTCAGTGTCCTCAAAGCTGCACGCAACCCTCAGGCGGAGAGACATTTGCTCCGTATGAAAGCAGGAATATTTTAACATATTACTAAGAGCACATTTCCAATATGAAAAACGAGCCTTTTAAAATAAGCATTTGACAGTTTGTTGTGAAAGATCATAATTATGCTTTATAGCTCAAACGGAGCATTGGCTGCAGGGGGTAGAGTCATTATCTGTATTGATGCAGTGATGATAAGTCACTAAGAATAAGCCAGGCCTAATAGTTTAATTTAGCTGAGCCCATCTGTAGCTTAGAGCTTCCAGAGGATAGAGTAGTTTGATGAAGTAAAGGCAGTCGACTATGTCACATTTGTCTCATAAAATTACTGGATCTCATTAGCAGATATATAATCATTCAGTTGCTTCAGTGGGTTCTTAATCTTATGGCCAAACGAGCTGTGACAAGGGAAGGGCTGTAAGCAGGATCTCCAGTAGTTTCCAAAATAGGGGATGTGGTATACTGGGGGAGGGTGTTTAATGCTTTCTGGTTGTTATATTATCATTTATTAAATTTGTAACCACCCTATATCCGCAGGTCACAAGGCGGTTCACAAGATAAAAATCACAAAATACATAATAAAAATAAAAACTCAATAATGCCTGCCCCCCCCCCAAAATCACATTTTAAAAGGGCATTGGATATCAGTCAACCAAAGGCCTGGTCAAAGAGGAAAGTTTTTGCCTGGGGCCTAAAAGTGTATAATGAAGACACCAGGCGAACTTCCCCGGGGAGAGCATTCCACAAATGGGGAGCCACTGCAGTGAAGGCCCGTTCTCGCGTTGCCACCCTCCGGACATCTTGTGGAGGAGGCACACAAAGAAGGGCCTCAGAAGGTGATCTCAGGGTCCAGGTAGGTTCATATGGAGAGACATGGTCCTTGAGTATTGTGGTCTTGAGCCGCTTAAGGGTTTATAGGTCAAAACCAGCACTTAGAATTGGGCCCGGAAACTTATTGGTAGCCAATGCAGTCAGACCAGGTTCTGTGTAATATACTCAAACCATCTAGTCCTTTTGAACAACCTGGCCACTGGATTCTGCACTAGCTGAAGTTTCCAAACCATATTCAGAGGCAAGCCTTTCTGCAATCAGGGCCGGCACTACAGCAAGGCTGGGTGGCGCCGGGCGCCAGGGCGCCAGGCTGCCAGGGGGGCAGCGCGCTGCGCCCGCCAGACAGCCGCACTGGGAAACGGGGCGAGGGGGCGACAGAGGGATCTTTGCACCACGGCGCCAGGGCACCGGATATGCTTAAGACGGCCCTGTCTGCAATCTAAATCAAGCACCCCAACCTCTGCTATTAGCTCCAGGCAGGAAAATGATGGGTACATATCTATTCCTCAGCCGGGATTGTAATGGTGGTTTCGACTGAGAAAGAGCAAAGGGTTACAACCCTCTCCTTGAGTTATGTAACTCAGGCTTCATGTGGGTCGATTTAAAACAACAGAAACTGCAAAGAGCTTTTAACTTGAGATTCATTCCATGGATTCAAATTTTGTTTTTTTGTTTTTTGCAGTGTTGCCACTTGTCATTATACAAATGTGGCCATATATTACAGAAAGAATGTTACACGTTAATAAGAGTTTATAAAATATTACAAAGGAAAAATATTAGAAATATCAAATCATGCTGCTGGAGGGCAGGGGGGAGCCAGGATCTGTATTGTAACCCACAGGCATTTTCATTTATTTTAGTATGCACTGGAGTTGTGCATTCTAAATGTAACATACTTAGTGCCTTTTAGAAGGGATAGCAATTTATTTCAGGAGGATAATCCCATTTTGGAAGGTAGCAATAGATAGATGTATTTAATACAAATATCTTCATATACCTCACATGAAGTCAGTAAGATCGTCAATGGCCTGTGGATTACAAGCGCAGGCTCACATTTGTCTAGGGATGCCATTAATTTGGCTATTCCATTCCACAAGGGATAAAATTTTCAGTTGGGGCTTAGAAAAAGCTTTTACATCAATTAGATGCCTTACATAACTGGGTGCCGCAGAGGTGGGGGGAAGATAGAATGATTTAGATTTACATCCACTTATCTCGGCGACTCTTTTCTGTTTCTCAGTGTCATTGCAAGGTGGAAAATCTGGCTTCATGATAGCCAAAAAAATAACAACAACAAAAACAACAACCATGTTGACTGACCGACGTTTAAAATGATCAACTGCATTTTTATGTCTCCATGGGCCATAACCCATCTCTTCAAAGGAGGATATTGTATATGAAGAGTCCAGATTGAAAATAATCTTTACTCCAAACTAGAGGGTTTGTCTAATTACCTCATTTTTTACAGCCATAACCTTGAAGTCAGTATAAATGGTTGCTAGTTTGATTGAGGTTGGTACCAATAACAGCCCACATAGCAATGGTTTTTCACTTTTTCTGAAGGTTCTAGGTGTATTACTGCTGATAATGAGGCACCATACAATATCTGAGAAATAATTCTTGATTCATATAGTTATTGGGTTAGATGTATATGAATCTTATCCTTAGTTTCATGAAAAACTAAGGAGGCCATTAAATGTTCTTTCTGCTAATAGAGCCGTCCTTCAGATTCGAGTAGAGCATGACTGATGGAGCACAATTCCTAAAGTCTCGACTAGGGCCAGGGCCTTTTCAGTACTGGCCCCGACTTGGTGGAACGCTCTTTCACAGGAGACCAGGGCCCTGTGGGATTTGTCATCTTTCCGCAGGGCCTGCAAGACAGAGCTGTTCCGCCTGGCCTTTGGGTTGGATTCAGTCTGACCCCTGTGTTTTCCTCCCTCACGGTTTTGATTTATGGACTACTTAAAATGAGGCTGCATTTTAAATTTTAAATGTTAATATTGTATTTTAATCTGTATTTTAATTAATTGTTTTCTTTTCTTTTATGTCTTATTGTAATTTTATTGGTGTTAGCCGCCCTGAGGCCGGTTTTGACTGGGGAGGGCGGGGTATAAATAAAAAATTATTATTATTATTATTATTAAATACCGAAATGAAGAAACTTGGATTCCCATTACACACTTCCTCGTGTTTACTGAAGAACTTTTAGTTTTATCATAATTAATTTGCAGTTACTCAATGTGGCAACACAAACTAAGCCATCTTTACAACCTACGCCTTCCAACTTGCAAATTAAAATAGCATCATCAGCATAGGAAAGGCGAGATACTTTACTGTGGCCTACTTTCACTGGGAAATGTTGACTGCTTTATAAGAAGGCCACTCTGCCATTTAAAAATGAATTAAAAAGTTAAGAGAACAAGGCGACAGCCCTGCTATGCACCCCTGGTAAGGAACACTGTCTGGAATGTGGCCATCTAATCCAGTTCTGGCCCGTATCATTTTTCCAGAAAACATCTGTAGTAAGGAGCTTAATGGTTATGAATTAATACCCACTGATTGTAGCTTTCTCCACATGCTCATGAAGGGTAGAGTCCAAAGCTGCTTTCAAATCAGCCACAAAAATATCCTTAGCTAGTCCTGCAAGATATTTATCTCAAGTTGAATGGTTGCAACAGAAATCCACCACTTCTGGGACAAGAATGGCTTTTTCCTCCAATCAGTTTTCCAGTTTCCCCAGCAGGCGTTTAGCACAGATTTTACTAGTTATGTTGAACAAACTGATGGGACTATAATTAACAGAGTTATTTCTAAGACTCCTACTATAGATAATAATGGCAATAGCAGCAACCCGATTTGAAGGGAAAGTACCAGTTCTAACTATGTAGATAAATAAGGATGCAGGAATTGGTGCCAACAATCTTGAAAAGAAGAAAATAGAAGGGAGGAAAGTCCATTTTCATGCTTAAACACCCTATTTCCTTCCATTGAGTTGCATTATATGTACTGGACTACTGCAATACACTCTACGTGGGGCTACCTTTGAAGATGACCTGGAAACTACAACTAATCCAGAATGTGGCAGCTAGACTGGTGACTGGGAGCAGCCGCTGAGACCACATAACACCGGTCTTGAAAGACCTACAGTGGCTCCCAGTACGTTTCCAAGCACAATTCAAAGTGTTGGTGCTGACCTTTAAAGCCCTAAACAGCCTCGGTCCAGTATACCTGAAGGAGCGTCTCCACCCCCATCATTCTGCCCGGACACTGAGGTCCAGTGCCGAGGGCCTTCTGGCGGTTCCCTCATTGCAAGAAGCCAAGTTACAGGGAACCAGGCAGAGGGCCTTCTTGGTAGTGGCACCCACCCTGTGGAATGCCCTCCCACCGGATATCAAAGAGAAAAATAACTACCAGACTTTTAGAAGACATCTGAAGGCAGCCCTGTTTAGGGAAGCTTTTAATGTTTAATAGATTATTGTATTTTAATTTTCTGTTGGAAGCTGCCCAGAGTGGCTGGGGAAACCCAGCCAGATGGGCGGGGTATAAATAATAAATTATTATTATTATTATTATTATTATTATTATTATTAATGTATTATTCCCCTCACAAGCCTTTATAGGTCCTTTGCAATTCATAAAAGTAAGGTGTGGCAAAGTCACTAGTACTACATCATATAAGAATTAAGAGTTAAGTTGCATGTATGATTATTTAGATATTGCCTTATTACCTTTCCTCACAGGTTCACAAATAACATCAGAAATTGATTTCCATGTCAAATCACGCTCAAGTTTTTGATATTTGGGATGTGTTTGTACTTTATAAGACAGAGCCAATAGAGCACAAAAGAGGGGGGCTGGTTACCACTAACTGTGATAGGGACCACCTTGGATAACAGCCACCTGTGAAATAGAAGTATTTTGAGTATGGCTAAGCAAGCAACAGTACAGTACTACACTTGCAAACCCCAAATCTGCAAATTCTCCTTCTGGACTACGCAAGCCAGGACTCTTAAGAACGACAATATTTAATTCAATAAGCAATACATGTAATGCCTTGTTAGATGTGCTTAATCCGTATCCATAGTCTTCAGATCGTTTCTAATTTCCTGGTTATTGTTATACAATCCCTGATGTCTATTTTAATTCTACTGTTTTGCTGCCTGCTTGTTTTCCACCCAGGACTTCTTTGGGAGGAGAGTGGGATAGAAATTTAATTGATAAATAATATGAATAAATACCAAGCCCTGATCACCTGGTCCTAAGTGAGCATGAAGTCGGTGGAAATTTGGTTTATGGGTCTAATAAGTAGTTTTATAATTTGTTCTGAAGTTTATCCCAATAATATAGGGAGGATCAAAGGTTATAAAGGAAGTTAAGAAAGACTGGGATAACCCAGGGACCCAAATCTGCTCGATTTATTGTGAGTCCTGAGCTTACTTGGATCCTGAATGCCCTGCAAAAGTCGATCGTTTTGGCTCCCAAACACCGCAAATTAGTTCGTTTGCGAACTAATTTTGGAAACCGAATGTCTGAGCCAATCAAAAGCCACACTTTGGTTGCTGAACATTTTGGAAGTCGAACGGACTTCCGGAACGGATTCCGTTTGACTTCCAAGGTACAACTGACTAATTACTCATATATGTACCTGTCAGGGGGACTCCCTACAGGGACCCGCCCCCCAGTCATCCTGACCAGCACTTCGCCCAGTGACAGCGCTAGCAGCGGGTCAGGAGGAGGGAATGAGGAATGGAGCGGAGAGGAGAGGGGGCTCCAAGACGTGTCAGAGCCTCAGCACCTATCCAGCTGGCCAGAGGGAGAAGGACAGCGCAGCGAGGTGTCAGAGCCTCGGCAACACTCCAGCCAAAGGATGGGAGAAGGCACGCAGCCCCTTCCGGCGCCCGAATTGAGGCGCGCGCCCAAATGCAGGGCTAGAGGGCGGCGTTTTGGGGTGCCAAGGCTTTTATGCTGGTCCAAGACGCGACGGAAGCCATTGCTGTGTTCTGAATCGGACTGGGCAGTCATGTTTTCTGATGTCTCTGCACTGTAAATAATATGCACAATAAAGCTCTTAAAGACAGAGCAGATTGGAGCGTCTTTACTCAAGAGTAGCCGCAACAATCCCCTGCTGATAGTAGATGGCTTTGCAAAGATGGGCTATCCAAAGTGCATTGAGGCATACAATGAATGCCATATCCCCATTCTTATACCCAAGGGACAGGCAGCAGGAAAAAATCAACGGCAATTGTTTTCTCTCAATACTACTGCAGGCTGTAACTGATCACTCAGGGAAAATTGTGGATATTGAAATTGGGAGTGCGAAAGTACTATTATGCTTTTGTATTTCAAAATGCGACATTATCCCAGGCCACGGGCCACGGTGTCTTTGTCCCAGGCAACTGAACCATTACACTAGCTTGGGGTTATACGTACCACTATTAATTCTTGCTGATGCTGTGTATCTCCTCCACCGCTGATTGATGAAGCCATATGGTTGTCATCTAGATGAAATAAAAACTTTCTGCAATATGATTCTCAACCCACTCTTTTTTCTGAAGTATAAGAAACGTGTTTTGTTTTCATTTATTTTACAGCAAAAACCTGAGAGTGTTGGCTTCCATTTTCATTCATATTTGACCCTTGCCACCCTGTGTGGGTGTACAAGTGACTAGTGCTCCATTTTAAATAATATTATGTGCTCTGAATTTTATGAACATTGGAATATCTTTCATTCGGCCAATTGCATTATGTGCCTTAAGCTTACCTTCCAAGTCCCGGACTGCAGAATCCGGGACCGGCAGCCGTGTGACACCGGAAGTTGCATCGACGTAACTTCCGGTGTTGTTTTGCCCTTCTATGGGCACAAAAAATGGCTGCCGCCGGCTTCGAAAGTCGCTTGTACGCATGTCAGGAAGTGCGTCGACGCAACTTCCGGTGTCGCTCCGCCCATCTATGGGCACCAAAAATGACCGCCGCCGACACCAGAAGTCGTGTCTATGCACTTCCGGACATGCGTAGATGCGACTTTTGAAGCCAGCGGCGGCCATTTTTGGTGCCCATAGAAGGGCAAATCGGAAAGAAAAAAATGGTCGCCGGCAGGAGAAAATAACAGAGAAAAACAGGAGACGAAGTGATACGGGGGACCACCAGGAAAAGGTAAGTAAAAACAGGGTTTTCCCGGGGGAAACGGGGTACTTGGCAGCTATGGCCTTAAGTTCCGCAGCAATAGCAATTGCAACATTGTCTCTGCATTTAGTTTTCCCACAGTTTCCAAAGAATCACTGCCAATCACTGGGGCGGGGGAATGTAAAAAACAAAATTAAAAATAATCTAAAGATTTGCTTTGTTGTGCTTGTTAAGAGGCAGCCAACGGCACACCAAAAATACAGTTGGGACTGACTTCTCAGCCATGAAGCTTCATTAATGGCAGGAGCTAGGAGTGAATAAAGTTAAAATTCCATTAGTAGGCAACCTGAATTAAGCAACTGAGATCTACTAGTGCAGAAGCCCAAACATTCACACTGACATGCACATATCATAGAATCATAGCAGCAGACCCTCCAAGTGTCCCTATTTTCCAGGGATGTCCCTGTCTTAGAGAAGCCGTCCCGGTTTCTGATTTGATCCTGGAATGTCCCACTTTTCCTTAGGATGTCCCTATTTTAATAGGAGAAATGTTGGAGGGTGTGGAGTTATCCAACTCCCAAGCCGTTGGAAGGCCACCCTGTATAGGGAAGGTTTTTTTAAAAAAAATGTTGAATGATTTATTATGTTTTTTATATATGTTGGAAGCTGCCCGGGGGGGGGGGGGGGCTGGGGCAACCCAGTAAGATGTGTGGGGTATAAATAGTAAAATTATCATTATGGAATAGGACGTCCCTGTTTTCATCAGAGAAATGTTGGAGGGTATGTAGTGGAAGAGTGGGAAGGGATCTCAAAAGTCATCTAATTCAGCCCACTGGGAATAAGCCCCATTCAATTCTATGGGACATGCTTCTGAGCAGAAATGGGCCATTCGACGGGGCATTCTGCATCTAACTGTGTATAGAACTGCAGCCTAAGACATGGGGCGTACATTCTGACCAGAATTCAATGGTGATTACTGATGTCCTTCAAACTTGCACATACTTAATGCCTTGTTAATGAACTGGGACTTGAAACACATATCCAATATTGCCAGGAGAATCTTTTAACAGGATGCTATGGGTATCTGAAACAGAAGGAAAAGGACAGTGCCATGTGTACCTGGGCACACTGCCATTAACCTATTCTCTTTTCACTCAGAGATGATTTGTTACAAACAGCTGGTGCCCACCTATACAGCTTTAAGTTTTTATTGGAGAGCGGGAGAATTGTAGGCCTCCGGATTTCACTGAGTAATGGGCTAGCGTCACACCAGCTAAAGCTAGGAGGCAAGTATGTACATAAGAAATAATTTCCTTAAATCATTAATCCCCTTCAGCAAGTGTCAGTTTTTTACTCTTAGTTCCAGGGCAACCCAATCCCCTCAATGCCTGTAAATGGAGACATTTTCTGTCCAGGTGACAGGAAAGCTGGGGTGGGCGAGAGAGAGAGCAGCCACTGCCAAAAATACATGCCAGTCCAAATAGTGGAGGTGTAAGAAGAAACCACCTGCTGTTCACCCATCTTCTATGCCAGAGGATAAACTTTTCCCACAGCAAAAGTTCAGCGTTGGTGCCATTTTCAAACTAGCACACACTTTCAGCGTTATCCAAACAAACAACAGCTACAGGGGCTGGAGTTGGGGGTTATGTATCGGCTTGGCATAAAAGGTTCTGAGGACTATTCTGAGCTTCCCAAAAAAAAAAGAGAGAGGGGAAAGTTGGCAGCGAGAAAATTGGGTGCAAAAGTGGTTGCCAGCACCGAGTAGTGCAAGACTTGAGGCAACTCAAAATGATACATCTTACATGGTGGTGTTCCTAAAGTTGTGAGTACAGAGAGCCAAAGTTGACAGTGCCTGGCATAATTCCCAAGGACTTCATCACAGACAAGAGCACTTGGGAAAACGAGGAGAGGCGTCTGTCGCACACTGTGCCCCAAGAAAACAGGAACAGGAAGCTGCCTTGAGTCAAACTATTTGTTTATGCCCTGGCAATAGGTTCCTAGCGTCTCAGAAGGGACTCACCACGAACGCTGCCCTTGTTCTCTTATAATGCCAATGGCGCCCACCTGAGAGGTGCCAGAACTGAGTTCCAGCAAGTTCCAGCTGAAAAAAGGCCTGTATTTAAAGCAGTATCATACCACTTTGAACAGCTATGGCTTCCCCCAAAGAATCATGGGAACTGTGGTTTATTAAGGGTGCTGAGAGTGCTCACTTAGAGCTATAAGTCACATACAGTGGTACCTCGGTTTATGAACACAATTGGTTCCGGAAGTCTGTTCATAAACTGAAGCGTTCATAAACTGAAGTGAACTTTCCCATTGAAAGTAATGGAAAGTGGATTAATCTGTTCCAGACGGTCCACGGAGTACTTAAACTGAAGCGTACTTAACCCGAAGCATGGGTGTAATTGGTTCCGGAAGTCTGTTCATAAACTGAAGCGTTCATAAACTGAAGCGAACTTTCCCATTGAAAGTAATGGAAAGTGAATTAATCCGTTCTAGATGGGTCCACGGCGTTTGTAAACCGAAAATTCGTAAACCGAGGTGTTCATCAACCGAGGTTCCACTGTAATTGCCTGAGAAGAGGGATTGATTGTTAGCTTACTCTGGGAATTGTAGCTCTGTGGGGGGAATTGGGGTCTCTTTACAACTCTCAGCACCCTGAAACAAGATAGTTACCCAGATTATTTGGGGGAAAGCCAAGCCCAGGACGGTTTGATGTGGTATGATACTGCTTTAAATGTATGGTGTGTTTGTGTGGTCATAGTGTAAAATGTGGGGAAAACTCACACTTGAGTTATCTGTGGGTTGCAGTCCTCAGTTATTTAAAACAAAGAGCAGCAATAATTTATTTCAACACTGCAAACGCCAACAAGTATCTGTACACACCAAAAATTTGTAAACACAACGTTTGGCATCTGAAACAGAGTAAACAGTTGTAGCACTGAAAAATTAGACTACGTTCAGAACAAAATGGAGGACAAGTAACAAAATCCTTCCCAAACTCATGAATTTTCCAATCCCTCATTAATATATTGTTATGAGTTTGTAAGTGCCAGACCCCTCGAATCCAGAAAGTGCTAAAAGATAAGACAGGCTAGCTTCTTGATGAGGTAATTGCCTGGGTGATGGGCCATTAAGAGAACAAAGGAACAAAGGACAAATGGGTTGTGGCCCTCCCTCAACTCAACTCTCAGATAGTGAGAAGGACAAATGCCAGATTTCAGAGTTGAAAGTGCATGTGAAGTAAAGCAGAAGTAAAGCAGCAAGCTGGAGAGAGAAATAAAGAGCAATGTTTGATGTCTGTTTGAATCCAAGGCTGCAGCTTAGTGTTCAAAACTGCCATTGTTCTAGGCGCATTTTGCGACAAGGAATTTCTTTAGCGCGAGCAGTTTCTGACTTCTGGGCGCAGTACTGCGCCTAAGATTTCAGATTAAAACTGCAGAGTGGAAGGAAGGAGGAGCTTTTTATGCCTCCCCACTTCTAGCTGCTCTCTGAAGACTGGAGAAGAGACCCTCTTAAGAATGGGCAGGGGAAGGACTAGAACATGTGAAAAATGAACATACCCTGTTTCTCATATTTTAAGACATACCCATAAAATAAGCCATAGCAGGATTTTTAAGCATTCAAGGAATATAAGCCATACCCCGAAAATAAGACATAGTGATAGGCGCAGCAGCAATGCCGGCTGCAGCAGGAGGAGGAGGAAAAAAATAAGACATCTCTTGAAAATAAGCCATAGTGTGTGTTTTTTGAGGAAAAAATAAATATAAGACGTGTCTTATAATATGAGAAATACGGTAATATTTTAGTTGCAGTTCATTCATTTTTCAGCTCTGTATTCTTGTTATAAAAAAACACACCTAGATAGTCCAACTTTAAGGTGCCGTTTAGCTCCTAGCTTTCATATCTCAGTTTCTAACACTGCTGTGGCTATGGGAGAAACAAGACCTTCTAGGGGTGTTAATGCTGTGAACCCCTCCACTGTAAGCTCAGGTTGTATATATGTGTAAATAAACCATATATCATAAAGACACCACAGTCTGCACTTTGCCTCATTTCCAAAAGAAAATGGCGCCTGGATCCTCTGTATTCTCACAGGGCTCAGAGTTTGGAGTGACACACAACAATAACATGTGCCTACTTTGAAGTAGAAGTTGTGTTGCAGGCAGTCACAGCACAGTATAAAAATATACAGCATGCGTCACAGTTCAAATATGGCTGCCGGCTGTACGCATGAGGCTTCCTTTTTGCCCTAATCATCCTTTGAGAAGACTGGGTCGAAGTCAGGTGGCGCTGTGGTTAAACCACTGAGCCTAGGGCTTGCCGATCAGAAGGTCGGCGGTTCAAATCCCTGTGACGGGGTGAGCTCCCGTTGCTTGGTCCCAGCTCCTGCCAACCTAGCAGTTCGAAAGCACGTCAAAGTGCAAGTAGATAAATAGGTACCGCTACAGCAGAAAGCGAGAAAGGCAGAAAGCGAGAAAGGCAGAAAGCGAGAAAGGCAGAAAACGATAAAGGCAGGAAGCGATGATGGCAGAAAGCGAGGAGGAATTAAAGAACCTTTTAATGAGGGTGAAAGAGGAGAGCGCAAAATATGGTCTGAAGCTCAACATCAAAAAAACCGAGAAAGGCAGAAAGCGATGATGGCAGAAAGCGAGGAGGAATTAAAGAACCTTTTAATGAGGGTGCAAGTGCAAGTAGATAAATAGGTACCGCTACAGCAGAAAGCGAGAAAGGCAGAAAGCGAGAAAGGCAGAAAGCGAGAAAGGCAGAAAGCGAGAAAGGCAGAAAGCGATGATGGCAGAAAGCGAGGAGGAATTAAAGAACCTTTTAATGAGGGTGAAAGAGGAGAGCGCAAAATATGGTCTGAAGCTCAACATCAAAAAAACCAAGATCATGGCCACTGGTCCCATCACCTCCTGGCAAATAGAAGGGGAAGAAATGGAGGCAGTGAGAGATTTTACTTTCTTGGGCTCCTTGATCACTGCAGATGGTGACAGCAGTCACGAAATTAAAAGACGCCTGCTTCTTGGGAGAAAAGCAATGACAAACCTAGACAGCATCTTAAAAAGCAGAGACATCACTTTGCCGACAAAGGTCCGTATAGTTAAAGCTATGGTTTTCCCAGTAGTGATGTATGGAAGTGAGAGCTGGACCATAAAGAAGGCTGATCGTCGAAGAATTGATGCTTTTGAATTATGGTGCTGGAGGAGACTCTTGAGAGTCCCATGGACTGCTAGAAGATCAAACCTATCCATTCTTAAGGAAATCAGCCCTGAGTGCTCCCTGGAAGGACAGATCGTGAAGCTGAGGCTCCAATACTTTGGCCACCTCATGAGAAGAGAAGAATCCTTGGAAAAGACCCTGATGTTGGGAAAGATGGAGGGCACTAGGAGAAGGGGACGACAGAGGACGAGATGGTTGGACAGTGTTCTCGAAGCTACGAACATGAGTTTGACCAAACTGCGGGAGGCAGTGCAAGACAGGAGTGCCTGGCGTGCTATGGTCCATGGGGTCACGAAGAGTCGGACACGACTAAACGACTAAACAACAACAACAGCGGGAAGGTAAACGGCGTTTCCATTTGCTGCTCTGGTTTGCCAGAAGCGGCTTTGTCATGCTGGCCACATGACCTGGAAGCTGTACGCCGGCTCCCTCAGCCAATAATGCGAGATGAGCGTGCAACCCCAGAGTCGGTCACGACTGGACCTAATGGTCAGGGGTCCCCTTTACCCTTTACCTTTACTTTGAAGTAGAAGTTGTGTTGCAGGCAGTCACAGCATAGTACGCCCTTAGATGTGCTAAAAATATACAGCATGCGTCACAGTTCAAATATGGCTGCCGGCTGTACGCATGAGGCTTCCTTTTTGCCCTAATCATCCTTTGAGAAGACTGGGTCGAAGTCAACGGCTGAAAGACAGAATGCAGTTCCTGACAGATGGAAGCATCCTTGGAGTGAATCAGTGTTGAGTGTGCTTCCAAAATGCTAAGCAGTGAGGGACTCCTCCTCCCCAAGTTTTCAGCAATGACATATTTGTCTGCTGGATCAAGACTTTGCGAGTTTGGGACCAGCTCCAGGGGTTCCCACTGACAAGGTATTATTGCAGTAGGATTAGGTTTTGTACTCTATGTTGGGCTGCCTGGAGTCACAGCACAGCGCCCTCCTTTCCTAGCACCTGGGTCTTTAACAGCAAATATATGCTCTAAAGGAGAACAATTTCTTCCAGGAGCAACCATGACCTTTGCACAATCCCCAGGTGGATTCCTCGAACCAACCTTCCCAACACCTGCAGCCTCCTTTACTGCTAATGTTGCCCAAACAGCACTTCGTTGCTGTTCGGCAGAACATCAGGAGTTGTAATGGTGACGACAGAAACATGATTGGGTTTCCCCCTGAGATTGAATGATGGCCGAGAGACCCTGCATTATAGTCACTGTTGTGCCCAGCAGGGCTACTGTGTCACCAAAGGAGTTCATTCATTTTTGGTTCCTCTCCCTAGGACCAAGCTGCATCATTTTCTGTTACGGTTACCATGTTCTCCAAAACAATGCTCTCCCTGTTCAGTTAAAATAAAAAGTGATTTTCTCAGTGTTGCCCCCTTCACATTCTGTGTTTTGCTGTTGTGTCCTCAGTTCTCCCCTTGCCTCCTCAAGGAGCCCGTGCAGTAAAGCCTTGGGCTGCTGATGTTGTGCCCTCTTTGACCTTATCTGTGCTAGTCCGGTGGCAGATGAAAGGGTAGCATTTGGACTGGCGATTGCTGGGTGTATTTTGGGGGTAGTGATAGAATCCATAAGGCCCCCAGACACTTTGCTCAACAACTCACATACTATAAAATGAACTAAGAGGCCCACCAACTGTGCTGGCAGCACGATAAGATTGGAAAAATCCATAGTAGAGTGCTTTCCACCTCCCTCCACATCCTTTTTGCCTTTTGTACTGTGCCTTTTCAAGCACAGGGTAAGGATTCAGGCTGAAGCCTAATGTAACTGAGCTAGCGACGATGGCTACCAGCTGAGTGCAGCTAGACCAGCAGTTTCCCTTCTGCTTAAAATCAAAACAAAACTGAGAACTGCAAATTTAACAGGTAGAAGTAGTGGAGCACCTAAAACTTCATGGTTCCAAGTATTCCTCCCCCCCAAATATATAGGCAATGAACCATGGCCTTGGCCAGGAAGGGGGGCAGGATACCTACCTGTCCTGTTCTAGAACCGAGCTTCCTGCAACGTGATTGGTCAGTTCATGGAAGCCACCAAGTACCTTTCCGGCAGATGACATTATCACTCCTGCACAAAAAACACAGGTCCAGATTAATGGCATGAGGGACATAAGACTTAATGGCCGATGCTGCCCCATTATGGGGGGCCTCTGTAAACCTGATGTCCTTGGAGACGGTCCAAAATCAATTTCTGAGAAGTTTGTTAAAACTGCCCCAGTGTGTGAGCAATTCAGCCATTCGTTTAGAACTAAAAATCCCTTCTCTAGAAAATGCACTATGGAGACGTATTTTTTGTTATTGGCTGTCCTTGCGACACAGACTTTCAAAACTCTATCTCATTCAATGTCTCTGGCGAGATGAATTCGCTAGCCCATGGGCAGAGAAGATACACACAAAAATCGTGTCCTATGGACTGTCTCCATCGGACCTATTGGAACTAGATCTCGCCTCGGCCAAGAGAATACTTATTCAAAAACTAGATGAGTTTGACCTCCAACAAAATGTCATAATGGGAAGTGGTACATGTTCACCGCTGAATCTTGGTATATGGCTCACACTGCAGATTCCATCTTATTTGTCATCTTTATCCGTTGCGGCTCACAGATTTGCTTTTACTAAAGCAAGATTTAACGTTTTTCCATCCAACGTTATGGGCAATAGGTTTACTAAAGGACAAATTTCAGCATTATGTGCATGTGACAACAAAACTGTAGAATCTCTCCACCATATATTATTCTGTTGTCCTTTGCACACAGACTCCCGGACCAGATTTCTATTTCCCTTAATAACAGAAAGTTTGACTGAGAACTTGGAGTCTCAGTTAACATATCTGCTACAAGACAGCGACTCTAGCAGAACACTGCTAGTAGCAAGATATTTGGTTACAGTTCTCTCATACAAAAGGAAAAATGGTTTACTTCATGATTATTGAAAATCTGTTTTATTACCCGATTTATAGTGGAAATTGTCGAAACAAATGTACTGTTCCATCTATTTTAGCCAAGGAATTATTGCAAATTATATCTGCCTATATGTATTGATTTTTTAAAACTTTATTTACTCTTGCTTTATTTTATCCTGTCTTGCCCAGTGTTTTTGTACATTGTGTTGCATAAGATTATATTGTGGGCCTTTGGCCGAAATAACAATAAAGTTCAAAGAGTACGACTTAACAGGGAAGTCCTATACAGAGTCAGATTAATCATGAGGCTAATACAGTAAATTAATAATATCTCAGAGGGCCTTGTTATGTTTCATTTCTGGCCTCAGTTCTTGGACTGAGGACTGAACTTGGACTGGCAGCTCTCTTTTCCATATCTTCCACTCAGGCCCATATTAAAGGAATGAGAGGCTTAAGATCATTTTCACAAATCACACTTTAAAATGCCTTATTGAGCCAGTTTCCCATATATATATATATATATATATATATATATATATATATATATATAACATTCCCCCAAGGGGTTAATCTTTGCAAATTGGAGATCTAAGCCTAATCAGTGCCTGCAACATTTCATTGTTACTAATTTGTTGAAACTCTGGGATGGATGCAGAAATAGGCTAAGCCTGGCTAAATCCCCCTTTGCAGCCATAATTTGTGCTAGTGACTTCAGTCCTGATAGTCTGCCAGCCATTTGCTGTAAGTGTGATTAATCATGGTTTTGTGTGAAATTTTCTGTTCCTCTGTGGCAGATAAGTTATCTTCATTGTGTAGGCTTCCAAAAAAAAAAAATCCCCACAAAGCATACAGCTCTATTTTTGATCCCAAGAAACATGGGCACATAAAAGAGTGGATATGGTGCTGAATCCTATCTTTTGAGGTCAAGGAAACTAATGGGCTGTCAAATAAAATATCAAACTAATAAACACAGTGATGAGATTTTGGACTTTAGTTTCACCTTCCATGCGTAAGAGCTGTATACTTACTACTAGTTACTCTACCTCCAGTGTGCTCCCACCACTGGCGTTTGAAGCTGCGCATGCGTGACCTTAGCCACAATCTATGTATATCCTGTATTTTCTTAAGAATGATTCCTGTTTGATGTGCTTTCCTTCAAAGCAGCTCCCATCCAATTTGAAAATGCAAACTGCGTTCACTGTGTAGTTGTCAAGGGGCTGACAGGAAGATCAGGTCATTCACAGTTCAGAGAGGGAGACTCGAGGCTAACCTGCAGTTCGTTTCTTTATTAAGGAAAGGGGGAAATACAAGGAGGCTCATAAAGGCAAACTCCCCTAATGAAGAAGTTGCTCGAACCGGAGTGCGGCCCCTCTGTCACTCTCTAGCTTTCTGAGTCGGGGCTCCTCCCCTGTAATCTTCTGCTATGGGGAGCCCCAGAAGCCTTGTCCTGTACCTGCCTGGCCCCTTGTTCAGCAACATGTAACATCCTTCATGTTCTAGAAGAAAGTGGAGCCAGAGAGCCATCAGCAGAGAAGCTGTCATGACGGGGCTGCAGGGGAGGTTGAATCCTGACAAGACAGAAGTACTGTTTGTGGGGGACAGGAGGCGGGCAGGTGTGGGGGGGCTCCCTGGTCCGGAATGGGGTAACTGTGCCCCTGAAGGACCAGCCTGGGAGTCATTTTGGACTCACAGCTGTCCATGGAGGCGCAGGTTAATTCTGTATCCAGGGCAGCTGTTTATCAGCTCCATCTGCTACGCAGGCTGAGACCCTACCTGCCTGCAGACTGTCTCGCCAGAGTGGTGCATGCTCTAGTTATCTCTCGCTTGGACTACTGCAATGCGCTCTATGTGGGGCTACCTTTGAAGGTGACCCAGAAACTACAATTAATCCAGAATGCGGCAGCTAGACTGGTGACTGGGACTGGCCGCCAATACCACATAACACCGGTCTTGAAAGACCTGCATTGGCTCCCAGTATGTTTCCAAGCACAATTCAAAGTGTTGGTGCTGACCTTTAAAGCCCTAAACGGCCTCGGTCCAGTATACCTGATGGAGCGTCTCGACCTCCATCGCTCTGCCCGGACACTGAGGTCCAGCCCCGAGGGCCTTCTGGTGGTTCCCTCGCTGCGAGAAGCCAAGTTACAGGGAACCAGGCAGAGGGCCTTCTCGGTAGTGGCACCCGCCCTGTGGAAAGTGCACACGTTTGAGACAGCCGTTGCACAGGTGCAGGTGACAGCTCCATGAATTCAGGGCAGTTGCAGACGCAGGGAAACCAAACAGGTCATGTACATGGGGTGAAGATCATGCATTCACAATGGGTGAATGCAACCTTCCTGCATTTTTAAGCCACTAATGTGTACATAGTGAAGAACCCCCATCGTTCTGCCCGGACACTGAGGTCCAGTACCGAGGGCCTTTTGGCGGTTCCCTCATTGCGAGAAGCCAAGTTGCAGGGAATCAGGCAGAGGGCCTTCTCGGTGGTGGCACCCGCCCTGTGGAATGCCCTCCCATCAGATGTCAAAGAGAAAAACAGCTACCAGATCTTTAGAAGACATCTGAAGGCAGCCCTGTTTAGGGAGGCTTTTAATGTTTAATAGATTATTTTATTTCATTTTTCTGTTGGAAGCCGCCCAGAGTGGCTGGGGAAACCCAGCCAGATGGGCGGGGTATAAATAATAATAATAATAATAATAATAATAATAATAATAATATATTATTATTATTATTATTATTATTATTATTATTATTATTATTATTAAAACTGATTTTTATCCCTATTGCCTTGAGTTACTTGTTTGTCACAGTCGTAATTAAGTGGTATAAAAAGGTAAAGGTAAAGGGACCCCTGACCATTAGGTCCAGTCGTGACCGACTCTGGGGTTGCGCGCTCATCTCGCATTATTGGCCGAGGGAGCCGGCGTATAGCTTCCAGGTCATGTGGCCAGCATGACCCAGTAAGATGTGTGGGGTATAAATAGTAAAATTATCATTATGGAATAGGACGTCCCTGTTTTCATCAGAGAAATGTTGGAGGGTATGTAGTGGAAGAGTGGGAAGGGATCTCAAAAGTCATCTAATTCAGCCCACTGGGAATAAGCCCCATTCAATTCTATGGGACATGCTTCTGAGCAGAAATGGGCCATTCGACGGGGCATTCTGCATCTAACTGTGTATAGAACTGCAGCCTAAGACATGGGGCGTACATTCTGACCAGAATTCAATGGTGATTACTGATGTCCTTCAAACTTGCACATACTTAATGCCTTGTTAATGAACTGGGACTTGAAACACATATCCAATATTGCCAGGAGAATCTTTTAACAGGATGCTATGGGTATCTGAAACAGAAGGAAAAGGACAGTGCCATGTGTACCTGGGCACACTGCCATTAACCTATTCTCTTTTCACTCAGAGATGATTTGTTACAAACAGCTGGTGCCCACCTATACAGCTTTAAGTTTTTATTGGAGAGCGGGAGAATTGTAGGCCTCCGGATTTCACTGAGTAATGGGCTAGCGTCACACCAGCTAAAGCTAGGAGGCAAGTATGTACATAAGAAATAATTTCCTTAAATCATTAATCCCCTTCAGCAAGTGTCAGTTTTTTACTCTTAGTTCCAGGGCAACCCAATCCCCTCAATGCCTGTAAATGGAGACATTTTCTGTCCAGGTGACAGGAAAGCTGGGGTGGGCGAGAGAGAGAGCAGCCACTGCCAAAAATACATGCCAGTCCAAATAGTGGAGGTGTAAGAAGAAACCACCTGCTGTTCACCCATCTTCTATGCCAGAGGATAAACTTTTCCCACAGCAAAAGTTCAGCGTTGGTGCCATTTTCAAACTAGCACACACTTTCAGCGTTATCCAAACAAACAACAGCTACAGGGGCTGGAGTTGGGGGTTATGTATCGGCTTGGCATAAAAGGTTCTGAGGACTATTCTGAGCTTCCCAAAAAAAAAAGAGAGAGGGGAAAGTTGGCAGCGAGAAAATTGGGTGCAAAAGTGGTTGCCAGCACCGAGTAGTGCAAGACTTGAGGCAACTCAAAATGATACATCTTACATGGTGGTGTTCCTAAAGTTGTGAGTACAGAGAGCCAAAGTTGACAGTGCCTGGCATAATTCCCAAGGACTTCATCACAGACAAGAGCACTTGGGAAAACGAGGAGAGGCGTCTGTCGCACACTGTGCCCCAAGAAAACAGGAACAGGAAGCTGCCTTGAGTCAAACTATTTGTTTATGCCCTGGCAATAGGTTCCTAGCGTCTCAGAAGGGACTCACCACGAACGCTGCCCTTGTTCTCTTATAATGCCAATGGCGCCCACCTGAGAGGTGCCAGAACTGAGTTCCAGCAAGTTCCAGCTGAAAAAAGGCCTGTATTTAAAGCAGTATCATACCACTTTGAACAGCTATGGCTTCCCCCAAAGAATCATGGGAACTGTGGTTTATTAAGGGTGCTGAGAGTGCTCACTTAGAGCTATAAGTCACATACAGTGGTACCTCGGTTTATGAACACAATTGGTTCCGGAAGTCTGTTCATAAACTGAAGCGTTCATAAACTGAAGTGAACTTTCCCATTGAAAGTAATGGAAAGTGGATTAATCTGTTCCAGACGGTCCACGGAGTACTTAAACTGAAGCGTACTTAACCCGAAGCATGGGTGTAATTGGTTCCGGAAGTCTGTTCATAAACTGAAGCGTTCATAAACTGAAGCGAACTTTCCCATTGAAAGTAATGGAAAGTGAATTAATCCGTTCTAGATGGGTCCACGGCGTTTGTAAACCGAAAATTCGTAAACCGAGGTGTTCATCAACCGAGGTTCCACTGTAATTGCCTGAGAAGAGGGATTGATTGTTAGCTTACTCTGGGAATTGTAGCTCTGTGGGGGGAATTGGGGTCTCTTTACAACTCTCAGCACCCTGAAACAAGATAGTTACCCAGATTATTTGGGGGAAAGCCAAGCCCAGGACGGTTTGATGTGGTATGATACTGCTTTAAATGTATGGTGTGTTTGTGTGGTCATAGTGTAAAATGTGGGGAAAACTCACACTTGAGTTATCTGTGGGTTGCAGTCCTCAGTTATTTAAAACAAAGAGCAGCAATAATTTATTTCAACACTGCAAACGCCAACAAGTATCTGTACACACCAAAAATTTGTAAACACAACGTTTGGCATCTGAAACAGAGTAAACAGTTGTAGCACTGAAAAATTAGACTACGTTCAGAACAAAATGGAGGACAAGTAACAAAATCCTTCCCAAACTCATGAATTTTCCAATCCCTCATTAATATATTGTTATGAGTTTGTAAGTGCCAGACCCCTCGAATCCAGAAAGTGCTAAAAGATAAGACAGGCTAGCTTCTTGATGAGGTAATTGCCTGGGTGATGGGCCATTAAGAGAACAAAGGAACAAAGGACAAATGGGTTGTGGCCCTCCCTCAACTCAACTCTCAGATAGTGAGAAGGACAAATGCCAGATTTCAGAGTTGAAAGTGCATGTGAAGTAAAGCAGAAGTAAAGCAGCAAGCTGGAGAGAGAAATAAAGAGCAATGTTTGATGTCTGTTTGAATCCAAGGCTGCAGCTTAGTGTTCAAAACTGCCATTGTTCTAGGCGCATTTTGCGACAAGGAATTTCTTTAGCGCGAGCAGTTTCTGACTTCTGGGCGCAGTACTGCGCCTAAGATTTCAGATTAAAACTGCAGAGTGGAAGGAAGGAGGAGCTTTTTATGCCTCCCCACTTCTAGCTGCTCTCTGAAGACTGGAGAAGAGACCCTCTTAAGAATGGGCAGGGGAAGGACTAGAACATGTGAAAAATGAACATACCCTGTTTCTCATATTTTAAGACATACCCATAAAATAAGCCATAGCAGGATTTTTAAGCATTCAAGGAATATAAGCCATACCCCGAAAATAAGACATAGTGATAGGCGCAGCAGCAATGCCGGCTGCAGCAGGAGGAGGAGGAAAAAAATAAGACATCTCTTGAAAATAAGCCATAGTGTGTGTTTTTTGAGGAAAAAATAAATATAAGACGTGTCTTATAATATGAGAAATACGGTAATATTTTAGTTGCAGTTCATTCATTTTTCAGCTCTGTATTCTTGTTATAAAAAAACACACCTAGATAGTCCAACTTTAAGGTGCCGTTTAGCTCCTAGCTTTCATATCTCAGTTTCTAACACTGCTGTGGCTATGGGAGAAACAAGACCTTCTAGGGGTGTTAATGCTGTGAACCCCTCCACTGTAAGCTCAGGTTGTATATATGTGTAAATAAACCATATATCATAAAGACACCACAGTCTGCACTTTGCCTCATTTCCAAAAGAAAATGGCGCCTGGATCCTCTGTATTCTCACAGGGCTCAGAGTTTGGAGTGACACACAACAATAACATGTGCCTACTTTGAAGTAGAAGTTGTGTTGCAGGCAGTCACAGCACAGTATAAAAATATACAGCATGCGTCACAGTTCAAATATGGCTGCCGGCTGTACGCATGAGGCTTCCTTTTTGCCCTAATCATCCTTTGAGAAGACTGGGTCGAAGTCAGGTGGCGCTGTGGTTAAACCACTGAGCCTAGGGCTTGCCGATCAGAAGGTCGGCGGTTCAAATCCCTGTGACGGGGTGAGCTCCCGTTGCTTGGTCCCAGCTCCTGCCAACCTAGCAGTTCGAAAGCACGTCAAAGTGCAAGTAGATAAATAGGTACCGCTACAGCAGAAAGCGAGAAAGGCAGAAAGCGAGAAAGGCAGAAAGCGAGAAAGGCAGAAAACGATAAAGGCAGGAAGCGATGATGGCAGAAAGCGAGGAGGAATTAAAGAACCTTTTAATGAGGGTGAAAGAGGAGAGCGCAAAATATGGTCTGAAGCTCAACATCAAAAAAACCGAGAAAGGCAGAAAGCGATGATGGCAGAAAGCGAGGAGGAATTAAAGAACCTTTTAATGAGGGTGCAAGTGCAAGTAGATAAATAGGTACCGCTACAGCAGAAAGCGAGAAAGGCAGAAAGCGAGAAAGGCAGAAAGCGAGAAAGGCAGAAAGCGAGAAAGGCAGAAAGCGATGATGGCAGAAAGCGAGGAGGAATTAAAGAACCTTTTAATGAGGGTGAAAGAGGAGAGCGCAAAATATGGTCTGAAGCTCAACATCAAAAAAACCAAGATCATGGCCACTGGTCCCATCACCTCCTGGCAAATAGAAGGGGAAGAAATGGAGGCAGTGAGAGATTTTACTTTCTTGGGCTCCTTGATCACTGCAGATGGTGACAGCAGTCACGAAATTAAAAGACGCCTGCTTCTTGGGAGAAAAGCAATGACAAACCTAGACAGCATCTTAAAAAGCAGAGACATCACTTTGCCGACAAAGGTCCGTATAGTTAAAGCTATGGTTTTCCCAGTAGTGATGTATGGAAGTGAGAGCTGGACCATAAAGAAGGCTGATCGTCGAAGAATTGATGCTTTTGAATTATGGTGCTGGAGGAGACTCTTGAGAGTCCCATGGACTGCTAGAAGATCAAACCTATCCATTCTTAAGGAAATCAGCCCTGAGTGCTCCCTGGAAGGACAGATCGTGAAGCTGAGGCTCCAATACTTTGGCCACCTCATGAGAAGAGAAGAATCCTTGGAAAAGACCCTGATGTTGGGAAAGATGGAGGGCACTAGGAGAAGGGGACGACAGAGGACGAGATGGTTGGACAGTGTTCTCGAAGCTACGAACATGAGTTTGACCAAACTGCGGGAGGCAGTGCAAGACAGGAGTGCCTGGCGTGCTATGGTCCATGGGGTCACGAAGAGTCGGACACGACTAAACGACTAAACAACAACAACAGCGGGAAGGTAAACGGCGTTTCCATTTGCTGCTCTGGTTTGCCAGAAGCGGCTTTGTCATGCTGGCCACATGACCTGGAAGCTGTACGCCGGCTCCCTCAGCCAATAATGCGAGATGAGCGTGCAACCCCAGAGTCGGTCACGACTGGACCTAATGGTCAGGGGTCCCCTTTACCCTTTACCTTTACTTTGAAGTAGAAGTTGTGTTGCAGGCAGTCACAGCATAGTACGCCCTTAGATGTGCTAAAAATATACAGCATGCGTCACAGTTCAAATATGGCTGCCGGCTGTACGCATGAGGCTTCCTTTTTGCCCTAATCATCCTTTGAGAAGACTGGGTCGAAGTCAACGGCTGAAAGACAGAATGCAGTTCCTGACAGATGGAAGCATCCTTGGAGTGAATCAGTGTTGAGTGTGCTTCCAAAATGCTAAGCAGTGAGGGACTCCTCCTCCCCAAGTTTTCAGCAATGACATATTTGTCTGCTGGATCAAGACTTTGCGAGTTTGGGACCAGCTCCAGGGGTTCCCACTGACAAGGTATTATTGCAGTAGGATTAGGTTTTGTACTCTATGTTGGGCTGCCTGGAGTCACAGCACAGCGCCCTCCTTTCCTAGCACCTGGGTCTTTAACAGCAAATATATGCTCTAAAGGAGAACAATTTCTTCCAGGAGCAACCATGACCTTTGCACAATCCCCAGGTGGATTCCTCGAACCAACCTTCCCAACACCTGCAGCCTCCTTTACTGCTAATGTTGCCCAAACAGCACTTCGTTGCTGTTCGGCAGAACATCAGGAGTTGTAATGGTGACGACAGAAACATGATTGGGTTTCCCCCTGAGATTGAATGATGGCCGAGAGACCCTGCATTATAGTCACTGTTGTGCCCAGCAGGGCTACTGTGTCACCAAAGGAGTTCATTCATTTTTGGTTCCTCTCCCTAGGACCAAGCTGCATCATTTTCTGTTACGGTTACCATGTTCTCCAAAACAATGCTCTCCCTGTTCAGTTAAAATAAAAAGTGATTTTCTCAGTGTTGCCCCCTTCACATTCTGTGTTTTGCTGTTGTGTCCTCAGTTCTCCCCTTGCCTCCTCAAGGAGCCCGTGCAGTAAAGCCTTGGGCTGCTGATGTTGTGCCCTCTTTGACCTTATCTGTGCTAGTCCGGTGGCAGATGAAAGGGTAGCATTTGGACTGGCGATTGCTGGGTGTATTTTGGGGGTAGTGATAGAATCCATAAGGCCCCCAGACACTTTGCTCAACAACTCACATACTATAAAATGAACTAAGAGGCCCACCAACTGTGCTGGCAGCACGATAAGATTGGAAAAATCCATAGTAGAGTGCTTTCCACCTCCCTCCACATCCTTTTTGCCTTTTGTACTGTGCCTTTTCAAGCACAGGGTAAGGATTCAGGCTGAAGCCTAATGTAACTGAGCTAGCGACGATGGCTACCAGCTGAGTGCAGCTAGACCAGCAGTTTCCCTTCTGCTTAAAATCAAAACAAAACTGAGAACTGCAAATTTAACAGGTAGAAGTAGTGGAGCACCTAAAACTTCATGGTTCCAAGTATTCCTCCCCCCCAAATATATAGGCAATGAACCATGGCCTTGGCCAGGAAGGGGGGCAGGATACCTACCTGTCCTGTTCTAGAACCGAGCTTCCTGCAACGTGATTGGTCAGTTCATGGAAGCCACCAAGTACCTTTCCGGCAGATGACATTATCACTCCTGCACAAAAAACACAGGTCCAGATTAATGGCATGAGGGACATAAGACTTAATGGCCGATGCTGCCCCATTATGGGGGGCCTCTGTAAACCTGATGTCCTTGGAGACGGTCCAAAATCAATTTCTGAGAAGTTTGTTAAAACTGCCCCAGTGTGTGAGCAATTCAGCCATTCGTTTAGAACTAAAAATCCCTTCTCTAGAAAATGCACTATGGAGACGTATTTTTTGTTATTGGCTGTCCTTGCGACACAGACTTTCAAAACTCTATCTCATTCAATGTCTCTGGCGAGATGAATTCGCTAGCCCATGGGCAGAGAAGATACACACAAAAATCGTGTCCTATGGACTGTCTCCATCGGACCTATTGGAACTAGATCTCGCCTCGGCCAAGAGAATACTTATTCAAAAACTAGATGAGTTTGACCTCCAACAAAATGTCATAATGGGAAGTGGTACATGTTCACCGCTGAATCTTGGTATATGGCTCACACTGCAGATTCCATCTTATTTGTCATCTTTATCCGTTGCGGCTCACAGATTTGCTTTTACTAAAGCAAGATTTAACGTTTTTCCATCCAACGTTATGGGCAATAGGTTTACTAAAGGACAAATTTCAGCATTATGTGCATGTGACAACAAAACTGTAGAATCTCTCCACCATATATTATTCTGTTGTCCTTTGCACACAGACTCCCGGACCAGATTTCTATTTCCCTTAATAACAGAAAGTTTGACTGAGAACTTGGAGTCTCAGTTAACATATCTGCTACAAGACAGCGACTCTAGCAGAACACTGCTAGTAGCAAGATATTTGGTTACAGTTCTCTCATACAAAAGGAAAAATGGTTTACTTCATGATTATTGAAAATCTGTTTTATTACCCGATTTATAGTGGAAATTGTCGAAACAAATGTACTGTTCCATCTATTTTAGCCAAGGAATTATTGCAAATTATATCTGCCTATATGTATTGATTTTTTAAAACTTTATTTACTCTTGCTTTATTTTATCCTGTCTTGCCCAGTGTTTTTGTACATTGTGTTGCATAAGATTATATTGTGGGCCTTTGGCCGAAATAACAATAAAGTTCAAAGAGTACGACTTAACAGGGAAGTCCTATACAGAGTCAGATTAATCATGAGGCTAATACAGTAAATTAATAATATCTCAGAGGGCCTTGTTATGTTTCATTTCTGGCCTCAGTTCTTGGACTGAGGACTGAACTTGGACTGGCAGCTCTCTTTTCCATATCTTCCACTCAGGCCCATATTAAAGGAATGAGAGGCTTAAGATCATTTTCACAAATCACACTTTAAAATGCCTTATTGAGCCAGTTTCCCATATATATATATATATATATATATATATATATATATATATATATATAACATTCCCCCAAGGGGTTAATCTTTGCAAATTGGAGATCTAAGCCTAATCAGTGCCTGCAACATTTCATTGTTACTAATTTGTTGAAACTCTGGGATGGATGCAGAAATAGGCTAAGCCTGGCTAAATCCCCCTTTGCAGCCATAATTTGTGCTAGTGACTTCAGTCCTGATAGTCTGCCAGCCATTTGCTGTAAGTGTGATTAATCATGGTTTTGTGTGAAATTTTCTGTTCCTCTGTGGCAGATAAGTTATCTTCATTGTGTAGGCTTCCAAAAAAAAAAAATCCCCACAAAGCATACAGCTCTATTTTTGATCCCAAGAAACATGGGCACATAAAAGAGTGGATATGGTGCTGAATCCTATCTTTTGAGGTCAAGGAAACTAATGGGCTGTCAAATAAAATATCAAACTAATAAACACAGTGATGAGATTTTGGACTTTAGTTTCACCTTCCATGCGTAAGAGCTGTATACTTACTACTAGTTACTCTACCTCCAGTGTGCTCCCACCACTGGCGTTTGAAGCTGCGCATGCGTGACCTTAGCCACAATCTATGTATATCCTGTATTTTCTTAAGAATGATTCCTGTTTGATGTGCTTTCCTTCAAAGCAGCTCCCATCCAATTTGAAAATGCAAACTGCGTTCACTGTGTAGTTGTCAAGGGGCTGACAGGAAGATCAGGTCATTCACAGTTCAGAGAGGGAGACTCGAGGCTAACCTGCAGTTCGTTTCTTTATTAAGGAAAGGGGGAAATACAAGGAGGCTCATAAAGGCAAACTCCCCTAATGAAGAAGTTGCTCGAACCGGAGTGCGGCCCCTCTGTCACTCTCTAGCTTTCTGAGTCGGGGCTCCTCCCCTGTAATCTTCTGCTATGGGGAGCCCCAGAAGCCTTGTCCTGTACCTGCCTGGCCCCTTGTTCAGCAACATGTAACATCCTTCATGTTCTAGAAGAAAGTGGAGCCAGAGAGCCATCAGCAGAGAAGCTGTCATGACGGGGCTGCAGGGGAGGTTGAATCCTGACAAGACAGAAGTACTGTTTGTGGGGGACAGGAGGCGGGCAGGTGTGGGGGGGCTCCCTGGTCCGGAATGGGGTAACTGTGCCCCTGAAGGACCAGCCTGGGAGTCATTTTGGACTCACAGCTGTCCATGGAGGCGCAGGTTAATTCTGTATCCAGGGCAGCTGTTTATCAGCTCCATCTGCTACGCAGGCTGAGACCCTACCTGCCTGCAGACTGTCTCGCCAGAGTGGTGCATGCTCTAGTTATCTCTCGCTTGGACTACTGCAATGCGCTCTATGTGGGGCTACCTTTGAAGGTGACCCAGAAACTACAATTAATCCAGAATGCGGCAGCTAGACTGGTGACTGGGACTGGCCGCCAATACCACATAACACCGGTCTTGAAAGACCTGCATTGGCTCCCAGTATGTTTCCAAGCACAATTCAAAGTGTTGGTGCTGACCTTTAAAGCCCTAAACGGCCTCGGTCCAGTATACCTGATGGAGCGTCTCGACCTCCATCGCTCTGCCCGGACACTGAGGTCCAGCCCCGAGGGCCTTCTGGTGGTTCCCTCGCTGCGAGAAGCCAAGTTACAGGGAACCAGGCAGAGGGCCTTCTCGGTAGTGGCACCCGCCCTGTGGAAAGTGCACACGTTTGAGACAGCCGTTGCACAGGTGCAGGTGACAGCTCCATGAATTCAGGGCAGTTGCAGACGCAGGGAAACCAAACAGGTCATGTACATGGGGTGAAGATCATGCATTCACAATGGGTGAATGCAACCTTCCTGCATTTTTAAGCCACTAATGTGTACATAGTGAAGAACCCCCATCGTTCTGCCCGGACACTGAGGTCCAGTACCGAGGGCCTTTTGGCGGTTCCCTCATTGCGAGAAGCCAAGTTGCAGGGAATCAGGCAGAGGGCCTTCTCGGTGGTGGCACCCGCCCTGTGGAATGCCCTCCCATCAGATGTCAAAGAGAAAAACAGCTACCAGATCTTTAGAAGACATCTGAAGGCAGCCCTGTTTAGGGAGGCTTTTAATGTTTAATAGATTATTTTATTTCATTTTTCTGTTGGAAGCCGCCCAGAGTGGCTGGGGAAACCCAGCCAGATGGGCGGGGTATAAATAATAATAATAATAATAATAATAATAATAATAATAATAATAATAATAATATATTATTATTATTATTATTATTATTATTATTATTATTATTATTAAAACTGATTTTTATCCCTATTGCCTTGAGTTACTTGTTTGTCACAGTCGTAATTAAGTGGTATAGAAATTGTCAAAATAAAAAAAATGAAACATAAAGTATAGATTGCAGATCCAGATATATGGAAAAGGCACAGAACTTTAACAACAGTGTAGATCAATTAATTAAGGATCAATTAAGGATCAATCCACAATGGGCAAAATGGAGACCTGTGATTTGTGGGGAGGGCAGTATCCATTTATTTTGGGTTTTTTCACATTATTATTATTATTATTATTATTATTATTATTATTATTATTATCATTATTATTATCATTATTGTCTTACACAAGAGTGGAAGACTGATACAGAGATCTTTGGCAAGACCTCTGGTTTTTTTTTGTTTTTTTAAGAAGTCCAATGTATATTTTCCATTTAAACCCCCACATTTACCTCAAGAGATCTTGAGAGAATAGTCAGTCCCAAACAGGCATGTGCCAATCATTGGCAATCGGTTTCTTTCCTCTGGTATTGGGGGCTGCTGCAAACAAACTGACTAGCTTGTGCTTAGGTAAAGAACAAATGGAATAAAACATGTGGCGATAAAGACCACTCATCAAAATGTCACTGTACACAACAAACCATCCGCACACCCCAAAATGTACTTAACAAGCTTCTACACCAGCTGTGACACCAGCTGTATAACAGGTAATTTTCACTTGCTAGATTTTCTGTGATAAGGGAAATGTTGAAAAAAGTGTGGGCTCGCATCTTGATGCTGTGACAGCATGTAGATGCTGCAAAAATAAACAAAACGTGTGCACAAGCAGCACCAATTTCACAATTAACCCCTGTCTGAAAGCAGCCATAACCCCAACCCTGCCTTTGATATGCGTCAGTGATGGGACATGTCGCTTTCACCTGGGAACATCTCTTTCAGTCATGCTTCACAAATAAAAATACTGATAATGTATTGAAAAGGAAAGAAAATTCAGGAAAATGTCAGGAAAGAAAATACAATTGGCTAAGGAGGAATACAAAGTAATGACGAAACAAGAGAAGGTTTCAGAATGAAAGGTTTACTCTGAAACAGATGGAACATTATAAGATAGAAAGCTGTAGTGGAGCATGCTATGAAGCATGAAGTCCTTCCTTTGACTATTGTTTCCACCATGAACTCACGTTGGTGGTCTTGAACAAGGACAAGGCATTTGCTTCTTAGCCTCAGCATTCACTCCACTCCATCTGTGATATGGGCATGATGATAATAAGATGAACCTACTCCACAGGAGTAAAACTAAGATCATCATGGCCACTGGTCCCATCACTTCCTGGCATATAGAAGGGGAGGAAATGGAGGCAGTGAGAGATTTTACTTTCTTGGGTTCCATGATTACTGCAGATGGTGACAGCAGTCACGGAATTAAAAGACGCCTGCTTCTTGGGAGAAAAGCAATGACAAACCTAGACAGCATCTTAAAAAGCAGAGACATCACCTTGCCGACAAAGGTCCGTATAGTTAAAGCTATGGTTTTCCCAGTAGTGATGTATGGAAGTGAGAGCTGGACCATAAAGAAGGCTGATCGCCGAAGAATTGATGCTTTTGAATTATGGTGCTGGAGGAGACTCTTGAGAGTCCCATGGACTGCAAGAAGATCAAACCTCTCCATTCTGAAGGAAATCAGCCCTGAGTGCTCCCTGGAAGGACAGATCGTGAAGCTGAGGCTCCAATACTTTGGCCACCTCATGAGAAGAGAAGACTCCCTGGAAAAGACCCTGATGTTGGGAAAGATGGAGGGCACAAGGAGAAGGGGAAGACAGAGGATGAGATGGTTGGACAGTGTTCTCGAAGCTACGAACATGAGTCTGACCAAACTGCGGGAGGCAGTGGAAGACAGGAGTGCCTGGCGTGCTCTGGTCCAGGGGGTCACGAAGAGTCGGACACAACTAAACGACTAAACAACAACAACTCCACAGGGTTGTTGCATATGAAGCACATCAAACACATGAAAGCGCAGTATTGGTGGTAAATATTATTAATGAAATGTTTCTGCTTTCGCCACTTGAAAGGTGTAATACGAAAAAATTAGGCTTCTTGTGGAGCACAATCTGCTTGATGGGTTGAGTCTGGTACTGTATAGGGGGACCCATTGCCATAGCCACATGTCAGGCTGAAATGGATGAATTCTGTGATACACGGATTATTTTAAGCTACTATGGTATGCAACCTGGCACATGAAAACAGCAAAATTACTTTTCAGAAGCAAAAAAACTCTGTTATGGGAAAGCAAAGCAACTCATTTCCACAAATGTATGTTTTGCTTTAGTTCCAGTTCTGTGCTGCGTTCACAGAAATCTCCATGACATTTCTTATCCCTATAAATAATGCAGTACCACGATCAAAGGAAATGGATATATTTTTGTAGTTCAGCTTCGTGCATTCAACTGAGTATCCTCCAGTAAACAGGGAAGTTTGCATACAATAAGATATTAATATTATTCAATCCTCATATAATGAATTTTTTCCCCTTAAATATATGAGGAGTGACTACAACTTTTGTATGGATAAAAGACTGTCAAATTTCATTGAGAAAGAGTTGGAGAGTTTCAGTGCTTTCTGCAATGTTCGCTCCACACATCAATGGGGGGCGCTTTTTGCGTGGACGCGCGCAGCCCCCTGATCCCAGAGGGCGGCTCCCTGGAAGTTCAGGTCTGGCACCGCCTTCCCAGGTAGGATGCCAGGGGTCTCCACCTACCCAAGCCTGGCATCCAATCCTGCCTGGGGAGGTGTTGCCAGGGGATGGCCAGGTAAGGGGAGGGACAAACCGGCTCGGACAATAGCATTTGAACCTTATCTCCAAGCACCAGTTGGTTCCAGAGCTTCTCCCACCCTCCACACCCTTCATTCATTTGGCGGTGTCAGGCCTTAGGCGGAATTCTTTGTCGATTTTCCTAGAGGGAGGGGTGTGAGGCGGAGACCTCACCCCCTTTGCGGCGACAAGATCGGGGTATTGGGGGAAGCCTTGACCATGCCAATAGGTGTAATCACTTCCCCCTACCAGCGGCAGCGAACAGGGGGCGGGCTCTCTCTGCTTGAACATATGTTCTCCAGAGCCAGCCCCAACCCCCATACATGTGGATGACCCCGAAGCCTCCCAGAACCCCGGCTGGGGACTGGGAAGGATGACGCCCAATGCCTGAAGCCAAGGTCTCCCTACATCTGAATTTGAATAAAGTTGTGGCCAATTTGAATCCCATAGCACGTTGTCTCATGTATTTATTCCGCTCAGGGGGTCGCCTGCGGGTTTGGGGGACTCCGCCTGTCCATGCCATAGCTGCCAAGTCTCCCGTTTTCCCCGGGAAAACCCCTTTTTTACTTACCTTTTCCCGGTGGTCCCCCGTATCATTACGTCTCCCGTTTTTCTCCGCTATTTTCTCCTGCCGGCGGCCATTTTTCCCCTTTCCGATCTGCCCTTCTATGGGCACCAAAAATGGCCGCCGCCAGCTTCAAAAGTCGCATCTACGCATGTCCGGAAGTGCATAGACGTAACTTCCGGTGTTGGTGGAGGCCATTTTTGGTGCCCATAGATGGGCGGAGCGACACCGGAAGTTGCGTTGGCGCACTTCCTGACATGCGTACAAGCGAGTTTCAAAGCCGGCGGCGGCCATTTTTGGTGCCCATAGAAGGGCAAAGCGACACCGGAAGTTACATCGACGCAACTTCCGGTGTCAAATGGCTGCCGGTCCCGGATTCTGCAGTCCGGAACTTGGAAGGTAAGGTCCATGCAAAGCCAGTTTCTACCAACATTTACCAAACATTTATTTCTCCAGCCCATGTCTGACCATCACTTAAATCACTACTTCTGATATACCAAGGAATGATGCCCATTTTCAAATCTGTCCTATGTTTCCCCCTAGGGAAAAAAAAGATAAGGAATACTTCTTCCTAAACTCAAAATCCTGTTACTTCCTTTCCTCAGGGTGGGAAAAGGGCAAGTGAGAAATACGTTGTCCTTACTCCCTCAACCGTAGATCTCTTTCCACTAGATACAATGGATGTGATGGGGATCCACTGATGAAATCTCCTCCTCCCAAATGGGCAAGCTTGCCCTCAACAAAGAAAATGAAAACTGTAACACAAAATGGGTTAAAATTGCAATTCCTTCCCTTTCCTTTCAGTTTAGACAGCAAGTGTGGTCCCAAGCAGAGATATAATAATAATAATATAATTTATTATTTATACCCTGCCCATCTGGTTTCCCCATCCACTCTGGGCGGCTTCCAACACAATATTAAAATACAATAATTTAAAAAAACATTAAAAGCTTCCCTAAACAGGTAAAAGGAGGGGGTTGGTGCTGCGACAATTGATGGAGGGTTAGAGGAGCAAAGCTAAGTCAATTTTCCACCATGCAGACTGACCCCCTTTCTGATGAAACATCAATCTGGGGATATGTCTAATGTGACTCCCAGACTGGCCTCTCCATGTGTCAGGATGCTGTCAGCGGCTCCCAGCTGGTTGCCCAGGAAAGTATAAAGACAAGGGAAAGTTTCTTACCATCCTCTTTAATTTCAATCTTTACAGAGAGAAGCTATAGAACCCAGCCTCTTGGATAATGGTGTTGCCCCGAGTGAATCTTCACCCCACCCACCTCTCCCACTTCCTCATTCATCCCTTCTACGGGTGCTGCTGCGTGCCCTCTGTCTTTGAGCTCTTTGCTCTCCTACTTTTAAGGCTCGCCGGGTTCTGGGAGATGGAGGGTCTGGAATGCTTCCGAATGACACCGTGTCAGCCAGCTGCTGCTCCAGTTCTGCCGCCTCCTCTCCCATTTTTTCCCATCTTTCCCCCTCACCTGCCTCCCGCAAACCACTGTTGTAAATCTATACTGTTTTCCTCCTCCCTGGAAGGGTCAGGATGGGGAGGCTGTCTCCACCATTCCTCCTCTGCCCAGTCCCTCACACCATGTGGCTTTTAGAAAGCTCACCTGTTTCCACTGCCCCTGTACTGGGCTTTACTGCCAAACATTTTGATTCCAGCAGCGGCCAACCAGAGGCAGGTCATAAGGACAATAGCTCTCCATTATTGGTCGCCTCTGGACTTGGAGGCTCAATTTAATTATTGTGACTACTAGCCACAGTTAGCCCTATCCTCTGTGAATTTCTCTAATCCCTTTTCTAAGCCGACGACTGCAACCACCACATACTGTAGAAACAAATTCAATCGTTTAATTATGAGTTGACTTGACTGACTAGGCTGTTTTGTCAGTACTGAATGTTCACTGGAAGATCTTGAACTTCCAGCAATAGGAGAGAGAGGAATCTATCCACTTTCTTTACACCATTTACAATTTTACAAGCCTCTACAGTAATCTCCATACTATATTAAATTTAAGCAGGGTGCCCATATAGCAACTCCCAATTAAATCTGACTTAGAGGGATCAGAGTTTTTCAAGTTGTTCTAGTAAATGATGACATTTACCAGTAAGTTATGGAAATAAGGATGAAACGTGTTCAGTCACTGAAAGCAGTCAAATTCCTTTAAACTTTCCCATAGGCCTCCTAAAAATCTTTGGTATTACTGATGTTTGTCGATAATCACTTGAAACTGGCTTGGATTTGTGACTCCCCTGCAAGGCCCGGCCCTTTGGAGGTTGCAGGATTAGTCACTCTTCTGGTTCATTAAGTCCAAGCAGCTCTTAATGCTCCCCCAAACAACCTACCCGAAGCACCTAATAATTTGCATAGATTAGAAGGAGATTCCTCTGGAGAGCAGGATTATTTATTTACTTACTGGACTTTATATTCAACCCCACCACGTGGGGTGAAATCTTCTACCCTAGAATCCCCTAGACCAGTTCATACAATAAAAATCAGTACAGTGGTACCTCGGTTTACAAACACAATTGGTTCCGGAAGTCTGTACTTAACCTGAAGTGTACTTACCGGTAACCTGAAGCGAACTTTCCCATAGAAAGTAATGGAAAGTGGATTAATCTGTTCCAGACGGGTCCGCGGAGTACTCAACCTGAAGCGTACTTAACCCGAAATATGAGTGTAATTGGTTCCGAAAGTCTGTACTTAACCCGAAGCGTACTTAACCTGAAGCGAACTTTCCCATTGAAAGTAATGGAAAGTGGACAAGAAATTGAGAATAAAATAAGATGGATTAAACAAAAAATATTTGAGTGGGGAGACAAAGTAGGAAAATTGCTAGCATGGAAATTAAGGAAAAAACAAAAAGAGAGATTAATTACGGAAATAAAATATAAAGGAAAGAAACTGAGAAGGCAAGAAGAAATACAGAAATGCTTTAATCATTATTATAAGAACTTATATGAGGAAAAGAAAATTGATGAGGGGAAATTAGAGGAATATTTCTCAAAAAGGAGGAAAGAAAAATTAACAGAAGAGGAGAGAGAAATGCTTAACAAACCAGTGTCAAAACAAGAGATATATGAAGCCATAAGAAAATTAAAAGTGGGGAAATCACCAGGGACAGATGGTTTGTCGAGCCGGCATTATAAAGTATTTAGAGAAGAATTAGGAGAAATTTTGCAAAAAGTGATGAATGATATTTTAGAGAAGGGAACTATACCTAGGTCATGACAAGAAGGATATGTAGTATTAATCCCGAAAGGAGAGCAAGACGAAAGACAGGTAGGGGATTTCAGGCCAATTTCGTTACTTAATATCGATTATAAAAATTTTACTGATATTTTAGCGACTAGACTGAAAAAAAATATTAACTAGGATTATAGGCCAAGATCAACAAGGATTCCTACTGGGAAGAAAAATGGCAAAGAATGTGAGAATTGTATTGGATTTATTGGAATATTTGGACTGGTCTCCGGGGGGAAAAGGCAGCCTTTGTTTTTCTGGACATAGAAAAAGCCTTTGATTCTCTATCCTGGAATTTTATAAAAAGATCATTAAAAGAAATTGGAATCAAAGATAAATTTATGAGAGGAATCAACTCAATATATAATAATCAAACAGCCAAATTGATTCTAAATGGAGAGGTATTGGAGGACTTTGCAATAAGGAGGGGAACAAGACAGGGCTGCCCCTTATCCCCCCTGTTATTTATATTATCAATAGAATTCTTATTGGCGGATATTAAAAAAGAGGAGAAAATTGAAGGAATTAGAGTAAAAGACAAAATTTTTAAGATAAAAGCTTTTGCTGATGACATGATTGTGATGTTAGAAGAACCAAGTGATTCAATTAAAAAATTAGAGGAGATGTTAATTTTTTTTAAAGAAATATCAGGATTAAAGATTAATGAAAAAAAGACAAAAATGATGTTGAAAAATATGGGACAGATGGACAAGAGCAAATTGCAACAAATTTCAAATTGGGAAATTGTGAATAAATTTAAATATTTAGGTATCATAATTAGCATTAATAATATAGATTTATATGAAAATAATTATGGAAAATTATGGAGGGAAATAAAGAAAGATTTGGAGAGATGGAGGGACTTAAATCTTTCCTTCTCAGGTAGGATAGCAACAATAAAGATGGCGATTTTACCAAGAATCTTATTTTTGTACCAAATGCTACCCATATTGGGGGGGGGAAAGAGATTTTTGAGGAGTGGAGGAGAGATTTAAGCAAGTTTATATGGCTGGACAAGAAACCAAGAATTCAATACAAATTGCTTACAGACGTAAAAGAAAGAGGGGGGTGGAGGGTCCCAGATTTGAGACTTTATTACGCATCATCGTGTATGTGTTGGCTTAAAGATTGGCTAACATTAGAGGATGAAGAGCTATTAGAGGTGGAAGGATTTAGAAACGCAGGGGGATGGCACACATATTTATTAGAAACAGAGAAAGGGAAAAATAAACAATTTAGCAACCATGTGATTAAAAAATCAATATTTAAGATCTGGCAGGAATTTAAAAATTTAATGGAATCAAAGATACCGTGGTGGGTCTCACCCTTTGAGATGACGGCCCTAGGGAGAAGGTGGAAAAAAGAAAAATGGTTGACTTATCAATATATTTTGGTAAGTGAGGATGGACAGTGGAAGTTAAAACCATATGAAGAAATTAAACAATATTGCAATAGTTGGTTGCAATATATGCAGATACAAAGCCTTTTCCAGGAACATAAAAAAATAGGATTTACAATTGGAAAGTCAAAATTACAAGAACTATTAATAGAAAATAAGGAGAAATCATTATCAAAAATATATAAATTCCTGTTAGAGTGGGAGCTAAAAGATGAAGCAATCAAAGAGGTAATGACAAAGTGGGCTCAAGATCTGGGGAGGCCGATTTACATGGCACAATGGGAGAGTATATGGAAAGTTTCGATGCGATTTACGGCTAGCATGAATATAAAAGAAAATATCTTGAAACTCGTTTACAGATGGCACCTGACCCCGAATAAATTAGCCAAAATATATAGAAATGATTTAGACAATTGTTGGAAATGTGGTGAAAAAGGAGGAAATTATTTTCATTGTTGGCGGAGCTGCAAAAAAATTTATAAACTGTGGGGTGAAATTTATGAAGAAATGAAAAAAATGTTGAGGGTGACTTTTGGGGAAAAACCAGAGTATCTATTACTGAGCATCATTCCAGACAATATACCTGATAATAAGAAAAACATATTCTTGTATGCGTGCGTAGCAGCAAGATTACTGATTGCTCAGAAATGGAGGAAGAACGATCTACCCACAATTCAAGAATGGCAATTGAAAATGATTGAATTCATGAATCTAGAGAGAATGACGGCAGCAATTAGAAACACCTCTAAACAGAAATCCAAATTGGAATGGGGGTTTGTAGAAGAATATTTTTTTATAAATGGTATAAAAACAGAGTTGATGATCTGTTTAAATTAGATAGTTATGAGGAAAATAAAAATTTGGAAAATAAAAAAGATAAATTAAAGATATATATAACAAAGGAAAACAACGCAAATTCAAAATGTATTGATAAGGTAAGCGATGTGAAATGACTTGGAAGGTAACCTTCTTTTCTTTTTTCTTATTGGAAACAAGTATATATTGTATAACAAGATCTATACAAAACATTGTGATTTTATGATTTTATATTGTCATATTTTATGAAATTTAAATAAAGGTGATTTTTTTAAATTTAAAAAGAAAGAAAGAAAGAAAGAAAGTAATGGAAAGTGGATAAATCCATTCCAGACGGTCCGTGGAGTACGGTACTTAAACTGAAGCGTACTTAACCTGAAGCGAACTTTCCCATTGAAAGTAATGGAAAGTGGATTAATCCGTTCCAGACACGTCCGCAGAGCACTTAAACTGAAAATATTCAAACCGAGGCATACTTAAACCGAGGTATGACTGTATATGTAATCACACACACACAGGTATATGGAATAAATAATCAGAATAAGAACTTAGTAAAGGTGACACGCCACTTACATGTGGTTGTCTTGTGCGCAACCGCATATATGCCTGGCAACAGGAAATAATTCAGTAATTTAATTCGTACCAGGAAGTGGAGGGAGACAACTGGAGAGTCCTTGTGGCTCATGAGGAGACCCTCCCCAGAGCCCGAAGAGGACTTCAGTGAGGGCAGAGAAGAGACTGGAGGTGCAGCAGGGGTGTGTGTGTGTGTGTGTGTGTGTGTGTGTGTGTGTGTGTTTAGACTGCGTTCCTGCATGCCCTCCAGCTTCCTTCAGGCCCCAGAGCTTCAAAGGCAGCTGTGGGTACTTTTGGTGGAGCGGATGGCGCTGTGGTCTAAACCACTGAGCCTCTTGGGCTTGCCGATCAGAAGGTCGGCAGTTCGAATCCCCGCAACGGGGTGAGCTCCCATTGCTCTGTCCCAGCTCCTGCCAATCTAGCAGTTCAAAAGCACACCAGTGCAAGTAGATAAATAGGTGACGCTGCGGCGGGAAGGTAAGTGGCATTTCTGTGCACTCTGGCTTCTGTCACGGTGTCCCGTTGCACCACAAGCGGTTTAGTCATGCTGGTCACATGACCCGGAAAGTTGTCTGTGGACAAACGCCAGCTCCCTCAGTCTGAAAGCAGAGATGTTTGGGTTGCAAAACATGCTAGGAAGGGGGTGGGATGAAGGAGGAATGAATATTTTGTTTATTAGGATGGATAAAAAGGATTGAAAACTGGATTGCTGGCTTTGGAACTTGCTGGAATGGAAGGGAATGGCTGAGATGGGGGGGGGGAGGAAAAATTGAAGATAAATGAGAAAATTAAAAATTGGGAAAGTAAAAAGGATTTAAAATATATGGAGGTTCTTGGAAGGGAATTGTGGCAAGGGAAGAAAAGGAATGTTAATTATGCTAGAAGTAAGATGTAGTAATTAATTAGGAGTACTAGAAAGATAATTTTTGCAAGATGAATAATTAAGGGGACGGTTGGGTGCTCCCCTCCTCTTGTCGGTCCTCTATGTGCTGGGAGCTCTTGGTGGCAGGTGGGGCTTCAGGACGGGGAGGGGGGAAGGACCCAATTGGAAAAAGAACCATTTCCATTCTCCTTTTTCCTCTAGGGACTCTTTGTGGCAGGGGCAGCCCCGGGGGGCGGGGGAGGGAGGGTGTGTGAAATAATAACAAAACACAGCTGCCAAGTCTCCCGTATTCCCTGGGAAACCCCCGTTTTCCCAGCTGTCCCCAGCCGAAAAAACAGATTTTTTTGTTTTTTCCCGGTTTATTCTGGTGCGTCGGCCATTTTGGAACTGGGCACAGCAGCATCAAAAGTCACTTCTGAGCATGCTCTGCCCAGTTCCAAAATGGCGGCAGCGCTACTTCCGGTATGCTACTTCCGGTTCGGTCCCTTATTTTTCAGAGAGGAACTTGACAGGTATGTAACAAAAGAGAATTTAATAGAAAATATGGATAGTATGCTAATATAAGATTGGAAAGTTTGGAAATAGAATGAGGAATATGATAAGAAAACTGTTTAAATGAGATTTTAAAATGAAAATCAGAAAGGGGGGAGGTAGGGGAAGCCTACAAAACAATGTTTATGAAAAATGAATAGCTGTGTATTTTTGGTTTTTCTTTTTCTTTTTTCTGTTTCTTTTTTGTGTGATATTTTGTAGTGTGTATTATTTTATGTATCAACAATGTTAGTTTGGATAGATAGTTGGGTGCACACTCGCCTGTATCTCTTCCTGTCATCCTGGAGCCTCTTGGTGACATAGGGGGGGGTTTCTGGGGGGAGGGGTGGGGACAAACCCAATTATAAAATGAACCACCTTCGACTGCTCACTTTTCAGGGGATTCTCTCGTGGCAGGAGGGGGCTCGTGGAGGGGGGGTTAGAAGAAGGGGATAATATGTTATGTATGTGTATGTTTTTCTTTATTATGCAAAATCAATAAAAAATATTTCAAAAAAAAGAAAGAAAGAAAGCGAGAGGAGCGCTGCAACCCCATAGTTGCCTTTGCCTGGACTTAACTGTCCAGGGGTCCTTTACATTTTTACCTATTTTGGGTACAGTATTTTTGATCTTGGAGGAGACTCTTGAGAGTCCCATGGACTCTGATTTCTGAAGGAAATCAGCCCTGAGTGCTCACTGGAAGGACAGATCGTGAAGCTGAGGCTCCAGTACTTTGGCCACCTCATGAGAAGAGAAGACTCCCTGGAAAATACCCTGATGCTGGGAAAGATGGAGGGTACTAGGAGAAGGGGACGACAGAGGATGAGATGGTTGGACAGTGTTCTCAAAGCCACCAACATGAGTTTGACCCAACTGCGGGAGGCAGTAGAAGACAGGAGTGCCTGGTGTGCTATGGTCCATGGGGTCACGAAGAGTCGGACACGACTAAACGACTAAACAACAACAACAATTTTTGATCTGGATTGGAGAGCAAGTGGCAGAGAGGGCATTCAAAGGGTGTTTGGAGGGTGCTCCCCACTTATGTGGTTTTCACATATGCGTGTGAAAAACCGGAACATAACCCCCGCATAAGTGGGGGGGGGTCCTCCTGTAAATAGTTCTACGCAACCCAAGTAGCATTACTGTACTCTCCTATTTAACAGCATACCTAACTCCCACTGTTTCAACTCTTACCAATTGTCCCTGTTTTTCTCAGTTAACATTCTTCACCAGTTACTCACTCTGATTCGACCCACAATTTCATCACACTCCCCTGCTGCTAATCATTTGTCTGCTGTCAGTCATTCACCCATTCCTTCTTCTATTACAGATTTACAGAGATTCATGTGCCATGAAAAAGAAAGAAATGGGCAGGAAGAAATTAAACAATACCCCCCTAAGGATAATCCAGTAGCTATATATGTGGTTTGTAATATACAATAGAAAATGGAATCAATATACCTTGACAATATTAAGGCCTTGTACTTAAAATCAAGGAGAACATGGAAATGTGAAAATAATTGAGCTAAAACCCATGCGATCGATGTTTTGCATAAACTAGATCATATACAGTGGACGCTCGGGTTGCGAACGTGATCCATGTGGGAGGCACATTCGCAACCCACAGCGTTCGCAACCCACAGCGCTGCATCTGCGCACCGGGGGATCGTGATTCGGTGCTTCTGCGCATGTGCAAAGTGCAATTTAGCGCTTCTGTGCATGTGCGCACGCACCGAAACTCGGAAGTAACCCATTCCAGTACTTCCGGGTTCGGCTCAGTGTGCAACCCGAAGCGTCTGTGACCCGAGGTATGACTGTAGTTTGAAATCACATGAGACTGGAAATGGTTGCTCCTTTTTGCAATTCCTTATTGCAGTACATATGAAAATACAAGGCTGCCTCATATTGAATCAGGCAAGCTGGTCCTTCAAGACTAGTCTTGGCTATTACAACAACTACAACAGCAGCAACAACAACAACAGCAAACAGCAACAAACTTTTAAATTGCCCTTCATCCTGTAGGATCTCACGGTGGTATTCAAACAACAAAATTAAAGAACATCTTAATATTTATTTATTTATTTATTTATACATACCCCGTCCATCTGGCTGGGTTTCCCCAGCCACTCTGGGCGGCTAATTACACAGGAAGTAATTAAAACCAGAATCACAGCATAAAATCCAAAACCAAGAAGACAAGTAGTAGGCACTAATAGAAGACCCAAAGCTAGGTCTACCCTTCTCCTGAAAAAGTCTGCATGAAGAGATATGTCTTAAGCAGATGTTGAAAGATTGTCAATGAAGGAAATAGACAAAACTCCAAGGAAAGGTAGTTGGAGGCGGGGAGACACCGCAGAGAAGTCCCTTTCCCTGGCCATCTCATAAAAAGGCCATGCCCGTTGATGGGACAATGAAATGGAGGACCTCCCATACAGACTGGCAGATATGGAGAGGAAAGTTGAGTCCTACTTTAGCATGGTGAATAAAGGCATGCATTTCACTAGCTTATGAATCTTTGAAACTGACTGTGCCTAAGCATATCTTATCGCATTCCACAAGAGCAGCTGCGGCCACAGCAGCTTTTTCAGCTAACACACCTCTTCATAAGGTCTGTAGGGTGAATCCAGCAACTTTCATTAAACATTTTGAAATAGATAAATATGCTTCCGAGGCGACAGCTTTTGTCTGGCAGATCCTCCAGCAGGTTCTTTAGGAGGCAGACATTGAATTACCATATATTTCCATCTATAAGACGCCCCCATGTATAAGACACCCTCTATTTTGGGGGACTCACCAATCACCAATCCATCCTTGGCACTATCCTCGTATAAGACACCCCCTAATTTTTGACATTGTTTTTTTGGGGGGGGGGGACCTAGTCTTATACACGGAAAAATACGGTAGTTGTCCCCACAGTTGTTTGTTAGCTTTCGTACATCCCTTAGAAGGCCTGTTCTCATGTGGCTACATTTTGCACTTCCATTGGGTGGGGCACATAAAGAAATGACTCTGGTGAATATTGCAGGATCCGAGCAGTCTTTTGGGTATTTTAGTCCTGAGCTATATAGGCTTTAATGGTCAAAACCAGCACTTTGAATTGTGCCTGGAGACTAATCTATAAGCCAAAGTAGTCTGTCCCTCCTCTAGGCCAGAATATAAAAGACCTTTGTTACCTGGAAGAATTCGACTGGATGGCATAGCAAGGATGCAATAGGAGCAGCAAAGTGCTTATTCACTGGCTTCATGGCCACTGAATGGGTTCAGCAGTAAACACTCACTTGTGTTCAGTATATAAAGACTATTTTGTACAAAGACAAGGCGTAAAGACATTAGATATTTGCGTAAGACTAGAGACCCTGAGAAGGGACCCAGGTGGCGCTGTGGTTAAACCACTGAGCCTAGGGCTTGCTGATCAGAAGGTCAGCGGTTCGAATCCCTGTGACGGGGTGAGCTCCCGTTGCTTGGTCCCAGCTCCTGCCAACCTAGCAGTTCGAAAGCACATCCAAATGCAAGTAGATAAATAGGAACCACTACAGCGGGAAGGTAAACAGCGTTTCCATGTGCTGCTCTGGTTCACCAGAAGCAGCTTTGTCATGCTGGCCACATGACCTGGAAGCTATACGCCGGCTCCCTCGGCCAATAATGCGAGATGAGCGCGCAAACCCAGAGTCGGTCACGACTGGACCTGATGGTCAGGGGTCCCTTTACCTTTTAGAGACCCTGAGAAAGCTTTTCCTAAAACAGTAATTTAAAATAACCATAGATTTGTGTTAAAGACAGTGTCCAAATCTGCCTTAATGAAAGAAATGCCCACAGTGTTCCAGAAAACAAATGGTTTTCTCACAAAAACTAGTCGGGGTGACTCGACCCGGAATTTGCCAGCTTTTTGTTTTGTTTTTTAAAGCTATTTTTATTAAAGCTTGGTGGGGTGGGCAGAAAGACAAAGCAATCTACGAAAGTTAACATCGAATACCAAACATTTTTAAAACGTAAAAACTGAAAGAAAGAAAAGAAAAAGAATTTTGTTTCCTTATACCCAAAGAGCACCAGGCTTGTTTTCTCATAACCAAAGAGCCCAGTGACCGCTGCTTATCATGGAATTGTAGTCAGAAGGGACCCCCAAGGGCCATCTAGTCCAACCCCCCTGCAATGCAGGAATCTCAGCTAAAGCATCCATGACAGATGGCCATCAAAGCTTTGCTTAGGAACCTCCAAGGAAGGAGAGTCCACAACCTCCCAAGGGAAACAGTTGCACTGTCGAACAGCTCTGGGCGGCTTCCAACAAATACCAAATTACATTAAAATATCACAGTTTAAAAACTTCCCTAAACAGGGCTGCCTTTAGGTGTTTTCTAAATGTCAGGTAGTTATTTATCTCCTTGACCTCCGATGGAAGGGCGTTCCACAGGGCGGGCGCCACTACCGAGAAGGCCCTCTGCCTGGTTCCCTGTAGCTTTGCTTCTCGCATTGAGGGAACTGCCAGAAGGCCCCCGGCTGAACGATGGGGGTGGAGACACTCCTTCAGGTATATAGGACCAAGGCCGTTTAGGGCTTTAAAGGTCAGCACCAACACTTTGAACTGTGCTCGGAAACGTACTGGGAGCCAATGTAGGTCTCTTAGGACCGGTGTTATGTGGTCTCAGCGGCCGCTCCCAGTCACCAGTCTAGCTGCCGCATTCTGGATTAATTGCAGTTTCTGGGTCACCTTCAAAGGTAACCCCACGTAGAGCACATTGCAGTAGTCCAAGCGGGTGATAACTAGAGCATGCACCACTCTGGTGAGACAGTCCGTGGGCAGGTAGGGTCTCAGCCTGCGTACCAGATGGAGCTGGTAGACAGGCGCCCTGGACACAGAATTAACCTGTGCCTCCATGGACAGCTGTGAGTCCAAAATGACTCCCAGGCTGCGCACCTGGTCCTTCAAGGGCACAGTTATACAATTCAGGAACAGGGAGTCCCCCACACCCGCCCGCCCCCTGTCCCCCCAAAACAGTACTTCTGTCTTGTCAGGATTCAACCTCAATCTTTATTACTTTATTTTCTGAAAGATTATTTGCTTAGTAAAGGAACAGCCTGCAAAGGACACTTCCCTGTTCTCTTTCATCACCCCCAAAACTATGGTAGGTGCTCAAACAGACCTCTCCACAACTACGGTTGCCAGCACAAAGGCAATCTTGTCCGCAGTAGACTGGATGCTCCAGATTATTTTTCTAAACCAGCCAGACAATCAGTGTCACCAGATCTCCAAATGGAGGCAGCAGCATCGCCCAGCCAATATGCTGACATCAGCTTTGTAGAGTTGACTCTCCTGATTAAAGATGTGCTCCCTGTTTTTGCTGCTGACAGCTCAGCACTATGGAGCAAAGAAGTGAACATGGGCAGAGCTACCAGAATTGTAAATAGCTCTCTCCTGTATGTGTACTTTGAAAGAAAGGAAAGACAAAACTGACAGCCTTTCTGAGGAACTAAAGGGGAAGGCTCGCCAAGTTTCACCAAGACAATGGCAGAGAAGCTGATCCTAGGAGTGGGAGAAGGAAAGGGGGAAAGAGGTTTTTGTACTTGGAGGGTTTCCAAGCAAAGCACTCTTGGAGCGCCCAGTAATTCTCCCTCACACTTCAGGCTGAAAGCTGCTTTTAATGAGGTCCACGACTGCTTAGTTTCAAAGTGGGAAGTGCACTTTTCCAAACACAATGCTGAACATCCATCTGCAACATGAGCTTTTATTCCAACTTCCTATTCATTTCTGGATGAGGAGCCACTTAGGTTTCTCTTTCAGCTGTCTAATGAGGGCGAGGTCGACTGTGTGCTCAAAACCGTAGTTGCGAAAAGGTTTCCTTTAGCATCTAACATTACTTTGGGGGTGATGAAAGAGAACAACAGTGTTGAAACTATCGTAATAGTGCAATGTTGAGTTCCTCCCAATATAATACGCTGAAATGTTTTCAGGTAATAACTCCAGAGAGGAGGGGGGGAAACAACCCTTTCTTTTCCACCCCTAACAGTGGCGGAGAGCAGGCAGCCCAGCACACGGGGGAGGGATCCGCGATGGCGCCCCACCAGGATTGTGGTGCCGGGGGGTGGTGAGCTCCCTCCGCCCCCCCTCTTCCTCTGCCAGTGACCCCAAGCAACCCAGAAAGCAGCCTTTTTAAAGCAAATAATCTTTCAGAAAATAAAAGGTGGAAGATGCAAATAGCAATTAAAAAATAAATAAATCAGACAAAGCCTGTCACTAATGCTTCCTAAAAAGGTAAAGGTAAAGGGACCCCTGACCATTAGGTCCAGTCGTGACTGACTCTGGGGCTGCGTGCTCATCTCGCATTATTGGCCGAGGGAGCCGGCGTACAGCTTCCAGGTCATGTGGCCAGCATGACAAAGCCGCTTCTGGCAAACCAGAGCAGCACATGGAAACGCCGTTTACCTTCCCGCTGTAGCGGTTCCTATTTATCTACTTGCACTTTGACGTGCTTTCGAACTGCTAGGTTGGCAGGAGCTGGGACCAAGCAACGGGAGCTCACCCCGTCACAGGGATTTGAACCGCCGACCTTCTGATCAGCAAGCCCTAGGCTCAGTGGTTTAACCACAGCGCCACCTGGGTCCCTAAAACTGTTCCTAAAACTGCCTATTTTCCTCTTCTCTGTAATAATAAATATGAACCTCCACCAACAATCCCAAACTAAGGAAGGCTAAAGCACTTAGCCAAGAGGAACAGTATTTCACTGCTTGCTCACACTGTCATCTTTGTGGCCCAGTGACTGTATGTTTTAGAAAACACCCAGGACACCCTCCTCCTCCAATGAAGCACAGCAAGCTGGTATCCCAATCAGTAGGGTGGCTAACCTGAGTTAGGATGTGATGCTCTGCTGCAAGGCCTGATGGATTTCGGAAAGTGCTGACAGTTAGCCCCACCTCTCCCACTCATCATGCTGTAGAAATAAATTCTGAGGTAGACTGTATGCTAGGGACCCAGATAGTTCCTGTGATTTATGCTGTGGGTCTGTGTGCAGATGTCAAGTCTCTCTATGCATTACTCCTGGCTATTCAATCTGTGGAGATACTTTAAAAAGGCCGCTGGTCCATCTGTCCTTTTAATTCAGCAGCACTGAAGTGCTTCTCAATTCATGCTATAGGGTGGAATTATGCTAATAAGTAAGAGAAGCGGAATGGGATGGATGTGTTGACTACTGAAGCCTGAAAAGTTCTTTTTTCGGGCTAATTTGAAGTGGCTTTTCCCTATGAATTCATAGAGGAAATGGACATTTGTGGCAGAGCTCGGGGAAAGGTAGATTGGGAGCCACCAGAAGATCTTGGGATGATTTGAGAAAGGTTGGCAATGAGTTTCTTGGCAAGAACATAGCAGCTTCCCCACCTTCTAAATCAAGTTGTTAGAATCCCCAATTGAGGAACCTTTTTCAACCTAAACGGAAGCATTCCTTCTAAGCGAGCTGTTGGGAGCCACATGCCAATGGAGGGTGTGGCCAGAAGCCAAAGTGGATGGAACAGGAAACAAAAATGCTATCATTCTGCACTTGGCTCATTTCTACACAACCAGTCTTCCAACCAGGCAAACAAAAGACAGCATCAGAATTCAAGGGCACATTCCAGGCAGGTAAATAAAATCTCAAGGAAGGCCTGAAACAGAGCCAGTGAGTGGTGTGGTTAGAGACCAGAGAGCCAATCAGTGAAGCTTGGAGGGAGGGCTGCATTTTGCCCCCAAGCCAGAGATTTCCCACCCGTGCCCTAATCTGTAATAATGCAAATGTAGATTTGCACTGGGTGTGTGTGAGAGAAGGGGTAGTACCTCTGGTGAGGGGATATGTTGTGCTCTTTCCGGGGTAGTTTGTGCACCTTTGGTCCACAGCTCTCACCTGTGGCTCCTACGTGGAAGTTTTCAGCATGGGAACAGCTTCGACTGGCTGGCTAAACCTGGTGAGGGCAGCTGATGGGTCACAAACCTTTGTTGAGTTAAGGGCTTCTCCTGCGAAGACAGAATCCAGCAGATTGAGCAGAAGAGACCAATAGCGGATCCAATGGTCGAGATGGTGGTTCTGCACATGCTGCGTAGGAAATTGAGGGCTCGTCAACCTGGGAAGGTAGCCCATCTAGGAGAAGGGAAACCCTCATCCTAAAGCTGTGCTGCCTTGTGAGACATATTCGGGAGAAGAAAAGTCTAAGGAGTAAACCCTTCACAAATCCAGAGTGGAGTCCCTAAGACAGTTGGGTGGCATCTTGTATGCCTCCTTCCAGCAACTCTTGCAGCCAGGCTTGTGCCAAACATATTGCTCTGCTTCCCTTTGGTCTTGGGCAGCCCAGGACTGCCCCGGGGAGCTCACTTTAGTGCTGCTAACACAACAGTTTGACTTCACCCCCAGGGGCGTAGGAAGATAGGGGCGGTGGGAGCGGGCAGCCCCGAGCAGCGGGCTCCAAGGGGTGCCATCGCAGGCGCCCACCCCCAAAACGTGCACCCTGCCCCCAGAACGCCCGCCCTGCCCCTCCGGAAGGTGCACCCTACCCCCGGAACATGCGTCACGCCCCTCCGGGAGGCGCACCGTGCCCCCAGGAGGTACGCCACGGCCCTCCAGGAGGTGCGCCAAGGCCCTGGAATGCACGCCCCACCCCTCCAGGAGGCGTGCCCCGCCCCCAGAATGTGCACCCCACCCCTCCGGGAGGTGCGGCTCCGCCACTGTCCGGGAGGCGCACCGTGCCCCTGGGAGGCACGCCACGGCCCTCTAGGAGGTGCGCCAAGGCCCTGGAATGCACACCCCACAAGTCCAGGAGGCGCGCCCCGCCCCCAGAATGTGCACCCCGCCCCTCCGGGAGGTGCGCCCCCACCCCTGGTGCCAGAGCATGAAGCTCCGCCACTGTTCACCCCCCAGAGGTACACTCCATTGTCTCTTGAGACAGACAGATGCCAACAAGAGATTTGCACTTCCATATGCAGGTCATCCCAGTGTGTGGCTCATTGGGTGTCTGTCCACCTGGGCACTGTCCCCTGGGCAAACGGTCGCAAGTTAATCTGGCCCTGCCAAAGCATAACTGATAGTTTATTGCCACTGTTGTCTGTAGGCAGACCCAAACTGTGAGTCAGTGAAGCCTTTTGCAAATTATAGCCGGCATTACAGTCTGAGTAGGAAGAGTATTATAAGCATGATTTGACTGCAGTCGAGGATTTACTATAGGAAACAGCTGGGACGTGAAAGCAAAATGTAATCTTGGTGATATAAACTGTGTCACAACCTCTATTATAATTATGCAGCGAAGCAGACTGCAGATGAAGATTTTGCTAACATCTCAATTCTGACCTTTCTTTGTTATTTTGGGCCCAAAAGAAAAATGCCTTCCATGGCTCACCGTTTGGGACTGCACAAAGACAACAGGGCAATAAAATATTGATTATGCTTTGGCAGGATTAGATTAATGGTTCCAGAGCCACATTCTTTCTTGCCAGCGTTCAAATAAAGATGCAGGCTCCTTTTCTTTGCTGTTTTCCTGCAAGATGGTAGATGCAAAACCAGCCGAACTATGCACCCAGACATCACAAGTAGCGCTGACCCATGAATGAGGCTCAAGCTACTGTTACACAGAGTTTCTGTTTTCTTTCTTCTATGCTTGCTGTTTTTGACCAGCATCTGCCTGCCCAGGTTGCAAAGTCAGAGTAATTAATTGCTTCCCCTTCGGCCATTTCCCAGCTCAATCACCCTCCACAGGGTGCTTTTTCACCCATGGGAGAAAGGTTAGTGAATTCCCATATCCTCAGTATATATTCCCCAAATCATAGCTGAAAACACAGCTTGAGAAATGTGATTTTGAGTTGAAAGTGACAGAAGGGGGCAGGATTAATTAACTCTTTTCTGTTTGTCCTTCCTTCCCCACATTTGCAGCCTGATCATGCTAGTGTTGGGTTTTGGTTTTTTTTTTTTTTTAACAGAGGCAGAATCTACTAATAGCCTGATTCTATGCATGCTCACTCAGAAATAAGCTGCACTAAGTTCATTACAAAATGTGGACAATTAGTTCAGGGGTCCCCAGACTACGGCCCGGGGGCCACATATGGCCCCCGAGGCTCCTTTATGCGGCCCCCAGGAACCCCCGCCGCCCGCTGCCGCCGCCCGGCGCAATGCGGCGCGGCTGCCGACTTCCGACCCGGAAAAGTGCCGGAAATAGCTTGTGCGCACGTGCAAGGGTCATTTTCGGTGTACTTCCGGGTCAGAGGAGGCTTCTGCACATGCGCACAAACTATTTCTGGCGCTTTCCAGGTCAGGAGTGTGCCAGAAATAGCGTTTGTGCATGCGCATGGGTGCGCACCCCCGCACGCGCTCCCCCACCCTCCGGCCCACCACGCAATCGGTGCAGCGGGCATCCGGCCCAAAGCCGGGTAACTTTGGAGACCCCTGAATTAGTTTATCAGCAAAGTGGCTGCGGATTTGCTGGTCTGTACTAGCAGTTGCATGCCTGCATCTTGTACTAACTGAAGTTCCTGAACTGTCTTCAAAGGCAGCCCCACATATGGCACATAACAGTAGTCAAGTATGGATGTAACTAGTATGTGGGTAACCCTAGCCTGATCCAACCAATCTAAGTAATGTTGCAGTTGGCATACTATCTTAAGCTTGGAGCCCTCCAAACTGCAAATTCACTTCTTTTTAGGGAGAGCACAATCCCCTCCAGGACCAACAATACATCTCAATTTTAAGAGACTATATGACAGGCTTCCTCAAACTCGGCTCTCCAGATGTTTTTGGCCTACAACTCCCATGAGCTAGCAGGACCCAGTGGTCAGGGGTGTCAGGAATTGTAGTCTCAAAACATAGAATCATAGAGTAGGAAAAGACCACAAGGGCCATCCAGTCCAACCCCCTGCCAAGCAGGAAACACCATCAAAGCATTCCTGACAGATGGCTGTCAAGCCTCCGCTTAAAGACCTCTAAAAAAGGAGACTCCACCACACTCCTTGGCAGCATATTCCACTGTCGAACAGCTCTTACTGTCAGGAAGTTCTTCCTAATGTTTAGGTGGAATCTTCTTTCTTGTAGCTTGAATCCATTGCTCCGTGTCCGCTTCTCTGGAGCAGCAGAAAACAACCTTTCACCCTCTTCTATATGACATCCTTTTATATATTTGAACATGGCTATCATATCACCCCTTAACCTTCTCTTCTCCAGGCTAAACATACCCAGCTCCCTAAGCCGTTCCTCATAAGGCATTGTTTCCAGGCCTTTGATCATTTTGGTTGCCCTCCTCTGGACACGTTCCAGTTTGTCAGTATCCTTCTTGAACTGTGGTGCCCAGAACTGGACACAGTATTCCAGGTGATGTCTGACCAGAGCGGAATACAGTGGTACTATTACGTCCCTTGATCTAGATCAGGCATCCCCAAACTTTGGCCCTCCAGATGTTTTGGACTACAATTCCCATCATCCCTGACCACCGGTCCTGTTAGCTAGGGATCATGGGAGTTGTAGGCCAAAACATCTGGAGGGCCAAAGTTTGGGGATGCCTGATCTAGATGCTATACTCCTATTGATGCAGCCCAGAATTGCATTGGCTTTTTTAGCTGCTGTATCACATCTGGTGGGCTGAGTTTGAGGAACCTTGCTATATGATGTTGTACAGTTTCACATTCATCCCAACCATAGAAATAAACATAGTTTGGTCTGCTTAAACAACTCCTGTGTTTTACAGCAGTAAAACTGAACTAGGTGCTTCCTCAAAGATCATAGCTGCCAAGTCTCCCGTATTCCCCGGGAAATCCCCATTTTTCCAGCTGTTCCTAGATGGAAAAAACAGATTTTTTTGTTTTTCCCCGGTTTATTCTGGCGCGGCAGCCATTTTGGAACTGGGTGGAGCAGGCTCCGAAGCGACTTTTGATGCTGCTCTGCCCAGTTCCAAAATGGCTGCAGTGTGACTTCTTGCGCGGTGGCCATTTTGGAACTGGGCAAAGCAGCACCAAAAGTCACTTCTGAGCATGCTCCGCCCAGTTCCAAAATGGCGGCAGCGCTACTTCGGGTCTGCTACTTTCGGCCCGGTCCCTTATTTTTCCGACAGCAACTTAGCAGGTATGTCAAAGATATGCTGGACCTAGGCTTTTGAGATCGTAATGGGGCTCAAACCCACAACCCTGAGATTAAGTCTCATGCTCTACCAACTGAGCTATTGAGAAAGAGAACCATTTTAGCAATCTGGCTGAAGTAAGGCTGGGACTGCAATGTAGGAAAATCAACTATTATATTCTTTCAGAGATCTTAACACAACTTGGCCACCTAGAAATATACTTTGCCCCCACTACACACGTTTGGTTTTTTCCTGGTGCCCCTACTGTCCAGCACTATTATAGGCCACAAGTTCCCCATCCCTGACGAAGTCTCTGCAGCCAATCTGCTATAATCTGAATCAAGGGCTGGCTCCAAACAGCTCCGCAAAGAGAGCATTGCAGTAGAGTGTGTTTATTTTTAGTCCCATATTTCAAAGTTCTGTTTTGCAATCTGTTCTCTTCTTGACTCCGAAAACCCTGATCTCTCCTCATGGAGAGAGTTTTCTAATTGTAAGTTTTTAAGAGTGTTGTATTTCATGAGAGCTGCTTTGGGGGCTCTGGTGGGGAAAGCGGAATGGCAAAAGGGAGATACCAATCCAATCGTAGACAACTAGTTAGCTAGATACATAGCATATATCTAGCCATGCCCAGTTGTTGTTGTTTAGTCGTTTAGTCGTGTCCGACTCTTCGTGACCCCATGGACCATAGCACACCAGGCACTCCTGTCTTCCACTGCCTCCCGCAGTTTGGTCAAACTCATGTTCGTAGCTTCGAGAACACTGTCCAACCATCTCGTCCTCTGTCGTCCCCTTCTCCTAGTGCCCTCAATCTTTCCCAACATCAGGGTCTTTTCCAGGGAGTCTTCTCTTCTCATGAGGTGGCCAAAGTATTGGAGCCTCAGCTTCAGGATCTGTCCTTCCAGTGAGCACTCAGGGCTGATTTCCTTAAGAATTGTTAGGTTTGATCTTCTTGCAGTCCATGGGACTCTCAAGAGTCTCCTCCAGCACCATAATTCAAAAGCATCAATTCTTAGCTAGATACATAGCATATATCTAGCCATGCCCAGTAGTATTCCCAAAACCCAAATTGATCCTTTTGGCAGTGGGTGGCGGATACACCTCCCTTACATCACAGCCATATTTTCCATCTCCAGATTCAGTTGGTGACCCAACATCAGCAACCTACTCTTACCTGAATTTCATCTGTGTCAATTAAACCAATAATACTTCTTAACATGCTCTGCCCACTTTTGCGCCTGCCCCCCACACCCCTAGCATGTGGCCCTCAAAGGTTGCTGAGGGGAGTGTAGTCTCAGGTTGAAAAAGATTCTTTGCCCTGGCTGCAGCAGCGGTCTTATACAGCATCGTGACATGACACAAAGGATTAATCTCAAAAGAAGAAACATTATCCAGAAGCCTTATCAGACGGATATAGCAAATGGGATTTGTTTTGATTTTTTTTAAAAAAAAAACACCTCACAGGAAATCATTCCTTTTCTAACCCTCAGCCCAAAATATTACCCCTCAGCCCAGTGGAAACACGAGAAACAAGAGAATATTCTGTGCAAGAGATAAGCAGAGAGGTGGATATAACCAGCTTGCCCAGCAGAAGCCAAAGGCACTTACGGTATAGGGTCACATAGGAGAGAGTATTGCAGAGATTCAGGCTGGTAATTCAAGGTTTTCACTTTGTTCTGCAGCATCTCACAGATGTGTTCTACAGCACCTTTCTAATGTGTTCACCTGGATATAAAAAAATGAAACCAAATGATGTATCTTACTAGATTTGCTGTAAGCACTTCGGGCGTTGCTGAATCTCTGACCTTTCCATTTTCTACATTGCAACTGAAGATGTGCGCTAACCAATGTGACATTTGAGATCCACAGCAGAATGTTGCAATTCAGTCATTATGGGTGTTCACGGGGACAATGTTTGACATTCTCTTTGGGTTGTGTGTATTTTTAATAAATGATAAGCAAGAAGATGCTGGAGACCGGTTTTCAATTGGTTTATTTTGATGCATTTAATTTCACTGAGCTTCTCATTTTGTCGGTCATGATGTGAAAGCACCCCAATTTCACCTACTTGTGTTTACGTAGATGAGATTATTTCGCTCTTGTTCTTGAGCCCTCAAAGAGTTACCCCCTCTGTTATTTATAGTTATTTACAGTTTGATATAAATAATGTTAGTTATACTGATGATTCTGTAAAAAGATGTTCTTTACTCTATGGATTAATTAGCTAATGCAGGTCTGAAGGTTGTCCAGCAGACATAAGAATAGAGGCAATAATTTAAAGGGCTCTGGATATGCACACTCCAATTTGTTTTCCATAACTAATCAGCTTGTCACACAATTTTAGATGTAAAGTTGTCATTTTTTAAATAAAAAAAATGCTGTGGTCAATATCAAGCCAGTAATTATTTTAACTCATATTAAATGATAAATTGGTTGTCTTTCCTGTTATTAACTGAATTGTATTTTTGCTCCCCCTTACAATTAATTTATTTGTCTTCATATTATTCAGGCTTTCACTTATGAATAGATTAATTTCCTTGTTGCCCAGTGTCAGATTTCTTGGCTGCAACATGATGAGACCCTCTTCCACAAAAAAAAATAAGGAATGACCTTGAAAACAAAAAGGTGTCCCAATGTGTTGAAAAACATTTAAGCGATTCCACACACACACTGAGACCTCTAGCTTTCCCCCTTTGAACAACAGCTTATCAGGCTACATTATCAAACTGGTGCGGAAACTTTCTTGAGTTCCAAAAGAATTTGGTTGTGTGTTTTAATTGAGACTGGTTAACGAAAGGGAAAAGCCTATGGATTGTGTGGAGATAGTAATAAGAAGCATGCTGCAGACACTTCACATATATTTTCTCTTGCAATCCTTACAACAATCTTCTAAGATAGGTGCAATTTCCTCTGTGTGTCCGTATTTAGGGATAATTGTACCTAGGTTTATTCTACATACATACATAATTTTATTTGTATCTTGCCTTTATGCAGTTCAAACCATGCTCAGGTGACTTGCAACATTGGGGAGTGGGATAAGCAGAAAACACCACAGAATTAAAGATATTCCCTGTTAACTGGCACATGTGTTAGGACCTCTGATTTGCTCATCTCACAGCCGGAGGAAGCAAAAGGGGAATTCCTGTGGTTACTGTGCAGAGGAGACCTGAACCATTTTTTTCTCAGACTATGTCTTCCTTTATTGTGTATTGGGAAGTCTGGTGTTGGAGCTGTTGTTGCTCAGAGCCACTGTGGAGAAAGGCCTGAGGAGAATGAGAGATCTAGCTGCTCATGGGCAGCCTTTGTGTGGCCAGACCCACCACCCCATTTGGCTTTGTTTTGCAGGTGGGATCTCCCCTTCAAACGTCCATCCTTCAGCTCTCTCTGCTGGTATCTGCAACAAGGCGGAACCTTTTGAAAACGACGGACTGGGACGTCTTTCCATCAGCACTGTCCACTTCACTGAGCTTTGTTTGGGGCACTGCCAGTCGCCTCACAGTGTTTATGGGTCAAGGTGGCAAAGTGGCCCTGGGAGAGATCATCTACCCCAAGACATTTGAGCACTTGATGCAAACCACAAAATGACACCTCCCTCCCCACCAGGGAAGAAGGAATGAGTGAAGATGTACACCAGGAGCATGGGGAAATAAAGATCTATCTCAGGATCTTCTGCCCCTGTGGATTCTGCCACCTGAGGTGGTTGCCTCATCCTGCCTCATGGATGGGCCAGCCCTGATTTACCACCATCTTAGTAGGCCTTGGAGTATCCTGGTTCTCTCACCCTTTGTTGGGACTTTGGTACAAGGTAAGATGAAAAATTCGTTGGCTACAATCTCTAGTGCTATTGTGACAACTGAAAGGGTTTCCTTTGGGTCAGCTGGGTGTTTATCTGGGTAGGAAGTGGTGGCAAACTCAAGTGCTTTAATGCCTCAACAATAATATCATCCCCTAAGTGCAGTTAGGGGAGGAGCGTGAATCAACATGCCAAGTAAAAATTAACAGACTATGTAATGTTATTTACGGTACCCCAAGTGCATGGTTTTCAAATTTTTCCAAATTCCTAACAACAAGACTACAGTACATCAGTCATATGTTCAAAAATACATACAAACTATGCTAATCTTCAAAACAGCCAAGGCCTAAATAAATAACTAATTCACATCTCACCTTTTTTCAATATTATACATGTAAATTTGTATTTATCAGCACCATCAACTCCACCACAGAGCTCCACAGAGTACAATGGCTCAGGTCCCTGCCCCAAGAGGTTTGAAATCTAAAATTCAATGCACATTTTTGGGAGGAAGAAGGGTAGGATACAAATACTGCAGAAAAATTAATTTGTTCTCTTTCCTCCTCCAAGACTAGAATGCTTAACTAAAACATGGTGCATAATAAAATGTTTTTCTGACTATTTTTATCCTTGCCTGCTCAAATGCCACATTAAATTAATTATGTACCTTATCTGAATACCTTATTTCCATCTAATTCCCCCATTGTGTTCCTACAGCTTGAATACTCTGGCTAACCCAGGACCGGGTCATGCTTTCATGAAAGCTAACCCTAAGACCCAAGGGAATTGGTTCAGAGTGCGAGACACACACACCCAGACACGGATATCCTTTTGCAAAAGGATGCAAACATCAGGACCACACATTCTCAGGAATCAAATAAGTTTGATTAAAGAGGAACAAACTTCTACCAATCAGTACACTAGCATTAAGTTTATTTTCCAAGAAAGTGATTTTCGCCACCCATTTCCTAACAACCTCGTCAGCACTTTTGGTTTCCATTCTTGGCCATTGCTCCCACCCCCATCCCACCCCCACACCCGGTCGCAAAGCAGGGACAGGTCTAGCAACACCCTCCAGCTCCTCAAACAGGAACCACAACTCCTTTGTTTATTATTATCATCCCATTTCTAGGGTTTCCAACTTGAAATATACTCGGATTCGAGAGTGAATTTCATGCTCTTTATTCAGCTCTTAGTCATCGAAGAGAAGAATGCCTTTTTCCCAAAACCATCTGCTTATATACATTATTTACACAATGGGCTTTGCGTGATTGGCTACTTCAGGGCTACACCTGTGGGCCAATCAGTTTGTGGGTTGACTTCTGCCAGCAGCCTGATTGGCTGCTCCTGCAGGCCAATCAGGTTGCGTATTCACTTCTGCCAGCTGCCTGATTGGCTGCTCCTGCAGGCCAATCAGGTTGCGGATTCACTTCCACCTGGAGTTGGATTGGGTGGCTCCTGCGGACCAATCAGACTGCTGATTCTGGATCCTATTGTTCTATGATTCAGCTCAGTACATAACACAACTCTTGTAACATTTCCCCAAATTTTACATCATTAGATCAGAACAAGAAACATCCGACTGAGCTGTCTGCTCACCTGCTCACCCAGAAAGTGCAGAAATCTTGGGATACAAAATATAATGAAACAGCTCTAAGCACATGGTCTGAGCTTGTAGTGAACAAGCTCAGGCATGTCCTATCTCTTGAGTTCACATGGTGAAAGAGAACAAAGGAGGAAACCTAACTTCTTTCCAGGTGAGGGGCATGACTAGATGAGTCTAGGAATAAAGTTCTTATGTTCTTAAGCCCCTTGTGCATTAAGTAGCCCTTAACCTCGCCATTTATATTTGACTGCAATTTCCCACACCACTCACAGAAGCCAGGGCAGAAGGTGGGGAGATGAACCAATATCACTTTACCAGCCTGAAGCTGGTGCAGCAATCATGCCTGGATTGTACCCAGGCGTGTGCTGCCTGGGGGTGTGTGGCGCCCAGTGCAGACGGGGGGGGCAGCCGCAATGGCACCCCACCGGGATCGTGCTGCCGAGGGCAGTGCGCTCCCCCCGCACTCCTCTTCCTTCGCCAGTGATTGTACCCCATGCAAAATATTGTTGGCAGCAGCCGGCAAGAGGGGCATTTATTCTCCACTCATTCCACCAGCACACACACACACACCAATTCAGCATAAGAGCAGAGGGTTGGATTACTGACCTACGGTTGCTTCTGAGACAGTTATTTATAGCTCACCTTATTTCAATATACTCATACTACAAAATCCTTTCCTGGTTGAAACTATATTTGATTTCTAAACACCCCATCATGTTTTATCAAGCCTCTGTATCTAAGCATCTTATATCCCTTCCAAGTTTTAAATCTTCTTTTCCCGACGTCAGTGTCCTTTCATATTGATCTCACAGGTGACAAATTTGGTCCTAACATTTTATACTGGTCTCATATTCTCTGCCAGCTACCGTAGATATCAAAAAATTATTTTTCACTTTGTTAACTCTCGCCTCTTTTTTTTTCTGCCCATAATATTTGATGCGATGGGGTATTAATCAAATCTCTCTCAAAGAGATACAGTACCTTTGTAAATCAAGAAAATCTTTAATAAAAATACATTTTTAAAAAGAGAGATATAGTATCTCAGAGTCTGACTCTATTATCCATTTTGTAAGCCAAGTAATATAATTAGCAACATAATAAACGTTTATGTTTCGGACCCACAAGCCTCCTCTTGTACATAAAAATACAAGAGCTATAAGATATGCTTCTTTGGTCAATATTGATACCCCTTGTTTTGCTGCAAATGTGAGGGGCAGGAGCATTTTGTTGCACCATATCTTCCCCTTAACGTGCCATTAGAACAACACTGTTTATATAGTTGCGTGTGGAGACCCTTTAACCTGGCCAAGAAATAAATTCAGACGGGACTCATATTTTAGGTTTGGTTTTTGGCAGAATTTAGGCCCCAACTTTATTGATTACAAATCAAGTGAGTGGTTGCATAGGCTCTGGTTCGACTAGCTACCTGCAGCCCTACAGGCAGGGCTGACTCTGGGCAGCAACCATAAGTCAGCCTTGGGTGAACACCTGGGACAGAGGCAGGCGTTGATGCCTGCCATGCCCCCACCCAGATGAGCCCTGAACTTTGGCTCAGGGCACAACCCCACACGGGGAAGACCAACCATCATAGCTGCCAAGTCTCCCGTATTCCCCGGGAAACCCCCGTTTTTCCAGCCATTTCCCACTGGCAGCACGGATTTTTTTTTTTAAAAAAAATCGTAAATCCCCGGATTCTTACCGGCCTGGGGAGGCTCCTTCTGCGCATGTCTGGAGTCTCTGGACATGCGCAGAAGCGATTTCTGGTGCTGCTCTGCCCAGTTCCAAAATGGCCGCAGCGCGACATTTGGAAATGGGCAGAGTATGCGTAGAAGCAACTTCCGGTGCCACTCTGCCCAGTTCCAAAATGGCTGCGCTGATGCCGGATTTTTCAATCTGGGAGTTGGCACCTATGCCAACCATGAGTCCTTGGATTCCTTCTTAAAGGAATACCCAACGCATAGGGACGGCTAGGCATCCTGCCACCCCTATCAACAAGAACCAGAGCCTATCCGCAACCTTACAAGTTGTGACAATTTGCTACGCAGCAGGCCAAACCCAAATGGCACCAGCCAATCAGCCAAGTGGAGGAAATTCTTGCCGTGCCCCTGTCCCAACGACAGGTGGCACACGACGGCATAGCAAGGTCAAGCTCAAGCCCTAAAACAGGGAGAGGTGGGCGGGTGTTCCCATGCAAAAGAGCCCGAAAGAGGAAGCTCAGGCCACGTGCATCGGGTTATATAGTGGTCCCTCGAACTGCTTTGACTGGCATCCCACTAGCCCAATTGCTTCCGGGTTGGAGTGATCACCAATAGGGTGTTGCGGCTGCTCCAATGATCCCACCCACAACACAAGGCCTGGTTGCCGGGTCCCACCCACAACACGTGACCTCTGTTTAGTGAGGACCCAATTTATTGACTGATCATCTGCCTAACAGCAATTTTTCATCAAGGTCCTCAATGGCAGAGTGCTGGATTAGGGCTTGGGAGACTGGGGCTCAAATTCCTACTCAGCCATGAAGCTCTCTGGGTGAACTTGAGTCAGTTACTCACTCACACACAGCCTAACCTACCTCACAGGGTTGTTGTGAGGATAAAATGGGGAGGATCAGAAATATGTATGCCACCTTGACCTCCTTGGAGGAAAGGTGGGATAATAATAATAATAATAATAATAATAATAATAATAATAATAATATTTCAACCCCGCCCATCTGGCTTAGTTTCCCCAGCCACTCTGGGCGGCTTCCAACTAAAGATTAAAAATACATTAAAACATCGATCATTAAAAACGTCCCTAAACAGGGCTGCCTTCAGATGGCTTCTAAATGTCATATAGTTGTTTATTTCTAAATAAACAAACAAGCAACATTATTTGCCATGGTAGGTGGGAGATCGCACTGCTCACTGGCCTCCTCAATAAGATGCTCAAGGAGAAGGTTAGTAATTTTCAGTATCTCTGAAAATCAGCTTGCTCTCCACTACTAATCTCCCTCTTTGAGTTGTAGCTACAGGAGAATGCTGGATACAATACATGGTCTAGAGCAGGGTTTCCCAAACTTGGGTCTCCAGCTGTTTTTGGACTACAATTCCCATCATCCCTGACCATTGGTCTGGCTAGCTAGAAACGCTGATTTAGAGCATGTCTCCATTCACACTAGGCAACGATAAAATCCAGCAATGCTTCACATGAGGTGAGTGTGCATCCTCAATAGACTTCTGCAATGTACAGCAGAGTTCCTTGGTAGACAGAAACTCCACAGAAAATCGGAACTGCCATTTGTTCCAATTCAGCATTAAAGAGCAGGTTTTACTTGCGAAACAACTGGGGTGGGGGAGTTTTCAGACATTGATGAGGAAAGCGAAGAAATCTGCCTAGAAAGCACATGGCAAAAGGTAAGTGTGGCTGCACTTTGAGAAGACCCCCATGGCATCTGTCCAACTGGCAAATCATCATATATGAAACAGGCAGTGCAAAAACAAGAAAAACAAAAAACATCAGCATATATGCAGACCCTCCAAGTGTCCCTGTTTTCCAGGGACAGTCCTGGAAATACAGAAGCCGTCCCAGTTTCTGGTTTGATCCCAGAATGTCTCACCTTTTTTAAAAAAAAAGACATCCCTATTTTCATCAGATAAATGTTGATGGGAATGGTAAGATGATCCTATTGTCATTAGAGAAATGTTGGAGGGTATGGAGCTATGCAACCCAGTCAGATGGGTGGGGTACAAATAATAAAATTATTATTATTATTATTATTATTATGTGACACACACACACGAGCCAAGGAGATAAGTAACTATACAACCTTTAGAAGATATCTGAAGGCAGCCCTGTATGGGGAAGGTATTTTTTAAATGTTTAATGTTTTATTATGTTTTTATATCTGTTGGAAGCCGCCTAGAGTGGCTGGGGCAACCCAGTCAGGTGGGCAGCATATAAATAATAAAATCACTATATTATTATTATTATTATTATTATTATTATTATTGGACGCCCCTATTTTCATCAGAGAAATATTGGAGGGTATGTATATGTGAGAGGCACTGCTGGGTTTCTACCCACAAGACTGTTTTTGTAGCTTATTATTTTATTAGATGCTTAAAGGTAAAGGTAAAGGGACCCCTGACCATTAGGTCCAGTCGTGACCGACTCTGGGGTTGCGCGCTCATCTCGCATTATTGGCCGAGGGAGCCGGCGTATACCTTCCAGGTCATGTGGCCAGCATGACAAAGCCGCTTCTGGCAAACCAGAGCAGCACATGGAAACGCCGTTTACCAACCCGCTGTAGCGGTTCCTATTTATCTACTTGCATTTTGACGTGCTTTCGAACAGCTAGGTTGGCAGGAGCTGGGACCAAGCAACGGGAGCTCACCCCGTCGCAGGTATTCGAACCGCCAACCTTCTGATCAGCAAGCCCTAGGCTCTGTGGTTTAACCCACAGCGCCACCTGGGTCCTTAGGTTTTGCTTATGTCAAGGAGGGCTCCTCACTCTGCTGCCCAACTCAACTTCATGTTTTGTTAGCCGGGGCTCCCTGTAGCTCCCCTTGCTAGCTTGCTTAAAATTTATATGCCTGGCTACATCCCCAGTCATAGGAGCCAACTTCTAGGGGCTGAGGTCCCTTCGCCCCCCCCCCAATAAAGTCTTTGAAGGGACTGGGCATCCCTAAAGTTCATGGGCATTGACATTCAAATAGGGTTTGTGTGTGCACAGTGTTTTGTGATCAATTACACAGGGTAGGGCTTATCTGCCCCCCCATGGGGTGCGTGTCTGTGTGTGTCTGTCCTGGTTGTTGTGCAGTTGTATCAGAATCGGAAATAAACATGCCATTTTAAAGTAGAAAGCCTGAGAAAAACAAGAAAGTGCCAAATGAAGTAGAGGAAGGAATACATTCGGCAATGCATGAGGAAAGTAACAACTCTTTACAAGTCTGCTCTGGTGTAATTTATTAGACTAACAACTCTGTCCCATGCAGAAGTTAGACCCACTTCTGTATTCTCGGGAAAGGACTGCAGTCTTTGACTTCTTACCATACCAAAAAAAAAAGCCTGTCCTGGTATTTATTAATCTTTTGGGCGTTCAGATTTCATGCAAAAGAATATTTCAAAACCCAACTATATGTTTCATTCCTATAAAATAGCTTTGAAAAGGGGTGGTTTTGAGATGGAGTTGTGCAACCCTTTCCCAGATCACCACACAATTTTCATAGCTCAGGTGGTTGGTTATCAGTTGCTGATAATGCCAAGATTGCAGGTTCGGTCCTTGTATGGGACAGCTGCATAGCCCTGCATTGCAGGAGATTGAACTAGAATCAGGCACGTCCATCTTCCAAAAGACTGCGATCTACTCCCACTATAAATAAACTGGCAGTGATCTACCCATTGGATTGACCTGAGTTGTTGAGCTTTTTTGGGGGGGGGAACGATCAGGATCCCACGATCGACCATGATTGACCACTTCTTCTTTGGCGATCACTCATAGCCGAGTAAGATTGTCTTCCATAAACACGGTTTTAACAATGGGTCCGTAAGTGACTGTGGAGGCGAATTCTGGATCCACACGTCCTTCCACAGTGGGGACATTGGTTTCCAGGCAGGAGCTGATCACGGTGTGGATTTGCCAAGCGTGCCTTCCTCTTAGCACGTTTCTCCCTTGCGTCCTGAGATCGAGTTTCTTCAAAGCCCATGACACCTTTGGTAAAGGCTGTTCTCCCACTGGAGTGCTCGCAGGCCAGGGTTTCCCAGTTGTCAGTGTTTATACTGCTTTTTTTTTTTAGATTTGCCTTGAGACAGTCTTTAAACTTAACACACAAACCGCGATTGACCGGTAGATCATAATCGACCTGAACTAGATGGTCCTCAGGGTCCCTTCCAACTCTACAATTCTGTGATTCAATGAATTAGCAAATAATTCACATAATTTGTAGATTAGGCCACCCAGCTTTGTGCAAGTGGAATATGGCAACCCTACTGAGCCACCATAAAAGATTTGACTTAGGATGCCTAAGGAGTTGATGATACAGGGGAGGGTTGAGCCAGGGACTTTCTGATTGACAGCACATCCTCTTAGTTACCATATTACACCATTTGTGAAATTCACTTCAAAGCTAATGTATATGTGTATATTTCTCATAGCCTACTAGATCCACAGACTGTCGCGATTGTAGAAAATGCCTCATGTTACCACAGAGTCCAAATGTACACTTAGATTTAAGTAGCCACATTCCCTGTGGAGTTAGAAATGTTTTTTTAAGTCGTCCCAAGTATGTGATTTCTGTTACTCATATCTGTAAAACATGAATGCATTTCGTTTAGAACTTGAGCAGGGGAGGGAAATTGCTCTCAAACCTAAGTGCTAAGCAATTTAAAATACCTGCCTTGACATGTTTCGCTTGTGACAATCTGAAGGTATAAAATTTAATCAGAGAAGGAGCGTGTGAGTAATAGCAATTCCCATGCCCCAAAAAAACCGCTGGAATGTAGCATTAAATTTTACAAAACTGGGGAAACTACCACTTCTATGAGCTTTTTAAAAAAATATTAGCTATCAGTATTTCCAAATGACACTAATACGGCCATTTACATGAGCGGCGCAGGTTATCCATTATTAGAGAGCTCGTGTGAAGGAATGAGCAGTCGCTTTTTCTCCAGAAATAAATGCACTTTTGGCAAGTGGCAAGTCTTGGGCTGAGACTGTAAACAGATGGTGATTGCCATCTCATCTGTTGCTCTTCTGAGAAGTATGCGTTGTAAGGATAAACACTTTGCCTTAGCACTGAGTATGGCAAAGAATCTACATATACCAACAAGATGATTTTCCAAATTACATCTCTCTACTACATGCCTATCCCATTAAAGCAGCTACCTTGTTGTTCATACCCCTGTAACAATCATTTCTGAAGCATTTACATCCTGTGTTTGGCCGGCCGCTTGCTGCTTGCTCAGTGGCAAGATTATTGATTGCAAGCACTTATTAAGAAAGTATGAAGCAATAAGCCATGAGAGCCATTGGTAATACAGACAGCAAAGCTGGCAATTACATAGGGATCAGGGAGATTATTACACACAGAGCCTTCATAAATATGACTGATTGTTATTGCAGTGGTGTGATGACTTAGAATTAAAATGCATTATTATTGATTTTTTATTTTTATTGCATTTTAAATCTACATCTTTTTAATGCACTGGTCCCCTAACCTTCAGCCAGAATTGGTTATTATTATCCATTGATTCATGAATGCATCCCTCAGTAACAGTATCTCCACCCTTCAGTACTGTATACATATTTTTCATTTGCTGTACAGAGAATGTGGCACAACCCGTTTGATTGATGGAAGAATCCTGCCTTTCCCTTTGTTGACATTATTGCATTGCCTTTAAGGATGCTTTAAGGCAAGACTTTTTTTTAATAAGGAAAAAAAATCAGCATTTACAAAACCTTTGCTGTTTACTTTACTTTCTGCATTCACCTTATCATTCTCGTGGGAAAGTGTGTTTTCAGGAAAGAAAATAATAATTTCAATTTCACCATTACAATTACTATGGGCATCGTAATAACATTGGCCTACGAGAGAATTGTAGGGGGTGCAACTCAAATATCAGATTGGACTACATCACCAAGCCCAAGTGTAAATGCAAACTATAAAATAGGAAAATCCAAAAGCAGCAAAGCTACAATTGCTTGCAGAATTTAGTAAGACAGAGCCAGATGAACCCAGCAATCATATGCAGAAGAGAAAAATTAAAATCGCTCTGTGACCAGGAAGACTGATGTATTAGAAACACAGGCCAACCACTGCAGTTTTCATATTTGCATTATAGATTATAAAAAAGTAATGTAAAGACCCCTGGAACCAGCAATTAGATAAAGCGTGTCCGACATCTATTACATGATTTTATTTATAAATCAAATATTTAAAATATTAAATTTTGTTGGTGAGTCAACTCCCTTCATTTCAGTTTGGAATCCAGTCATCATTTACAAGTATATTTGGAATACTTTTTAAATAAAGAAAAATCACTTTCCCCACAGATTTCTAAAGTGACCTGCAATGTTTGTTGGATTTTATTTTGTTGATTCATGTATATAAGTTTGTTCAGTTCCTGGACGTCAATTTCAGCTCAAAGAGAGATAAACGAATTTTGATTTATTTATCGTTTCTTAAAGCGTATGTATCATTTCTTAAAGCGGTTTATTTTTTAAAAAAGAATAAAACAATAAAATCCCTAAATACTGTACATAAAAATAATATAAAACGATGATTGTAGAATCATACAAATGAAAGGAATGAGTATATATAGCTGTCCGGATAGGCTTAGTAAAACATATGATATATAGTATACAAGGCATGTCCAACTCCAAAGAGACTGCGATCTACTCCCAGAGTTGTTGAGCTTTTGGGGGGAGGGGGTCTTCGTTTCATCCTGCGATCGACCTGATAGGCACCAGCGATCAACCAGTAGATCGTGATCGACAGTTTGGACATGCCTGATATAGACAAGACATTTGAGAGGGGCAGTTATTTGTGTTTCTTCCTTCTTCCCCTTCCCTTCCCTTTACAAAAAGTCTTCCCATCATTTCCTCTGCTCCGAATGCACTCCTAGAAGCAGTGCTTTTTTCCCCCTCTAAAAAAATGTTTAGGGGTCCTCTCATTTCGACTCAAGAAAATCACCATGTTGTTGTTGTTTAGTCGTGTCCGACTCTTCGTGACCCCATGGACCATAGCACGCCAGGCACTCCTGTCTTCCACTGCCTCCCGCAGTTAGTTCAGATCGTAAATGCACAAAAGTACAAAGATACACAAAATGTTTAGGGGTATGCGTACCCCGGCGTCCCCTCAGAAAAAAAAGCACTGCCTAGAAGATATTGTCCCTGGGAACGACACACTGCACCATTCTGACCCAGAAAGTTGCCTCCCGCTGAATATTAACCCAGTCTTTGGGGGAACGTTTTCCTATGCACCCACCCCCTGAAATTTGTGACAATCACCGGGCCAAATACTTCAGCCCAGCACTATTTTTCATACATTGTATCTTCCCGGAGTTCACTTTTCTTCAATGTTATTCAGATGCTGAAAACTGCAGGATCTGGCTTGGGTTTGCCCATTCGCATGATGGGGCAGGAAATTTGCTGCCCTCTTTGCTCTTTGCCTCCACTTATGCACTATCTTCGTCAAGAAAGCCAATATTGCAAAATAAAAAACTAAAACAAAACCCACCATGAGTCTTTAGCCATTTGTTTCCCATCCCTGGAATTTCCAGCACTTAGGATAATGCATATTCTGCGATGTGCAAGATTCAGAAAAAAAGAGGTGTAAAGCACCAGGGTGCTTGGTGGCTGAATATTAAAGATACAGAGGACACTCTGAATTGAGAAGCAACAGCTTGTGCGGAGCAGGTGGCCTCAGCATGTAGTTTCGCTGCTGAAAAATGAATGACTTTCCCTTAAACCTGCATTTCGTGTGAGATAGTTTGGAGGTGGGGAACCAAGAGGAGTGAATGGAGACAGCTGACTCGCTTCATGGGGGGTTGTTGCTGTTGTTTGCTTTCCTCTAACATCTGAAAGTGGCCCCCCTCCCCCCAAAAAGCAACACATTACGTACTGTTAGATAACTAACAAAATTGTTCTATTGCACTATTAAATTGTTAAACAATGGAGCACAAAATCAATAACCGTTTAGCGCCTGCTGTTTTGATTACAAAATTCAAGTGGCGCTGCAATTCTTTATCTTGGAAATATTCAATTTAGCTGGGACAGAAGGAGACGGTGATTAATTTGCCTTTTTAGTATGATGTCATTAAAAATATATTTTAAAAGGGAACGTAACGTTCGATTTTAATTTTATGGAATTAATCAGAGCTTTTGAGCTATTTGTAAAGTTGCAGTGCACTCGTATGTTTTAGCTGTTGAAGTGTAGAGTGTTTTCCAATGCACTTTTTGATTTGTATTAGCAATGTCACCGAGGGGTTTGTTGTTCCCCTTTCAGTGGATCAGCAAGACTCGTGGATCAAAGACTTCTCTGCCATTCATGAATGAGCAGAAGCTTCCATGCTGTGATGAAGGATGCAGTTGGCCTCTGTACAATTAGGAAATACATATATGTCGGAGAAACCATTTCAAATTGTAGGTCATTCTGCACAAATGCAAATACACCCTGCTGAGCAGCTACTAGAGCCAGGTCCATCCAGGAACCTTCCAGGAGCTTCTGGGATGTGTGTACAGTGGTACCTCTACTTACGAATAACTCTACTTACGAATGTTTCTACTTACGAACGGAGCTCCATCCGCCATCTTGGGTGTGGTTTAGATAGGATTTTTTCTACTTACGAATTTTTAGATAGGGTTGCTTCTACTTACGAATTTTTTCTCCCAATGCATTCCTATGGGATTCGACTTACAAATTTTTTCGACTTACAAATGTGCGTTCGGAACACATTAAATTCGTAAGTAGAGGTACCACTGTACCTCTATCCCATGTGGTAAAACACTGAAAGAATGCCATTGGCCACTATTTGCTTCATAGGTGATGAAGTCCTAAATGGGTTAGGACACAAATACCTGAGAAAGCACCTCTTCCCACACCAGCATTTCTGTGTCTTAAGAAGTTCTGTAGATGCCCTTATCCATGCATCTTATTCACCAAAGGAATGTTATATAGTCATAAGGGAGAGGACCTTTTCTGTGGTGGCACCCCAGCTTTGAAATGCACTCCTCAAGAAAGGCATCTAGTGATGACAAGGCAATCTTTTTGCTGCCGAGACAAATCCTGCCTTTTTGCCCAGAAATTTAAGCGGGGATTTTGGTAAGACCCACTTTTTCTATTTCTTAGTTTTCAGGGATTGGCTTGCTTAGTTTTGGTCAGGTAGGGGTGTGTGTGTGTGTGTGTGTGTGTGTGTGTGTGAAGTGTGAATTGCTTTCACACTTTTTTACAGTATCCTGTAATCTTCTGAAATGTGTTTTTGTTTTTGTTTTTTGACGGTGTGAATAAAAATAAACATTTATTTGGTTTCTGCATATTGTCTCTCAAAGCTACATTTCATATATATATATATATATGATTTTCTTGATTTACAAAAATACTGTGCAATGTCTCTCGTAACAAGGAACACAAGCGAACAGCTGACAAAAAAACCCCCACATATTAAGTAAATTAAAAGAAATGTTTTGAAGATTTTTTTAATAAAAAAAATCACACCCAAAGTTGCTGATTACCCCATACACTCCTTTTCAGGGAAAGAAAGGTGTATTAAAATGTGTGTTACACCAGGCATCAGCCTACTATTATAATATAATAGTAGCAAGAGCAGATGGTCCCAAATACTTGCAACACTCCATTCCAATGATTGTTGATATTACCCACTGGGCCAACTGCCGCTAGCTATTTCTCCAAATGTGGAAACCAATTACGATGTAGGACTTGAACCCACAAACAAAAGGTGAAAATGTGTAGAAGGTCAATGTATATTACTGAGAGCAAAATGGAAAGGGGCAGAGAGTTGTCCGTCCCGTCCCGTCCCGTCCCCCGGCACTCTTCTTTTTATTAGTCTTAATTCTTTTTGTTTGTATTCCATGTTGTCTACCCTAGAATGCAACAGATACCTAATAGTTCATTTTGGTTTTTCAGCCAGCCTCCTTTCCAGGAACAGCTGGTGTTCTATATAAGAGCACAAACAAAAATGCAAGGTGTGTTTTGGTAAACTTTAAAGCATATGTGCCAGGGCATACCTCCCATCAACCCTGCGGGAACAGATGGAGTGGAGGATACAGTACATCAGTTATTTATGAGCGACTGTGGCTGTTCTTCACTTAAATAAAACAACACACAGTATGAAAGGGACAGGCTGATACATTGCTCTAAGGCCTTCTGCAGCTGAATACCATCAGTGCGTATGAGAAGCTACCACACATAGGGCGAAGGAGCTGATTGATTGCCTCTAGAACATGATTGTACAAAAACACACACAAATTGATCTCTTTAATCAGGATCCTGCAGGACAAAAAGCAGGAAGCAAGCTTATGCTTCATGAAAATTAAGTTCTGCAGAAGTGCATTGTTTGACAAGTAGAAGAGAAATTTGGCCCTATTCAGTAGTGGTAGTAGTAGTAGCATAGCTGCCAAGTTATCCCTTTTTTAAAGGGATTTTCCCTTATGCTGAATAGGCTTCCTCGCGAGAAAAGGGAAAACTTGGCAGCTATGAGTAGTAGTATTTCTCCAATGAAAATAGGGGTGTCCTATTCAATTATTAGTATTAGTATTAGTATTATACCCCACCCATTTGACTAGGTTGCCCCAGCCACTCTGGGCAGCTTCCAATATATATAATATAATTAAACATAATAAACTTCCTTATACAGGGCTGCCTTCAGATGTATTCTAAAGGTTGTATGGTTACTTATCTCTTTGGCTTGGGGGTTGCACAACTCTATACCAGTGTGGTGTGGTGGTTAAGAGCGGTAGACTCGTAATCTGGGGAACCGGGTTCGCGTCCCCGCTCCTCCACATGCAGCTGCTGGGTGACCTTGGGCTAGTCACACTTCTTTGAAGTCTCTCAGCCTCACTCACCTCACAGGGTGTTTGTTGTGGGGGAGGAAGGGAAAGGAGAATGTTAGCCACTTTGAGACTCCTTCGGGTAGTGATAAAGTGGGATATCAAATCCAAACTCTTCTTCTCTTATATACCCGCCAACATTTCCCTGATGAAAATAGGGAGGTCCTACCATACCCGCCAACATTTCTCCATTGAAAATAGGGATGTCCTAAGGAAAAACGATAGGGACGTGGGTGGAGCTGTGGGTTAAACCACAGAGCCTAGGGCTTGCCGATCAGAAGGTTGGCAGTTCGAATCCCCGCGATGGGGTGAGCTCCCGTTGCTCGGTCCCAGTGCCTGCCAACCTAGCAGTTCGAAAGCACATCAAAGTGCAAGTAGATAAATAGGTACCACTCCAAGTGGGAAGGTAAACAGCGTTTCCGTGTGCTGCTCTGGTTCGTCAGAAGCGACTTTGTCATGCTGGCCACATGACCCGGAAGCTGTATGCCGGCTCCCTCAGCCAATAAGGCGAGATGAGCACCGCAACCCCAGAGTCGGTCACAACTGGACCTAATGGTCAGGGGTCCCTTTAAGGAAAAACAGAAGATTCTGGGATCAAATCAGGAACTTCTGTAAATCTGGAAAACTGGGATAGAAATGTAACTAACAATATCCTCCTTTGCTTAAAGCTCCTGGGCAAAAGTTTAAAGTTACTTAAAGTTGCTGTTTGCTAGTACCTGATAAGATGTCAAAGATGAGCATCACAGCAGGTGTATAGCCATAACTTTTGTGGATTGTTTTGAAGAAAATGTTGAAATGTTTCAGTGGCCTGAGTAATGACAGGAGGCCTAGCTGCACTTTCCTTTAGTTAGATTATGGGCACTTCTTACATAGATACACCTATGTAACTGTCAGGTCTCCAACATTCCTCCTCTGCCCAGTCCCAGACAGTAAGTGATAAAACTGATGGCAAAGATGGAAAATCCAGTTTCTGATTGATAAAAGAGGATGTCAGAGGGTCGTCGTGGCTTCTCTAGAGTAACTCTGCTTGAGTCCAATTTGTCTTTAAAGACTTTCATTGTGCATGGTATTTACAGTGCAGAGATAGCTTAAAACACGACCTCTCAGTCCGAACCAGAATCCGGCAATGGCGTACGTCTGTTCCTATGCCAGCAAAGTAGTCAGGCACCCCAAAACGCCTCCCCCTTGACCTGCGTCATGGTGCTCTCCTTAACTCTTGCGCCGGAAGGAGCGATGCCCTCTCAGCCTCCTGAGAGGCGGTGGCATGGCTCTCCGACATCCTTGAGTCCTTGCCTACATCTCTCCTCCCCTGAGCCTTCCCATTGTTCCGCACGCTGCTTTCTCTCTCCCTCCGAATCTCTCCCCTCCCCCCTGGCTGCTTCAGACCCACTGCTGCTCCCTGTGCCTGGCGAGGTGGACGTTAGGATGATGGGGGCTGGCTCCCTGTAGAGAGTCACCCTTACATCCGATGTTCAGAGTCTCACTCATTCATGCATATACTCTGTCACTCAGTCACCTTCACATACATTTTGTCACCTTCTCTCACTCTTTCAGCTGGAGACAACAGAGTCCTTTGACTGGGTAAGTTAAAAACTTAGAGCCGTGTTTTCCATGCCCTACAAAACCTGATCAGTTCATGAGTCTGCTCCTCTATAGGATGATCATGGGGAAAAAATCTCATCTCTAGGGAACTGTACTAGCAACCCTGCAATGTCTTGGGAAGAGTGGGGGGAATCTGCCAATTAATTTTGTTCAGAAATTGTGCTGCTTATAGCTTTCCACATTATAGATTGAACAATAGGCAAACATTGGTGGTGATGGTAAGGGTAATCAGAAAGCACCACTGAACTGTCACAATTTGACAGGAGCCTGCAAAACGGAGGGAAAGATACCACTGATAATCTTCTGCAGTTATTACCTGCAAAAAAATCAATTACCTGCTCTAAAGTTACAACAGTCAATAGACTCCTGGGAAGATGAGAGAGAAAAGCAGCGAGAGAGAATTAATGGAGCAGTTAGCACAGTATTGATTAGACCTCAGGCTTGCAGGGGTGTGTCTGGATCTCACTAAAAGGGAGCAAAAAGTCAAGCTTAGCCAAACAACCACATAGATATATTTCTCTGTCAATAGAAGTCACTGCATGCAAAGAGCCTTCTGATGTGCTGTGGGAACCACAAAGAATGCCTGTGACATTCATCATCTCTCCTCCCGAATCTTTGCCTAACTTAGGTAAAATTGTATTTTATGAAACCCACCCTGGTTGTTGTTGTTGTTGTTTAGTCGTTAAGTCGTGCCCGACTCTTCGTGACCCTATGGACCAGAGCACGCCAGGCACTCCTGTCTTCCACTGCCTCCCGCAGTTTGGTCAAACTCATGTTCGTAGCTTCGAGAACTCTGTCCAACCATCTCGTCCTCTGTCGTCCCCTTCTCCTTGTGCCCTCCATCTTTCCCAACATCAGGGGCTTTTCCAGGGAGTCTTCTCTTCTCATGAGGTGGCCAAAGTATTGGAGCCTCAGCTTCACAATCTGTCCTTCCAGTGAGCACTCAGGGCTGATTTCCTTCAGAATGGAGAGGTTTGATCTTCTTGCAGTCCATGGGACTCTCAAGAGTCTCCTCCAGCACCATAATTCAAAAGCATCAATTCTTCGGCAATCAGCCTTCTTTATAGTCCAGCTCTCACTTCCATACATCACTACTGGGAAAACCATAGCTTTAACTATACGGACCTTTGTCAGCAAGGTGATGTTTCTGCTTTTTAAGATGCTGTCTAGGTTTGTCATCGCTTTTCTCCCAAGAAGCAGGCGTCTTTTAATTTCGTGACTGCTGTCACCATCTGCAGTGATCAAGGAGCCCAACCCTGGTTGTAGGTAAGGAATATAACTATACAGAAGACAGCTGACATTCAAGAGAATCATATCCCATACCCTTTTAAAATGTGGCTCTTTTGCAGGGGGGGGGGGTTATTACAGTGGTATTTCGGGTTACAGATGCTTCAGGTTACAGACGCTTCAGGTTACAGACTCTGCTAACCCAGAAATAGTACCTCGAGTTAAGAACTTTGCTTCAAGATGAGAACAGAAATCATGCGACGGCGGCACGGTGGCAGTGGGAGGCCCCATTAGCTAAAGTGGTAAAGTAAGCATCCCACAGAGCTGTGTGTTTGACACCCTAACTTCCACTTTGTATAGTAGAAGGAACTTTAGGGTGGGACTATTTGCCGGGCAAAAGTGGTTGGGCAAGAGGTTGTTTAACCCTGTCTCCACCCACCAATAGTTCCCCCTATACAGAGTTCCACATGGACTGGGTTGTTTATATTTGGAGAAAGGGTTTTAGTGTGTGAGGAGATTCACTTCCCTAACGCCCATAGCTGCCAAGTTTTCGCTTTTCTTGCGAGGAAGCCTATTCAGCATAAGGGAAAATCCCTGTAAAAAAGGGATAACTTGGCAGCTATGCTAACGCCTTTATTAAAGGCACAGCAGCTAAGTGACCCACACAACTTCAAGTTACAAGAAAGGAGATTCTGACTAAACAACAGGAAGAACTTTCTGGCAGTAAGAGCTATTTGACAGTGGAACAGGCTCCTGCAAGAAGAGATAGATTCTCCTTACTTGGAGAGTTTTTAAGCAGAGGCTGGTTGGTCAACAGTCATGGATGAACTAGTTGAAATTCCTGCATTGCAGAGAGTTGGTCTAGAATGACTCTGGGGGTCCCTTCTTACTCTATGATTCTATGAACAGAAGAATAATGACACTGCCATGTTTTCCTAAGATAGGTAAAAGTAAAGGTAAAGGACCCCTGACAGTTAAGTCCAGTCGCAGAAGACTTTGAGGTTGTGGCGTTCATCTTGCTTTACAGGCCGAGGGAGCAGGCGTTTGTCCACAGACAGTTTTTCCGGGTCATGTGACCAGCATGACTAAGCCGCTTCTGGTGCAACAGAACACCGAAACCAGAGCAGCGCACGGAAATGCCATTTACCTTCCCTCCAGAGCAGTACCTGTTCATCTACTTGTACTTTTTGCCGTGCTTTCAAACTGCTAGGTTGGCAGGAGCAGGGACAGAGTGACGGGAGCTCACCCCGTTGTGAGGATTTGAACCGCTGACCTTCTGATCGGCAAGCCCAGGAGGCTCAGTGGTTTAGACCACAGCGCCACCTGCGTCCCTTCTCTTTCCAAAGATACCTACATTTAAATATCCTCAAGCACAGTGGAATCCATTGAACGTTGTGCTCTATCCCTCACTAAACACTGATCTTCATACAATCCAGCTCTCTCAATAACAAGAAAATGGGGTATCCCCATATGTGCTGCAGTAACTGGGCTCAGGGGGAGGAGGGGAAAGGAGATTGTTAGCCGCTTTGAGACTCCTTCGGGTAGTGATAAAGCGGGATACCAAATCCAAACTCTTCTTCTTCTTCAGTGGATATCCCATGGAACAGTGTGTTTTCCTAGACAAAGCAAATTCCGTGCCAGAGTTCATTGAGAAAGGGGTTGAAAATAAAATGGATTGGTGGGTTGAGCGACAACGGTTGAATGTTGATGTGAGTATAACTTTGGCAAGAGGTGAGGACAGGTAAATGCTAAGTACTGTAGTTTTTCAGTTGATTGTTTTATCATTCCCAGTTCTGTCAGTCACCTGAACATCATTCGTCATGTGGAGACAAATGTCCAACTAAATATATCCAGGTTCCACACTAGAATTCATAAAAGACAAAATGATAAAACTAGGAAAGTTACCCTTTAAGCCTCTGAGCAAATTATTCCATCCCTGAGAGATAAAGTCATGTAAACAATTCTACACATGGGAAGAGCTTTCCTTTGCTTGCTTTAGTACATCTCATATATATATTTTCTACATCATTTTTTTTTCCTAAAATGAAAATTACATTGGGCCTGTAGGTCAACAAGATATGATTTACAGGTCCATTCCAACCTGTTTAGTATTCATTACGTGAGTGGCCTGTTACACCAGAAATCTCACTTTCCATGTGATCTTTATTTTACAGAGAACAATTTATAGTAATTAGCATACAAAGTGTGCAAAACTCTCCTCTGATTCAAAATGACTTGTGTGCATTCGACATTCAGCAGACCACCCCTCAGCACTCATTGCCCTAGGACAGGTAGTTTTAAATGCTTCCTCAATATATTATATCGAACCAAAAAGGCACTGGAAAGAGCATTTCCCAGGCATCTCCATGGCAATGGATGCTCCAGGGAACTCCAGCCATCCTCAGCTGGTTATCAGCTATGGCAGAATTAAACACATTAGGTTAATACATTAGATTAAAAGGGAAAGAATGGGAGTAAGTCATTATTACCATCAGAGGTGACTGGACTGCATGTTTACTGACTCTCCTGGAATCCTATAACATCAGCCACCATTGCCAGAAGCATGAGGAAGGGAGGAAGGCTTATCTTTATTATTGTTATCATTTAGGACCATTAGGTTCATCCTTGCTATTGGCCCTGTCACTCCTAGAGTACCAGAGCAGACTGCTGTGGATTTCCAGTTAAGGGCTGCAGCGCGGTGCTGGTGTGTCCCCTGCTCTGCCTTCCCTTGTCGGGAAATGCTTGGTGGCGACGGCAGGGCTCTCTCCCGCCAGAGGGGAGCCACGTTTTGGGAGCCAAGTTTTGTGGGGCTGGAGGAGGCGGGCAGCAGCTGGAGGGCGGACCCAGGAGTCCCGGCTCGGCTCCGCACACCCTCCGCCTCCTCTTGGCTCTGCTCTCTGCTCTGGCCCCTCCCCTCCAGCTTGGCTTCACTCCCGCACTGCACTGCGCGGTGCAGGAGCTGCCGAGGGTGCACGCAACGAAAGGGGGAGGGGGAGGGCAGGGAGGCCCAGTGCAGGCGCTGGTCTCAACTGAGGGGATAATTGATTGCCAAAGGAAGTCATCCCTTCAACCACCCAGGCATGTGGGGGTGGAGAGAGGGTACCACCCATGTTTTGTCTGTGTTCCAAGGTACCAAGGTCTGAAGCAGTTTCAGTACTGATCTTACACAAAGATCTAGAGACCAGGACTTGAGGCAATTGAGGACATAGATCTCTGGTGGGTTTTTCTCATGCCTAATGTTTGACTTTCTTCTAAAGCGTTTAGGTCACCATCCCTCATACAAAGAGCATAGCTTGCAACAGCAAAGAAAGACTTAGCTGAGCGATGCATGGATTTCTGGACATTGGCTGAGGCCTACTTCACAGACAAAAGCCTCTACATCCCTGCTGATAAGAAAAGAAGTGTGAGAGAGTTATGGCTTCCTTGTCCTGCTTTGTATAAGACTGATAATAGAAAACTAGACCTGCTATGGCTGCTCTCTCTGCCATCACCTCCTCTCTTTTTTTGCTCATGATTCCCATACAACCATACAGCTCCGCTGGGATAAATCGATTCAGAGACTTAAAGTTTTGTTCTCTGCTGAGGAAATAGTCTGCAAAGTGTGCTCTTTTCCTTCACCGTGCTGGAGAACAAGTGTATGACATCTCTACCACCCTCCCAGAGGCAGGAGGTGATGAAAGCAAAGGAGGCACTGACAAAGTACTTTTCTCCAAAGAAAAACATTGATTTTTGAAGTTCCATCAGGCCAGGCAGAAGCAGGGAGAGTGCATGGATTAGTTTCATGCACGTTTGAGACACCTAGCTGCTTCCTGTGAATTCAGCGATATAAACAGGGAGGTGCAAACTCAGCAATTCCAAGCTTTTTGCCCATGCTTCAGGAGGGTAATGTTGGGGGGTTCATATTTGCTTCCCCCTAAACACCTGGGCACGGCTTGTGCTTACAAAATGGCAGAGATGCAGGGTCAACAAATGGATGCCTGCATTGCTGCTAGCAGAGACACAACATGATTAAGCCCCTGATAAGGAGAGTCCGGCTTCAAGCCTCCTGAGCCCACTTGTCCTGCCAAAGGGAGTATCTGTCATAAAGGTGGCAAGTCAAACCATTTTGCTGCAGTCTGCAGATCGCAAAGATCACCATCTCAAAGATTTATCACACCACCTCATTACAGGAATCCAAAGGCACAGAAGGCTGGTTAATGTTCCTGATTCTCACTCTGCAGATAACACTGGATCACTTTCAGAGGGTGCCACCAATGCCGGGGAATTAGGGAGTGCTAGGGGCTCCAACCCCCGCGATATTGTTAATCAGGGGGCCCAGCCCCCCCAATTAGAGATTGCCCTGGGCGCGTCATCATTGTCCCCCGCATGCCGTGGGGAGGAGGCAGATCACGGAGCCCAGCTTTGTGCTCTGCCTCCTCCTCCTCCTCCTCCTCCTCCTCCTCCCCGCGGCATGTCCCACAGGGCTTCATGTGGTGCACCCCCCAATGTGGAGGGGGCAAGTTGGCAACCCTGGAGCATAGCTATCAAGTTCTCCCTTTTTTAAAGGGAAATTCCCTTTTGCTGAATAGGCTTCCTCGTGAGAAAAGGGAAAACTTGACAGCTATGCCCTGGAGCTTGCTAATCTGTCAACCACTAGTCACCTCAGTGGCCTGTTTGCTTTCCCCATATCCCCAGTACACAAGGCACAAACTGGGCATGGCCGAAACATAGGTCTTCATCTTCAGTTTGCAAAAACTAGGCTCCCATTTTGCCCCCTGGTGCAAAGGACCTTCAAATGGCAGCTTTGTCAACTGCTCTTACATAGCTGCCAAGTTCTCCCTTTTTTAAAGGGAAATTCCCTTATGCTCAATAGGCTTCCTCGCGAGAAAAGGGAAAACTTGGCAGCTATGCTCTTAACCCTATAGGGCACATAATGGTGCATTCATTATGTGTTTCTAATTTATTTCACAACGAGTTCCTTTATGGCTTCTAATCTTTGGAAAGCATCTAATGAGCTGGCCTGCCATCAGGAAAGAAAATTGGAGCTAATGAATAATTGTAATCATTACGTTTAAAAGCAATAGATTTGAAATGCTCTCCAAAGCAGTTCCAAGGTGAGAAATTGGAACTCATTTACATACAGATCGTTTCCAAAAAAGAGTGTTGGTGGCAATGGAGCAGGGGGACACTCTGTGGCCTAAAGGAGTCAGGATAACCATATTGTTGTGCTCAGGGGCATAGTCAATAGCCTGGCAGCCAATCCAATCTTCATTCAGTAGGCTGGTTCACACTGGGGACGATATGCCAATGGATGTGTGGGAGAAGTTATGGTTATCTGCCCATAAATTTTCTTTGAATGCAGGGATGAGAGAAAACTGATAAAATAGTGAGCAGATGGTATGCCAGTTATATGGTAGTACTTTTAATTCTCATATATATATATATGAATAAAAATTACTACCACCACCATGCTGGAAGTGTGAGAAAGAAAAGGGGGATTTTTTCCATATCTGGTGGAAATGTAAAATAGCAGATACATATTGGGGGGAAATAATGACTCATTTAGAAGGGGGGGAATTGGATGAGAAATCCCATTACAGCGGTACCTCTACTTACGAATTTAATGCGTTCCAAACGCACATTTGTAAGTAGGAAAAAAAAGTCGAATCCCATAGGAATGCATTGGGAGAAAAAAATCGTAAGTAGAAAAAATCCTATCTAAAAATTTGTAAGTAGAAAAAATCCTATCTAAAAATTTGTAAGTAGAAAAAATCCTATCTAAACCGCATCCAAGATGGCGGACGGAGCTCCATTCGTAAGTAGAAACATTCGTAAGTAGAGTTATTTGTAAGTAGAGGTACCACTGTACATCCGGTCATGTTTTTGCTGAATTATTTAGAATATAATAAATCAATAAGTTTGAATAATTTAGAATCATTGTTCTGATATCAGTTCACATTTTTATGAGGCTGGTTTCAGAAAATGGCTTAATTTGGTGAAGTCTCCATGGGGTATGTTCTTTGGGGAGGCTTTGGGATACTGAATGTGTGAGGAACTGGTCTCCTAAGTAGGCCAGAAATGTGTTACTGTGAATCAATTAGAAGAAATATTAATATCCATATGGGGTTTGGTATCTTGTAGGCAAAAGCACAAACATTAAAGCAGGAACTTTATATAATTTACATTCACATGTTTTGAAGGTATTTTAATTATATATAGCAAAAGCTGTAGAGCAGCATACTGAGAATTAAAGCAGCTTTTCTCTTAAGAGTGCAATACCCTGCAAGTTGTGAGGCATAAAAGTGGGAAATCATACAGTAGATTATATACCAGTATTTGAAATTAGCCCAGACTGTTTTGGGGGGGGGGGAATCACCAGGGATGGATGGGGCAGATTCAAAGGGCCCGGAAACAATTATTGGTCTTAAGCTTTCTTAAGGACTACTTTATGCTTAATTTCTAAGCTAAAGTTGAGGGTCTGTTTTCTTTTCATTTCCTTTATAACGATTAACGTTGCTCTGAAAATGTACAGCAGCTTCATGTGATATATGTTCACACATTCTGGAAAAATACCTTCCAATAGCCACAAACATTTCAGTTATAAATTCAGTTTTTGCAGAGCTCCCTGTGCCGCATAGGGACGCGGGTGGTGCTGTGGGTTAAACCACAGAGCCTAGGGCTTGCCGATCAGAAGGTTGGCAGTTCAAATCCCCGCGACCGGGTGAGCTCCCATTGCTCAGTCCCAGCTCCTGCCAACCTAGCAGTTCGAAAGCATGTCAAAGTGCAAGTAGATAAATAGGTAGCGCTACAGCGGGAAGGTAAACGGCGTTTCCGTGTGCTGCTCTAGTTCGCCGGAAGCTGTATGCCGGCTCCCTTGGCCAATAATGTTAGATGAGCACCGCAACCCCAGAGTCAGTCACGACTGGACCTAATGGTCAGGGGTCCCTTGACCTTTACCTGTGCCTTCAGTGTTTCTTAGGGCCTGGGCTGGATTTTGATCAAATTCCACACACCTGTACTTTTGTGTCATATTAATATTATTATAGACTGATTACTCTAGGAAACAAACAGCTTTGAGATGCCCTTATCTTTTTACAGTTCACTAGATATGTTTTCATATTACTTGGTGGAGAGAGAGAGAGAGAGAGAGAGAGAGAGAGAGAGAGAGGCTTTCCATGCTAATTTTCTGGTCTCAGATTCCCACACCTTCCAATATGGCTGCAACTTAGTATTTCCGCAGCACCTTCAACCAAAGCAGACGTGCTTAAGATCCCATTCTTCTACCTGGGCACACTTTCCTCTACTGAAGTCCTTTCTTTAAGCTGCCTATCTAAAACAGGGATATGGAATACAACAAGACACAATTCAAATGAAGTTAAGCCCTTTTCAATGGGTTTTCAGTGGAAGAGTAAAACATGTGTTTAATATTCTCTTCGGTAGCAATGCGACTTGCATGTGCTTGACCCAGTGGATAGTGCTCTAAGTATTTTGAGCATTGTTAAGTGCAACTACAATGAAAGAGGCGAACGTAGGATTATATTAGCACAACGGATTGCGATCTTACCACATACTGGCTTTCCAGTACCAGGATATCCATGCACAGCTGTTTTTTCTTCTTCTGAATGGCCACTGTTAATACTTATTTCCATCTGTACTTTCCAGCATTTAATCACCTTCTGATCTTTTTGTTTGCAATTCTACCCCATCCCAAAATACTAGATAGATGATAGATAGATAGATAGATAGATAGATAGATAGATAGATAGATAGATGGATAGATTAGATAGATAGATGATAGATAGATAGATAGATAGATAGATAGATAGATAGATAGATAGATAGATAGATAGATAGAACATTCAAGCATTTGATGAAGTGGATTGTACCTTGTGTTGTGTCCGCTTCATGTTGCGTCTTTTTGCATTACGTCCCGCAGCAACCCGGAAATACCGGAATGGGTTACTTCCGGGGTTTTCTGCTTGCGCATGCGCAGAAGCACTAGATCATGTTGCGCACCTGCGCAGACGCAGCGCTTCGAGTTGCGGGCATTTGACATTGCGGACAGGCCTCCGGAACGGATTCCGTCCGTAACACGAGGTACCACTGTACTGTAGCCCCTGAAAGCTTATGCCATAATAAAGTTGTTACTCTTTAAGGTCTCACAGACACTTTGTTGCATCCTCTCCTGAAAAACTTCCCCTCATCTTGTGCTCCTTTTCCCCATGAAACTATCTAGCCATGGAATCCTACTTATCATTTCCCTGAACTTAAAATATCTGTGTTCCTGAAAACCAAAGTACCTGTACATATTTCACTGTGCTCCCCTTTAGCTTTACATAAGAGGGTAAATTCCAGCATTACATGGTAATTTCTCCCCAATTTCCTGCTACTTTCAGCTCATTGGCCAATTCTTCCCTATTAGAATCAAGCTGGAGATAGCCAACCCGCTTATTCATTCTGCCACCATCTGAAAGAGAAAGCAGCAGGGCATACCAAAAATTTACTGGGGAATTACTGACTAACTCTTGGTTCCCTGAGGCATCTGCAATTTGATTCAGAAAAACACATTCCGCATTGTCTCTTTGGCTCAGCAGTCTGAAGCAGGCTGACCACAATGTTGCTATTTTATTTCTCCATTTATTTTTGCCCAGAAGCTTTTTTTACACTCCTGAATTTCTGTGCAGTTGTACATATTTGACATAGAATGCGACATTCCCCTCCCTTTCTGTTGCACCTATTCTTTTTGAACAACTTCCACCCTTCCATTACTCAGTGGTAGATCTAGAAATTTGGTGTTATGTTAGTGGATCCGGGAATTATATTTTTTTTTTAAGAAAATGAAAGGATTTTACTCTCCTGAAATATTAATTACAGTTTACAACTTTAAAAAGCGATACAAGTAATTTTCACCTGTGATCTCTGCTGCTGTTGATTTCAAATGTTGTGTGTATCTAGAAAACTCTTAATTAGGTGTCGTTGTCCCCCGGATGAGTTAGTAGAAACTATAAGTTTTAAATGAAAAGGAACCTGAAAGAAAACAGAAAACCAAAGAAGAATTAGTCCCAATAAAATAAGGACAGCAAATTGTGGGCAGATGATGTACTTTGAGAAAGTCCCCAATAAAAAGCCTAGTGTCAAGCAAAATTTAAATTGAAAAAATATCAAGATGGAGATTTTAAAGAGAATCAAGAAAAATAAAAACGCTTGCCGATTTGAAAAGCCAGGAGAAAATGAAGATAAATGAAGCAATATGAGAGAGAGAGAAAATCAAGTTTTGTTGACATTTCAAACTAACTAGCCTTTGGATGTAAAAAAGGAGTACATGAAAGGATAGGTGGATATCAAGTCTGCTTCCAGCAGAGTGAAAAATAAGTAGAGAAAATGGAATGATTCTGTTTGAAAAGACAGCCAGGGAAGCCATTTCATAAATGAGAAAGTATGCAACGATACCTAATTTGTAGTTGGGCAGGGAGAGTTGCTTCCTTTGCAGATGATGGGTACCAAAATCTTCTTGTGTTTCTCCCCTTCAGGTGTGTGTAAATCCAGAAGTTCCAAACATTCTAACACTTTAGGAAGAAAAATAATAATCACAAACTGATGATGATTTGCTGATTGTGAAAAAGGTAAAGAAGGCATTTTGAGGCCGAATCCTGAAGGTGGCAATGATAAGAAAGAGGCAGCTCGTCCTAGTCACCTGTGGAGGAGGAGCTAGAGAACTATTGCAGGTCCAGGATACTGCATGAAATTGTATGCTTCCCCTTAGGAAAGTTTCTGAGAGCCAATGGAATGTAGTGGGTAGAGTGCTGGACCAGGATCCTCTTCTTCTTCTTCCACTTCTTCCTCTTCCTCTTCTTCTTCTTCGCATGTCTCTTGTTATAAAAACACTCCCCTGATGCATCACTGTATTTGTCTAGGTAGGCAAGATCACATGGATCAGGAGGTCCAACATGCAGCCTAAGGCCTCAAGGCCCTTTTTTGTGACCCTCAGCAACATTTGACACCCCCTCCAGCCCTTCCACTGCCTTCCCAAAGCCAGGTAAGTGAGACACTGGGCTTTGGGAAGCAGGTGTGAGGGTTCTGACAGGGTCCTAGAAATGCATGTTCCCAGCTTTGGGAAGGGGGTGAGAGGCCTCTAGCAGCGAACATGGTACCAGTTTTAAAAAATGGATCCTGTTTAATTTATGTGGAAATCGGGAAAAGTCTCAATGAAAGAGGAACTGGTACCATGTTCACTCATTAGTTGAACGAGTAGAGCAAAGGTCGGGAGGTTGTGCATCCCTCTTTATTAAGGAAGTTTAGACTGTGATCTCAGAAGCCAAAACTCTCTCATTGACATTATCTGCATGACAGGTGATTCACTCAAATGTTCTCCTTTCTCTTTGTCATCCTCTACCTTGTACAAAATAATTGATGAGAGCATCAGCTGAGCCCAAGGCCCATCAGCTTCCTTTCCAGTGCTTTGTAGCCATATGTGATATGATCATAGCTAGGCCTGGCAGAGTGATTCATTTTCCTGTGATTTAGTAAGAAGGGATAATGATCAGTGGGCTTGATCCATCTGGTGCCTAGCACAAAAGCCCCTGATCTGCCAGCTTCACACCAACTGGCCACAAAACACAAGGGGAGATTAGAGGAGTCCCATTCTAAAGTTGCACTGGCTGCCCTAAAACTGTAGTGGCTGGTGAACAGAGCTAGGTTTCTGAAATTTGGCAGGATTCATGCTCTCAGAAGGGGGCGACTACTCATGTACAATAAAGCTCTGTCCCTGGTGCCTGCCAGTCCAATATTTTCTAATTATGAAGCAGAGAACAGGGCCTGTGATGCCTACTTTATGGTCCTTAAGATAACCTTAAATGTTCTCCTGAGCCTACAGAGGTTAATGCCACAGAGGCCAGATAGCCAAATTGCTATCAGTGTTGGATTAAAGTAATCTTCTCTGATCATCTCACTCCTCCAGCATTCCAGTGGCTGCATTTTGTGCCAATTACAGTTTCCTAACCACCTTTCAGGGACGCGGATGGCGCTGTGATCTAAACCACAGAGCCTAGGGCTTGCCAATCACAAGGTCGGCGGTTCAAATCCCTACGACGGAGTGAGCTCCCATTGCTCGGTCCCAGCTCCTGCCCACCTAGCAGTCTGAAAGCACATCAAAGTGCAAGTAGATAAGTAGGTACCGCTCTGGCGGGAAAGTAAACGCCGTTTCCGTGCGTCGCTCTGGTTCGCCAGAAGCTGCTTTGTCATGCTGGCCACATGACCCGGAAGCTGCCTGTGGGCAAACGCCGGCTCCCTCAGCCTATAGAGCAAGATGAGCACGCAACCCCAGAGTCATCCGTGAGTGGACCTAACGGTCAGGGGTACCTTTTACCTTTACCTTTACCCACCTTTCAAGGCGGCTCCAGATAGAAAACATGGCAAAAGACCAGTCTGAATGAAGCTAGTGTATGAGTGATTGAGATCAGATTCACCTTCTCTGATTGGTGAACTACCCAAAACTGGTAAATGTGTTCCTAATCACCAATGTCACCTGGGCATCCAAGGACAATGTTGGGTACAGGGGATATCCTGCCTCCAAACTGCACTCCTCCTGAAAAAAAACAAGAACATAGTCTCATTCAAAACAGGTTGCAGACAAACATAACTCCCAGTCAACAACCCTTGTACTTTGTCTGGCTCCGAATCAAGTTCTGCCTCGTTCCCCCCTCACCTAGACTACTTCCCTAGGCTTGCATGATGATGGAAAAAATAGGTAGAGCTACGTGTCATCTGCATATCGATGATATGTCAGCTCAAACCTTTGGCTAACCTATCACAGCAATTTCATGTAACGTTCATGGTATGGGAAACACCATCAGGCAAAATCCTTGGAGTGGATTAGTCATTCCCCAGCAACACTATAATATTGTCTTTCTGCCCCACCTTAGCAAGACGACTAAGAAGAATGCCATTATCCATGGTATCGAAAGCTGTTGAGTTTTCCAGGAGACTTAGCAAGGCCATGCTTCTCCTAAACAATCTTGGGCAGTTTTGAATATGCCCAGAGAAATGGCAGGAGGTGGTGTTGCCACCACTTGGTCAAGGAGCCCTACCCAGCACTTGGCCTACCACGTTTCACCATCTCACCCACTGCCACCAATTTGTGGAGTATTACCGTACTTACTGATTCCACCTTCTCAGTATACACAGTGGTACCTCGGTTTCCGAACAGCTTAGTTCCCAAACAACTTGGAACTCAAACGCTGCAAAGTCAGTGTTCCGGTTTGCAAACTTTGCTTCGAAAGCCAAACGTGCTCTGTTTTGAGTCCTGAGCTTCCTTTTTTGCTGTTGTGCTGCTACTTTGCACCCCCCATTATAATTCAAGTCTTCCGTTTCCAATTGCAGTGTTCTGAGGTGTCATTTGGAGCTTATATTTGGTGTTTCTGTTTTTGCTATTTATTTTGCGGGGTTTTTGTTTTTGAGGCTTTTTTGGTTAATTTGTTTTTGTGACTGTGTGGAATCCAGTTTAGGTACTGACTGATTGATAACAATGACTATCATCAGTGCAGGTAAGGGAAAAATAATTTTAATTTTTGTCATCTACAATACAGTCTTATTTATTTTATAGTACAGTACATTAATTATTGCTTTCATTTAATGAATCAATGTTCTTGTTAGATAGTAAAATCCATGTTAAATTGCTGTTTTAGGGGTTGTTTTTTAAAGTCTGGAATGGATTAATCCGTTTTGCATTACTTTCTTTGGGAAAGTGCACCTTGGTGTTGGAACACTTTAGTTTTGGAACCGACGTCCGGAAAGGATTAAGTTTGAGAACCAAGGTACCACTGTACCCCTATAGGATCCATGTTTCAAACAGTTCAAATAAACCATACCAGCTTTATCTAACCCTCTTAACTTACAGTTGGTGCCATTTAATTCCAACTTGTCCCTTTAACTACACACAAGAATGAGCAGATTAAGAGATCTGTATCAAACTAATATGATACCGTTAAATATAGTTTTATAATATAATATAATATAATAGGATATAATATTATATCAACTTGCAGCAATGTTATTAAACAACAGTTGGTTTGATAATTGCTTAATTGGGTCACTGTAACTCGAAGAGATCTTATTTTTGCTTGAAAACCAACGCTTGCTTCAAAAGAGGTGGCTATATATGCTTGACCTCGTTCTCACCCTCACGGAAAGTTAAAAGAAAATTTCCCTTTATCTTCCCACATAGTTTTTCTGGTCGCTCTGATAAGGCTCTCGCTGAAAGGATGCAAGGTAGAAGACAGTCTCTCAGCCATCACTCACATTAGACTACTCTGCTTCTTCAGGAGGCAGCTGGCCCTCAAACAGGAGGATAAGGAGATTGCAGAGAAGCTGGATGAATTCTTTGCATCTGTCTTCACAATGGAAGATATAAGACAGATCTCAGCACCTAAGCTAACTTTTGCAGGACGGGAGTCTGAGGAACTGAGGCAGAGAGTGGTGTCAAGAGATGAAGAAGGCCTAACAGACAATATCAAAACCGACAAATTGTCTGGGTGATATCAACCCGAGAGTTCTCAAATGAGTCAAACTTGAAATTGCTGATCTTTTAACAACAATACGTAACTTGTCCCTCAGATCAGCTTCCATACCTGAGGACTGGAAAGTAGTCAATGTAACACCAATTTATTTATTTTTTTAAAGGGTCTGGGGGATCCCGGGTGGCCCTGCACGGCATAGCTCATAGCTTCTCTGAGTTATTCAAGCCCCTTCGCCACGACAAGGCAGTGATCCATGAAGGGGAGAACAAACTTAGTTGGTCTCTAAGGTGCTACTGGACAATTCTACATATATATATATATATATATATATATATATATATATATATATATATCTGTGTGTGTGTGTGTGTGTGTGTGTAGACTGTGTCAGACCAACACAGCTACCTACCTAAATCTAGAACCATGGAAGGCACCACATTGAGCCGCATGAAATGGAAGTCCAGGTATCTGAAGAAGTGTGCATGCACATGAAAGTTTATACCAAGTACAAACTTAGTTGGTCTCTAAGGTGCTACTGGACATTATTTGTGTGTGTGTGTGTGTGTGTGTGTGTGTGTGTGTGTGTGTGTGTGTGTAAAGGGACCCCTGACCATTAGGTCCAGTCGTGACAGACTCTGGGGTTACGCGCTCATCTCGCATTATTGGCCAAGGGAGCCGGCGTATAGCTTCCAGGTCATGTGGCCAGCATGAAAAAGCCGCTTCTGGCAAACCAGAGCAGCACATGGAAACGCCGTTTACCTTCCCGCTGTAGCGGTTCCTATTTATCTACTTGCATTTCGACGTGCTTTCGAAATATATATATATATATTAAAACATCAATCATTAAAAACTTCCCTAAACAGGACTGCCTTCAGATGTATTCTAAATGTCCTATAGATGTTTTACAGTGGCACCTCGGTTTAAGTACACAATTGGTTCCGGAAGTCTGTACTTAACCTGAAGTGAACTTTCCCATTGAAAGTAATGGAAAGTGGATTAATCCATTCCAGACGGGTCCGCGGAGTACTCAACCTGAAGCGTACTTAACCTGAAGCGAACTTTCCCATTGAAAGTAATAGAAAGTGGATTAATCCATTCCAGACGGGTCCGCAGAGTACTTAAACTGAAGCATACTTAACCCGAAGTATGAGTGTAATTGGTTCTGGAAGTCTGTACTTAAACTGAAGCATACTTAACCTGAAGCGAACTTTCCCATTGAAAGTAATGGAAAGTGGATTAATCCATTCCAGACGGGTCCGCGGAGTACTCAACCTGAAGCGTACTTAACCTGAAGTGAACTTTCCCATTGAAAGTAATGGAAAGTGGATTAATCCATTCCAGACGGGTCCGCAGAGTACTTAAACTGAAGCATACTTAACCCGAAGTATGAGTGTAATTGGTTCTGGAAGTCTGTACTTAAACTGAAGCATACTTAACCTGAAGTGAACTTTCCCATTGAAAGTAATGGAAAGTGGATTAATCCGTTCCAGACGGGTCCGCGGAGTACTTAAACTGAAAGTACTCAAACCGAAACATACTTAAACCGAGGTATGACTGTATTGTGCTTTTAATTCTGTTGGGAGCCACCCAGTGGCTGGAGAAACCCAGCCAGATGTGTGGGGTATAAATATATTATTATTATTATTACTACTACTACTACTACTACTACTATTAAAATGGCAAATGGCAAATGCCAAATGCCAAATGCAATGTATGTGCAGAAACAGGAATCCCCCCCATGTATCTAGAGTAAGGGTCCCCAAACTAAGGCCCAGGGGCTGGATGCAGCCCAATCGCCTTTTCAATCCGGCCCGTGGACGGTATGGGAATCAGCATGTTTTTACATGAGTAGAATGTGTCCTTTTATTTAAAATGCATCTCTGGGTTATTCGTGGGGCATAGGAATTCATTCATATTTTTTTCCAAAATATAGTCTGGCCCCCCACAAGGTCTGAGGGACAATGGACCGGCCTCCTGCTGAAATAGTTTGCTGACCCCTGATCTAGAGCCATTCCATGATTGCTGAAGCCACTAGCATTGTTGTTTTATGCGTAGTGGTCTTTCATCAATGAAGCTGTTGAGTCCTTCAGCACTGAAGACACTGAGCCAGAGGTCTGTTCATCTGATGAAAATGCACGCTATTGCTTGCACACGCCATGCTTGCAGTTGATGAATGCAATTGCATTAATGCTTTATGCTTACAATTGATAAATGGAATTCTCAGATGCAGACAGCAGATAAACGATGGTGCGGACTCCCTCTTTGGCTCTGCAGCGGCTCACCTTTGTAACTGCCAGAGGACCATTGATTAAGAGGGATCAGATTCTTCGCTAGCTTACTAATATCAAAGCAGAAAGATTAATCAAACACTACAACCTAGTGAAACTTGCCAAGGAAACAACTGCTTCTCTTGATGTATTAAGAATAGACTTTAAGCAATTAACAGAAAGAAGCTCGGGAGCAAATTCTGGATCCTGATGAGTGCAGAGGGTTTGCTGAAGTCTGTTGAGACTTCTGTTCCTAAGACCAACTTGAAAAACGTTAAGAACAAAAACATTCATTTAATCCAAATCATAGATCTTTTGCTCTTTTCATGGGGGTGGGGGAAGGAGAAGGGAGATGTACACCACATATTACTCATAAAACTTGTAATCTTATGTTGCTCTGACAGTGACTTAATGAAAATGAAAATAAAAACAGAGAAACTGTAAAAGGAAGTATCCTCTATAATAATATCCAAGTGTCTCTGCGTCCAGTCCCTGTGTCCGAGGGATTGCGCTACTGCGCATGTGCCCTACGGACAGCCGTTGGGACTTGGAGGCTCACGTGCGCCGCCGGGACTGTAGGCTCTTGCCACTCACTGTGATGGGAGGGATTAACTACGTGAGGCGAAGCAGGGCGGCACTGGAGAAAGACGTGGAGTCCTCCTGGAAGGAGCTGCCGACGCTGACGCATTGGGAGTCCCTCCAGGGAAATTATGTGTTTCTGTTAATGACCATGATGGTACCAGGGAAGTTCTCAAACAAGACATAATGACAATACACATAGTCCATCACCAATTATAGCTCACTGTTCTAGCACCCGTTAATTTAACGGGCTTCATGATACTAGTCTCAATATATCCTTTGAGACCTAAAAGAGCACAAGAAGATTGGGGGGGGGGAACCCTACCATGACCCATAAAAAATACATAGATTTGATACTTTGACTCCAAATTAGTTAGTTAAAAAAATGTCATAAATCTGCAACTCGATTAATTGACTTACATTGGAAGGAAACACTTGAATCAGGGAAGAGGGGGCACAAATGAAGCACTTTTCAAGTAACTGGTGATTCCAGAGACCTTACACACAAGGCTTAGTGACCCATAGGCAAGGTAGGAATCACTTTTGAGGTCAACCTGTGTCACTCACTTTGAATTAAGTGGCTTGGAGGAAACATGAATCAGGAACACCTTCCTCCCCACATTAAGGGCATGGCAGGATGGGGGGAAGAGCTGAGATTGGGGTATATCTTAACTGGTGGGGTTATTGTCAGCAAATTAGTTAGAAGACAGAAACAGAAATCTCTTGTAATTTTGTACCGGTGCCTTTAAAGTTTCCTCACAACATGACTGTCATTGAGATACAACAGCTTATATCTTGACAAGTGTGGGGGGGGGGATCTCACAAGTGTTTGGTTCACTTTCCAAACTGTTTTCATCAATTGAGTTAGATCAGGGTCATGGTCCTTGGTATTGCTGCAGCCCATAACCCCTCTGGATAGTTATGAAGTGGAGAAACAGAAACTGCTTCTCCAAACACCACAACTATGTTTCATTTTGAGGTAACTGTACAAGTTCAAGCAAATCAGGTCCCTGCTGGATTTCCTTCCCCACCGCACCGCACCCCATTATAGACTGTGGAAAATATGTTGCCAAATCTAACAATGCATATTCTTGCTAGTTAGCATGTGAAGGGGTTAAGACCATAGAGGTGTATTACTGAGAGGCTGACTCAGACCATAGAAACATAATTGGTAGAGAAGGTTTTGTATGATGTCATTTCCTGCGACGGAAGGAGCAAATAAGCATTTCCTGTTCCTTCTCTCTCTCCAAAGCCATGGGAACAGATGTCTGTCTGCATGCTCCAACCTCAGGCATATGCCTGAGGCAGTTTTTGCTGTAAACACAAGTATTTTACCTGCATTTATTTTTATTGCTGTTGCTACTAAGGATGAATGTTTGACTGTGAGCAAGCTATAGGTTTTAAACTTACTTTTCAGTCTGTAGCCTGTTTCTTTGGTAAATGGGCAAACAAAAGCAGGTGATCAGCCTAACGGCTAATTCCTATGCTTTCAATTAAGCATAGGGATTTCAATTAAGCACTGCTTAAGATGGGATTTAAACTCTGCTGAGAGGGCTTTCTCTTGTGGAAGACGCTGCAAAAGCCCTATAGTTTGACAAAGGTTGGCAAAGCCGCTCTTTTCACCATTGGATCCTTTTATATAAATGGTCCCTCAATTCCGATGCTCTTTCAATGTGGTGGGCCTGATAGCTGGTTTTGTGCAATTCCTAGATCACCGAACGCCTTTGGAGACATGCGTAACTGCAATGGTCGCTTTGCTTACGGTTTGAATGCACTTTGGAATCGCTCTAACCAGGATGGTTGGCACGGGAAATGAAAGTCATGTTTTACTTCCCTGACACATGCAATTCCTTCACCAGTAAATGCCCTATTTTAAATTCCCCCACAGACTGGTGAAGGATCTAGGGTCCTCTCCAGAGTACATCCACCAGCCTCCTATGTTGCATCTGGAACAGACAAGCGCATATGCACTGCAGGAAGCACCATAGATCCCTGGTCTTCAACTGATAGGTTAGGACCCGTTAGTGAGTCACAGCCTGGTCCAAGGTGGGTTGCAACAGGATCACTACCCTCACTCAAACTATATGGTAAAAGATTAAGAAAAGGGTCCCCAAATGCATGTTTGAGTTAAAATTGAATCCTGGGTCTGAAAAGGTTGAGGGTATCTGCTGTAGATGATCCATGCAATGAACCAACTCAAAAGCCGGTATAATATATTTTTTTAAAATTCCTTCCGGTAGCACCTTAGAGACCAACTAAGTTTGTCATTGGTATGAGCTTTCGTGTGCATGCAGACTTCTTCAGATACCAAGTGTGCATGCACATGAAAGCTCATACCAATGACAAACTTAGCTGGTCTCTAAGGTGCTACTGGAAGGATTTTTTTTATTTTGTTTCGACTACGGCAGACCAACACGGCTACCTACCTGTAACTATAATATATTTTGTTCTTTGTTTTAACAAATTTTATATACAGTTGAATGTTGGTAAAATCTCTGAGCGGTTCCAAGGGGCTGTACAACAGTCACAACTTCCTGTATCGGGAAGTTTTTAATGTATGACTTTTTGTGTTTTTTTATACGTGCTGCAAGCCACCCTGAGTGGCTGGGGAAACCCAGCCAGATAGGCGGGGTATAAATAATAAAATTATCATCATCGTCATCACAAATGGCTATGCAAATTGCAATATTCTTGCCATGTAATTCCCCAGCTTTCTCATTTTCTTCCTCTTTCCCTCTCTTTCCCTTCTTATTTCATTGCTTCGTGAAGCATCACCCTGGGACGGCTGCATTAAGTGCTGAGTCTGTTTTCCCCCTTTTAACTACAAATACATTTGGAGCCTGCAAATACAGCTTGTTCTTTGATTTATAAAGGTCAGTGGGTGACTGCATAGATCAAAATTTGACTTGTTTTCAATAAAGGTTTAGCTCTGACAATCAATAAGCTCAAGACTTTCAGACTCGAGCCTCCAAACTCCTTGTTAAAACTCTGTGTCTACAGTCACCTTTGACATCCTGGCTTCACTCCTGCACCATGGGAGCAACAAAGAGAGCATCTTCTGTGACAAACAGCATCTCTTAGGAATTTGCTTATAGTTCCAATGTCAAGAGGATTATATACTGTCTCTCAATTAGAAGACCCTGGGCTGCATCCACAGAATGGTGAGCAGAAGGAAAATATCCACAACTCTTTACACAATGTTATGTGTAGGCCTGCCTCCATGGTGCAAAAGAGTGTATGCAAGCAGAATGTATTTGGATTTAGATTCACGTTTTTCCCATCCTGCTCCTCCATGAGGGGTAAAGCAACTCTACCGTGGGCAGAAGGCATCTTCCACATAAACAAGGGAATCTTTAGCTTCCATGTGTTATGTATTCAGTGGTTTGTCTTTGCCTGAGCTTGAGTCTGGACTAAGGATTCTGAGCTCCTGATTCGATACTTGATGTCCAATCACAGAACATTTCAGGATTTGGGCCTCTGCCATTGGCCCTTCAGCTCTGAGTCATGATTCGCAGCTTGGCAGTATAGACAGCCAATTACGTTGGGAGTGGGAGTGGCCCAGGACTTCAGGAATGTATATAAGCAATTGCTTTGCCCCTGTTTCCCAGTTATGTAGTTCAATAAAGGTTCTTGCTGTCATCGCTATGTCTTGCCTCGTGGGAACCCACCTACACTTCACTGGCGACGAAGGTGGGATGCAAGGCTAGGTATTCACCACGAAATATATTTTTGTTTACTATTGGCTACATTGCAGTCAAAAGCCTATTTTCAGCCACTATTCAATCCACACACATGGAGTTAGTTTTAAAACTGCCTCTTAAGAGCTAAATAACACATTACATAAAATGTGTGACTACATTAACATTATATATAGTATATATATAAAACCTTTGAAAGTGTCTGCTATTTCACCCACACACGCCCACACCCCAGCTGCTGCAGCAAATATTACCTTTGGGGGCAATTTTCATTGGGAACATGGTGCAAAGGGAAAGTCCCATTTCTGATGATGCTATGAAATAAACATGCATATAACAACAAAATGTGCACTTTTGCCCTTAGTGTCATATTGTTCTCTATCTGTGTTTTTCAGATATGACCTAACTTCTGATACTAGCCTTTGTATCAATCAAAGACCCAGTTCATCTTATTAGCTATAACTACAGTGGTACCTCAATTTACGAATGACTCGACAACCAAATTTTTCGACTTATGAATGGGGCAAATGGCCACACGCTTACGAATTTCTCAACATCCAAACAGAAACCGCGGCGGTTTTAGATAGGGTTTTTTCGACTTACAAATTTTTAGATGGGGTTGCTTCGACTTACGAATTTTTCCGTTTCCAATGCATTCCTATGGGAAATTGAGTTTCCAATGGCGCTTTTCGACTTACGCATTTTTTGACCTACAAAGGTGCCTTTGGAACGGATTAAATTTGTAAGTTGAGGCACCACTGTAGTAGCGTTTGAATTTTTCTGGCACTCTTCAGAATCTATGCAGCATTCTTCCACCCCAGGGCTAGAGAGTATTTTTTCCCTCTTGTTCCAGTGACATGTCAGAGAAGTGGATCCTAAGTCTCCCCTAGCTCACTTCCTGGGCACCAATGATACTTCCTTCCACATTGAGAGTGGACCTCCTTCTCTGCAAAGAAGGAGGTTCATAATGGCCTATGACTCCTGGGACACCCTCGCGGGGACTGTAGATGTCATGGATTGGCTGGATGTAAAGGAATGGTGGGAGGAACCAGCTAGGGAACGCCCAAGGGAACAAGGCTCGGAGCCAGAGGATTGGCAGTCGGATGACAATGAGTGGTCAGAGGGAGAAAAGGGATAAGAATGGTAGGAGGAGGTGTCAGAAGCGGGAGATGTAACAGGGCTTAGTGAGCTGGGAGAGCCTGTGGCAGAGAGAAATCCAGAATCAGAGGCAGAAGCTGAAGCTGAAGCAGGAGAGGAGGGAGGCCAAGAGGCAGAGTCCAGCTGGTGAAGAGGCACAGGTGTCTCCCCATCCTGCTGCGACAAGCTTCCTTCCCTCCTTGTCTCCCAGAACCAGGAGAGGCATGAAGAAGGCTGATGAATCAGCTTCACGCAGGCGCAGTCTCAGATAGCTTGGGGAAAAACTTGAAGAGGAGGGAACTTAGATGGCTGTGGGGAGGTGGGGACTTCTGGTCTTGACAACTACCTACTGTGGATGAGCTGCTGTGCTCATTAGGCCTGGCAGTCTGCCAGGTCTGTGCAGATTGTATTCTTGCCAATAAAGAGTTAAGTCCAACTTCTTCAGTGTGATTTACTGCTTGCTCTCTCCTGACAGTAGGATTTTTTCCTTAGAGGTTAATTTCATAAGGTTTGTTTTACAAAAACAAAAACAAGACATTGCATGTAATACTAGAAAGTGGGGAAATGCTTCGCATTGTTTTGAAATTCAGCATCACTTCAGAATCACACCATACTGAATTCAGCAGGACTTACTCCCAGCTAAGTGTGTTCAGTGGATTAAAAAATAAATAAATAATAACTACTTAAGTACCGTTGATTTATTCTTAAGGCAAGTAACCATTGATAGCCTTCTCCTCCAATGATCAGGCACCCACACCCCTGGGCAACATCATTTAAAAAGGTAAGTGTCAACAGCATCACCTCTGACCGGGAGTGAGCCAGAAGTAAATCACACCAAGCAAGTGAAGTTAACTCTTTATTAGCAAAAACAGGATCTGCACAGGAGTGTCAGGCCAAATGAGCGCAGCAACTAATATCTGGTGGGTCTTGTCATTTTCTCAGATTGTGGATTGTTCTGTTCAATCCTTGTTCTGTTGGAAATATTAAAATTATTTGCTGACCAGATCCCTAAATAGCCTAGTCCCAACATACACCCAGGGATTCCTTTCTTGTTCTAAACTTTCCTGTTCTCTGATTCAGAAGACCTAGGCATGACCCGGGAGCATTTGCGTGCCCAGGCGGAGACCCCCTGACCCCAGGTGACCCCCAGGTGGAATCATGACTCGTGACACGTGTTATGGGATTAAAATTGGCCACAACTTTATTAAACTTTCAGATGTAGGAAGACCTTGGCTTAGGCATTGGGCGTTTATCCCTCCCGGGGATCTGGGGCACATCAGGGTTAATCAATATGTCTGGAGTTTGGGCTGACTCTGGAAGATGTACGGTATGTTTAAGCAGAGAGCCCCCCCCCATTTAGCCACAACACAGGGGAGAGCACTGACAACCTTTCAGCATATGGCCAGTGTCTCCCCTCAACACAACCTCTTCAACGGGGAACCCTGGGATCGCTGTCGCTGGGAAGGGGGTCATCGCTTCACACCCACCCCCATTTAGGGAAGATAGACTAAAGGATTCCGCCTAAGGCCTGAAACCACCAAAGTTGTGATGTTTTGCTATGGGGAAGGCGAAACCTGCCAATGCAGGGAAATTCCTTCCCGGTCCTTCAACAGCAACCATCAAAGACCGTAGCAGCGCCCACATGCCTGTAAAGAAGATGTTAAAAAGTAAAGGGACCCCTGACCATTAGATCCAGTCGTGGATGACTCTGGGGTTGCGGTGCTCATCTCGCTATACTGGCCGAGGGAGCCGGCGTACAGCTTCCGGGTCATGTGGCCAGCATGACTAAGCCACTTCTGGCGAACCAGAGCAGCGCATGGAAACGTCGTTTACCTTCCCGCTGGAAGATACCTATTTATCTACTTGCACTGGCGTGCTTTCCAACTGCTAGGTTGGCAGGAGCAGGGACCAAGCAATGGGAGCTCAACCCGTCGCGGGGATTCGAACCGCCGACCTTCTGATCGGCAAGCCCTAGGCTCTGTGGTTTAGACCACAGCGCCACCTACATTCCTAAAAGAAGATGTTACCCTGCAATAAAAGGCATAACCAATTTCTCATTCTGGGACCTAGGAAGACAGTCTTGCCTCTTCTTCCTCTACTCTCAACATGGTTTTTCTTCCAGCAGACACATCAGAGCATAGAACAGCAAGCTCTTGTTTGGGGTCAGGCTATGCGTTGCTCATTCCTGCCCCATACGGTTCCAGAAATTACCCCGCCTAGTGCATCTCCCCATCTTCCATCCAGCTTTGGTACACAGTTGCTTGGAATCTGGTCCACATCCACCAGCTTTAAAATCCTGGCGGCTATTAAATGGCAGAGCACCATTATTAAAACTAATCATTGGGTGGCATCCAATGATGTCCGCCCAGTAGCAGAACAGAAAACCGCCTGCAACTTCAGATTTGTGCCTGCTGCCACACGCATCTCCTCTGGGGCAGATTTTGGAGTGATGGGGAGTGCAGGGAGGAGTAGAGGGAACAAAACCTGTGTTGCATGACCAGATGCTCACTCACCCTGCACTGGATCTCACCCATTGTTTTTTGAAGTAGCAGAATGAACTAGTTACCAGTGATGTACTGGCAGAGATCTTGACAACTACTGTTAAAAGCACGTAAAAGCACGTAAACAGTGCCAAACTGAGCCTGAGCTAGAGCAGCAGATTGCTTAGTGCTAGGTTTAGACTCTCAGCTAATATCTCTGAGCTGCTGGCTGCGGCGACTGTTCCTGCCATCTGTTATTTTCTCTAAATCTGTAAACTGACAAACGTAGCCTGATATAGAGGGATGCCGTGCATTTCCATAAACAGAAAAGGCTTTAAAAAACAAACTAACAAAGCAGCTAGTAGTACAATCACTCTGCTATCCTGCCACCATTTTACTTCCATTTCATCTGGCATGTTCACATATTTACATATCGCTGGATGGTTTAAAATCCATTTCACAGTACAGTCGTACTTTGGAAGTCGAACGGAATCCGTTCCAGAAGTCCGCTCAGCTTCCAAAACATTCGGAAACCAAAGTGCGGCTTCTGATTGGCTGCAGGAAGCCGAGGAAGCCCCATTGGACGTTCAGGTTCCAAAGAATGTTTGCAAACCTCACTTCCAGGTTTGTGGCGTTCGGGAGCCAAAATGTCTGAGTACCAAGGCGTTCAGGATCCAAGGTACGACTATATGTAGAAGTGTCCTTTCTTTTGCGCTCTCTCTCTCTCTCTGTGTGTGTGTGTACATACACACACACACACACCTGACCAGGGATCGATAGACTTATTTTATTTTTACTTTATATACCGTCTTGCTCCGGTGAGCATAGCTGCCAAGTCTCCCGTATTCCCCGGGAAACCCCCGTTTTTCCAGCTGTTCCCAGCCGGAAAAAAATGGATTTTTTTTGTTTTCCCCCGGTTTATTCTGGTGCGGCGGCCATTTTGGAATTGGGCGGAGCATGCTCAGAAGCAACTTTTGATGCTGCTCTGCCCAGTTCCAAAATGGCTGCAGCGCGACTTTTGGTGCGACGGCCATTTTGGAACTGGGCACAGCAGCATCAAAAGTCACTTCTGAGCATGCTCCGCCCAGTTCCAAAATGGCGGCAGCACTACTTCTGGTCTGCTACTTCCAGTCCGGTCCCTTATTTCTCAGGCTGGAACTTGGCAGGTATTCAATTCAGCTGGAACTGACTGCTGAATTCTGCACCAGCTAAAGTTTCCAAACCATCTTCAACCAAGCATCTGAAGTTGATATGCTTGCTTAATTTGTTTTTAAGGGAAGTCCTCCTTTTACCTTTAAAAATGTCTTCCTGTGCTGACTTTTTTTAAAAAAAAGAAGAAGAAATGTTTTCACTTAAATAAAATAATGACGAACAGCTAACAGGCACGCAGTAGGCAGCCTTCCCACCTTCCTCTGTTTACAGAAAAGTTCAAGGTTTTGGGAAGCAGGAGGCTCCCAGAAAGGCTGCAGAGCGCAGAGCGCCAGAGAGATTATTCGCAGAATGAAGAGACACAAAAGCACCTCAGCTGCCCCAACAGTAAAGTGCCTTCTGTTTTCAACTCTTAAAGGCTGGCTGAAAATTTTTCTACTCTGCAGGCAAGTCATAATACACATTTCCATAATAATTTAGCCGATTTCTGATTTTACCTTTTTTAATGCTTTTTTTTTGGCATGGTTTTATATAGTTGTTGTAAACCACTCTGATTTTCTTTTTTTATGGATATCATAGAGGTATATAAATATTTTTCTTTAAAAATAAATAAGTGCAACAGAAACCTCACACAACACTGATGAGAATTTCGCCGCAATCTCCTCTCCCCTATGGTAATTTTCCATCACAGTTTCTTTTCTCGGTTGATGGGGAATGGTAAAAAAATAAAAAATAAGCAAGAGAAATGTTCGGTCCTGTGCTATTGATAAGGTCGCACCATTTATCAAATGATAGTGTTGCCAGCACACACTTGCTAGATGCCTCTGAGGCGCAGAGAGAAGGGGCTCTGTTTCTTTCAGTTGCCCCCCCCCCACCTTGAAGTCACTCCATCGTTTGCGAGAGAGTTGCTGTGGACAGGTAGCTAGCTCCCTCTCCATGTAGAAGGTGGCTGTCAAACCTCCCCCCCCCCCGCTCAATAGGTTGCTTTCAACAACCCAGAGAGGATTAGTGTCCTTCATTTTGAAGGTCACATTTCTCCACGCTCTGCAGCACATATGCCCTGTTTCAGTTGCCTGGCAACTGTTGTATTTTCTTGGTCACACTGACAAGAGGTATTTGATATAATAAATAATGTCTAGCATAGCATCACCTTCTTTTTTCTGGTTCTTGTCTCTTCCCCTACTGTCACAATTTGTAATCCCAAAGTGGCTTTTGTGACTGCAAAGGATGGGGCTGAAAACTGAGCTCAGAGTATGCAGGTGTGTCCCTCATTTCCTGCCTTCATAATAAACCATTTCTTTTTGCATGGTTTGTCAGCACTGTAAATGCAGAGCACTTCTTCTTCTTCTTCTTCTTCTTTTCTCTCTCTCTCTCTCTCTCTCTCTCTCTTTCTTTCTTTCTCTCTCTCTCTCCAGCCTAGTTGCCATCTGGGACTGAATTCCAGTAACACACACACACACACACACACACATATAGAAGAAAGGAGCCATGAATAAGTGTGAGTCATCTCTGTTGTCAAAAAACACAGCTTTGAAAATTCCTACTATAAATTCCGAGGGCTTTCCCTCTCTTCCGAATTAGCAATCTGCCAAATTATTTACCATGAGATAGAGTCAGCAAACAGCATTGAATTCCACAGTGAGGTGAATAACAATCGTGAAGCCACTGCTGTCGACAATGACTTGCTGTTTCTTGTCACTTCTCCCCACCCCCTTTTAATGTAAGAGTCAGGAGAATAGAGGACAAAATGACATGGTGCAGGTAAATGGTGATTTCTGCCTCTGGAACGGCCATAAAAATACAGTGGCATAATTTTCTCAATAGCAGCACAAGCAAAAGTTTATTGCAACTCTTGTGTGACCCATTTGCATTTTTCTTCTTCTTACATTTATGCCTCACCTTTCTTCCATCGTGGAGCCCAAAGCTACATACCTGCAGTTCCCAGGTGAGTCACCCATCCAGGCACTGACAAGATCCCACCTGCTTCGCCTTAGCAAAGTGATGGCCCCATATGTCTTCAAACCCAGAACCAGAGACTCTACGGCATATTTTGAACATACAGGAAATTCCCAGCCCTGAATCTTGCAGAAGCAGAGACAGGGATGCCAAATTGAATAAAATATTGGGGGGCAAGGTAAGCCCCACACCCCATAATTGATCATTTTATTATTCATACCACACCCATCTGTGGCTGATGGCAATGTCCATCATTTTTTGGGGGGGGGGCTCAAATATTTTATGGGGAGGGCAAAGGGACCTCGGCCCGTAGGAGTTGGCTCCTATGAGTGGAGAGGTTTGACTGGGCCAGAGGAATTGACCCCAGTGGGGATGAAATATTTTTAAAACAAAATCAAAGTGGAATACAAAGAATCATAGAATCATAGAGTTGGATGAGACCACAAGGGCCATCCAGTCCAACCCCCTGCCAAGCAGGAAACACCATCAAAGCATTCTTGACATATGCCTGTCAAGCCTCTGCTTAAAGACCTCCAAAGAAGGAGACTACACCACACTCCTTGGTAACAAATTCCATCGCCGAACAGCTCTTACTGTCAGGAGAGAGAGGAAATCCCTCCCTCTTTTCCGCCCGGATGACATGAGCCCAGCAAGTTGTTGGGAAAGGTGGCTTCAGGCCCAGCTCTAGGTGCAGTCCCGGTGGCACAGGGCACAAGGGCGCTGGGCTGGCGGGGGGCGCTGCACGGCGAAGCCGCACGGAAGCCGTGCTGCGCACTGCGAGGACGGGGGCGCCGGAGAGATTTCCACGCCTCAGCGCCAGGGCGCCCGACCTGCTCGAGACGGCCCTGGGTGGTTTGTACACCTCTCTCCCCTGATATTTGGATTGTTCCACCCATTCCAGATTATCTTATGCAAGATCACAGAATGCAGACGTGGGGAGAAAAAGAAAGGCAAAAATTAAAAAGTGATAGTGCATATTTATTAATCAGATGAAAACAAAGGAAATACGCCCAAGTCTTGCCGGATCCAAAGCCTGCCTTAGAGAGAGATGGGGGAGAAATGCAGCTCTCATTTGCACTTCCAGAAAGAGGATGCAAACTGGAACGCAGCTACCCTTTGAAATCTACACTACTCTGATATTTACAAAGCCGTTCTCTCACAAAAGGATGTGCACGAAAACATGTATATTCGGGGAATGTGTGCTTGAAAATGAAAGCAACTTACAGAAAAACATTAATTAGGGGGAAAACAGCTTCAAAAAAATCGTACATTAGGAGAAACGAGCACTAAACACCTTATGAATGTTAATGAGGAAATTAAAATAAAAAATAAAAATAGAATTACAAACTGAATCAGGAACGAGGCGAACAGAAGATTGGAAGAACAGAGGGAAAGCAAAAGCGGCAGGTTCATTCAACCCTACCTGCTTGTTCCTCAAAGATTTATTTATGTAAAACATTTTTTTTGTAAAACATTTATTAGCCTCTCTTCAGCCACAGCTTCCAGAGCTACAAAATAATACAGTAAACTCCAAGAGATTTGGCGGCCCGTTAAAAAGTTTGGCACAAAGCAAGCACATCCTAAAAAAGCTGTGTGTCTATTAAGGATAAACATAGTAATCTTAGGCCTTTGATTTTCTAATACTACAAGAACTAACCACTCATCAACTGTAGCAGGAAATGGGCATGGATGAAAAGAGGCAAAGTATCCTGCACTTGGTTTTGAGCTGAGCAGCACATTGTTCAGGAGCATCAAGTTAGCTGTTCATTCAGCGGACCCGACATTCGCAAGACCCGTCCTCTAAACTTACCCATATTACCTTGTCCCCCAATTTTCCCATTTTTTAAAAAACAGTTGTTCCTTATACAGTACATACAAAATAACAGGGTGCCTTCTATAAGTCACTGAGAATACAAAGTGGGGTTTGTTTTTTTCAGTTGTAGCTTATAAAACGCTTGCTGACCTAATGCTGCTGGAGACAAGGGTTGCAACAGCTTGTCAGTCAAATTATAAACCAGATCCAAGGGGGAAAGCCGTTTTCCTCCATGGCTGAGGCAGCCTCAGCACTACCCTCTAATATTTGGCATAGGTAAGGTAAAAAGGCAAAGGACCCCTGGACGGTTAAGTCCAGTCAAAGGCGACTATGGGGTTGCGGCACTCATCTCGCTTTCAGGCCAAGGGAGCTGGCGTTTGTCCACAGACAGCTTTCCAGGTCATGTGACCAGCAGGACTAAACTGCTTCCGGCGCAACGTGACGGAAACCAGAGCGCATGGAAACACCATTTACCTTCCCGCCACAGCGGTGCCTATTTATCTACTTGCACTGGTGTGCTTTTGAACTGCTAGGTTGGCAGGCGCTGGGACTGAACAATGGGAGCTCACCCCGTCGCGGGGATTCGAACTGCCGACCTTCCGATCTGCAAGCTGAAGAGGCTCAGTGGTTTAGACCACAGCGCCACCCGCATCCTCAGCACTACCCTCTAATATTTGGTATGGGAGTGTTTTGGTTACTGTATCTATTTGGCTCGTAAATCCAAAAAAAGGTGAAAGATTTTCTGCAATACTATCTTGCTGCGTTTAAAAGTTATGCTGCACATCCCCCCCAAAAAGAAGGTGTGCATTTGACTTCATGGCAAAGGAGGCATTGCTTCCATGTAATAGTGGTCACATTTCAACCCAGTCTCCAAAAGTCTCACGTTATTTATTTCGTTTCGCATGGCAGTCTTGCTACTGCTCACAGCTGATTCCTCGTTCAAAATCACTGAAGCTGTCAGCTGACACTACTGCTCTCCCTCTCATCCAAAAAGTGATGGATGGTTTTTGAATCAGGTTGGGGGATCATTCCTACAATTCCCAAGGAGAGTGATATTTTGAAATGTGATAAAAACTTCACCAGTTGCTTTCTATTCTCGTGAAACCTGCAAATGGGATACATTTTTTTAAAAAAAATAATAAAATAAAATCCAAATTATGTTGCCTCAGGGCAGATACATTTTAAACCTTGCCATTTGCCTTTGATAGTTTTTCATTAGTATTTATTTCGGAAGAGAGCTGCCATTTCATTACCATAGCAACTCAAAGCAGAAACTATAAACGATGCAAATGGCACACACACACTAATGAGTCATTCCATAAAGGTGATGCATTTTAAAGACCACTGAAAATGAGGATCTTTTAGTTAATTTAGTCCAAGAACCAGCGGCGGAGCTTCATGCTCTGCCACCGGTGACGTGGTGCACATTCTGGAGGTAGGGCACGGCGCATGTTTCGGGGCAGGGTGCACCGTGCGCAGTGACGTGGCGCGCATTTTGGGGGCGGGGCCATAGCTGCCAAGTACCCCGTTTTCCCCGGGACACCCCCGTTTTTACTTACCTTTTCCCGGTGGTTCCCCGTATCACTTCATCTCCCGTTTTTCTCCGTTATTTTCTCCTGCTGGCGGCCATTTTTTTCTGATTTGCCCTTCTATGGGCACAAAAAAATGGCAGCCGCCGGCTTCAAAAGTCGCATCTACACATGACCGGAAGTGCGTAGACGCGACTTCCGGTGTCAGCGGCGGCCATTTTTGTGCCCATAGATGGGCGGGGCGACACCGGAAGTTACGTCGACGCAACTTCCGGTGTCACACGGCTGCCGGTCCCGGATTCTGCAGTCCGGGACTTGGAAGGTAAGGGCGGGGCGCATCGTGCACAGTGACGTAGCGCGCGTTTTGGGGCGGGCAGCAGCAATGGTGCCCCTGGGATCACGTCGCTCGGGGTGCACCGCCCCCACCTATCATCCTACGCCCCTGCCAAGAACCCATTTCACACTATGTGAATCAGAAAAATAAAAGATAAGGTGAATAAAATAATTTACAGGTGTTGTAGCTTCATCAGAAACCTCATTCTAAACTATTGGGAGGTTTAGGGAATGGCATACCCAGTACATCTTCTCTGGGAGCCAATATTTACCTCATTAGGATCAATTTTGAAACAATTGATATGTGCTGGTGAAAAGTTTGTGCAATTCTCAACCGTCCAGCCTGGCTATGTTTAGCCTTAACCTCTTCCTAAACCAGGCATGACCAAACTTGACCCTCCAGCTGTTTTGGGACTACAACTCCCATCATCCCTAGCTTACAGAACCGGTGGTCAAGGATGATGGGAATTGTAGTCCCAAAACAGCTGGAGGGCCAAGTTTGGCCAGTCCTAAACCCTCTGATTAGGGATAACAGGAACCAATATTTACATTGTAAGAAAGATGGCTGAACTGATGCCATTTTGTAGAGATCACTTTTCTATATCATAAAATAGTCAATCTGACCATTTTATGCAGGGCTAACTCCAAATGGTGTACATCCCTCCATTAACTTCCACACTGAGCTGTCCTTTGCATCGAATGGGGAAAGTGTAGCATTTTTTGAAGTCGATTTAAATCTGCTTTCTGTGTAAGTTATTTTATTTTTTTAAGTTATGGATTATTATCATAATAAATGATAAAGAACTCTTTTTTTAAAAGCTAAAGAAAAGCAACTGGGAGTCTGTGACACCTAAAAGAAAAACAAACTTATTGTGGCATAAGCTTTCATAATCTAGAGCCCATTTCCACAAAAGCTTATGCCTCAATAAATTTTAGTCTTTTTAATCTTAAAGGTGCCACAACAAGACCCTTTGCTGCAAAAAGACTCACGCAGAGCCACCCTTCTGGAATTTTTATTTTTTATTTTACTGAAAGAATCCATTCGTCTTTGTTTTTGTTTAATTGGGTCCCAACTTCCAAACCACTTTTTTTCCCCAAACACTGTTTACATGAAGAAATGAGAGTTTTGTGACATAACTTGTAATTGCTTTGTAAATGAATACATCAGCTAGAAATAAACATGACTGTTGTCCTCACAGAGTTCCCAATATCATATAGTATTTGACAGAAGAAAAGTATTGCAAACAATTTTATTCATATGGATAATATTTTGAGGGATCATCACTACAAATCTTTGCCCAGGTTTCATTGCTTCACTGAAAGTAACTACACTCAGACCTTGTCAGTATGAATATCTCTTTTCAGTATGAGTATCTCTCTCTCCTTTTTAAGAGGTAACCTGTTTTAAAATGATAGAAGGAACAGCACTGATTCACACACACACACACACCCTGTTCCCTGGCCCACAATAAGCCTTTCTTAAATGTCCGTGGGTAACCTGAATCTCCCTTTAAAAACAGCCAGTGGAAGCCCTTTTTAAAAGAAATTCATTTAACATCCTTAAAATAGGCAAAACAGCAGCACCACCACAAGGTTTTGAATGCTATTTTCCTTTCACCTTTTAACAGTCTGAGGTGCTATTTCTTTCAATATTGCCTTTCTGAAGTATGCAGTGTGTTATGTTCTGATGTGCAAGGCAGATGAATACAGTGGTACCTCTACTTACGAATGTTTCTACTTATGAATGGAGCTCCGTCCGCCATCTTGGATGCGGTTTAGATAGGGTTGCTTCTACTTATGAATTTTTTCTCCCAATGCATTCCTATGGGATTCGACTTACAATTTTTTTCTACTTACAAATGTGTGTTCGGAACGCATTAAATTCGTAAGTAGAGGTACCACTGTAAATGTAAACCTCAAAGAGTGCTCAGCAAATTCAGAAATGTTTAGAAAAGTACATTCCAGCATATAACTTTGGGTAGGCTGGCCTATCTGTTGGAGAGAGAGGTCTGGAAGACAGATCTCTTACTCTCTAATAGCAGAGTTAAGCACAATGGTGATTCCTCCAAACACATTAAAACTTTGTTAGTTTTACATCTGCCCTCATCTATCTTTAAACAAATGTTCCCCACAAAAATACTTAGGCTAAAATAAATCACACACAGCTTTGCAAAAAAAAAAAAGTGAATATTTTACTCACAGAATTTCCAACTTCATTTCCTTACAAAAGGATTATACAATATTTTGAGTAGCAAATGTGCAGGCTATAAAACCTCCTAATTTGGAGTGATAGTTCACCTGCAGCATTTGCCAAGTTGAGAGCCCAATCCACATGGCTCCTTTCTTGTTCCAGGAAGCAGTAAAAGAAGCAGACAGAGAAGGCAGGGAAGCAGGGGCAGCTGAGAGCCTTCCAAGCCACACCCCCTCTGGCAACTTGAGTTCAGGGCTCAGGTTAACCCTTTCATGCATACAAATTTGAGTCAGTAGCTGTATATTGCAACACTATCAGTTTGACAGATGACCTCCTACCTGTTTGGGCACTAGGGAAGCCCATGTAATAGGTGAGGTGAAGCCATTTACTTCAGGTGGTGAATCCACCCCCTGCTCCCCACACACCATGCAGCTGCCAGCCCCTCCAGGGCTTCACCCGCACTGCCAACACAGCCCCATTGCTGTGCATTGTGGTTACACTTGCAATGATGGGGTTGGCAGCAGCATAGGGGCAGGGTGGGAATCCAGATCTGGGAGGAGGCATCATGGCATTCTGCTTACAGAAGCAAGACATCTTGGGCTGGCCTTTTGGGCACTCTCAATAAAATGTCTAGGATCCTTAAATAATTGTTTCTGTTCAGGGACGAAACTTAAAGAAACTTTTAAGTGGAGCCAAAAGCTTGTGAAACATGAGAACTTTAGAAGGACCTGCTCAATTAGGTCAATGGCCCATCTACTTCATTAAGCAGGACCTGAGTGCAAGAGTGCTCGCCCCTCCTGCAGTTTCTATACAGAAGCATACTGCCCATAACTGTGGAGGCAGAGAAGAGCCATCATGGCTAGTAACCATTGATAGCCTTCTCCTCCAATGATCAGGCACCCACACCCCTGGGCAACATCATTTAAAAAGGTAAGTGTCAACAGCATCACCTCTGATGGGAGTGAGCCAGCAGTAAATCACACCAAGCAAGTGAAGTTAACTCTTTATTAGCAAAAACAGCATCTGCACAGGAGTGTCAGGCCAAATGAGCGCAGCAACTAATATCTGGTAGGTCTTGTTCTCATGAAGCAGTTACTGAAACTGAAGCTCCCCACTTCTCCACAGCTGCCCAATTCTCCTCCTCTCCAAGGGTTTTCCCAAGCAATGTGAAACTGTGCCTATGTGAAACTGACTTCTCCTTCACAGTTTTCATGGCTCTCCTGGTTCTGGGAGACAAGAAGGGAGGGGAGCTTGTTGCAGCAGGATGGGGACACACCTGTGCCTCTTCACCAGCTGGACTCTGCCTCTTGACCTCCCTCCTCTCCTGCTTCAGCTTCTGCCTCTGATTCTGAACTTCTCTCTGCCACAGGCTCTCCCAGCTCACTAAGCCCTGTTACATCACCAGCTTCTGATTCCTCCCATTTTTCTCCCTCTTCTCCCTCTGACCACTGGTTCCTCCAACCATTGCTCTGCATCCAACCAGTCTATGACACTACAACCACACAGTCACCAATACCCCCTGCACTCACACACCAGCCATGCCACGGAACTTTGCCAAAACCAACACATCAATGCAAACAAAAAACAAAAAAACCCACCCTTTATTGCAAGTAGGGATGGGAAAGAAATTTGATGTAGGTCTCATTTGAAACCAGGTCTATCCAGCTGGCACTTTTGGAAACAATATGAGAACTGGAACACACTCATCCCTCCAAATTTGCACTTATGTGAATTTTGTGATGCAGTTCACCAACCAAGCTATGTTTACAAAAATGCATGTATTTTTGTGCATAAAATGAATATACTGGTGAAATTAATACACAAAGCTGCATCATTTTAAGGAAAGCTGCTTGCACAAATGGGTACATTAGTCAAAACTGCACACCGTATAAAAATGTCTGTCTGCTGACACTAACTACTCTCTGAGAATACATTTTGTGCTATAAGTCTCAAAAGGGCTGATATTCAAGCTTTTAAAAAAAGGATATGAATACTGCTCAGCCTTTGGGAAGATCTTCTTTGTAAACCTGAAGCTTAATAATAATTCTAAGCACAAACAGCACTTTATTGACTGCATCTACTAATAACAGTTATTAGCACTATTAACATTATCTTTTCAGAGAGATTCTCGCTTGCAAAATATTAATGTCATAAGAAGAGAAGAGCTCACTGGAAGGACAGATCCTGAAGCTGAGGCTCCAATACAGTGGTGCCTCGCAAGATGAAATTAATTCGTTCCGCGAGTCGCTTCGTCTTGCGATAATTTCGTCTTGCGAAGCGCGGTTTGCCACGGCAAAAAGCAAAAAGCCGCCCAAAAAAATACGTCTTGTGAAGCATGGCCATAGAAAACTTCGTCTTGCAAGTCACCAAATACATCGCAAAATGCTTTCGTCTTGCGAGTTTTTCGTTGCGCGAGGCATTTGTCTTGTGAGGTACCACTGTACTTTGGCTACCTCATGAGAAGAGAAGACTCCCTGCAAAAGACCCTGATGTTGGGAAAGATTGAGGGCACAAGGAGAAGGGGACGACAGAGGACGAGGTGGTTGGACAACATGAGGGAGGCAGTGGAAGACAGGAGTGCCTGGCGTGCTCTGGTCTATGGGGTCACGAAGAGTTGGACACAACTAAACGACTAAACAACACGAAGAAGAGAAGAGCAGCTCTATTGGATCATTCCAAAAGCCCATCCAGTATAGCATCCTTTTCTTGCAGTAGCTGACCATGAAAAACCTACAAGCAGTATCTTGAATACAACAGCACCCTTCCCTTTGGTGAGTCCTAGCAACCAATATTCAGAGGCTTACTGCATCCCACAGTGGAGGCAGAGCCGTCATGGCCACTGATAGCTTTATTCTTCATTAAACATCATTTTAAAAAGATGAAGAGAACGGATGTTGATGCTGCTATATATGATTGAGAAGACCTTGGGCCTTAACAGAGCTTTATATCCTAGAAGAACCTGTATTAATATTATTGTTTGCTTTGGCAAACACTCCCGGCTTATTAGTTTTAATAACTGAGGCTGCAGTTACCTGGGCCTTACTGAATTCAACAGGACTTACTTCTGTGAGTCTGTTAAAAATCAGACTTAGAGAATGTTTTATTTATAAATACTAACATTACTTTAGAGACCGAGGGAAGATATGTCAACACGGCTATTATTTCTGGGAAGATTTCCCATCTATATGTACTAACAAGTGTTTTATTGACTGCTAATGAACTTGGATCACCAATGGTTCATGAGCTTCATTCATCTCGGCTGTCAGTCCTGGGGGACATGCTTCCTACCTTGCTAGCCTCTTTCCACCTGGCCTGGGAGAACAGGGCCGTGACTGACTCCAGCTACAAAAGCTGAGGCTGCTGTAGAAGCCAGAGACCATCTTGGTTTGAAGACCTCCTCCTTGCCTTGCTGGCCGTTTTTCTGCCAGGGCCCTGACTGACTCCTGCTGTGAAAACGGAGGTTGTGCCTAACAAACTTGGATTGGGGTATTGTTTAGGGGTGTTTGCTGCTGTTATTGATTTTAATTTTTTTATATCTTTCTTTTTAGATATTATTATTTATGTGGAAATTGTTCGGTTTGGTTGTGTACTTTTTGATTTGGCTTATTTATAGTTTATGACCACTTTCATTTGTAATTATGTAAATCTCTTCATGTTGTAAGCTGCCTTGAGCATGGTTTTAACTTTGGAATGGCAGCTTGCAGATAAAACAATGGTGATGATTCAGGTGGTTCGTAACAGGTCTGTAAAAATACAGTTAAAATTATGCTTCATCTAGTACAGTGCATTACAATTGCTCATCAAGTATAAAAAATCATCAAGTTATCCACAAATTCCCTCAGCCATTATCATCCATAAGGTGAGGTTGGGAACCACTGTACAATACTACCTTTTACTTTGGGACATGAAGAAAGGTCATTGAGTTGCCTGCTGTGACCAGTTTGCTAGGCACTGTGGATGAAATTGCTCAGATCTGTTCTTTTTGATGCTACAGTTGGAATAGAATCAGTTATGTAAGTTGGGTGATTGCCTGCTCTGTTGTTTTGGGCATCTTTCACTTGGTGCATCCCAAGGATTCTTGAACAAGTGAAGCAAATCATGAGTGTTTAGCACAGACATCCCCAAACTGCGGCCCTCCAGATGTTTTGGCCTACAACTCCCATGATCCCTAGCTAACAGGAAAAGTGGTCGGGAAAGATGGGAACTGTAGTCCAAAACATCTGGAGGGCCAAAGTTTGGGGATGCCTGGTTTAAGACCTTTATTGGAAAAAGCCACCTCTGATTCCTACCATATTAGACAACGTCCAAGCACTCTCCAACATTCCATTCCTGATCAAGGTTCTCAAATGCACAGCTTTGTGACTTATGTCCAGAGAGTCCTTCTGTATGAGGTATCTGGATCCACTTCCAACTTCAAGCCTGATTGCGGTACAGAATTAGCCTTGCAGTGTGACCAACACCAGAAACTAGAGTTGGTTAGTGTGTCCCTGTTGGTTCTGCTGGATCTCTCTAAAGCTTTTCATGGCACCAACCATGGTATTCTTTGGGGAAACCTGGGTAGGATGAGGGGCACCATTTTACACTGGTTCTGGTCATTCCTGCAAGGTGACTCCAAAAAAGTGGTGCTGGGGGGGGGAGGGGGAGAACCAGCTGGAAAAGAACCGTCCCTTCCTTCCTTCCGTACCCTGGAGGCTTTCGGTGGCAGGGAGAGTTCTGGGGTGTGGGGGGAAGGAGGGGAATGGAAGGAGATATATAAGTAAACAAATAAAAAATTTATTGATAATCTGATTAATTGGCTAAATGGACAATTTTAAATTAAATGAGATTAGAATGGTTGGTAAATAGTGAAAACTGTAAAGATGGAGCTGGTAAATGAAAATCAGCAAAGGGGGGTGGGTCTGGGGAAGCCCAAGAGACAATGTTTAGGAAATTAGATAAGGTTTAAATTTTTGATGTTGTGTGCTTTGTTTTTATTTTTATCATATTTTTTTAAGCTGTGGTTTCTTTCTGTTTTTTGTCATCATTTTTATTTTATTCTTTCTTTTATGTGTATGGTTTTTGTTATTATGTAAAATCTTACTATGTAAAATCAATAAAAATTAATTTTTTAAAAAAAGTGGTGCTGGGAGTCTACCGTTCAACACCTAGTCCATTGACCTGTGATGTCCCACAAGGGTCTATCTTGTTCCCCATGCTGTTTAAGGCCTTCATGACACCCCTAGAGGAGCCACCAATATGTGGATAGCTTCCAACTCTCTTTCCCATCCATTTCCAAGAAGATTAGAAGAGTACTAAATCAGTGCATGGCAGTGGTAATGGACTGGATGACAGCAGATAAATTAATCAAGGCAAGACAGAGGTCAGTGGAACTGCTGATTGTGGGCTATGAAAGGAGCCACAGGGACTCGGGGTTGCTGGGAGAGATTAGATCTTGACAGTGGAGTTGTAGCTTTTCTATCCTTACAGCATTCTTACTTAGCAATTCGAAGAGAGGAAGAGGGGCCAAAAAGAGGTATTGTATTTGGGCAGAGATGAATTTCTCATTATTGATTTGAACTAACCAGCCAATTATTTGCCTGTATTGCTAGCAACACGAGATACATTGGCCATTATTACATTCCATGAGCTACACTTTCTCTTATTTAAACCGTCTTTCACCTCTAGTATCTGACAGCCTGGCATGCCATCCATACAAAGGACTAAACTCCTCCCGCTGATGAATTGAGATAAATCTGTTTTATTTTTCAATCTATTGTAGTAATCCTTTTTACATCAGCACCTCTGCCAAAATATGTAATTTATATGCAAGGGCACACTTAGGAGATATATTAGATGAGGATGAACATTTCAACCACAGGTAACAAAGACAAGCAAGGGCTAGATTTCTTTACCTCTTAAGGAAATTTTTAAGCTTATATTGAATAAAAACAACAAGGGGAATAAACCGGAAAAAAATGAACATTCCATAACTAGCAGGACTCGAGTTCAAAAGCAGAAGAATGAATTGTGCATGTTAATGAACATTACAAGGTTCTGCTTTAGTTGTGATGCCACCCCCATTCTCTGAAAAGGTTCCATGTCGAAAGTGAGAAGAATAGTTTGGTGAGAGAGACTTTGAATGGGGGAAGGATAGAGCAAGAATGTAGAGATGCCATGCAATAGTCAACATGAGCTTGACATTGTGGTTTTATACAGCATCATCCATGCATCTAGTACTTACTGATTCATAAGAAAAACACAGGCAGCCTTTTGCCCTGCAGACCATAAATTCTACATTTCAACACTTGTTTGTATGCTGCCTTTCCATAGTTCAAACCATGCTCAAGGCAGCTTACAACATGAAAAACCCCACATAATTACACATAACAGAAGTAAAGGGAAAGGGAAAGGGACCCCTGACCATTAGGTCCAGTCGTGACCGACTCTGGGGTTGTGGTGCTCATCTCGCATTATTGGCCGAGGGAGCCGGCATACAGCTGCCAGGTCATGTGGCCACGTATTGCTCTGCTTTCCTTTGGACCCCATCCACAAGACCAAGAGTGTGGTCTTGTTGTCTGGGCAGCCCAGGACCTCTATACACACTGCCGGGGCTTGCACCCCGGGGAGGTCACTTTGGTGCTGCTAACATAGCAGTTTGACTTCACTCCTGGAGGCACACTCCATTGTCTCTCGAGACATGGATGCCAACAACAACAGCAACTAAGGGATTTCCAAGGACAAATAGGAGCAAGCTCTTCCTATGGTAGATGCTACGTTTTGCCAATATGGAAACCTTTGTGGGTCAAATAATCAGTCCTGAGTGTGACCTGCCTTACAGGCCTTTTCCACCTGGCCTGGGAGGGTGGGGCCCTGACTGACTGCAGCTACAAAGGATCAGGCTGCTGTACAGACACTTAGACTGGGGTATTGTTTAGGGGGGTGGGTTGTTGTTGTGGAATTTGTTGCTGTTATTGATATTAATTTTTTGTATCTTCATTTTAGATCTTATAATTGATGTGGAAATGGTGCAATTTCATGGTGTACTTTTTGACTTTTGCTTATTGTTTATGACTATTTCTGTTACAGGGGACGCGGGTGGCACTGTGGGTTAAACCGCAGAGCCTAGGGCTTGCCGATCAGGTTGGCGGTTCAAATCCCTGCGACGGGGTGAGCTCCCGTTGCTCGGTCCCAGCTCCTGCCAACCTAGCAGTTCAAAAGCACATCTAAGTGCAAGTAGATAAATAGATACCGCTACAGTGGGAAGGTAAACAGCGTTTTGTGTGCTGCTCCAGAAGCGGCTTTGTCATGCTGGGCACATGACCTGGAAGCTGTACGCCGGCTCCCTCGGCCAATAATGCGAGATGAGCGCCGCAACCCCAGAGTCTGTCACGACTGGGCCTAATGGTCAGGGGTCCCTTTACCTTTTAGCCCATATATTATGGACATGTAGAAAGACAGCAGGGAGAGGGCAAAAAAAAATGTGTTATAATAATAATGGGCAATTTCAGCTACCCTCCCATCAACTGGGCAAGCTTCTGTCCGGACCAAATTTGTTGATACAATAAATGACTGTGCCTTGGTCCAACATAGAGCTTAATCCTGAGTGGTGCCCAGAACCTTGGTGCAAGATGTAAGTGTTGTTGCACTGACCGGAAAGAGCAGCCACAGTCCTATGAGTGTCAAGTGGAACGTTTGCCCAGGAAGTCCAGTACTCTCACATTTGATGGCCTACCTTCCCAGGTTGATGAGCCTCATCTGCCCCTCACTTCCCTCTGCAACACAGGCAGTTGCCTTCTTGACCACTGGACCCACTATTGGTCTTGTCAACTCATCCTCTGGAGCCTGTCTTTGCATGCAGGGGAAGTCCTTAACTCACTGAGGGTTTGAGACCCATTGGCTATCCTCACCTGGTTTAGCTGGCCAGTTGAAGCTGTTTCCCAGGGTGTGGCCGCTGTTGCATGCTGACAGCTTCTAGGAGCCACAAGTGAGAGCTGAGTGCAGGGTTGGACCAAAGGTGGACAGACTACCCCAGAAGGAGCTTGATGTGTCCCCCACCAGAGCTACTACCCCTCCCCTAACACCCCATACACCCTTAGTAACACAGAGCTAATCAGCGGTGAACAATGATGCTCTGATTTTATATTGGGAAAGAGTGATGATTTGCATTGTTCTCGAAACTGGCGGTGAAACGCATCAACCGAAGAACCAATTTCAGGAGATTAAAACAACCAGCAGTGTGACTGGGCTTTTATACGTCTTCTTTATCTGGTATTTCTGAGCCCTCTGCCGATTCACGCTGGTGACAAAGACAAGCAGCTTTAATTAACTCATTAAACTTAAGCTTGGTCTAATTATCGGCTTCCAATAGTTGAATCTGTTATTTTGGACTCAGATGCGCTCTGTTTGATTATTCCTTTGATAACTTTTGACAAATACATCCCCGTTGAAGTGGAAGGGCTGCTTCCCTGTACAAGCTGCAGGAAAGCAACGTAGCTCTCTAATGTCAAGTGGCATAAAGGAAGGCTACAACATCTGCTCCCACGCCTATGGAACTGAGAGTAGACATTGTTGATGCTGGGGAGCCATTGTGAAGAGGGACATAGAAAGCGGAAGTGCACTTGCAGCAGTAACAGCCATTCAGCTCCAGAAGGACAATGGAGCCCTGTGGAAAAGCCACAGCTTGCTTTCATTCTTAGCCTTCCCGCAGATGTTTTGTCACATCTCTTGACATGAATACACCAGGGACCATCGGACTGTGGGGTTAGTGTACTGTTCAATAGCCTCCACTGCATTTTCCTTTTGATTAACCACTGGTTATTTTTCCAAAGATGCAGAATTAAACAAAGTGCTTGACAGGCTAGCAAGAAGTCCGTGTTTATTTTGTGTCGTAACAATTTCATTCACTGCTGGAAGTGCAATATATAAAAAGATAACAAAAGGAGACGAGGGGTTTCCTAATGTTCTATCGCATTATTGGGCAATGAAATTGGTAGCATTTGCTGAATTGTTTCTCTCATAAGTTGGTGGACACAGAAGGAAATAGTTCCATACAGGGATTCAAAAAGCTTAGCTGAAGGAAAACTGACTTTCAAGACAGACGGGTGTCAACAATGATCCCAGAATAGTGTTACGTTATGTAAAGGACTTGACTAATGAAACTAATCTTGAAATTGTTGTGGGCCTACTTCTGACTGCTAATATACCATACTTTTCTGTGTATAACATGCCCCCATGTATAAGATGCCCCTATTTGGGGGGACTAAAAATTAAGAAAATGGGGGAAGATTGCACAAAGTTGTTGAGCTTTTTTTTAAGGGAGATTGCCCAAATTCACTCACCCGCCTGGCCGACGCTAACACTCACGCACTCCTAATGTCTGTCCCCTCGCCAGCAAAAGCAGCCTATTGCCCGCCCAATTGCCACAGCAACACCCAATCAACACCACCCCTGGCCGCATACACCAATTACACGCTGCAGACCATCTCCGGCTCACAGTATCAACCAATCCCACATCATCCCTAGGCACTACCCATGTATAAGACGACCCACAATTTTAAACTTACTTTTCCAGTTAAAAACATAGTCTTATACAGACATCCCCAAACTTCGGCCCTCCAGAAGTTTTGGACTACAATTCCCATAATCCCTGACCACTGGTCCTCTTAGCTAGCGATCATGGGAGTTGTAGGCCAAAACATCTGGAGGGCCGCAGTTTGGGGATGCCTGGTCTTATACATGGAAAAGTACGGTACGTATGGCAGCAAACTGTATGTGAAGAGCTTCCCTCTTGATACCTGAATGGTACAGGAGAATATGGAACGCTGCCATTTTATCCAGATTTTGTTGTTGTTGTTGTTGTTGTTTAGTCGTTTAGTCGTGTCCGACTCTTCATGACCCCATGGACCAGAGCACGCCAGGCACTCCTGTCTTCCCCTGCCTCCCACAGTTTGGTCAACCTCATGTTGGTAGATTTACTTGCTATAAAAGAATGCTTGGTAGACAGTAGACAAACACGTTTATTGAAATATTAGTTTTATTCACAGTATTTTGGAATGGTAACTACCGGGACATTTTCTTTATTATAGAAGAATCATTGCTTACTGCTCTACTTTTTGTGAAAGAGCGTATCATGTAGATGTTGCTGACTTTGAAAATGTGTATAATTGGGTTTTGAGCATTATGAAAGCAATTGTCCCCAAATGAAATCCACAGAATACGGCATATCTGCCCTAGTGACTCCTAAAGCAATGGAGCTGGCCTGAAGCTACTCTCCGGTGACCAACAACATGCAGAACACTTCCCTCTTAGAGACTCTTGTTCTTTACTGTTCACATTTGTCATGGAATTCTACTCAATATTGATCCAGAGCAGTTTCCAATGTATAGTTAGCAGAGTAAAAACTTAAACACGTTGCAGAATCCCCAATAAATAGACCAGAGGCAATCATATTTAATCCAGCAGAGCTTTACGGCTACTGAAGGCAAATAAGCATAATGGTCACAAACCCAATACATTCAGGATTGGAACCATCCGTAAGAAATCTAATTGCAGCAGACTTAACTTACAATAACTTATAATAACTCTGAAACCTTAACACTAAGCATACTATATACATAACAGCACAGCAGAAGGAAGATAGATAGATAGATAGATAGATAGATAGATAGATAGATAGATAGATAGATAGATGATAGATAGATGATAGATAGAGTGAAACCCAGGCTCCTTCTGGCCTTTTACAGCCATCATGACATTGACAGAAGAGATAAGAGAACCAGTTTAAGCCAGCTGTATTCAGCTTCTCAGAAGGAATAAGCCAAACATCATGAACCTACTGCTTGCTTCTTTCACACAGAGAAGCTTCCAGAACCCTCTTGAATTAATTAGAATAGGAAATATCTCTACACATCAGATTAATACTTCCTGCACTAAGAAATGCAAACTGACAATATTATGTACTTGCTTGCTTCCCTGCATACCTTGCTTCCCTGCATACCTGCCAAGTCTCTCGCGGAGAAATCCGGGATCGACAGCCACACAGAAGTGTGTAGACGCAGCTTCCGGTGTCACTTTGCCCATCTATGAGCACCAGAAAATGGCCGGCGCTGGAAGTCACGTCTACGCATGTCCAGAAGTGCGTAGACGCAACTTCCGGTGTCAGTGCCGGCCATTTCCGGTGCCCATAGATGGACAAAGCGACACCGGAAGCTGCGTCTACACACTTCCGGACATGTGTAGACGCGACTTCCGGCACCGGCCATTTTCTGGTGCCCATAGATGGGCAAAGCGGCACCAGAAAAATGGCCGTCGACAGGAACCAAAATAAGGGAAATTAACGGGAGAGGAGCTGGAATGGAAGACCTCTGGGAAAGAGTAAGGAAAACCGGGGTTTCCCGGGAAATACGGGGTACTTGGCAGCTATGCTTCCCTGCATGGAGGATAGAGAAGGGTGGGTGTGCATTCAAAAAGTAGACCACTGTGCAATGTTAAAATGCACATTCATTGCATCGCCCACTTTCCACCCTGGCCCTGCCCCCCTCTGGCATATGGCCCCCAGAATGTTGCTCAAAAGGAATGTGGCCCTCGGACCAAAATAAATTTCACCACCCATTATATATTACGTCGTGTGTATTTTTTTTCCTGTAAGCCGTTACTGTCATAATCTGTGCAACATGCCTGTAGAACTATAAAAGTCATCCTTAGCTTTTGATAAGAAATAAACTTTGTATTTGTTTAGTGCTTTTAGCCATTCCAGCTGCTTTGCATATCTTGTTTTATAATAATCTGTATGGTAGGTCAGTTATTCTACTCACATTGTAGACAGGGCATGTGCAAGATCACTTAAAGATCTTGTGGCAGCAGTGAAATATAATTTCCTGATTTGTAACTCACAGAACAATCCTTTACACACACAAAAATACTAAGAAGAGATTACTGAAGCTTTTTCATGATGCAGTAAGATAAAAGAAAATAATATAAAGAAAATAAGGAAAAAGAAAATGCAGCATCCTCTCCCAAATGTATTTCTTAACCCTTGTCTCACTCACACAGAAAGTAGAGAACCCTCCCTGCTCTCACCTGGCAGGTTTCCTTTCTTCTCTCATGCTGGAAGGTCTATACTTTTACCGTGTGAGTTATATATTTAAACTACCTATAGATTTGAAAGGCCACATGTTGCATCCGTAATCTTGAAGACTTTTTGCTTTTGCCTTTATGAGGTCAGGAAACTGAAAAATACAGGCCAGAATGATGTCTGAAAAGCAGAAAAAAACCAAATGAATATAAAGACCGGAGTGAAGTTTTCATGGATAGACAGTTTGGGATGAGGGCGGTGTTGCATTAAAAATAGGATGTAACTAAATATACTGCAGTTCCGTCCTGCTGGCTAAAAATGGGGACATTTATGGGAAGTACCTGTGCAATTAACTCCACTCACAGCATTCTGCTATTTCCTATATCACTTGTAATTGCTTTGATAATGAATCAGAACATGGCAAGAAAATCCTTCCAGCTCTTATCAGGGGGAACAATTAATATATAGAAGGATTTGTCATAGACATGCATATCTTATATGTAAAGGATGTTGGGGAGATGTCAGGAACAAGACATATGTCAAAGCTGTAGCAGGTACTTTATAAACAATGGGGAAGAGTCAAGAGGGGGAGACAGAGGTGATTGAAAGCTGGAAGTGAAGTCAAAGCCTTAGGGAGGGGTGGTGAAGTCAAACCACATTGTTTTTTGCTGTGTTAACAGCACTGAAGTGACTTCTCTGGGGCCCAAGGCTGGGCAGTGTATATGGAGGTCCTGGGTTGCCCAAGTGACAAGACCAAACTCTCAGCTAGGGTTGCCAGACTCAGTAGTGGACAGGACTTCTGTGCCTTTAATTGCCCTGCTCTCTTTTGAGTCTGGAAACCTTAAAGAGAAACCAGCAGACCCTTTGCTTGGAAATTAAACAAAGGTTCTTCATAGTATGGAAAGCAATATTTACCTAGAATCATTCCTTCTTTCTTTTCAGTGTATTTCAGCTGGGAATCTTCCTGCTTCTCTGTGTTAGAAAGGAAAACCGTTTAATGCAAGCTTAGATGAGAGGTGGCGCTGTGGGTTAAACCACAGAGTCTACGGCTCGCCGATCAGAAGGTCGGCAGTTCAAATCCCCACAACGGGGTGAGCTCCCGTTGCTCGGTCCTGGCTCCTGCCAACCTAGCAGTTCGAAAACATGTCAAAGTGCAAGTAGATAAATAGGTACCGCTCCAGTGGGAAGGTAAACGGTGTTTCCGTGTGCTGCTCTGGTTTGCCAGAAGCGGCTTTGTCATGCTGGCCACATGACCCGGAAGCTGTATGCCGGCTCCCTCGGCCAATAATGTGAGATGAGTGCCGCAACCCCAGAGTCGGTCACGACTGGACCTAATGGTCCTTTACTTTAAGGGTTAGATGGACTTTATAACTACATTAAATGATTAAATCCACTCCAAAACTGAATCATTATTCATTGGTCCTCTCCATGATTTGTACCACATTAATTTGCCCAGAAACGCTTTAAAGTTAATGTTATTATGGCTATAAGTGAGGACTGCTGGCTGGGAGTGTTGAGAGCTGTATTCCAACAAGATCTGGAGGGCATTACATTGAATACCAGATATAGAGGACCAGAAAATGGCATTTTCCACCACTGATTCTCACAGGCAACTTCATTACTGCAGCATTTGTTTTACTGCATTCGTAGAAAACTGTCCAAGGTTGTGTTTTTCTTGTAGAGATGCGAGAAATTAAAATATCCCCACCCGCCCAAAAACGTTTTCTGAGGTTTGACTTGGTTCTAATCTAAGTTACCTTTAGATTTTAAATACTGCATCACACTTGCAAGGGGTAGCCATTTCCCAACATTCAGCTTCACAATATCAGGAATCCAGGAAGAAACAGATGACAAATTCATTCCTGAAAGACAGAAATTAAAAAGAATGAGATAGGTCTCAGCTAACTCTCCATGGTTTTTGTTTGGTTTTTCTGCAACACAATTTGTTCTTTTAAATGGGTATACCAACTTGACATAAATCGTTTTAACATTTAAAATTTTTAAAAACCCTGAAAGGTTGTTAACCAATTTGAATTTAGGTAATTAGTACTTCAAGGTGTTATTTCAAGCATTTTAACTACAATTAATTTCAAAGGGAGAGTTTTAAGCATTTACTCAACACTTTTCCTGCTTCTCACTCAGGTTCCTTTCATCAACCATCCACTACCTTCATGTGTGTGTAATCCTTGGACTCCAAAAGCAGCCCAGAGCAAAGAGAGAGAAGAGAGAAGAGAGAAGAGAGAAGAGAGAAGAGAAGAGAAGAGAAGAGAAAGAGAGAGAGAGAGAGAGAGAGAGAGAGAGAGAGAGAGAGAGAGAGAGAGAGAGAGAGAGAGAGAAAGGACTTCTGATTTTCCATCTTTCAGCTACATAAAATATTTTGTTTTTAATATGCACTCTAGAATGACATCCAACTGATCTACTTTCTGTTAGGCACTATTTCCCAATCTTCCAACCCAAATGTCTTGAATTAATTCCTTTTCACACAGAAAGTTCGAATGGTATTTCTCTAATTAATGGGTAAGCAAACTAAGGCCCGGGGGTCAGATCCGGCCCAATCGCCTTCTCAATCCGGCCCGTAGACGTTCCGGGAATCAGCGTGTTTTTACATGAGTAGAATGTGTGCTTTTATTTAAAATGCATCTCTGGGTTATTTGTGGGGCATAGGAATTCGTTCATCCCCCCCAAAAAAATAAAATAGTCCGGCCCCCCACAAGGTCTGAGGGACAGTGGACCGGCCCCCTGCTGAAAAAGTTTGCTGACCCCTGTTTTAATTATTGTTATTAATAAATGTCAGTGAAGTGTTGCTGTTTTTCTAATCAGACATATCAACTTTGTCTTCAATAATAGCAACTCTGATTTCTCTTCAGATCGTATCTTTTTTTTTCACTTTACTCATGACACAATCCTATGCAGTCCACTCAGAAGTCCCACTGCATTCAACACAACTTACTCCCTCGTAAGGGTGTGTGAAATTGCAACTTCGGTCCCATTTCACCATGCTGCCTTTTCTCCTAACAGCAACAATGAGCCCCTTCCATTTTCCCACAGTTCTCAGTAGAGTGCAACTTTCGGTTAAGGAAATACAAAGTATCTATTATGATTGTTTTAGTTGTGTGAGAACAGGAGGTCAACTATTTCAAAGGCTTTCCTCCTGTCTCATCATTCTTCATAGGGGTTACTGCAAATGTGTATCACTCGCAGACGCAGCAGGTGATGACTTCTTAATTTCAGTTGCATTTGCTGAGGGCTTGAGGGAGAAGTGACCTGCGACCTTATTACAGTGAGGTCTGGTGAGGAGGGAAACTGTAATTGTAGTGTAATAAAGCACATCCGGACCCTGTTTAAATGGCAGAATTTGCATTTAAATGGGAGATACAAAATGAAAACATGTAAATACTTGATAGGTGCAATTTTTGATTTACAGCTTGTCTAGCCAAGGTGAAACTGTTTCCGGTCCAGAGCAACTTGTGAAAAAAAAACACCAACTATCCATTTTAAACCATAAAACTTTGAAGAGCTTTTCTTTTTCAGATGTTAGGACACTCAATTCAATTGGTACATTATCTGGAGCGCCACCCCCCCTCAAAAAAAAACCCATTTCTGATACAAAAATAAATAATGGATATGGGCTATCTATGTTGTCTCTGACTATTAATCAGATTCTCTCTCTGGGAGTTGAACTAGCTTAATTTCAAGGCACAGGCACTGCAATGCTATATGATGTATTTTAGGCAGAAACAGACCATTTCAATTGACCTTTGGACTTTTCAAAACAACGGTTAAGTCTTTTAAATCTTTTTTTAAAAAACAACAACATATTGATTCGTATGCTGTTGGTGGATTCTTGTCGTTGTCTTGTTGGGCTGTGATATGTGATATAAGGGAGCCATACTGGGGTGAAGGTGTCTTCTTCTATTTGTGTCAGTTTCAGTTTGTTGATTAGTGGTTTTTTCTAAGAAGGCTGTTTCCCATACTATTTGGTACCATTGGTCTATAATTACTCCCGACAGGTCTCTCCAGTATCTGGCTAGGATGTTTCTGGCCGCTGAGAATAGGTGGGTTATGAGGTCTTTATGATGTGAATGGGCATTATTATCTTGGAAGATGTTTAGTAGGGCCAGTTCTGGGGTGACTTCTAATACTTGCTTACTTATTTTGCATATTTCTTGTATGATTGTTGTCCGGAATAGTTGGATTTGGGGGCATTCCCACCACATGTGGAGGTATGTGCCTGTGGAGGTGCACACTCTCCAGCATTTTGGCGAGGTTCCAGCCAGACAGTTTACAGAAGACAGCAACATCTTTCCCGCAAAGCACTCTCGCAGCAGAGATCCAACACAGAAATGGTAGGTTCCAGTCAGACCAGACATTATTATTACCAACACAAGAACAGATACACCCTCCTTTGTGAGGAGTCATTTGCCTCTGACCCACACCTCACAAGCAGTGGCGTAGCGTGGGTTGCCAGTGCTCAGGGCCACGCAAAAGGGGTGGGTGGAAGGGAAGGACGTGGATGGAGTATGTATGCAGATTGAACTGCCTAACGGTGTCCGCATCATCCAGCTGCAGAGATAAGAAGAGACTTTCTGTCGTCTGGTGTCAGGACGCTGTCAGCGGCACCTGGCTGGTTGCCCAGGAAAGTATAAAGATGAGGAAAAGTTTCTTATAGTCCTTTTTTATTGCAAACTTTACAGAGAGAGGATATAGAACCCAGCCTTTTGGATAATGCTGTTGTCCAGAGTGAATCTCCACTCCCTCTTCTCTCCCTCTTCCTCATTCGTCATCATCATCACCTCCTCTATGGGTGCCGCTAAGTGGCCTCTGTCTTCGAGCTCCTTGCTCTCCTACTTTTAAGACTCACTGGGTTCTGGAGATGGTGGGTCTGGAATGCTTTCTAGCAGGGGCGTAGCCAGGATAAACATTAGGGGGCAAGGGGCGGGGGCAAGGCACGGGGGAGGGGCCACAGTGGGGCAAGGAAAGCTATGGTCGTTCAGGGGCAAGGGGGCGCCAGGATCAGCCTGAAATCAGGCTGCTCCGACCCCCTCCGACCCCTCCGAAACCGGCAGGGGCGAGGGGGCACCAGGATCAGCCCAAAATCAGGCTGCTCCGACCCCCTCCTCCCCCTCCGCAACCGGCAGGGGCGAGGGGGCGCCAGGATCAGCCCAAAATCGGGCTGCTCTGACCCCCTCCTCTCCCTCCGCGATCGCCGGGGCAGGTGGAGGGAAAGTGGCTTTCCCTCCGCCCACCCCACAGCCAGCAAGGGAGAAGGGAGATGTCCCTTCTAGCCAGCTGGCTGTGGGGCGAGTGGAGGGAAAGCCAGCCAAACGCTTTGCACAGCTCTGGGGCTTTCCCTCCACCCGCCCCACAGCCAGCCAGGGAGAAGGGAGACGGCACCGGGCGGTGGTGGGCAGCGGGGCAGGCTGGCCAGCGGCCCTGCTTCTAGGGGGGCAATTGCCCCCTCCTGCCCCCCTGCCTATGCCCATGCTTTCTAGTGATGTGTCAGCCAGCTGCTGTTCTGGCTCTGCCTGCTCCTCCTCTCCCATGATTTCCCAACTCTTCCCCTCATCTGCTTCTGAGCTGTGACCTCCCGCAAACCACTCCTCCCTGGAACGGTCAGGATGAGGAGACGGTCTCCATCATTCCTCCTCCTCTGCCCTGCCCCTGACATCTGGAGAGGTCACTTCCTGGTTCGCATGGAGAAGCCATTTTCAATGGAGCCCAGCAATGGAAGCACACAGCTGTATTGAGGCAGCACCTGGTGTTGAAATTTTGTGCCCCCTAACAATTTTGCACCTGGGGCAACTGCCCTATGGCCCCTCCTGCGGCTCCTTGAACTTGTGACTTTGACTGCACTCAACTAACGATATCTTGGTTTTTTCTCTGCGAGGATAAACTTACACACTCCAACATGTTGTTGAGGTCCATCGAGGGATGTAAACATTTGGGAACAGGAGCCTCTAGAGTGAGTGAATGAATGCTGCCAATTGCATGGAAATTATCGGGCATGGAAGCAGCCGCAGTGACAATGAATCAGACATATAACTATTCAGTTCATCGGGAAGTTAGTAGGGAATTAAGAAACGACAATTATCACATTAAATTGCAACACTTATCCTTAACCCTAATGTTCGGATATCAGGGTGTTTCCATCTCAGGAGCGGTTTTTCATTATCAAACTGTCAAGGAGTAGGAAGCTGTCGTCTTGTAGGCTGTTACATTTTACGGGAAACTAATGCAAGCTTTTGCAGTAAATGAATATTTTTCTCTCTGTTACCTCTTAAGACATCTGAATAGACATTTCCTCAGCTTTTCTTCTCTGCTAGAAAATTATGGTGGTGATTAATTTTGTTGGTGAAATTATATCTGTTCCCACAGCAACCAGCTGGGATGTCACAAACTAAAATTATAACTATATGAAGAAAACCAGTGGTGAGATCCTTGTGCTAAACTTCCTATTAATGGAAGAGAAATGAAAGTCCATTTCTCATTAAATATCTGTTCTAAGCTGAATGCCTTTTTTATTATTACCTTCAGTGGCTGAAGCCTTCAGATCTGATTGTCATACCTTTCATAGAGCATGTTAAAACACATGGACAGAAACTTTATCTTGGACATTTCTTCAACTTACTATGAGTTAATCCCTGAACTTGTCCTAGAATAAAGGACCTCATGCTTTTGCTTGCGTTAAAATGGGGTGGAGAATGTTGCCTGTTTGTACTTGAACCTTCCTTGGAAGTGTTATTAGTGCCTCTTATTTGCTATTTTGATGCATCACAATTCTTTGCAATTTTTTTATTCTTCTATAGGGCTCGAAATTTTCAAAACAGAAATATACAGGAGAGAAGTGGGGGTGGATCTTCCCACAGAGGGACCATGTCAGTGGTGTTTTGTTTTTTTGTTCTTTTTATTATGTGTTTTATCTTGTATATTTAGGCTGCGAACCACCCTGAAATCTTCGGGTGAAGGGCAGTATACAAATTTAATAAGAAAAAAATAAACCTCATTAAAGAGTGGTTGGGTCATTTTTTTTCTAACACATTCCCCTCTTTCAATACAAAAACATTGCCTCCAACAAGCAATATCAGTATTCCCTTTTATGGGGCAGATCAATTGTGGTTGGCTGGGACTGCTGTAAACCAATCTGTGATCTTCGGGTGAAGGGCAGTATGTAAATTTAAATAACAACAACAACAACAACAACAACAACAACAACAACAACAACAACAACAACAGTGGGTGTTAGCAAATCCCAGAAGCAGAAATCAAATTTGCATCCTGGCTCCATTTTGCAATAAGCAGTGCTCTTTCCTTTAATAACGCCCAACATTTCTCTGATGAAAATAGGAATGTCCTATTGCCCCAGCTACTCTGGACAGCTTCCAACATATTTAAAAACTAATAAAACATTAAATAGTAAAAAAAAAAAACTTGCCTATACAGGGCTGCCTTCAGATATCTTCTGAAGGTTGTCTAGTTACTCATCTCCTTGGGTCGGGGGTCACATAACTCCATACCCTCCAACATTTCTGTAATGAAAATAGGGGCGTCCTAAAGAAAAGTGGGGCCTTCTGGGATCAAATCAGGAACCGGGGCAGCTTCTGTCCTTGGAAAAAAAGGGGTCTGCCCTTTTACATATGTCCCCCTGAACACTGCACTGCACAATATTCATTTCCATTATAGAGATGGTCACTGCTTGTTGTGCTTGCTAAGAGGGCGTGGATGCTGAAGCAGGGAGCCCCTCTTGCAAGCCAGGAGAAGCGCTTGCATTCTTCCTTTGAGGAGGCATACAATACTTCTGCCTGGAAAGCTTCCACGGCTATCAGGGGATGAAGAGACGAAAGCCCAGGTGAAAGGGGACAACCCTCACGTACATTCATTACGCTACTCCTGGCTGATTTGTGCTTTCCATGCATTGTTGCTAAGGAGAATAGTCTGCCAAGCTAGTGAGACTTGGTGGTGTGGTCTTTTTGGATCAGAGCAAAGGCCCATTAGTTGCTAACAATGTCCAGTCAAATCCTCCCAAGCAGGGCATAAAAAAGTGGTGGCTTTCTCGTGTTATTTATTCAGGTAATGAGCTGCTGCAACAGCTTTTCACAGAGCAAAACTCTGAGCAGAAAGGCAGAAAGGAGAACGGCCTGGTGGTGAAAGTAGGGCTTTTTCAGGCCCAGCCAAGATGTCTGTCCTCCTGGCAAAAGATGAGAGGACAAAGAGGCTTGGAGGCTGTCTGGTTGTCTGGCTGAGAAGCATGTTGCTCATTATCAAGGCCTTGCTTCTATGAGAGGTTCCCAAACTCCCTCTCTGCCCAAGGACCACTTGGAAATTGCCGAGGGTCTTCGCAGACCACTTCATTGCTTTTCTGCTTCTTGGTGGGCAATTGCAACGCGCTAGACACTGAAGTATTTTGAAGAAATTATATGGGATGCAAATTTTAACGCAGTAAAAAAAAACCACAAAAGCAGCAATTTAAAATGTCATTCAAAGAATAATACCGGTATGAATATTGCAATGTGATGGGTGTGCCTGTTGTGTTGAAGAAGTTCTTTGATGTTTGGTGCAGTATCTGTCAGCTCAAGTCTTAGGTCCGATTTGGCATCCATCCACTCCGGGTCACTCTCTTTCTCTTGCATGAGCTTCCTTAGCTTCTCTCCCCCCCTTTCTTGCTGCTCCCTTCGTTCCCATATATTGACTTTCCACTAAAGTGCCTTGTACTATTTCTAAATTTGCATCTATACGCATAAATTTTATGCAAATTTAATGTAGTTTTATGCAAATTTAATGTAGTTTTATGCAAATTTAATGTAGTTTTATGCAAATTTTATGCAAATGTTGTCAGGTTTTGGCCTCTTTTTTGGGAACGAATAACTGGCAACCCTACACACTGTCCCAGAAAAGGAGTAATTAACCTACCCAGACAAATAAGCATCCATTTCCTTTAACTCCCGCCTACCCTCTCAACCACAACACCACACCCTCATTCCTGCAGCACAGGCAAAAAACAACTTCCAAAATGTAATTCTATTTAGGCATTATTACAGCCAATTACATCAGAAGGATGTGTTAAGATGCCCTTTTATTACTCATCTGTGTTTCTTTTCCAGCCTCTGTGCAAATACTTTACCTCAGCAACCTATATTTTGCTAGCTAAATTTCTTTTGCACAGTGATAGCGAAGTATTCTGCTTTCCAAAATACATGGTCCCATTAATACTTAAAATGGTGTTTACATTTGTAAGAATGCTGAATAATTAAAAATGCACATCTAGCCAACTTAGCAGCAATAACTTCAAATGTAACTTTTATGAGGTACGCTTCCATTATTTATTTCAAGCGCAGCAATAATTATCAACAATAAAATTTAGTAACAAATGTCAAGAAGCTGCTAGAAATCATCTTGTGGCTAGGCAAATACTATACTGCGACTTCTTGTATATTACAAATGGGGGAAAGCTACGCAAGAACCAATTGCAGCTGGAAAGCAAAAACATTGCGACTCACCTAAGTATAGTTTGTCGTTTTTATTTGCATTCATCTGATTGTTGTTGTTTTCATGCAAGCCTGTGTGATTCCAATCCTATGGTCCTTGAGGTGGGCAATAGGATTCTGTGAATTTCCTTTTCCATGGATGGAAGGGGTGGTCCATGGTGGAGCCAGAAGCAGTGACTGAGTGTGTCCTCATGGCACCCGGGACAGGCCCAGCCCTCACTGCCAATGCAACGCCAGTCCTGATCTGCTTTGAGCCTTGGGTTGAAGGGTGCATGGCTGTTGCGTCCTCTTCACACCGCCCTGCCAGCGCCCCCCAGAAAATTGTGCCCACAGCAATCGCCCCAGCAGCCGCACACACACAAGCTACGCCCCTGGCCGGAAGTCCACCCACAGAGGGCTCCTCGTTGCAACCACAGAAATATCCACAGCAGACCCTCCTGTGCAGTTGGTGCTCTGAAGGTGGAAAATGCAAAAAGGAGGCATTATGGGGAAACTGGATCCAAAACCTTTTTGCTCATCTGGGCACACACACCAGGCCTGGATCTGAAATACTGATTCCTCTTCGCATTGGGAAAACAGCTGTTGGGGAAAAGCAGAGAGACCCTGCTTGTGCTCCTTCCACCCTTTAGCTGCGGGGATTTTTCTCTTGCCTTCAGTTCTCATACACCAGCTATGTCCAAAGTCCGTTTCAGGGGCCTAATCCAGCCCTCCAGTCGATTTAATCCGGTCCCCGTGGCAGTATATGTCCTGGGGTAAAATCCTACAAAAAGCTCAACAGCCGTGGGGGGAACTTCAATCCTAAGAAAAGCTAAACAACTTCAAACCTAAAAAAAGTCTCAGCAACTTTGGTCGACCCTCATGCATGTTCACTTAATCAAATCCAGCCTTCTTTGAAAAAAGTTTGGGCACCCCTGTCACCCACTGTGTGTGGGATGTTAGCATCCAAAATGCATGTGTAAAAGGCTAATCGCAAGAGCTGAGGAACTCTGTTGTGTCATAAACTCTACTGCAGTTATGGCAGTTAGTAGTACAGTCTTAACCAGGCATCCCCAAACTGCAGCCCTCCAGATGTTTTGGCCTACAACTCCCATGATCACTAGCTAAAAGGACCAGTGGTCGGGGAAGATGGGAATTGTAGCCCAAAACATCTGGAGGGCCGAAGTTTGGGGATGCCTGGTCTTAACAGTCAGAGCAGCAGGTGAATTGTGTTGTGTTGCTGCCTGCCTCGGAGTCAGTTAGTCTGTAACAGTTTAATCATGTTAAGATGTTTTGCATCCACCTCCATTGTATAATCCAGAATGCGGCAGCTAGACTGGTGACTTGGAGTGGCCGCCGAAACCATATAACACCGATCCTGAAAGACCTGAAAGGCCTACTCAAAGTGTTGGTGCTGACTTTTGAAGCCCTAAATGGCCTCAGCCCAGTATACCTGAAGGAGCGTCTCCACCCTCATCATTCACCCGGACACTGAGGTCCAGCTCCGAGGGCCTTCTGGCAGTTCCCCCACTGCGAGAACTGAAGCTATAGGGAACCAGGCAGAGGGCCTTCTCGGTAGTGGCGCCCGCCTTGTGGAACGCCCTCCCATCAGATTCCAAGGAAATAAACAACTACTGTATCTGACATAGAAGACATCTGAAGGCAGCCTTGTTTAGGGAAGTTTTTAATGTTTGATGTTTTATCATGTTTTAAATATTCTGTTGGCAGCCGCCCAGAGTGGCTGGGGAAACCCAGCCAGATGGGCGGGGTTTGTATGTATGTATGTATGTATAAATACAGTGGTGCCTCAACTTACGAATGTGATCCGTTCCGTGGTGCTCTTCGTAAGTCGAAGTCTTCAGTTGTCGAAGTGCCTGTTTTGCGCATGCACGAAGCGCAATTTTGCGCTTCTGCGCAGGTGCAGAATGAAAGACTCCTGGGGTTGTCGACTTCGTAAGTCGAAACCTTCAGAAGTCGAGGCATTCGGATGTCGAGGTACCACTGTAAATAAATTTATTATTATTATTATTATTATTATTATTATTATTATTATTATTATGCAACTGCAAGTACACTAAGTAAAAGTTATTTGTTCTTTAAACTTTAAAAGAGTGTGACTTGCATTGTTTCTATAGGAGGGGAAAGAGAACTAATTAAAGGGTCAAGCTGACTTCCGCAAAATTCTGCTAAATGGGAACAAGTTTCCCACACTTTGTGCATCTTGGGTTGTCGCTCTGTATTTAGACGCCACCTTCTCGCCAGCTCCTCCCAGTGGTTCACAATAGGAATAAAGAAAATACAATGCATGCGGTAAGACAGATTGCCCATACAACATCCCAGGCATCATTTACAAACAAGCAGCAACAATCACACTGTTTTAAGGCTGGAACAGATAAAAGGCCTGAGACATTTAAAAGTCTTCCAACGGAGGTCACAGGAGAGCTTCTCGGAGGGAGGCATTCCATAGAAACATCTAAAAGAAAAAGCCCTTCCCCTCTCAACTCCCCTTACTCGGCAGGACTACTCCGAGAAAGATCTGCCTAACTGAATCATTCAAGAAAATTAATTTTCCACCAGCGGTTAAATGAATAATTCTGTACATTGCTTCCTCCCTAGGATGCTGGCAGACACACTGCATGCTGATGCTGCTTTTAATGGCAGACATCACTTCACACATGCTATTTGGACAGGTCGTGAAGCTGAGGCTCCAATACTTTGGCCACCTCATGAGAAGAGAAGACTCCCTGGAAAAGACCCTGATGTTGGGAAAGATGGAGGGCACAAGGAGAAGGGGACAACAGAGGATGAGATGGTTGGACAGTGTTCTCGAAGCTACCAACATGAGTCTGACCAAACTGCGGGAGGCAGTGGAAGACAGGAGTGCCTGGCGTGCTCTGGTCCATGGGGTCACGAAGTCGGACACGACTAAACAACAACAACAACAACACTAGACCTATAGTGGCGCTAGGTCTTGCATATGTTCACAAGTAACCCTGCAGTGTCGCTCGTTGGGGTTTGAGGGGGGAGGGAAGAGACCCTTCCACTTGCGAGGGCGAAGTAGTGTTCTTTTCATTTCATGCTCCCAGCTCCAACTCAGAAGGGGCAAAACTGACCCATCAGCCTAGCAAGCAGCAGAGGACAAGCCAGGCCACAGGCCAAGCTCAATAATGCGTGAGCCTGAAACCCTGAATCAAGACATGCAGAGTTCAGTCTTACTGTATCTCTGGAACATGAGACCCCATGTCAACCCAGCAATGACCCCAGAGGGACATATTGAGTGCTGGGCTCACATGAGGGCTTCTATTCCTCAAGGAAGACGTGGCTGGCACCTGAGAGGAGTAGTTTTGGTCCTGGAAGCATAAAAGCCTTCAGATATTAAAAACACGATAAAACATCAAACATTTAAAAACGCCCCTAAACAGGGCTGCCTTCAGATGTTTTCTAAAAGTCAGATAGTTGTTTATTTCTTTGACATCTGATGGGAGGGCGTTCCACAGGGTGGGTGCCACTACCGAGAAGGCCCTCTGCCTGGTTCCCTGTAACCACACTTCTTACAGTGAGGGAACCGCCAGAAGGCCCTCGGAGCTGGACCTCAGTGTCCGGGCTGAATGATGGGGGTGGAGACGCTCCTTCAGGTATAAATTTAAAAATTGTCCAGTAGCACCTTAGAGACCAACTAAGTTTGTTCTGGGTATAAGCTTTTGTGTGCATGCACACTTCTTCAGATACACATGCATGCACACGAAAGCTTATACCCAGAACAAACTTAGTTGGTCTCTAAGGTGCTACTGGGCAATTTTTTATTTATTTCGACTGTGTCAGACCAACACGGCTACCCACCTGAATCCTTCAAGTATACTGAGCCGAGGCCGTTTAGGGCTTCAAAGGTCAGCACCAACACTTTGAATTGTGCTTGGAAATGTACTAGGAGCCAATGTAGGTTATATGATCACTCTCTCACTTCCTTGGAGCAAGTTACTCACTTACTTAGTTTATTGACTTGTTCTTATATTTTTTATTTATTAAATGTCTATACCACCCTTCATCTGAGGATCACAAGGCAGTTTACAATATAAATGCACAGAAATACGTAACTTTCACCTGACCACAAAACCCCCCAGGGAAGAATAGCACAAGCTCGTGACTCCTCCTCTGCATTGACAGAGAAAGACAAGCGATTGAACAGAGCGGCAGCTCCTATTATTAAGTGCAGATGGAAGAAGTCAAAACCCCATCAGCTAATAGCAGGCAAGATGAAGTCAAGCAGGCAATATTCTGGGAGATTTCAGACACATACTATATTTATATTTCTTAATTCTTCTGAGCGCTCCTCTATCGATTCTTAAAACAATGTGCTCCAACTCTTAATGTCCTTGTCAGCATGTTTGCAATCCTAAATGAAACTGACATAACGATGATCAAGCTAAGATATGTTTGGCACCATTTCAGAGACCAGGCGATTTATCAACAAAATAAAGGAACTGTCCATTTGCAGATGATGTTAACAAAACCGGAACTGGGCTCATTTTTACCGAGATGCGTTGATCTACTTCAAAATTATTTGGAGGGAGAGACTTCAGAAAGGTATGCACAATTAACATAGCTATTTAAAGTCTGTTAACTGGCAGCCAATGCAAAGATTTCAGAGCTGGCGAAAGTGTGTTAAATCACCTTTGATTTTACAAAGAACCTGGCACCTGCTCTTTGGGTCTCTTGCACAGGGCCTTATCAGGCAAGGCAGCTGAGGGAATTGGACTAATCTAATCTTGAAGCAACAGCAGCATGGAAAAGCACTTTGAAGGCCTGACAGGGGCTCAAAAATGGTCACAACCAAGCAGCAACATGTACCTTGCAAAAGGGAAACATTAGTCACAGAACCTAGATGTTTCTCAAAAGATAAGGACAGAATTAAATTCATTTCCATAGTGGAACAGAGCCTGTTTAATTGACATCCAGGAGATTAGAGGGCAAAAGTAGTCGAAGTTGCATCTAGGTCTTTTGGGGAAGTGGGGGGAGGTGAGCAAGACTATTTTTTTAAAAAAATAGATATTTGTTTGTTTATTAAATGTGTATTTCACATTTCCTCCTCAAAGCAGCGAACAGCAAGTGATGAAGCAATAAATCAAATCATTTCCAATACAGAGACAGCCTTGGAAAAATCTAAACATACTTACAAGGTTTGTTGGAAGAGGAAAGTCTTCAGTAGGTGCTGAAAAGACAACAGCGATGGCAGCGGTCCAATATTCGGTGGAATTAGCTTAACGTACCTTACTGTTCCACAATACAACAAGGGCTTCAACAGGGTCACCTGTTGAATCTACTGGCACCCTTACCATTGGGCATTTAGGAATCTATTGGATTCCCTTAGTCTCCAGGAACAGACCATCTTAATCTGCCTGCCATCCCTGCAGGAGGGGATTGGATGTGCAAATCCAAACTTCACCAGAAACAATGGGGTGATCCATGAACCCCCAAAAGGTGGTGACCTCTAATTTAGGCTGATCTTTGACATTAAAATGGGCAAATTCAGTAGGTGGTGTATCAACACCAAAGGTTCCCATGGAACATGCCAATATCTCAACAGAAAGCCTACCAAAGCTAGAGGCAGTGCTTAGCTGTTAGATCTTGGGAGATAACAATGTTTTTTGTGGGGGTGAATGATTGGGGGGGTGCTTTCCAGTCCTCCTGTAAAACAGAGGCTCTATGCAGATAATTAATTGAAGCACTCTATAAATGCTAGTGCTAGAAGCCTCCAAGACAAATGGAGAGAATCAGAGTCCTTGATGCGGAATGAGAACATAGGGATAGCAAACATACTGGAAACCTGGTGCAACAAGGAGAAACGGTAGAATGCAGGTCAACCCTGGATAGAAATTCTACACAGGAAGGGAAAGGAAGAACAAATCTTCCAGGTCAGTGGAAAGTGGAGTGGAGCTGTTCTTTTTGTCAAGGAGGAGTTAGGATCCAATAAGACAGAAAACCTAGGAGAAATCAATTCTTCCAATGAAGTACTGTGGCTGAGAACCTGAACGCAATAAGTAATTTAGTGTAGGGGACATACTATGCTGTTATTGACACCCGTCTATCTCGAGAGACAATGGTGTGTGCCTCCAGGGGTGAAGTCAAACTGCTGTGTTAGCAGCACCAAAGTGACCTCCCTGGGGTGCAGGCCTGGGCAGTGTGTATGGAAGTCCTGGGCTCCCTGAAGGACAAGATCCCCTTCTTGGCCTCACTGATGTGGTCCAAAGGAAAACAGAGCAATGGCATCAGCCGGGCTGCAGGAGTTGCCAGAAGGAGGCGTACAAGATGCCGTCCAACCGTCTTAGGGACTCCACTCCAGATTTGTGCAGGGTTTACTCCTTAGCTTTTTCTTCTCCCAATGATATCCCACAAGTGGAGATTCAGCATCAGTGTTTTCTTTCTCCTAGAAGGGCTACTTTCCCAGGTAGCCCCATTTGCCCCTCACTTCCCTCTACAACACATGCAGAGATCACCTTCTTGATTGTTGGTTGGTCAGTATTGGTGTAATCCACTCAATCCGCCAGAGCCTGTCTTTGCGGCATACTATAGCCCATAGGGACTCGGGTGGCGCTGTGGGTTAAACTACTGAGCCTAGGGCTTGCCGATCAGAAGGTTGGCGGTTCGAATCCTTGCGACGGGGTGAGCTCCCGTTGCTCGGTCCCAGCTCCTGCCAACCTAGCAGTTCGAAAGCATGTCAAAGTGCAAGTAGATAGATACCGCTACAGTGGGAAGGTAAACGGCGCTTCCGTGTGCTGCTCTGGTTTGCCAGAAGCGGCTTTGTCATGCTGGCCACATGACCTGGAAGCCGTACGCCGGCTCCCTTGGCCAATAACGCGAGATGAGCGCCGCAACCCCAGTCGGTCACGACTGGGCCTAATGGTCAGGGGTCCCTTTACCTTTATAGCCCATATATTATGGACATGTAGAAAGACAGCAGGGAGAGGGCCAAAAAAGTGTGTTGTAGTAATAATGGGCAATTTCAGCTACCCTCCCATCAACTGGGCAAGCTTCTGTCCGGACCAAATTTGTTGATACAATAAATGACTGTGCCTTGGTCCAACACAGAGCTTAATCCTGAGTGGTGCCCAGAACCTGGGGCAAGATGTAAGTGTTGTTGCACTGACCGGAAACAGCAGCCACCGTCCTATGAGTGTCAAGTGGAACGTTTGCCCAGGAAGTCCAGCACTCTCACATTTGATTTCAAGAGGGAACTTCTAAAGGACAAAGAGGATTTGTTAAAAGAGAGCGTCGAGGTTAAATCTCTCCAGTGTGCTCGGGCAGTTTTTAAAGCCTCAATATTATAAGCCCAGACAGAATGCATTCCACGGATTAGAAAAGGTACCATGACATCCAAGAAGATGTTGGTGTGGTTCAGGTTCACATGCTGAGTCAAAGAAGCTATAAAAGGCAAGAAAGCTTCCTTGAACTTTAAAAAGTCTTCTTGCCCAAATGAGAACAAAGGGAGAGCACAAATCCTGGCAAAACAATGCAAGCTGAAGGTAAGGGATCCAAATCAAGAATTTTGCTGAAGGGGTGGGACAAGTAAAAAAACACAACCCTCTTTAAATACACCAGAAGCAGGAAATCAGCCGCGAGACTGTTACAGAACAAAGGAGAGGAAGGGTCGTTAAGAGGTAAAGTAAAAGGTAAAGGATCCCTGGACGGTTAAGTCCATCAAAAGCAATTATGGGGTTGCAGCGCACATCTCGCTTTCACTGAGGGAGCTGGCATTTGTCCACAGACAGCTTTCTGGGTCATGTGGCCAGCATGACTAAACCGCTTCTGGCGCAATGGAGGACCGTGATGGAAACCAGAGCTCATGGAAACACTGTTTACCTTCCCGCCACAGCAGTACCCATTTATCTATTTGCACTGGCGTGCTTTCGAACTTGCTAGGTTGGCAGGAGGTGGGACAGAGCAATGGGAGCTCACTCTGTCGCGGGGATTCGAACTACCAACCTTCTGATCAGCAAGCCCAAGAGGCTCAGTGGTTTAGACCACAGCACCACCAGCATTGGTAAGAGAGGACAGGTAAAACTACAAAAGAGCTAGATGAATTCTCTGCCATTGGTCTTCATAGAGGAACGTTTGGACAAGTTGGGCAAGCCATGACTGAAGAACCTACTTTCCCCCCAGGTAGGAGATCTGAGAAGCAGAGACATATGGATGTAACAAGAAGAGTAAGCTGTAGGGTCAACTGACAAACTAAAAATTAACAAGTCAGTAGACCTGGATTACATCCACGTAGGAGCTCCTAAACCGTTTAAATGTGAAATTGCTGATCTTCTAACATGCAATTTGTCACTATCGAAAAATTGGAAGGGAGCCAACAGGACACCAGAGGGGAGGCCGGTGATGAGAGGCCTGTTAGCTGATCCCCAGTAAATAGGTGTAAGTAGAAAAAAATTGTAGAATTACCGTGTTTCCCCCTTTTTAAGACGTAGCCATAATATAAGACATAGCAGGATTTCTAAGCAGTTGCGCGATATAAGCCATAACCCGAAAATAAGACATAGTGATAGACCCTTCCCCCCTCCCGCCAGCCAACTCTCCCCCATAAAAATCTCTCCCCATTTTACTGTCGCTCCAAAGACACGTATTTCTTTTAAAAGCTTGTAAAAATGCACCGTAGAGCCGTTCCTGCAGCCTCGTGATTCCCCCTCCTGTTTCTGTAAGCATTTTTTAAAATACCTGTAAAAGGATTCCAAAATATTTTTTTTTAGCTAGGCTGTGTGAGCTCTGCTTGCTTGGTGAAGAGGAGAAAAGTGGCATTTGCGGTGGGGAGAAGATGAAAGCACGAGGGAAAAAAGAGGGGCGATTGAAGACGCTGCCTTCCCCTTTAGGGAGAGACTCTGTGTGCGCGTCTCTCTCTCTCCCCCCCCCCCGCCTCTCTCTCTCTCTCTATCTCTCTCACACACACACAGCCCACCTCTCGCTTCCCCCCACCTTTCCCCCTTTTAATAGCCTTTTAAAAAGTGAGGATTCTTTTTTCTTTCCATTGCTTGTCTGTAGAGCTTCCCCTTTAAGGATTTGTACCGGTACCGGGATCGCTGCCGGTGGCGCAGTCCTTGCCTTGGGGATTAAGGACTTTCCCCTTCTCGCTGTTTAGGAGCTGCTAAACACTGCCCTACACCCTACACAAAAGTTAACATTTTGTGGGTAAGAGAAACACGGACGGGTTGTTAGGACCAGCAGATTATCTCACCCCGCTTTCTGCTGGCTCAATTGCTACTTAATTGCTACCATTTACCATCTTAATTGCTGCTCAGCTGGCTTCTTTGTTTTGTACAGTATCTCAGCCGGTAGCCTCTTTGCTATCAGTGCTACAAAGTGATACATTGTTGGAACTTTCGCTCTTAAGTCTTGGGCAGTTGGCTGGCTGGTAGAGATCCTTATTTGCTTTAGTATAGGCTACTGCTACGACTGCATCACACAGATAGATTCCATTATACAGTACTGGTTTAAATTTAAGAAGCTCCAGTGTAGCAGATTGCTATTAAGTGAGTCCCCACCTGGGAGGGGAGAGAGAGAGAGCAGCCCTTCGGAGGAGCTCCTTCCCTCCCTCACGAACATCCCAGGGCCGGGGAGAGAGGGCTGGGCCAGCGATGCACACACCTCCCTTCCCTCAGACTCCCTCTCATGGAGCTTGGTGGTGGCTGTTGCCCGTCATTTTCTTTCAGTCAAGAGTCCTGCCCCGCAGGGAGACAGGGAGCAAGAGGGGCACTGCTCCTGATGTAATAAAAATACCGGTAAGACATTCCCTGAAAATAAGCCACCCAGTGTTTTTTTGAGGAAAAAAAGTGATAAGACGGTGTCTTAAAATGTGGGAAAGACGGTAGTTTATCTTCACACATCAGTCTTACTGGAAAAAGGAGGGGACGAGTTTCTGGAATTGCCAGCTGGAAGGTCAGAGACAGGACTGAATCATAGCTGCCAAGTTTTCCCTTTTCTCACGAGGAAGCCTATTCAGCATAAGGGAATGGACTGAATGGATGGGGTTATGTATCTGCACACACAATGAGCTAAAGCACTAGAAATGTTGTGGTTGATTTCCCTATGCAACCATCTGCCCAACTGCACACATGTACTGCCACTTTCTCAGTCAAGTCCCCTCCTCAGGTGATCCATGCAGATCAGCTGGGGAATGGGAGGTTATTTTCTAACACAATGTGCTAATATCAGGATAAAAACCAGGTCCTTCTAAACCCTCAATCAGTGCAGTTCAGCTGAAAAATGGAGAAGGGCCTGGTTTTCATCCCCACTGTGGTTCAATGGGCAGGGAGATTTAAACCCGTATGCTGAAACTGGGAACAAAATCACCACCTCAGTTGATGTCAGGGAGCCAACCAGCAATAAATCACGCAAGTATGTGAAGTTAACTCTTTATTAGCAGAAACCAGGGGAGCCAGACCTAATGAGCCTAGAAGCTCTTCTCAGTAGGTCTTGCCCCTATGAGGCAATTGTGCAGGCTGAAGCTTTCCCACAGCTGCCTAATCCCCTCCTCCTCTGGAAACTTTCCAAGCAATCTGAGCTTCTGCTAACCCACCTATCTCTGCTCCTCCCTCTTCATGCATGCTTTTCTGGTCCTGGGAGACCAGAGGAGTGGAGCTGGTTGCAGCAGGAGGGGCAGACACTCGTACGTCTTCCCCAGCCAGACTCATTTCTGCCTCTTGTCCCCACCTCTGCTTCTGCCTCTGATTTTGGACTTCTCTCAGCCACAGACTCTTCCTGCTCACTAAGTCCTGTTACCACTTCAGCTTCCGACACTTCCTCTTCCCAAGTCTCCTTCTGATCACTCATCATCATCCAACTACCACTCTCTGGGCTCTTGGGGAGCCCTTCTTCCCTTGGGGATGCCCAGCGGTGCCTCCCACCATTCCTGTGTCCAGCCAGTCCATGACAGCTGATCCACTCTAATCAGTGGTATGTTGGGTGGGGAGCTGAGTGCCCAGTGACAGGGGCAAAAAGAGCTACCCGAGAAGGGAGGGCATGGCCTGGAAATCACCTAAGCCTATGGGCCAGAGACCTGTGTGGGCACAATTACTATTCTTTTAATAAAAGACCCACTGTTTTTGTCTTTTACTGTCTAAAGCAATTTTTTAGTTTTTCGAAACGGTTATTGTGGGTCATGGCACAGCAATGGCATGCATGCTCCAGCAGCAGAAGAGTTGCATGAAGGAGTAAGTGTGCAAGCATGGTCCCAGGTCTAACCTCTGGAAACATCACACAGGTGTCAATGTGCAGAAGGCAGAACAACACTTGCGTGAGCAATGCCTCCATGCATTCCACTGCAGCCCTATTCGTTTTTAGCGAGTAAATTGCAACAAATGAACTTCCAACATAGAACAGGAAAAAGAATGGGGGAAACATATAAGGACAACATGGTTGGCAGCAACATTTCCTGCATTTTCCAAAAAAAAGGAAAAACAAAGGATTGTAATTGCAGACTAAATAGCTATACTTTTCTGATCCAGCCAGGCTATTCTACTGACCTTAAATTAATCGTCCTAGGTTAAGAAATCTGTCCAGTAATTTATAATGAATGGATGGGAAAACCACAAAGTGAACATAATAGGCAACTATATTTTGTACAGCTTTATTTGACAAACGTAAACAGTAGAATTTACTAAGAACCATTATCAACCAAACCAAAAAGTGCAGTAATACGAACCACCTCTAGATGTCACTTTTTATTCAACAATGCATAAATCCATTTCAACACAGCTCAAAACAATTAGCATTTAAAACGTAAAGCTAATCGTTGCTGACAACTTATTCAGCTTTCTATTACTATTTGACTTCGTTTAACCCAAAATGCTTTTAAACAGTTGTTTTCATCAACTCGTAAGAACAAATTAAACGAAACCTTGAAAAAGCTGCAGTCGAGAAATCTTGAAGCTAGCTGGTTTGCAAAAAATCGCTCCTCAATCCTACACATGATTACAGGTAAAGGTAAAGGGACCCCTGACCATTAGGTCCAGTTGCAGACGACTCTGGGGTTGCTACGCTCATCTCGCTTTACTGGCCGAGGGAGCCGACGTTTGTTCGCAGTTTTTCCGGGTCATGTGTCCAGCATGACTAAGCCACTTCTGGCAAAACCAGAGCAGCACACGGAAACACCGTTTACCTTCCCTATTTATCTACTTGCACTTTTGACGTGCTTTCGAAATGCTAGGTTGGCAGGAGCAGGGATCGAGCAACGGGAGCTCAACCCGTCGCAGGGATTCAAACTGCTGATCGGCAAGCCCTAGGCTCAGTGGTTTAGACCACAGCGCCACCCATCCCTTGACAAATGATTACTTGGAGTAAATCCCACTGAACCTGGCGAGACTACTTCTGAATAAACAATATTATTAATTAAACTTATATCCCATCCTTTCTCCCAAAGGAGCCGAGGGCTGCAATCGGCAATGTAGGACATGCACTGTATTGGGATAGTTGAGCACCATAAATGAAGAAGCATCTCTCAAGAATGAGCCAGCAAACTTACATCAAGAAAACATACAGCAAATGCAATAAAATGTGTAGGACACAGTAATTTCCTGGTGAGAGAATAAAAAAATTTCCAGATGTCTAGCACAATTACAAGGCACTTTGTTGGGAATACTGAATGTTATTTGATTACTAATCAGTGAATGTTTTATTGGACCGGCAATTTATCGCTACTGTAACAATGTAAGAATTTCTAGTTCTCTGTGCGTTGTCTGAACTATATAGCAGTCAGAAACTTCAATAGCACAAACAGTGGATTTATTCTTGCACTATTATACACATCACTGTGCAAGAGGCCCAGGTTTATCATTTTTGGACACGCATGGGGAATAGTACGGTACCTTGAAAAATCCCCCCCAAGCCCAAGAGGCTATGATCATTTCATAGCCGTGGTCAAAGTTCAAGAGCTGGAAGCCTTTTAGCTCCCCTGAGCAACACAGGTGTGTCTTAACCACAGCACAAGCCATGGAGCCTGAACTTTTCCTTCAGTGCACTTCTCAAGAACAGTGAAAGCAAAAACAGATTATAGCAGAGTTTGGTTTTGATGGTACAGCTTCTTACACCAGGATGAGGTGTGCTGCAGCATTTTGCAAAGTTCTACTATGCCAACGCAGGTCAAACCTCAATGTTTCCCTTTCTGTTTCTTAATTTGTAAATGGGCTTTCATGTTACACACAACTCTTCTTTATTTTTTGTAAATAATTTTTATCAATTTTCGATTACTAAAATCCAATAACGGCCACATTTTTTCAGTTTCAAGTTACAATTCATATTCAAATACAGTGGTGCCTCGACTTACGAAGGCGATCTGTTCCGCGGCGCTCTTCGGAAGTCGAAGCGTCCATTTTGCGCATGCGCACAACACACACACGGTGAAAATACTTCCGGGTTAGTGGACTTCGGAAGTCGAAACCTTCGGAAGTCGAGGTACCACTGTATGTATCGATTATAAAGCCAATTGTACATTTTCTGTGGCTTCCCATGTGGTGGATTTCAGGGTGCAAAGTTTTCATTTCTTCCTGCTTCCAAATTCTTAATTAATCTAATTACATTCAGTCCTGATCTTAATCCCTTATCATCAGCTACAGAATTCTACACGCAACTCTTCTAGTGATGGAGAGAGGGGCCACCATTTTATCCAGACACATTTCTAGCTTGCTTAAGTGTTCTGTGTTAACCCAAATACTGTATATTTCTGAGCCAAGAAAGACCTGCTATAATCTTACAAATTTGCCTCTTTCTAACCTTTGGACAAATGTATTACCTGAACTAGTGTCTGCCTCACTAAACATCCATACACTAAAAAAAAAAAAAAAAACCATACCCATCCACTAAATCAGGCTTCCTCAACCTTGGCCCTCCAGATGTTTTTGGCCTACAGATCCCATGATCCCTAGCTAGCAGGAACTAGTGGTCAGGGATTATGGGAATTGTCGGCGTTAACTCCTTCAATCTCAGAGTTTTACCAACCGACCCTTCCAATTTTATGGCTGTCCAATGCCTAGGCCTAATTTGTGTCACCTTTCATTTCTAAAATCTATTTCACAAGAATCTCAGCTTTTGTTTTAAAATATCAGCTTTTGTTTTTTTTAAAAAACCAGAATATGCAAAATAAGGAAACATGGAAATATATTTGGAACCAATTGCTCAAGGGGAATTAAGCAATACCGTGTCCCATGGAAAAGGATGAAACATACATAAAGTAGGCAATGTGCATATATTTAACAACAAATACTTGTACTTCCAAGATGTGCAAGTTGCAAGTCCCCTATCAGTTGAGGTGAGCAGTCCAGCCCTTATAAACTCCCTAACATTGAAAATATACTGCAAAAGCGTATTTAGTATTTGTCATCTTGCTTTAGATCTGCAGGCAGTGCTATGGCAGCCCTGTTTAGGGAAGTGTGGCGATCAGCCTAAAGGTAAGCCAGGTTACTAAGGGTTAATCCAAATAGAACTGTTAGAACCCAAGGGGGTGGGCTCTGGCAGAGTATAAAAACCCCACCCCTGGAGTCAGGTAGTCAGAGTTCGTGAGGTGGTTTGTGAGTTGGTAGTCAGTTGGAGAAGTACTCAGTTGGTTGTTAGAAGAGATAGAGCTGGTTTAATATTGAGGTGAGGCATAGATGGTGTGGGTTATTAATCAGTCAGGATAAAGAGTTTGTGTGTTTATTTACAGATACATTTAGTTTCTTTAGCGGTAATAGGCCGGTATAGGAAACATCTGTTATTTGTAACAATCTTAAGACAAATACTGAAACCATTACGCTTATGTACCAACAATAAAACAACATATTTTTAATTGCAGAATATCCTGGTCTGAAGTGATTAATAAGTGACAGCGGTTATTTACTTTGTCGTTGGTGCATCATCAATAGACCGTAAAACGTCCGGGGGTGCTGCGCAGGTCAGGGTGACCGCGACAGGAAGCTTTTAATGTTTGATGGATTTCTGTATTTTAATGTTTTGTTGGAAGCCGCCCAGAGTGGCTGGGGGAACCCGGCCAGATGGGTGGGGTATAAATAATAAATTATTATTATATTATTATTATACTTAATTATCTTCGACAACTGAGCATCTCTGTAATGTAACAACCTGCCAATTCCCCTCCCCTACCATTAACTCACACACCAAGTTTTCAGAATTTTTTTTAATTTCAAAATGCAATTTGCATACAGCACGTAATACCTTGTTGGAAGAAGATTACAAGCCCTTTCAGTAAATGACCTAGAAACCAAGACTAATCTTTGTCAGTCAAGTGATTCAGCAAATGCTGACTACCTGTAATTTGGATCCATTTCACAACAGATTGTTAGAAACCCTCATGATGTAGGATAGCATATAACTTATTGCTGATAAATCAACGCAACAGTCACCAGAGACACTCACAAAGCGATTTTTCTGATAGTCCTTTTCCAAGTTATAATCCAGTTTAAAGTGATAATTAGACATCAGGCATCCAGTGGCTGGCACGCCTGCATCATCGTGAGTAGTACTCTTCCTGTTCTGTATTCCCAAACATCCAATCATATTTCGCACCAAAACTATCAAATTTCAGAATGCTATTTTATAACAATCTAACAGCTGCAGAGTCTCCCTAATTACTTTTCCTTAATAGTCATTTGGACACTAAAACCAAGCGGGTTTGTTTATGAAAACCCTCTGGATGCAGAACATTTCGGAAAATTTCTTGACAAAACAAGTGAAAGAGCTAGGGACAAACAACAAATTGCATTGCACACATCTTGGTTTTGTTTCGAAGAAACCGTAGGCATGGGGATGGGGGAGGCTGATAAAAGTCAGGACCATAGCCTACAGGAAGAGTAGGGAGGTGAGATTTTTATCAGAACTGTGATGCAGAGAGAATGGTTAATTACCACATGCCACGGTCCTAATCTTGCCCCCAGCTCTGGCTTACCCCTAGGGCCTGCTCCCTCTTTCTTTTTTCCTTTTTTTTAAATGACACATGAAGTCTAGGTATTCTAGTACAAAATGACTTTTCTGGAAACACTCAACGTGGAGTTCAACTGCTGCTGTCGTACGTATGACTTGCTGTAAACCCATAGGGAGCACTATACAGGAACGAGGCCACTGACTGGACTGCGGAAGTACAAACCAAGTTCACCTTTTTACAGTCTGCAGATTACTCATGGGCAGCAGTCCTTTTACTTCATCCACACGGCTCTTGTGAATTTGGAAGGCAGGGGTCACCCAATGGCCGCACGAACATTGCTCACCTTGCCAATGGAAGGAGCCCAGCTTTGATGTACATTTTGGGCACAGAAGCTGCAAGAGAACAAGACAAATGAGTCACTTAACGCTCCATTTCATCTCTGAGTACAGGAAAAGATAAACTTCAAAACTAACCATCGCTATGGATCTCCAACTTTTAAAGATTTGACTGGTTCGTTCAAATCAACATAAAATCTGGCCTCCTCTGGCCACATTACTCAGCAACTGAAGTTCTGTTACCCAACCTCTCTCTTCCTGCAAACAATGCACACTCACACATGCAGAGAAGTATCTATGGGCCCTATAACCCCCCCCCCAAAGCCCATCATTTTCTCAACTCTATTGCATTTTTCAATACAGTGGAACCTTGGTTGTCAAACGTAATCCGTCCCGTAAGACCGCTTGACTTCCAAAACGTTCGACAACCGAGGCGCGATTGCTGGTCGGCAAAATTCATTGAGAAAATAGAGAAACACGCCTCGGAAGCCCTTTGACTTCCGAGGCGTATTCAAAAACAGAAGCATTCACTTCCAGGTTGTTGGCGTTCAAAAGTTGAAACGTTTCACTTCTGAAGTGTTCAACAACCGAGGTTCCAATGTATTTGCTCAGGTTCCCCTTCAGCTCACTACTTGCTTTGCTGCCATTTTCTTAGCTAACTAGTTGAAGATTTCCAAAGATTCAAACTGTAATTGCTTCCCCTCACCTGTCCATCCATCACTCCTAAGAGTGCAGGTTCCATCCACTGCATGGGCTCAATGAAGTAAGAAGTACACCTAGACTGGTCATCACAGTGAAAAGGGGCAGGTCTCGAAAGCCTCTTATGAGCAAAAGTGGCAGGTCCCTTGCCTTCATCATGAGACAAAATGCTTGAACTTCGAAAGAGCAGGCGCCTGTCCTCCAGAAACAAAGGTAACAGAATGACTTGGAAAGACATCTGAAAGCAATGTCATCTTTGTTCATTAAAGCATATGAAATGAAAGAAACATATAATCAAAAGCAAAAATATACTGTATCTAAACTATCCTTCACATCAATAAGATATGAGGAAGAAACCGTGAGTAAATAGTATGGAGTCAACAGAAAAATTCATTGTGGGAGTTCCTAATCATAAAGCAAACACATTCTTTCGTATGTAACAGGTTTTCATATTGCCACATTCATAAGTTCTTTAATCCATACATTAATTTAGGATGAAATCCTTCTTCCATTCTTCTAAAGATGTTATTTTGGTTACGTAGGCAGCTCTCCTGATCTGACTGCTGAAGCCTACTTGGAATTCCCATGTATCTCCAATATGGTCAAAGGATAAGGCATTTGCAAGCAACCTGCAATAAATTAACCCAGGTGGTCACTTGCGGCCAAGACTACTGGGTAGGCCTACAACAATAGTTTAGAATTGGATCTTCATTTTTCTTGCATTTTTTAAACTAATGCACACTTAGCACACCAACACCAGAAGGCACCACATCCTATACCACAACCCTATTACATATTCAGGCAGCAACCATTTTGCGCAGGGGTTCCATCCCCGGTCCCTACACCCATCGGCTGAGCGCCCTGCCCTGTTCTGCCTTCTTCCAGATCCAAAAGGACCTGCACATCAGTGACCACATGTCAACTGGATGCACCTGAAATAGTCATCACCTATACAGGTGTGGGAATGTTGCTAGGCCAGTCCCAATAGATGCTCTGAATTGTCAGGACTACAGGGAGGAGAAAGAGGATTCAAGTGAAAGGTGTGGCCAGGACCTGGACAATCCAGGGCAAGCTGGGGATGGGGAAGGAGATGTTGGTGCAGGAAGTACTCAGGAGGTGATGGGGATCGGTGAACAGGAACCAGAGCAACAGGACCCATCACCAGAGGACCCCACTGTGTCTATGTACACGGCAGGCTCTGATGTTTAGGGAGCAGCAGTTAGGGTGCTCCAGAAGGCTGAGGCAGGCAAGGGCCCACAGCCCAGCTCCCTAGCTGGCCGAGTGGGGCTCACTAGTTCTGGGAGGAAGTGTATGATTCCTCAGCTGGAGGAGGCTGGGAGCACGTGAGGGTCACATGCCTCTCATCAAGCCCAAATGCTGCAATCAGCATGTATAGTATAATAAGGCAGCAAAGCTGTTCAACTGCCCATGTTGAGGGACCTTGACTTGAGTGCTCTTGGACCTGCACAGGACTGCACTTTGGGTTTGATGCTGGACTGTATCCTAACTGCAGAACTTCAGGCTTAACCCTGAACCTCTTTTCCTGACCTTTGGACTTTGGATTTCTGACTCTGGGTGTTGCTTGTGCTGATTGACCCTCGGATTTTGAACTTGGATTTGGCACACTGACTTACTGCCAGGCAGGCCAGGGGATCAGGACAACGGGCCAAGATGACATCTTAGTCGGCCAGCAAACAAACTTGTAATCGGGTCAGACACAAAGACCACTAAAGTTGGCATGTGCAATCAGATTGCGTTCAGATCGGCTCCAGATCTTTGTTCAATGGGTCACTTAAGTAAATACACATCCAACACCCAATTCTCATGTAGCTGCTATCAGTTTGCCTGCAAGATAACAAGGGCTGCTACAAGGGGGGAAAGGAAGGATTGGGTCTCTCCTGCCACCATCTGCAGAGTTCTCTCCAAATCAAGCAATTGGCAGGCATTCCACTGCCTCTCAGCAGTAACCAGGGACCATTGCCAAAGGACATGAGCTGCTAAGAGCTGCAGGTTATCTCAGTTGACACTTCTACTCTCACCTCCAGCAAGGCAGACCTCATGGCTGTGCAGTCTAACTAGACACCAAATCACCACGGCTCCTTCAGAAAGCTCCCTCTGCTGCTGCATTAAGTTCCAAAACTTTTATAGCACTGTTTCCTTCTACTTTATATTATATATTGCCCATGAGGGTTAATTAAAACCAAATTGTTTTCTCACTCTGCTACAGAACCTTAGCGCTGGGCTTCTGACATCTGGAATCATACCTCTTTCCCTTTCCTTACACATTATGACCACAGCATCTCCATTTTTCAAGTATTATTTATAGATAATCTATTTGCTGCTGTATATCTGGGACACTGAGCTAGTTGTCATAAAAGCAGGCAAAGGGGTAAATCTGCATTGGGACAGTGTCACTTCAAACTGCACATAGAAACTGAATGATGGAATGCTTTCCTCATGCAGGGGAGGGGGCAGAACCCACAATGCATAGAAACCTAGCTTATTGCAGAGATGATTAGGTGGGGACCTTTCTGCCTGATTCTAGTTTTTTTATCTGCACCCCTTTTTCTGGTTCAGCAGAATAGTAAATCACCTTCCAATCTTCTTCAATTTTACATCCATTCACAAAAACAAGTTTACCACATCTTGCACAATTTGCAAGAACATGGTCAGTTTTACCTGTCAGAATAAGGTGCCCTACAAGTCAAAAGAGATATATTTTTCCACACAATAAATGTGCAGAACTAAACTTCCAGAGAAATATGGTTTTACTAAAAGCTTGCCAAAACACAGCCTTGGCGAGGACCCTTGTATCACAACATTTATCAGGCAGCACAAATACTACATTTATTTGTGTGAACTGAGTAAATCAAGAAAGGACACTTTTTTGGCTCCCCAGACCAGATCCATGGGGACAGAAGTGTTACTATTTGAAAATAACTGCTGTAAGTCACAGGACAGAGTAGTATGCAAAACTAATAAATATATTTGTGGAGCCCCGTACCTGCACTTTCTACACCTGTACAGAACCTCAGTGCTTGGAGTTTCCTGTACAGTGTTTGGATCAACTGCAAAGACATCTAGCGGCAGATTTCGTAGCTCTGAAAAGAAGAAGCAACGGTGCATTTATAAACTTGCAGACAGTAATCATTAAACATTAAAAGCTTGTATTGGTTTACTGCATTTATATACAGTATTATCCTTAAGCAAAATTTTCAACAAAATCTACTTTTAACAAAAGAAAATAGCTTTTGTCCCAATAAGTACCATAAAGAAGCTAATGCGGTTGAAACTACCTACGGTGAACTCCTTCCTTCATTAAAAAAGCCTATACTCAAGATGTGCATTTATTCTCACTTTATGAGATCATTGCAAAAACCAATTTCACATACGGTAAATATGCTATCAGCTATGTTGATCCATTATTATTTTTTTGAAACAAAAGCAACAGAATCTACTTCACTTATTTAATTAATTTATAGCCCGCTTTTCCTCCAAGAAGTTCAAGGTGCCGTGGTACCTTTATTATATTCACGTCAAAGTCTCAAAGCAGTACACTAACTTTTGCATTTCATGGAATTCTTGAGCAGGCTGGATGTTAAACAAAAGGGGTAGGAGAAATATGCTGGTGATAAAGGGCATAGTGGAAGCCTATTTGCAATATCTTTAGTAGATTATTCAGGAAGCTCGCTGTAAATAATTTAAGTTAGTGCTTGGTGCAAATGATCTGCTTGCTAGGGGGAAAAGCAGAAACCATCACACTCTTTTTGAAACTATCAAAGCCAGTACTTATATAGCTCTCCCTCTTTCTCTGGCAGTAATCTATGAAAGCCCTACACCTGCTTCCTATCCACTCCTGGATCCTGCATCCTTGCCTTCAAAACCATCAATAGACTTTCCCCTTACATCTCCACTCTTCTATCCAGATGCATTCAAATGCATGAAGAAGAAGAAGAGTTTGGATTTGATATCCCGCTTTATCACTACCTGAAGGAGTCTCAAAGCGGCTAACAATCTCCTTTCCCCTCCTCCCCCACAACAGACACCCTGTGAGGTGGGTGGGGCTGAGAGACTTCAAAGAAGTCTGACTAGCCCAAGGTCACCCAGCAGCTGCATGTGGAGGAGCGGATACACGAACCCGGTTCCCCAGATTAGGAGTCTACCGCTCTCAACCACTACACCACTGGCATGACTACTTCTTCACTTCACCACCAGTTGCCCCAAGGTCTCGTTTTAGTTTGTTTATTGAATCTATATCCCTCCCTTCCTCCCAAAGGAGCTTGGGGAGGGGGAAGTCTTCGGCTCCTTTAGATCACTCATTCTCCATTACTGCCAAATGCCTAGAGCAGGCATAGGCAAACTCAGCCCTCCAGATGTTTTGGAACTACAACTCCCATCATCCCTGACCACTGGTCCTGCTAGCTAGGGATGATGGGAGTTGTAGTCCCAAAACATCTGGAGGGCTGAGTTTGCCTATGCCTGGCCTAGAGCTGCCTCTCAAAATGCCTGTGATACTCCCACTCTCTTGCTTTCTTCAAATCCACCCTAAAAAGCCACATTTTCTGTGAAACCTTTGGCACGACCAACTGGGCCCAAAACCACATGTTGCATGTTCTTTCCCCTATTACTGCACCTCAGTTTCCATCCTTTTCCTCTGCTGCCTACATGTGTCCCCTGATCATACATTACATCTAAACACACTGGTTTCTATGGAGAGAGATGAAAGTGGAAAGTATTACTATTGCGTTTTAGGGGAAGGGAAGGGGCACTAGGGATCTTGCAGGCTGCAATGGAGGCCTGGGGCAGGGGGTGAATGAAAGCTTGAAATGTGAATGGTGCAAGTTTGGTCCACCCGAGGGTAGAAAGAAGAGCAAGATCAGGAGAGAGAGAGCAAGGAAGAGAGAAATGCAAGAGCTGAAGTGCCAATTACCTGTTCCAAAGGAAGAGTGAATATCCCAAGATTCAGTGTTATTCAAGAGTCTGGGGTTCTTGGAGTGGCCAAGTACAAATTTTTGGGTGGTCAGACAACTCTCAGATAACAGGATACAATTTTTTTATCTGGGGACAACCAGGGGAAAAGGCTGCAATGTAGGCAAGGATTCCAAAGATCCTCCAAGACCCACATGGCGCAATACCCAAGCAAGCAACATAGGTTTTCCTTGAACCCCCTGCCCCAAATGGGGAAAAGCAGAAAGTGTGCCTGTGGCGATCGGCCTAAAGTTAAGCCAGGTTACTAAGAGTTAATCCAAATAGAACTGTTAGAACCCAAGGGGGTGGGCTCTGGCAGAGTATAAAAACCCCACCCCTGGAGTCAGGGAGGGAGTTGGTAGTCAGTTGGTTGAGGTAGTCGGTTGGAGTTAGTCGGTTGGTTGTTGGTAGAGAGAGAGAGCTGGTTTTAAACATTGAGGTGAAGCATAGATGGTGGTTATAATCAGTCAGGATAGAGAGTTTGTGTGCTTATGTACAAATACATTTAGTTGTCGTTAGCGGTAATAGGCCGGTAATAGTTATAAATCAGAGGTAATAGGCCGGTATAGGAAACATCTGTTATTTGGAACATTCTTAAGACAAATACTGAAACCATTATGCTTATGTACGAACAATAAAGCAACATATTTTTACTTTCACACTATCCTGGTCTGAAGTGCTTATTAAGTGACAGCAGATATTTGTTTTGTCGTCGGCGCAGTCATCAATAGACCGTAAAACATCCAGGGGTGCTGCACAGGTCAGGGTGACCGCGACAGTGCCTTAAAAGGGGAGCATAAGCCTGTGCGTTCCCTTTAACTTCCTGACTAGATCTGAGAAAAATAACGAACACAAACAGACAAAAAGAAAGGAGTCAAGCAGAGGAGATAGGAAGGGGGAGCTACTAGCTAGGGCAAGAACAATCCATCCTGGAGGATCCCACAGACACTGCAAATGGACTGGGTGAACAATTCAATCCTTTGGGGGAAGAATTTAAAGATTCTGCTCTTAGGAAGGAGGGGATACCTAAAAGAAAAGACAGCAAGGTTGCAAATCTGGCATTGAAGAGGAAGAGCTTTCCCGTAACAAAAGGTAGCATCGCTTTTGATTGACAGTAGGATACTTTAAAGTTTCTTGCCATGGAGCAGTAATGAGATGACTTACAGCAAGCATGGCCAAACTTGGCCCTCCAGCTGTTTTGGGACTACAACTCCCATCATCCCTAGCTAACAGGATCAGTGGCCATGGATGATGGGAATTGTAGTCCCAAAACAGTTGAAGAGCCAAGTTTGGCCATGCCTGACTTACAGGCAAAGCTGAGTTCCATGTGGAAAACAGAAGAGGGAGCCTAAGCTCAGCTTAACCTTGAGCTGTGTCTAAGTCCATTACAAAACTGGGGTGGCAGTTCCTAACTTGTTGGAAAGAACTGAAGTGTGTTCTTATGCTGGCCGTGCGCAAAAGGGAATCAGATGCAAAGCAAGACATTTGCGGCTATGTCTTTGTTGCTTGTGGTAATGAGAACATGTCTAAATCTAAGAAGGGAGGTTTGCTGGTTCATGCCACCGTGTGCCTCCTTTGCTGTGCCTGAGAAAGCCCCATGCTTTGTACTGCCGCTCCTCATGTGAAGCACCAGGAGCAAAGAGGCATGCTGATGATGAAAAAAAGACTGAGCACATAGTACAGTCATACCTCGGTTTAAGTACACTTTGGTTTGAGAATATTCAGTTTAAGTACTCCGCGGACCCGTCTGGAACGGATTAATCCACTTTCCATTACTTTCAATGGGAAAGTTCGCTTCAGGTTAAGTACACTTCAGTTTAAGTACAGACTTCCGGAACCAATTGTGTACCACTGTACTGTAATATATTCCTAGGCTGTAAGTAAGCCACTTGGGGCAGATACCTCCTTGTAAAGTGTCATATTTAGCAATATACTATATAAATAGCTAATAAATATTATTATTAATTACAGCTCACAAGTCTCTGCCAAGCAGAAGGGGAAATGTTGCAGTCTTTTTATTAGCAAATCTCTAGGTAAATTTGTGAATAACTTCTGGAAGCACCATCTGAAGACTGTCATGTGTTGCAAATGGGGCTTCCACCCAGCTTCCTACCTGCACAGCGTTTCCCCTCACACAAACCTTTAACTCTGTTTGATGTTATTAGCCTTTTTAGCATCCAGCTTGAGGAAGAGTTTTGTGAAGCTCAAAAGCTAGTTTTAACAGATTATACTATTCCGGTTGAAACACTGTGTTTTATAAAATATGCTTACAGGATCCTCTCTTTCTTCACTGAGCAGAGGCACTAGAAAGTGGAGGATCCATACTTCTGCAATTCCAACCAGCTTTATATCTTACATAACATGGACTGCTTGATCTTTAGCCTTTACATTGTGAAAAATGCTTCACAAACACTGTGCATGTGCCTAAGTTCTTTTGTAGCACAAAACACCCAGTCCTGAGAGCAAGATAGGAGACCAAGAGAGAGAGAGAGGAGGAGGAGGAGGAGAAACTTTATTATTCTTACTGCAAGCAAAGCCCATTCTTTGGGTTTTCATATTTGATTTAGTCCAACCTGAAAACGATAACAAAATTCTAAACCAAGGATCCCATTGAGACTTGCCTCAACTGTTCCCTTATGCAGCTTGATAATGTGAAAAGAAAAGAAAGAATTACACATATCAGCCTCATTCATAGGGACATAAAAATGTGAATGTGCTTCCGCATAATTTAGACTGTTGAGATTTAGTACACACAAAAGGTCTGATTACAAAATAAAAAATTGAAAAGGAGGCATTTGTATAACTTGCCTTGAAAAGGGAGAGGGCATACATGAGACTGTAGCCCAAAACTGTTACACTAATCCAGGGGTCAGCAACCTTTTTCAGCCGTGGGCCGGTCCACCATCCCTCAGAACATGTGGTGGGCCGGACTATATTTTGGGGGGGGGGAAGTGAACGAATTCCTATGCCCCACAAATAACCCAGAGATGCATTTTAAATAAAAGGACACATTCTACTCATGTAAAAACACGCTGATTCCCGGACCGTCTGTGGGCCGGATTAAGGTGGTGATTGGGAGGCATGCAGCCCCTGGGCCTTAGGTTGCCTACCCTGCGCTAATCAGAAAGCTTAAGGCTTTTACACACAAACACCTTAAGACAGACTAGTAATCAGTAAAGTCTGAAATTAGAACGTTTTTACAACTAGCAATCAAAAACTCCATTTACTTTACCTAATTTCTAAATGACTTGAACTCCAGCACAGCAAGGAAACTCAACCATGTAGCCTGAAAGAAAACCACTCACGAGCATGCCACTCACAAGGTGTTTTATCTTGCTGAGCACTGCCCAGGGGACAGAGATGGCTGTAAGTTGCGTGGCTTACAGATGGATTTCATCCAGAGTAATAGAGGGGGGGGGCGCAAAACAGGGCTGTTACAGAGAAATGAAGCTGGCATGTGCCAAAAGAAAACCTGGAGTGGATTCTTCTGGAGGGAAGATTGCTGAAAACTGATTTCTGCTCTTGCACGAATGAGATCAAGTTTAGGTGTGCTAGATTATTCATAGTATAGCAAGGCTGGAGGCTTTTTGCAGCCTACCTACTGGCAGATCCTGCTTCTGCAAGTTTCCTCAGAAGATCGCAAACCCCTGGGCTCCTAACAACTGCCTTTTGCATCTGAGTACACTTCCAGCTGGCCTCTCTCACCCCATGTCCCACATCAGACAGAGGAAAAAGATTTGTTGCACCAACTTCCTCAGAACCAACTGGGGGAGTGAAGTGCCCAGAATAGAGATGCTACTGGATGGGAATTTTGAAATACCTAGATTTGATTTTGGGAAGGGGGTGTCTGTGTTCCTTAGTTAAGTATATGCTGTACTATAGAGGTGGGGGGAAGTGTTTCGTTTAGAGACATGCAGGGACGCTGTCATGTAGCACAGCAATTTTATTTGGAGGACAGATTGCACTCATATAGTGGAAAGAGAAAAACACTCGGCATGTGTTCAGGGATACTTTAGATATATTCCCACTGGCTACTAGAAATAATTTCCAGCTACCAAACCCAAACTTAAGATTGTGGACTCCTGCATCCATGGGACACAAAGCTGAACTGTGGGAATTATTTCCCCTTCACTGGGAATGTGGCTCCAAATTACACTCCCCTGTCAAGCAACAGCTCCAGCTGCTGAAGATTCTGAAGAATTCAACACTAGCAGGTAGAAAAAGCTAAAGTATGGACAGCTAGGTATACAGCAAAGAAGTTGCTGTTTGACTTTATAACTGCACTGTTTGTCTTTTTTTAATTCTTCTCAGAAGCTAATTTTTACTAGAGGTTGGGAAATGAGCAGGAAAATGAGAGGTGGAGCTGCTCTTACATGGCAAGTATTCAATGTACCAAGGCTCGAAGACAGGGGTCGGGGTGATTTCCAAAAGTAGTCAGTAACGCGTATCCATGCTTTAAGAATTCAAGCTTACTAATCTATCTATAATACAACTCATGTTTTGAAAAAGAGTGCTATTTATTACAGTTTTGTTATTACCCAAGGTGGAAGAACATTGGGGGGGGGGCACAATTCAAGTAGAGTTCAATAAAGCAAGTTCAGTTCCAGTGTGAATAGCTGAATTTGTATGTAGCCATTTCTAGCCCAATGTTAAGAGATTAGAAAAGCACTTCTATTTCCTTACCAGGATATTTCTCTGTCACCTTTTGCAAACGATACTGTTTGTAAACAGGACTGGTTACATTGACTTCACATCCCATTTTTTCATAGAGTTTCAGTTGCCACTCGAAGCCTTCATTCATTCTGGAACAAAGGGGGAGAAAGCCTTCTGACTACATTCCAATCTTCACAAGGAAGAAAAACAATTTTTTATCAAATAAAAACGCACTTGGCATCTGGTTTGATGGCCTGAACAAAGGCATAGGCCTCTTCAAAAGGGAGGTTATTGGCTTTCATTAAATAGGCAGTCACGACAGCAACACTCCGGCTGACTCCAGCTTGACTGAAAACAAAACAAAACAAGGAGACACCCAATAAAATATGGTCACACACAACAAAAAATGGGGGGGGGGGACGACACAAATAACCAGATTCTTCATTCCCTTCAAACTGCATTTCCCCCTAGAGAACATCTTTCTTACAATACACTTGTACTCAGGGAATAGAGCACTGCACACACATTTCTCACGACAACTTTGGAAGATATACTTGTGTATCAATAGCTTTTCCCTTAGAAATACTATACTCAAGAGTCAGAGCCTCAAGTCTTCCCCAGATGCTCTTGGTGTATTTTGATGCACAATGTATTTTGTACTCTAGTTTCACAATACCCCTCATTACCTGCTGCCAACCCCACCCACCTGAAAGACATGACCTCCCTGAAAATTATCCTGCTCTTGTCCTAACAAACAAACAGATGGCAACAGTGTGGTGGAAATCCTGTACAGACAATGATTCACACACACACACACACACCCCTGGCACATAGCTGCCAAGTTATCCCTTTTTTTAAGGGATTTTCCCTTATGCTGAATAGGCTTCCTCGCGAGAAAAGGGAAAACTTGGCAGCTATGCCCTGGCACTTCCTAAACAAAAGTAAGAGCATAAGGGTCCTGCTCCATTTGACCAACACCCATATAGCCAAACATTTCTAACAGTGGCCAGGGCCGGCGCGGCCATTCAGGCGACCTAGGGAGCTGCCTAGGGCGCCAGAATGGAAGGGGCGCTGGCCAGCCTGCCCGCCTGCCCCCCCACCCCCTTCAGGCCGCTCTACAGCTGACAGGCGCAGTGGAGGCGGCCCCAGGCTCGCGCTCCCCGCGCGAAGCTCCGGAGGCGAGCAGGAGCCTGGGACCACCTCCCCGCGCCTCTCAGCTGTTTTTATTTTTATTTTTATTTTTTCTACTTTTTTCCTATTTATTTTTTTTTTCTACTTTTTATTTTTATTTTTTCTATTTTCTATTTTTATTTTTTCTATTTTCTATTTTCTATTTTTCTATTTTTATTTTCTATTTTATTTTATTTTAGGGGGGGGGGCGCCAGAAGGTGATCTCGCCTAGGGCGCAAAAAACCCTAGCACCGGCCCTGACAGTGGCCATCTCCTGTCATTTGTCAGCAGTGTCTGGTATAATCAGTACACAAAACCAGAAATAAGGAAAGGGGGGGAGAGACTTGATGGAGAAAGTGGGAGACACATTCTACATCTTAGGGTAGGGCTATGATGTTTTGTTGATTATTGGCTAGAAAAGCAGGGTGCCACTTTTTAAAAAAGAGGAAGTGTACAAGAACAGACAAAAATTGCAGGTGATAGTGGCCATCTTCAAACAGGCATCTTGCACACACACCCCACACACACACCCTGCACCCTGTCTCTCACACAGAAGGGCAAGTGACTGTCCCAGATGGAGCCTGCTGTGGCTTTTGTCAAGCTTCATCAAAAAGAACACAGAAAGGAAATTGCATACACACGTAATCAACGAAGCAACAAAAATTTATTTGACTGCTCCGCCTTCTGTGCAGGCTAAGAGTTGGGACATGCTGAGATTTGGGAGCACATCGGGGCACAAGGTAAATTAGACAGTGAAAGTTCAGCCAAAAGTTAATGCTAGGGAAGGATTTGCCGGGGGGGGGGGGAGCACATTGCAGTCGTGTCTCATTGCCTGTATAGGTGATTTCCGGATTCTCCTGGAGGAGGTGTTTTTTTTTTCTTTTTAATACCCTGAGAGACAGAAGAAACTGAAGATTCAATGTTATCTGTGTTTGAGCACCAGCATGTCTAGGTCACACGTAATAAGATCCGAGTTAGAAAAAAGGCCAGAGAAACCCCGTCTTTTCCGGTACTTTGGCTTCTGGCTGGACATGGAGGTATCCGATCGCAGGCTGTGCTAAAAATAAAAAATAAAAACCAAAAAAGCACCCCTTTATTTCTCCCAATATCTGTTGGACAGCTCTTATTACCACCCTGATTTATAGATAGATATATCTGGCCAATATCCAACCTGCTTGTGGCAGCGTCCTTGATGTCAAGTGAGGATGGCCACATTGAAATGTTGCATAATTTTATTCATTTATTTATTTATTTATTTCAATTGGAACATGAGACACAGAAAAAGTAAAAAGCACTTCTCAGCATTAGGGAGAGAAGAAGTAAAAAGTATTTCTCGGCTGAAAAGGAAAGATGGGCAGTTGCCTTTCACAACAAAATGTGGCAGAACAATGTCAAAATGTCTCTGGGTTTTTACACACACACACACACACACACACAATTGAGGGCAGAAACCAGGCCCTAGTGCTGCTTGTTATAATAATTGCTATATTATATTGTTTTCTTATATAATTATTATATGATGCTTGTAATAAATAAATAAATATTATTGTTCCACTGCCAGTCTGCAGCGCTCTAATAATAATAATAACAACAACAATTGTTGTTGTTGTTGTTGTTCTCCTGCTGTGCACTAATAATAATTATTATTGTTCCACTGCCAGTCTGCAGTGCTCTAATAATAATAATAATTCTTACTGTTTCACTGCCAGTCCGCAGCGCTATATTAATAATAATAATTGTTGTTGTTCTCCTGTCAGTCTGCAGCGCTATATTATTATTATTAATAATAATAATAGTTGTTGTTGTTCTCCTGTCAGTCTGCAAAATAATAATAATAATAATAATAATAATAATAATAATAATAATAATAATAATAATAATAATAATAAATTCTGACTGTTCTCCTGCCCGTCTGCCGCGCTCTCACCATCGCACCACGGCGGCCCCTCCCCGCTCCCGCGCGCGGCTGATGAAGGAGGCGCAGGCGTCCAAGTGGCTCAGCAGGTCGGCCTCGGGCTGGTCCAGGGCCTGCACGTGCAGCACCGCTTCCAGCCCCGCTGCCGCCGAGGCCTCGGGCGGCTCCGAGTCCACCAGCAGCAGCGCGGAGGCCGACGCGCCATCCGGGAAGCCGCCACCGGCGCCGCTCAGATACAGGCCGGGGAGAACGGGAACCATGGCAAGGGCCAGGCCTCGCCGCCGCCTCAGCGCCCAGCAGCCACGGGTCGCTGCCGGGGTGGGCGGGAACTGCTGTGGCCCCGCCTTCCCGCTCCTTCCACGCCAATGAGGCGCCCTTCCTTGAGCAACCGTAAACTTGCGAAATGATAGACACGCACGCTTCCGCGATTATTTTTTTGTGGGTGTGGAATAGTACATACTGTATATCTAAATTAAGGAAAATAAAAAAATTCCTTCAGTAGCACCTTAAAGACCAACTAAGTTTTTATTTTGGTATGAGCTTTCGTGTGCATGCACACTTCTTCAGATACCCGCAAGTAACACTTGCGGGTTCCGTTTGATTCCCGCCCTTTTCTTCCGTTTTAAACTCAAAAAATATATATTATCCTACAACTGCAGAGCTCGATTATGTTATTATGTACACAAATTTAATAAATAAATAGCAGCAACAGCATTTATTCAGTAGATTTGTATACCACCCTCCACGCGAAGATCTCTGGGCATAAAAGTGCAAAATAAAAACACAAAATACATAATAAAAAGAAGACTCAAAACAAAAGAACAACTCCCCCCTTCCCACAAACACATTTAAAAGGATATAGGTGTTAATCAGCCCAAGGCCTAACTGAAGAGGAGCATTTTCACCTGTCACCTAAAGACATTTCTCATAAACTAAATTATTCTGAGATGATTTACTTAATCCTTTACTTTCTTCTAACCACAGGGGTCTGGAAAGAGTGGATTTCAAAATCAGCCCTTCTGATAATTGCCTATGATGCTATTCATTTATCACTGATAATTTTCTAACGAATATTGTTGGCATCTGTCTGTCTTGAGAGTCAATGGAGTGCGCCTCCGCGGGTGACCTGAAGCCGCTGCATAGCAGCACCAAAGTGACCTTTCCTGGGTGCAAGCCTTGGCAGTGCGTATGGAGGTCCTAGATTGCCCAGACCCCTGTCCTGGCCTTGCTGATGGGGGTCCAAAGGAAAGCAGAGCAATGGGTTTGGCATCAGCTTGGATGAAGGAGTTGCCGGAAAGAGGTGTACAAGGCGCCATTCAACCGTCTTAGAGACTCCAGAGCTGTGTACTTCTCAGCATTTTCTTACCATTGGACCCACTCTTGGTCTCATCTGCTCAATCCGCCAGAGTCTGTCTTCGCATTCAGGGGAAATCCCTAAGTCGCTGAGGGTTTGAGACCCATTGGCTACCATTACAGTCATACTTCGGGTTACGACTGCTGCGGGCTGCGGGCTGTGCCAAACCCGGAAGTAGCGGAATGCGTTACTTATGGGTTTCGGCGCTCGCACCTGCGCAGAAACACAAAATGACATGTGCAGAAGCGCGTCATGCGTGCCCAGACGTGGCGCTGCGGATTGCGAACGTGCCTCCTGCACGGATCACATTCGCAACCCGAGGTATGACTGTACGTGGTTTAGCCAGCTACTTGAAGCCATTCCCAGGATGTGGCTACTGTCGCATGCCAATGGTTTCTAGGAGCCACAGGCAGGTGAGAACTGAGTGCGGGGTGGGGACCAAAGGTGGACAGATTACCCCAGAAGAAGCACGACTTGTCCCTCACCAGAGGTACTATGCCTCCCCTAACATACCCTCCAACATTTCTCCGACGAAAATAGCTTTGTCCCATTCCATAATGATAATTTTACTATTTATACCCCACACATCTTACCGGGTTGCCCCAGTCACACTGGGCTGCTTCCAACATATATAAAAACACAGTAAAACATTTTTTAAAAAAACCTTCCCTATACAGGATTGCCTTCAGATGGCTTAGGGGTTGGATAACTCCATACACTCTGCCAACCTAGCAGTTCGAAAGCACGTCAAAAATGCAAGTAGATAAATAGGAACCGCTACAGCGGGAAGGTAAACGGCATTTCCATGTGCTGCTCTGGTTTGCCAGAAGCGGCTTTGTCATGCTGGCCACATGACCTGGAAGCTATACGCCGGCTCCCTCGGCCAATAATGCGAGATGAGCGCGCAACCCCAGAGTCGGTCACGACTGGACCTAATGGTCAGGGGTCCCTTTACCTTTTTAACTCCATACACTACAACATTTATCCAATGGTGATCCTTAGGGATTTCCTAAGGAAAAGCGGGGCATTCCGGGATCAAATCAGAAACCGGGATGGCTTCTCTAAATCAGGGATGTCCCTGAAAGATAAGGACATTTGGAGGGTTTGACCTAACTCCCCATAATAATAAAGATAGAATTAAAATATTTGGATAATGGGACTGAGTGGGGATTGTTGTGACGTGGGGTTTGTGATTTCAGCTCTCTTGACAAAACATGCTGGAGACAGTTCTCTAGTAACAGCTCTTTATTAAAGTGAACAAGACTGAAGACTGAGGAGAGGAAAGCTACATTTATAGGGACAGGGAACTAGCTAGGAAGGGATACATTTTGGAGGGAACAATATCAAGCAATCACAGTGCTGCCTTTTGGAGGAAACCAATAAGACAGAGGATCCAAATACAGCAGCTTAAATGAACCAATAGTAGCTGTACCCTCTGGAACCAAAAGGCAGTTACTTTATCCTAATGCAAATACAGACAATAATAATACAGATATAAAATCCTTTGACTCAATACACAACACCCCTCCCCCCCTAGTGAGCACAGCAGACGTAATCCCTCAGGTACTGTGGGGTCCTACAACTTCTACCTGATCTCCTGACAACAGGTGTTGCAGGTTCTGGATTGGGTGTTACCTGTGGTGGAGGGGCTGCTATAGGGGTTTCATCAGGAACAGATGGAGTCCCAGACATCTCAGGGTCCCCGACCTGTACCTTGTCATCATGAGGACTAGCAGACCCTGGTTCATTTGCTGAAGCCCCTGGTGACTGTACCTCTGGACCATTTTCACTCTGGTCTTGCAGCTGTGCGTCATTAGCCAGGGATGAATTATCTGACTCCTCCCTGCTGAGCGCCCGGCGCCTCAGCTGATCTATATGTCTCTTCCAAACTTGCCCATTTTCCAAGGTCACATAATAGGACACAGGTCCACTAGCCCGGGTGATCACACCGGCCACCCACCGCGGACCTCGTGAATAGTTCCTCACCCAGACCAGATCTTCAGGGGCGAGATACCTTGTTGTGTCAGTCTCAGCCTGGGGGGTTGCTCTTGAATTACGGTTTGGCATTTTATCTGGGTGGACATAATCCAGCACCGTTACCAGTCTTCTACCTAAGAGCAGCTCGGCTGGCGACTTGCCCGTCGCAGTACACGGCGTCGCATGCTGCAAAAATAACATTCGCGCAATGCGAGCCGACCAGTTACCCTCCATTAAGCGCGCAATGGATTCTTTGGCTGTTCTTACCATGCGCTCAGCCTGCCCATTGGAGGATGGGTGAAAGGGCGCGGATGTGACCCCTCTTATAAAGTTATCAGCCAAGAATGCCCTGAATTCTTGGGATACAAAAGCTGCCCCATTATCTGATACAATGGTCTCAGGTAACCCGTGGGTAGCAAACAGCTGCCTCAACACCTTGATTACGGCAGCTGATGCCATGCTAGGGACCATCGCCACTTCTAACCATTTGGAATATGCATCAACGATAACCAAAAAGACCTTCCCTTGGAATGGCCCAGCAAAATCTATGTGCAGCCGGCTCCAGGGAGTCCTGGACTGCTCCCACCAGTGGACTGGTGCTCTGGCCACTTCTGGCCGCACCTCTTGGCATGCCTTGCATGTTCGTACCCATTGTTCTATGTTCTGGTCCATTCCAGGCCACCACACATAACATCGGGCTAGCGACTTCATCCTGACCATTCCCGGGTGTCCCATGTGAAGCGTCTCAAGAACCCTGTTTCTCAGTGGTGCTGGGATTATCACCCTATCTCCCCATAGGAGACAACCCTTATGCATGGACAATTCGTGCTGCCTTGTTGCATAAGGCCTGAATTTTTCTTCATGCGGACCACCTGGCCACCCCCTCCCCACCCAAGTGAGCACACGGGAGAGAACAGCATCTTTCCTAGTTTTCTCAGCTATATCCGTAGCTGTTACAGGAGCCCCCGGAAGTGTTTCTAGCATCATAATGTGCTCCGCCGGAGCAGGATCCTCATTGCTCCCGCCAGGAAGGGGCAATCGACTCAGCGCATCAGCATGGCACAACTGTTTCCCCGGCACATGGGTCAAGGTGTACTGGAACCCATTCAGGAATATTGACCAACGCAACATTCTGGGGGAGAGAATTTGTGGCGTTTGTTTGTTTGGGTTGAACAACCCTAACAGTGGTTTGTGGTCCGTTTCAATGGAGAAATGGCGACCGTACAAATAATCATAGAACCTTTTGATTCCGGACACAATAGCCAGTGCCTCTTTATCAATTTGAGCATAGTTGCGCTCTGTGGGCGACAACGTACGGGAATAGAAAGAGATGGGCTTTTCCGACCCATCCGGTTCCCTATGACTCAGCACAGCCCCCAGACCGTATTGAGAGGCATCACATGCCAGGACCAGCGGCTTTGACTCATCATAATGAGCAAGGACGCTCCTGCTACTCAGCATTCCTCGCAAGGAGTCAAAAGCCTTCTGCTGCTCCCGCCCCCATCGCCACACATTCTTTTTCTGCAATAGTCTATGTAATGGTTCAGCTACCGAAGCTTTCTGGGGTAAGAACGAATGATAAAAGTTAATAAGTCCCAGGAATGACTGCAACTCCGTCTTGTTCTGTGGTCGTGGTGCCTCGATGATGGCCTTAATCTTAGCATCTGTGGGGTGGATGCCTGATGCATCAATTTTAAACCCCAAGAAATCCACAGTTGGCACCCCAAAACTGCATTTTTCTTTTTTCAGTTGCAACCCCACCTCCTTGAACTTGAGCAACACTGCACGGACACGCGCAACCAGTTCCTGTGGGTCTTTTCCAGCAATCAAAACATCATCAAAAAATGGCAAGACCCCCGGCAGACCTCTTAACAGGCGTTCCATGAGCCCTTGAAAAATCCCTGGGGCCACACAAACTCCGAACTGTAATCTGTTAACTCTGAATGCCCCTTTATGTGTGACAATAGTCTGTGCTTCCGCTGATTGTGGGGTTACTGGCAGCTGTTGGTAAGCTTGTGCCAGGTCAATTTTGGCGAACACCTTGCCCCCAGCCAGTTTAGCCAACAGATGTGATACGACTGGAATGGGGTATGAGTTTCCCCTGAGTGCCTTATTGATAGTACATTTGTAATCTGCACATATCCTGACTTCCCCATTTGCTTTAAGGGGTGTGACGATTGGAGTCTCCCACTTAGCAGAGTCCACGGGTGAGAGAACTCCCTGCTTGACCAATTTATCCAGCTCTGCCTCGATCTTGGGTTGCAGTGCAAATGGCACTCGCCTTGGTTTGAGTCGGATTGGAGCCACCCCGGGGTCCAACTCGAAGTCAACTGGGGGCCCTTTATAACAACCCAGTTTTCCATTAAAGAGACCAGCAAATTCCTTGCATAATACCTCACTCATCTCAGGGCAGGTTTGGATTGAATTAAGCCCTGAGATACTCAGTCCCAGGGCAGGGAACCAGTCAGTGCCCAGGAGACTGGGGCGACTGCCCTTCGCAATCACCAGTTTGAGTACAGCCTGTTTGTCCCGGAACTGTACTCTCACGGCACACATTCCCATAACATGGATGCGGCCTGCTGAGTACGACTGCAAGGTTGCCGGAAAGGGCTCCAGAGGGGGCAACTTACCCCTGGGGAAGAATGTCTTCGCGGTCTGGTCCGACACGATGGTGAATGCGGATCCGGAGTCCACCTCCATGTCGCACTGCTGACCCTCAATCTTCACCTTGACGTGTGCCTTGCCTTGCGCTGGAAACTGCACGGCCCTCCCGTTGATCTCCGTTACGTAGTGGCAGTCCTTTAGAAAACGAGTTGCTGTGGGCGGTCTGCGATGCTCCAGTCTAGGTGCTCCTGTCGCTCCCGACGCCGCCGATCTACAGACCCTGGCGATGTGACCCGTCCTTCCGCACGTCCGGCAGATAGCATCCCTGAAACGACAACTCTTCCTTTCATGGTTTCCGCCACAACCTGGGCAACTGCCTCGGCGATCTCTGTGCACTGTGCAGGCCTGACGCACCGACTCGACCCCACGGACTGGGCTCTGGCTCGGAGTAGCCTCTAGCTCGTCCATGGCATGCGCAACTTCTATCTGTGGCTTAGTGGCCTTGCGACTGGCATCAAGCTCCTCTCTTTCATAATTCTCCGTGGCGGTGGCCTCTTTCAAGGCTGAAGCAAGGGTAACCTCTTCTTTAGCCACGATGCGTCTTCTGGCTTTCTTGCTGCTCAGACCACCAATAAACCGATCCAGGAGAGTCTCTTCCAGATTTTGGAAGCCGCAGTGCTGAGCGAGCTTCCGGAGTTCAGCCAGAAATGTGGATACAGACTCCCCAGCATGCTGCTGCCTCTTATGGAACTCCATCCGCCGGGCCATCTTGGTCTCAGTAGGCGCCAAGTGGCTTGTTAGGCAGGCAAGAATATCTTTGAGAGATGTCTCACTCAGCTTCGCTGGAGCAAGTAATGCCTTGGCCAGCTTGAAGGTCTCGGGCCCACAGTAGCTCAGGAATGTGGCCCTTCTTTTGCTGGCATCGGTGATCCCTTGAGCCACTGCAAAGAACTCGAAGCGTTCGACGTAGTCTTCCCAGGTGTGGGGCTCTGATGGCTGGAAGGGCTCCAATACCCTTGGACTCTCCATTGTCCTAGCGGGCAGGGTCGTCTTCTCAGCTGGCCAGTGAGTCTTGTTCTCAGCTGCAATCCGGACTCTGAGGCAGGGTTGTGTTTAACCGCTCCTCAGCATTCCGGATCCCACCTTCGTCGCCAGTTGTTGTGACGTGGGGTTTGTGATTTCAGCTCTCTTGACAAAACATGCTGGAGACAGTTCTCTAGTAACAGCTCTTTATTAAAGTGAACAAGACTGAAGACTGAGGAGAGGAAAGCTACATTTATAGGGACAGGGAACTAGCTAGGAAGGGATACATTTTGGAGGGAACAATATCAAGCAATCACAGTGCTGCCTTTTGGAGGAAACCAATAAGACAGAGGATCCAAATACAGCAGCTTAAATGAACCAATAGTAGCTGTACCCTCTGGAACCAAAAGGCAGTTACTTTATCCTAATGCAAATACAGACAATAATAATACAGATATAAAATCCTTTGACTCAATACACAACAGGGATTTTCTGGCTAAATATTTTTTACACAGATCAACAATGTCTTACAGAACCTGAGTTAAAATTAACTGTAGTATCAAGTACAGTGGTACCTCGGTTTTCGAATGTAATCCGTTCCGGAAGACCATTCGAGTTCCGAAACGTTCAAAAACCGAAAACTCAGTACGGAAGCCTCAATACGGAAAACTCAATACAGAAGGCATGTGGCATGTTCGACTTCCAAGGCGAGTTCAGAAACTGAAGCATTTACTTCTGGGTTTACAGCATTTGAAAACCAAAATGTTTGTCAACAGAGACGTTCGAAAACTGAGGTACCACTGTAATTGGTTTGCAATATACCAGATGCGGCATTTTCTAAGTCAACAAAGAGTCCAAACATGGGCATTATAACATAACTTGACTCCTTTTGAAAAGATTGTGCTCATTTATAATTCACTGGGTAAAGGTCTTGTTTCCCAAATTTATGGAACACTGTACTCTCAAATGCTGTCACCTCTCACAACTTTAAAAGCACAATAGGGATAAGATCTGGGTGAGCCATTAGATTATACTTTATGAAGCAGAATGTGAATAAAGGCCCCTTCAAATATGTCTCCGTAAGAATCCAGGAAAACACACTCAAAATCATGCACCAATTGTATATAGAGAACTAAAATGACTAAAAACGTATCAGCTATGTGTGGTTCACTTATTCACATGTGGTTGCAATGCCCCAAAAGTCTTTGTGTTTGGGGAAAAAAAAGTTTTTCATGAAGCAGCCCTTATCACAAAACAAGATACCTCTTTGGATCCTAAATAACACTCCTATCATACCATTCAGAAACTGTCCAACAACTTTCCCACAAGGATCTCATTACTCACCTGACGATTGCAGCAAAGCTTACTATTGCAAGGTATTGGAAGACGCTAAATGTAGACCTGTTTGAGATCCGGATCTTACAACTTTAGGGCTTAAAATTAATGGACAAATTGACAGCCCCCGTCCAAGAGAGCCAAAGAGACAATGAAACCACTACTTTTCAATCAATTTGGCATAGCTTTCTTACATATGCAATATTGATAGAACATGGTTACAGGCGTCTAGTGGCACATGGCAACTTGTGGAAGGAAATCTTTGTTTAAAAACTGAAAGAAAGGACTAAAAAGTTTGATCCAATTTAATGGACACTTTGTGCTTCTGCTGGGGATTCGGGTAGTAAGCTGTTGATTGTTGCTCTTTGTATAAATAAGGGGAAACAAATTTTTTTTAGAAAGGAAAGGTAGCATATCTATTAACAGAGTTCTCCAGGCACTTCCATGATATAAACCAGGAATACTGGAGCCTTCATGTTTGGCCAAATATTGCAGACCCTGGATAGGGTGGAAGATGAGGCTATGTAGGTTCAGATTTATCTAAGTCTGTTGGTTTGGTTACCCAGAAATCCAGCTGAATTTCTTAACTTCTCAGTGGTATGCTCTCTTTCCAAAGCACTAACAGTGGGTCGATTGATAGCAGATGGAGGGTTAGAGTCAGTGTTTTTTTCCTCTGACAGGAGTTGCTGTTCCAGATTTATTTCCAGCAAACAAACTTGTGGTGGATCCATTTGCTTTGAAATCATGATGATGATGGTGGTGGTGGTGGTGGTGGTGGTAGTGAGCTAGAGATCTACATTTCCCCCTAGCCAAGAGTTAAATAAAAAAAATAAAAGATTGATCGATCTGGAATGGATATGCAAGCAGAAGGTCCCAGCTTCAATCCCAGGCATCTCAAGGCTTTTCATCATGATGTGTTGGAGGGTATGTTAATTATGTGTAGGAGAGCTTTGTGCACAGGCTAAATGTGCACACACCAGGAATTAAACAATCAAGAGGTGACACCTATGGGTCAGGTGATGGTTAGAGACCTGTGTTCAAGCCCCCAGCCAGTTATGGACTGGTGCCCACATAACTCTCTCAAAATTCCAGATGTGCCCACTGGCCCCAGAACGTGAGAGATGCTGTAGAAGGCCACAGTGAGGTGACGAGCATCCTCCTCCTACCTTGAAGGGGAAACAAGAACCCCTGAATTCCTCAAATGGATCAAAGCTACATTGGACTATTGCATCTTGAAGCCTTACAGTTTGTCCTCCGAACCTGAGGACAGGGGTGGACTTTGGCCATCTTTGGTAGTATGACGCCCTGAGCAAGCCCAACATTTGGCACCCTGAAATGGATCTTCTCAATCATGGACTTTCTCAATTTTGCACCCCCTCGGCTCAGTTCCCTGTGCCAGGGAACCACCCATACTGGCCTAAATCTGGCACTGCCCAGGTCTCTTGCTGACAGACATAGCTCCTCTGGACATTTCCCCACCTCTCGGAGCAGCAGGTGGTGGTCTAGGAGCTATGAGCAGTCTGGCCATTGTCCCTTCCATTCTAGAGAGCACCAGTGGGACAGAAAATGGTCTCACCACCAACCCCATCACTCCCTGAACAGACTTCATTCAAGGGAGAGATGAAGGAGTTCATCTAATCATCATGTTCTGTTGAAAGGTCTTGTTGGGTGGGGTGGGGGGGTGTCATGTCACTTCACCCATTGCCTCATTAGATGCTCATGGCCTCCCAGGGCACATCTTGCCTTATAAATGAGAATAGGCATTTTCTTCTCGGGTATGCGGGTGGCGCTGTGGATTGAACCACAGAGCCTAGGGCTTGCTGATCAGAAGGTCAGCGGTTCGAATCCCCGTGACGGGGTGAGCTCCTGTTGCTCGGTCCCTGCTCCTGCCAACCTAGCAGTTCGAAAGCATGAAGTGCAAGTAGATAAATAGGTACTGCTTCAGCGGGGAGGTAAATGGCGTTTCCGTGTGCTGTTCTGGTTTGCCAGAAGCGGCTTAGTCATGCTGGCCACATGAGGGAGGTCTACGCCGGCTCCCTCAGCCAGTAAAGCGAGATGAGCGCCACAACCCCAGAGTCGTCCGCAACTGGACCTAATGGTCAGGGGTCCCTTTACCTTTTTTATGCCTTCCATGACCAGCCCTTTAAAAAACCCTGATGATCTGCCTCCTCTCTCACCCCCTACCCCACCAATAGAAGGATTTCCTTTAGATCTCCCTCTGTGGCCACTTTTGGAACCCAATTTCCTTGCTAAAGAACCCTCCAGACATCTCCAAAACATACTTTTGCTTCCTGAACATTTACAAAGCATCTCAGACAAGTCTGTACAGTATTCAGTTTGTGGCTGGGTTTGCCTGAGGTCCTTACAATTATTTTCAAATCCTCAAAAAAAAAAAGAACCAGGTGAGTCTTCTGGCAAGAACTATATCCCTTGTTCTCTGCAAAACAAATAATTCTCTTCCTAAAGACGTTTCTCTGGAGGCTAAGGACTATTTTGCCATTTGATTCAGGAAAGATGCCAACCGATCAGGAAGACCTTCAGATATTCAATCTGAAATTATGCAGAGAGCTTGTCCTTTCATCAAAAAAAGTCCATCCCTGATCAACCTTCTACATTTCAGCAGCCTAGTTGAGGTAGGAAAGGTCATTCTGTTGCTGCTGCTGTTAAACTGGTGGGCATCAGAACACCTTCCTGGTTTCAGTGGCGGACTTCGGACTTTAAAATTTAAGGGGCGCTCTGTGCGATGCCAAAATTCAGCACCTCCCCACCTCTCACCTTCCATTGTTTGTTATTGTTGCAGCACCCTCTTAGCTTGGTGCCCACTGTGTGGAACTAGACACAATCCCCTAAATAGAGTATCACAGCACATGGAGACTTGGATCTTTGGTTTCCAGTGATATATACGGTAGGTGGCTGCAGAATGTGGTTCCACCATTGCAACATGGTCTTATGTTCAAAAGCAGTGTTCCTTCTGCCGGCCAAAAGCTTTTTGGTTACTTTGTCTTTCTTTCTTTCTTTTCTTTCTCTGAACTCCTTTTTCATTTTATTTAACACCTGTGTCCGAAACCAGCAGTCTTGTTTACTGAGTTTGCTCTCAATCCTTCCCCAAATAAACTAGCTATTTCTCGGTTTCATCCACACTCTCCCACCACTGTCATTTCTGTAACAGAATTTACATTTTTACTGTTTTGTCCTGCCCTTGGTTGCATGCAGATATAGTTGCAGTGGGGAAAACACACTCCAATAAAATAAATGAATCCTATTTGTTTTACCTTTTCTGTTTAATGTGTTAATTTTTTTATAATCTAAGAATCAAATTAATCTTGGAAGTACTGTAGTCTTTTCTAATTCATCCTTAGAAGGATGTAGCAAATCAAAAAAAAATCCTGTAAATCAGAAAAAGAATCCAAAATCCATATTACGGTGATATACTTATCAGAAAAACAAAAATATTATAAAACAACATGCAAGCTTTTGAATACTCCATAACACTTCATTGGGTTACATACAGAGCAATTAAGAGTAGCAAAAGGCGGTAAGCTGGCTGATGCTGAAGCCATGGAGCCTGTATCTGACCACAGTCTTAAGACTAGCACAATGCCTAAAATAATTTTTCACACTTGATAAGATGAAGACTGCCTAGTTTCTCTTGATTCTTGTTTTCTACCTACCGAGAACAATCTATTATTTCACCTAAGGATGGGAATGACCTGCATGACAGCCAGTTTTTGTGATTCAAAGATGGGGCAAATCACCCTTGTTAAGTTAGACATCTTGTTCCCAGCAGGCCTGTTGCAAACTAGTGCCAGAATAGAGGTGGGTGTTGAATTAAGGAACAGGATGGATGCCAATGGGCATATGTTTGGGCCAGGAGTTTGTCTTCCGCAGCAGACAAGCTCACAGTCCTTCCATACAAAAATCCAGTCCTAAACTACATCCTTTGTTCCAACAGCCTGATTTAGAAAAGGGGGAAATAAGCATTTTCTTGATGCTATTGTTAAAGGAAATTAGGTTCGGAAACACTTGTTGATAACTCAGAGATCTATCAGAGGTTTGTGGTCTAAATTCTACTCCCTCCCCTCCCCACTGTAGTGCTTCTGGGGCTAGTGTAGCTAATCCCTTCCCACTTTTTTTTTTACACCATTACTAATGAACACACCTCCGCCAAGCATCTCAACACCAAACACAAAAAGTACCAGGTTTGGAAAGGGGCTGAGAACACTCAGTGTAATCATACCGACAGTGTCATTCAAAATCCATTGGGGTGGGGGGGGGCAATACTAAGCAGTGTAACTTCGGATAAGCACTGGATTTTAAATTTATCCCGCTTTACATAGCATTCGTGTACTGAAACAGTCAGCTAGCTCAGCCAATCGAAGTCAGAGGGCCTGTAGTCTCTCAGCTGCACTGTGGTATCAGGGCATATTAAGAGTGGCTGGGGCAAGCCAGCCAGATGGGCGGGGTATGAAAAATAAAATTATTTTTTATTATTATTTTAAGTTTGAACCACTCACTGCTGGATGATCCTTGCTGCCCATGGTCAGTGAGCATGTTACTATTAAATAGTACAGTAAGTCATGCATTTTGAAGGCACTTTCCACCTACCCTGGGTTGTTTTATAGGAATGGGGAAATTGGATGTAGATGTGCCTAAGGATGCTTGCTTTGGGAGTCAGCCTCCTGGCCCTACCCCGTCCCTGGTCCTTTAAGCTGCAAGGAAGCAGGATCCCTCAAAATTTAAAGGATCAGCTGCCACCTATAGGACTCTTCTATTAGGTAAAGGTAAAAAGGTAAAGGACCCCTGGACGGTTAAGTCCAGTCAAAGGCGACTATGGGGTTGCGGCGCTCATCTTGCTTTCAGGCCGAGGGAGCCGGCGTTTGTCCACAGACACCTTCCCAGGTCATGTGGCCAGCATGACTAATCCGCTTCACAATGGAACACCGTGAAAACCAGAGCAGCGCACGGAAACGCCATTTACCTTCTCGCCGGAGCGGTGCCTATTTATCTACTTGCACTTTGACGCGCTTTTGAACTGCTAGGTTGGCAGGAGCAGGGACTGAGCAACGGGAGCTCACTCTGTCGCAGGGATTTGAACTGCCGACCTTCTAATCGGCAAGCCCAAGAGGCTCAGTGGTTTAGACCACAGCACCACCCGCATCCCTCTTCTATTACCTGTGTAGAGCAAGAGGGTTCAGGTGGCAGCTGTCCTCCAGAAGTTTATGACAAGCTGTTGCCAGGCAATTGCTTCTTTTGCAGCTAGAACAATGGCTGAATTGCACAGCTGTAGCAACGGGGTTTGTACAAAGAGTCTCCCAGTACCTTTAAAACAAATTTATTTTTTTACGCATTCATTTCTTTCATATGGTTTACCAAAATAAAAGATGGGACAATAAAATCAGGGGGGGGGTGGAAGGACAATCTGGAAACCCGCTGGAATTGACCACTGGGAGGAGTGCAGAAACGCCATGATGCATCTGTATCAGCGAAAGTGGCTGCAGTGAAACATGTCTCTTTCATCTGGATCTCTACAGCCACAGCAGGCGCTGTAACTCTCCAGTGGCTTGATTTTATCCACCCTGCCATGGCACTCTCTTGAAGGCAGATGGATCCCAGCAACCACAAACTATAATTATAAAGAAATAAATAAATTGGATGCTTCCTTTGTTGCCTGTTAAGCTGGGAAGGAAGGCGAGGGGAGTGAGCTACTAGGGAAGAAAGCACAAGAGGGGTGGGGGGATTCTGGGGATGAGAGAAGAGAATTTAACGTCAGAACTTATAAGGCAATGTATTAGGACCAACATTAGCTTTCTTTGCTTCTGTATGTGTGTTAGTTAAAGATCCCCCATACCCTTTCTCTTCCTAATTGACTGGGGAGCTTTTGCAAAGAGGCGAGTCTTCTTTCCTTTATGTTGCGACCCAAAAACACTTTCTAGGGAGTAAGACTGCAATCCTGTTTTAATCATTACCTAGGAGTAAGTACGAAGGAAATGTGTGGGGCTTACATCTGAGAAGATATGTAAAGGCTTGCATTCCTGTAGGTCCTATGGAGACTGAGGGTTGCAAACCTAAGCCCCTTTGAGCACAATAGCTCTTTCTTATGAGTAAGCATCCATGTATAGAATTGGACTATAAATGCATTTAAAGAGATGTTCTTGATTTCCTATCACACCGAAACTCAAGTACCCCATTGTATTATTTAGCCACATGTATAGCTGACATTCTTGAAGTAAAGGTAAAGGTAAAGGGGCCCCTTACCATCAGGTCCAGTCGTGTCCGACTCTGGGGTTGCGGCACTCATCTCGCTCTATAGGCCGAGGGAGCCGGCGTTTGTCCTCAGACAGCTTCCGGGTCATGTGGCCAGCATGACAAAGCTGCTTCTGGCAAACCAGAGCAGTGCACGGAAACGCCGTTTACCTTCCCGCCAGAGCGGTCCCTATTTATCTACTTGCACTTTGATGTGCTTTCAAACTGCTAGGTGGGCAGGTGCTGGGACCGAGCAATGGGAGCTCACCCCGTTGCAGGGATTCGAACTGCCGACCTTCTCATCAGCAAGCCCTAGACTCTGTGGTTTAACCCACAGCGCCACCTGGGTCCCAGGTGAAGTGAAGAATGTTAAATCTCTCATTAGTTTTCCAAATTGCAAAAGGGACATAACTTGACAGCTAAGTACCTGGAAATCAGGTTAAGGAACAGTGATTAATTTTGCCCCTTTGCTGCTTATTTAGGTGTTATCTGTTTTCTTCACTGAGGAGCAATCTATACATAGGAACTGAAGCAACAATTTTAAAGGACTTGCATTTTAATTCTTTAACTCTTTTGTTATGGTTATTGTTCAGCTTCAACAAATAAAAATATTAATGTCAAAACTGCTCGTTGTTTGAATTTCTGTTTCTGTATAAGCTCACTACCTTGTTTATTGCCATGTTTGAAATAAAGAACTCTTTTTTAATAAGAGTATGTGCAGAGTGTCATTCATACATACATACATCAAAGCAATTCAGTGCTACATAACACCACCTTTGAACCTGCCAGCTTTTCCAGCTTTAAAAAATGAACTTTTATTTTATTTTAAACACATATCTTTCCCTACAGAATTGTGCTCATCCCATGAAAATGTGTCTAGCATCAGGGTAGCAGAAGGACGCTCCATTTTATACCTGTAATAATCATGCTGTGACTTAAGTGAGCTTAAAATGCTAAACTGCACACGCTCATAGTATTTCTTTCGTCTTTCAAATAAGTTTGGCAAAGAATTTTGGTTTGTTTGTTTTTGCTCTAGAGTTTTTTGCTCATTTTGCTCATTTTTGCTCATTTTGCAGCAGCGGAAAAGCTGTAAAAACGTGGAAGCTTGATACAGTAGGCTTCACAATTGAAGTAACACACATTTTAACATGCTTTAATTCTTCCCCTCCTCCTTCAATTAATGTGCTGCATGCATTCACCACCAATCACAAGTTATGTTCACGAGTGTGAGACCACAAACCTCTGCTCCATTTCTCATTATCAGCCATTTATGGCTTTAAGAATAGAAGCTGTAAGTTTTCCCCGGCTTTAATAAAGCACTTAGCATCCTGTACAAGTAAAACCATCTGGTGTCTGAGTAAGTCTTAAGTCATAAAGTGATCTTGGTTAATTTCATAGGATGACATCTAAAGAACCGGCAGAGGGCACCCCCCAAATTGGAGCTGAAAAGTATCTATTTATTTGCAGAATCATTCGTGATTTATCAAAAATTCCTGCAGCATCATGCACTCCCCTCGACCCATCCCGAAGGCGGCCACCTATGTTTGCTGCTTCTTATCATGGCAACCCAATCACTGCTTGGACTCCAGGAAATAGAAGCAGTCTCATCATAGCTATACCTGGGGGGAAGTGTGGATGATGGGAAGAAGACCTCAGGCCACTGGATATGGGGGTGCTTATGTAAATACCGGTAACTGCATTTCAGAGGCGTGCCTTCCTTTAAAACAAAAAAACCCCAAAAAACCCAACTACACCTGCAGGTGGCTTTGGCTTACTCCGATCTCACTCAGCCTACTCCGGCTTCAAACCAGCTTGGCAGCGGAGCGAAACAGGAACGCCCAATCAATTGATCTGGGCTGAACGAACCCGAGGAGGGACCTCGCCTCCACTCGCCTCCGGCTGCCGGGGCGGGGTCCCGCTGGAAGGCGGGTCTCTATAAAGCTAGACACGCGGGACGGCCCCCCGCAAGAAAATTCTGGCCGCAGCTGCTGTTGCTGCGCGTTTTGGAGAGGAGCCTGCGGCGCTTTGGTGAGTGGAGCGCGGAGGCGAAGGGAGGCGCCGCTTTCCCCTTCCTCTCCTTCTCCTCCTCCGAAGGGAAACTCCTAGCTTGAAAGCTGAGCTTTGCCCATTCGACATAGGGAACAGAGAGTGGTTTTTTTTTGGGGGGGAGAGACTTTGAGCCCCTATATGCCAAGCAAATGGCAGGAAGCTTGGATGGCGGAATGGACGCCAGCGCTACTACTGGGTGCCAGCCGCCGCCGCCGCCCAGCTGCTGCGCCCTGTTAATGCGCGCTCCCTGCAAGCAGAAAGCTAGCGCATCAGGGAAAGAAGGGGTTGAGTGGGTTTTTGCTCTTTGGTTCGCTCCCCTTTCCTGCTTGCATAGAGTTTTTAATAGCGGAAGCATGGGAAGTTGCCGGTCTTCCCATCCGCACGACCGTCCCTGCATTTGTATGCGGTCCGTTCTTATTCCAACGCCTTGCTCTACTGTGACACACATTCTTCAAGATGCGGCTTGTTTTCCTAAATACTTGGGAGTAATTGCCACCGAAATTGCTGTGGCATGCTTCTGAGTAAATGCACGCAATAATGTTAGGAGGTGGTTTTTTTTTTGTTTTTTTAAGGGGGAAGAAGCCCCAGTAGTGAGTGTCTTAGCTAAAAACCATAAGTAAGTTCTTGTGTTTCACAGCCCCCTTGCATAGATCTTTTCTTCACACCAAGTTAAATAGAAAAGGGGTGTGGAGTAGAGACCAATAAAAGTTCGTGATGGGTACTTGTCTTTAGATCAGAGTGGGAGGTACAAACTTAATTACTGTACAAAGAAATTGCAAAGCTGCCTTGAATACAATTCCATGTAGCTATTGGGTGTCTTATCGCTCGGTCTGGTTGAAATATGTAACTTAAGCTTTGGTTGGCACAGCAATAAAACTGTTAGCACATTTGCAAAACTAAGCCGGGTCTGGTATGGTTTCAAATTGGATAGGGGACCGTGTGTTAAGATTCCTGCATGTGGGCGTGGGTGGACTAGATGACTCTGGGTGCCCCTTCCAACTTTGATTCCTTTTCCCACTGGGGCACAGGCCACATGTGATCGAAAGCTTGTAGGTGTGTGTGTGGGGGGGGGGTTGTTTTGTTTTACCATGGCAGATAAGGAAGCACCTGCCACTCGGTTCCTGTTCGTTCTTCTAATTGCGAAAATGCCCCGAAAAGAATTCTGAAACTTGCCTGTTGTGAACATAAATTATGATGGAGTGGGCAAAGCTTGCACACTAATATGTTGATATCTCAGAGCCGTAAGGCTCTTAGCTCCCCCCCCTTTTTGTTCCTAAGAAGGCTGCCGCCTGTTTTCCCTGCAATCTTGTTTCTGGGACTGTCTAGCCTTTTGCTTCTGCCACTAACAAACCCTCTTTTGAGGGGCTGGCTAATATAGAGAGCCGTTGCCGTTCCTAGGTGTGACAGTGGTTAAGAGGCAGGGAAAGGCACCCCATTTGTGTAGCTAGCACCCATACAGACATTAGGGTTTCTTCCTCTCTCTTATTTCCCCTTATTTCCCCAATACTAAATAAGACTTGCAGGCCACAGTTGGGTGTTAGCTGTTCTACCTCCCCTGTGTTCAGCTGCCAAGTATTGGATGCCACACTTCCCTGTGCTTCTAATACTTCTAACCTTACACAAAGGATCACTGCCTGAACATACCTCTCTGGCATTGCCATTGCACATTGGTGAAGTCTCATCTCTATGACATGCTGGATTGGTTGGTTCAAACTAAGCAGTAGAATGTAAAATGGCAGTCCATGTGCATTGCAAGTCCAGTGTTCATGTGCCTGCACCTGTGAAGGGGGAGAGGGATTAGCATGTACATTGGTTTTGTCCTCGGTCAATGCCCAAACTAGAGCCTAATCGTCTGACTGGCAACGAGGATACTAAAATTCATTTTTTTCCAAGTCGCAGGTCCTTGGGAGAGCTTAATGGGGCACCCAACACCAGTTTCCCCCTCTAAAATATTTCAAATGTTTTAAAAGCAACATTTGGAGCAAAACAACAACACCCTGCTGTAGTTGGGCGTGGAAGATATTATAATAAAATAGTGCTAGTTGCAGGTAGGTAGCTGTGTTGGTCTGACGTCAAAACAAAAATTAAAAAAATTCCTTCCAGTAGCACCTTAGAGACCAACTAAGTTTGTCATCGGTATGAGCTTTCGTGTGCATGCACACTTCTTCAGATACTTAAGCTCATGCCAATGACAAACTTAGTTGGTCTCTAAGGTGCTACTGGAAGGAATAATAAAATAGGGCAGGGGTGGCCAACTCCCAAGAGACTGCTCAGAGTTAAAAAGAGGCAGTGATCTACCCCATTTTTGGGGGTTCAGGTTGTTGAGCTTTTTTAGGGAGGAAAGCCTGTTTTTTAGGGGTTCAGGTCAAAGTTGAGCTTTTTTAGGGGAGTCAAAGTTGTTGAGCTTCTTTGAGGGGAACCAGTGATCTACCACAGATGTCCAGTGATCTACCGGTAGATCACGATCTACCTGTTGGACGTGCCTGAAATAGGGTATGGGAGAAAAGAGGAGAGGTTCTCTCTGTGTCAGGTATTCTTCCTGTCAAGACGTTGTGGTATGTGAACTGCATTTTAGTAAATTAATGAGCTCTGGGTCATTGCCTAGAAACTGCCCTTGTGCAGCAGTTGTGTGGTGGTTGTTGTTGTTTAGTCGTTTAGTCATGTCCGACTCTTCGTGACCCCATGGACCAGAGCACGGCAGGCACTCCTGTCTTCCACTGCCTCCCGCAGTTTGGTCAGACTCATGTTCGTAGCTTTGAGAACACTGTCCTACCATCTCATCCTCTGTCGTCCCCTTCTCCTTGTGCCCTCCATCTTTCCCAACATCAGGGTCTTTTCCAGGGAATCTTCTCTTCTCATGAGGTGGCCAAAGTATTGGAGCCTCAGCTTCACGATCTGTCCTTCCAGTGAGCACTCAGGGCTGATTTCCTTAAGAATGGATAGGTTTGATCTTCTAGCAGTCCATGGGACTCTCAAGAGTCTCCTCCAGCACCATAATTCAAAAGCATCAATTCTTCGGCGATCAGCCTTTTTTATGGTCCAGCTCTCACTTCCATACATCACTACTGGGAAAACCATAACTTTAACTATATGGACCTTTGTCAGCAAGGGGATGTCTCTGCTTTTTAAGATGCTTAAACTCCAAAGAAACTCAGCCATATTAACTAAACCTGGAATATATAGGTATTTGTGTGGTGAGGGAGAGAGGGGTGGTGGTGTGTGGAAATTTGGGGGGCGGGGGGGGAAATAGACAGAAAAGGTAATGAGACCAGAAATCTAAGGTACAACTCTATTCTATATTCAGAGTATTTTAAGGGAAGATGTTTGTGTTCCTCACAACAAATGAGCAGTACTTGCATTTGCTGCTTTGAACCTTTAGAAAGCTTGGAATATAAAATATAAAAGCTTAGAATATACTGCAGATAAACTGACTACAAAGGAAGGTTGACACAGTCCATCCTTCCATTGGTATTAATGGAGCCAACTTGGGCGACTAGGACTGAACCTGTGAACCACAGCAAGTCTGGTGGTGCACAGAATAAGTTTCCAGGCTGCTAGTTCTTCCCATGAAGGCCTTCCCTAACCAACTGCAGCCTCTCATATTAGCTGTACCCTGTTGGTATAACTGGATGGTCTGATTAACATGTTCTCTTTCTTTCTTCCTTCCTTCCTTTCTATTTTTTTAGTTACCTAAAAGATCAATCTACAATGGCAGACAATAGACCAAATGCTGATTCCTTGTCCCGCAGTGTGCTCAGCTGGGATCAGGTCAGTCGTCTTCATGAGGTCCTGTCCGAGGTGGTGCCAATTCATGGGAGAGGCAACTTTCCGACTCTGAAAATAACTCTGAAGGATATTGTCCAGACTGTTCGCCGCAGGCTAAGTGAAGCAAACATTAAGGTGCACGACGTCCGTCTGAATGGTTCTGTGGCAGGTCATGTCTTGGTCAAAGACAATGGACTGGGTTGCAAGGATCTAGACCTTGTCTTTCAAGTACGTCTCCCAAGTGAGACTGAGTTCCAGTTGGTCAGAGATGTGGTTTTGCAGTCCCTCTTAAAATTCTTGCCTGAAGGTGTGAACACAGTCAAAATTAGCCCCATGACCCTTAAGGAAGCCTATATTGAAAAGCTGGTGAAGGTGTGCACCGATATTGACCGATGGAGTCTAATTTCTCTCTTCAACAAGCATGGCAGGAATGTAGAGCTCAAGTTCGTGGATCGTATAAGGCGGCAGTTTGAATTTAGCGTGGACTCTTTTCAAATAATACTAGACTCTCTGCTCTTATTCTATGATTGCTCAGAGAACCCAATGTGCGAACATTTCCACCCAACTGTGATTGGCGAAAGCATGTATGGTGACTTTGAGGCAGCCTTGGATCACCTTAAGAACAGGCTGATCGCCACCAAGAACCCCGAGGAGATTCGAGGCGGCGGGCTCTTGAAGTACAGCAATCTGCTTGTGAGGGACTTCAAGCCCATGGACAAAGAGGAGATCAAAACCCTCGAGCGTTACATGTGTTCTAGGTTCTTCATAGACTTTCCAGACATTCTAGAGCAGAAGCGCAAGTTGGAGACATACCTCCTGAACCACTTTGCGGAAGAGGACAGGAGCAAATATGACTACCTCATGACCTTGCGCGAAGTCGTCAACGAGAGTACAGTGTGCCTCATGGGACATGAGCGAAGGCAGATACTGAACCTCATCTCCCTTCTGGCGCTCCGAGTGCTGGTGGAGCAAAACCTCATCCCGAATGCCACCAATGTCACTTGCTATTACCAGCCAGCTCCATATACCAGTGATTCAAACTTCAGCAGCTACTACGTCGCAGATACCTATGGCCAGTCTCATCCCACCTGGCTGCCTTGTAACTGATTTTGAGCTTCCTATTTTTCAAAGCCCCTAACCAACCAGATCTCATACATACCCAGTCGAATGGCTCCTGGTTCTCTTTCCTCATTCCTTAAGTAGCCTCGGTCAACCCATAGAGTGGGCCTCATCTTTCCTAGTTTCCTCTCCTCTCCTCTAACTGGGGGAACTGTCCTAAGGTTTGTATACAGTATATTATTGCCCAAAGCTTCTGAAAACTGAAGATAGAAAGATGCTGTTGGAGCCAAGCCAGACTAGTAGTAACTGCTCGATGGCTTCCATGCCATGTTGTCTTCTGAAGTTTGAATTAAGCTCTTTTTGCAAATAATGAGGACTAGGCTGATATGACTACGGAAGATCATAGCTACAGTCCTGTATGCCATTAGGCTGTTCAAAGTCAATAGGACTGAAGCAGCTTCTGAACTGTATGCAGGACTGAAGCCATTTTCTTCCCCCTCAGAAAGTCTTAAATTAGCAGTTGACTCATTGCTGCTGCTGCAGCAGGACTAAAGAATGAATTTCAGTTTGGAGAGGATAATGAAGTCTGCCAACAATTGTCACTTTTAGTTTAAAGAAATCGAGGCTATCCTAAGTTACATGATGCAGAAATTCTAAGAACCCAAGTCGAGTTTTTTTAAAAAAAGCAAAGTACTAGAAAATATATGGTAATTACGAAACTTAAGTTTAATATATTATTTTTCCACTGGTGCTTGGACTGACCTGCCAGGGAAATATGGAATACTTTTGCCCCCAGAGTTCAGCTGAAACTGCAGGATTTTCCCGAGTCTCTGATGTCACAAGTCTGATCAGTAGGAAATTGGGATGGCTTTACTTTGTGATGTTTATGTACTGTACCGTTGGCTTGTAAGTGTGCATAGTTAGGGGTTTCTAGAGTACAGCAGTATCGTTGAAGACAAATTGGTAAAAAAAAACCAACCTCACTTGAAATAATTGTCCCAAGTTTGTAGATGGCTTGGACTGGAAGAGGGTTTCTATAACATGGATTTTCTAGTTTCGGGGGGGATTCCCCTTGAAAAATGGGTTCATTAATTTTTTTAAAAAAACCATTTATTTAAATGTGATATTTTTGGCTAAATGTCAGTTGTGTGCCCCCCTGCAAGTATATAATAGAGTGCCTTCTCACATGTGCTGTTTAAAGAGCCTGGCTTTAAGAAAGGATCCTGCAAAGAAGTGCTGTTCTAGCACCATAGTCTAAGTAAGGCTGTTAAAAGGGAACATGGTATAGACTAGAGATGTGGAAGACCCAGAAAAAAATTGGAAAAAGTGGGGGGAAACACATGTGTGTCCCCCCCCCCAAAAAAATCCAGGCCTTCACATTGCTAGTGCAAAGGATCAGTGTTATGGTTAGCAATGTTAATGGGATCCATGTTTTGATGAACTGTCACAGGTACAGGAAATGCAGATAGTGGGTCCCAGCAGAAGTCTTGAAATTCATCTTATCAAATTCAAAAGGCAGTAAAAGAAAAAACAACCACCACCTCTTAGGCAATATAGCTGTCCACGGTGTTCCTATAGCTGAAAGCCTGGCTACTTACTTAATGGGCAAACTTTCTGTATATGTCCCCCCCCCCCAAAGGAAACTAAGCTAAGGTTAGGCGTGTGATCGTGATGGAAATACCTACTTGGGAAACACACTGTATTTGGACGGCATTGGGTTAATGTGGAATAGTACTTGGCCCCCTTCTCATTTAATTGTTCAAAACAAGAGGGCAGAGGGTTTTCTTGTTCTTAGTACTGCTACTTCTGCAACACAGAGATAAACACTATCTGTAGCAATGCAGATGTCGCTGGCTGTTGGAAAGCAGCAGCACCTTGAGTTGAAGTAGTAGTTGAACAAAACGGATAAGCAGGGAAATGTAGGGCTTCTGATCTGAGTGCCAAGGACCTGCCAGTTTCAATTGCTTTTGGCCATTCTACACATTTTTTTGCTGAGTAATTTCAGACTGCCTGAATGTTTATTGGCTGTGCTCTTCTGCCTATACATCGATCTGCCCGTAGAGCAAGGCACATACTTACTCTTAATGCAAAGACTACAAAGTGCAGGATTGCTTCCTTTCACATGACTGTGTCTTGGGGTGGGGGTGGGGAAGGAACAGAAAGAAGGATCATATTAAGTGGGGCTACAGCAACAAAGCAAAGTTTAGATTTTTTTCCCCCCCTCAACATTGAACTCAAAGTTGAAATGGACTATAATCTTAAGAGTAGCATTTCTTTACGCTGGAAGAAACCTTTTCCATGCATGTCTGGTAAATATGTATTTCTTTAAATTGTAAACCTAATGTCAGTTGCCGGATGAGCAGCTCTTCGGAGTGCTAAGGATGCGTATCTTATTTTGGTTTCCTTAAGGTGAAAAATAAAGTCTGTCAACTTAAACATGACTGTTGTTGTTGTTTTTCTTCCTCCTCCCGCCACATTAAGGGGTTTCCCCCTTAATTTATAACTCCCCCACATACCCCTTGCCCAGTTCAAACGCCAAATATTTAATATCCTTTTAGTTCTTTAGCATCTTAGGTTGGATAAAGGTGTGGAACCAGCTTGCCTATTGACTTCTCAAGGGGTAGTGTAGGCTTCCCCAAACTGCGGCCCTCCAGATGTTTTGGCCTACAACTCCCATGATCCCTAGCTAACAGGACCAGTGGTCGGGGAAGATGGGAATTGTAGTCCAAAACATCTGGAGGGCTGAAGTTTGGGGATGCCTGGGGTAGTGCTTATGGTGTCTCTCTACCAGCTAGGCCAGCCATCCCCAGATGTTTTGGCCTACAACTCCCATGATCCCTAGCTAAGATGACCAGTGGTCAGGGATGATGGGAATTGTAGTCCAAAACATCTGGAGGGCCGAAGTTTGGGGATGCCTGAGCTAGGCTGTTAACTCCTTACACATTAGGTTGAGACTGCACAAGCTCCTTCCTGTCTGGTCCTAGCACATGCATTAAGATCAGTGCCAGATTTACGTATAAGCAAAACAAGCTGTAGCTTAAGGCCCCACTCTCTTGGGACCCCCCCCAAAAAAAAAATCAAAGGGAAAAAAACCTGGATGTGCATTTCCAAAATATAAGATGAAAAAACCTACATGCAGCAACAGTGTTTTGTGTTGTGTAGGCTCCTATGATGTAAGTAATGGGCCCCGCCTGCTAGTCTGCTCCCTAAAATTTCACTTGCTCATTTCTATATACTGTATAGGGTGCCTACATTCTGCATGTGCAAATGGCTTTAGATACCTATTAGGTCCATAAATTACCATATAGCATATATTCAACACAAAAAAACAGCAACAATTCATTGTTGACGAAGGACAGCTGGACATATAAAGGGCTCCATTACCTTCATTAGCTTAGGGCCTTATCAAACTTAAATCCAGCCCTGATTAAGATGATACTAGCATGACCACCACAGTGCCCTAGATTTCACAAAAAAAACTCTCCCATCCAGGCCTATGAGACATTAATTCCAGAGCAGCCTGAATGAAAACAATCAGTAGTGCCCTAAGTTAATATTCGTCCCTGCTAAGTCATTATCCATTCACTTTATTTGTTGTATTCATATCACACCCTGGGGTGTATGGGGTGCTGGTGGGGGACACATCATGCTGCTCCTGGGCTTGGTTGCCCACCTTTGGTCCCCACCCTGCACTCAACTCTCACCTGTGGCTCCTTGAAGCTGTGAGCATTTGACAGGGACCAAGCCCCAGCAACAGATTCGGCTGGCTGGCTAAACCAGGTGAGGGTAGCTGATGGGTCTCAAACCCTCAGTGAGTTAGGGACCTCCCCTGCATGCAAAGACAGGCTCTGGTGGATCGAAGAGACGAGACAGAGAGTGGATCCAATGGTCAAGAAGGCAGTTTCTGCATCTGCTGTAGAGGGAAGTGAGGGGCAGATGGGGCCCAGAAGGAAATCTCCACTGCCTTGTGGGATATATTTGGGAGAAGAAAAGGCTAAGGAGTAAGCCCTACACAAATCCATATGCTGTAAGGTAAAGGTAAAGGGACCCCTGACCATTAGGTCCAGTCGTGACCGACTCTGGGGTTGCGGCACTCATCTCGAGTTATTGGCCGAGGGAGCCGGCGTACAGCTTCCAGGTCATGTGGCCAGCATGACAAAGCTGCTTCTGGAGAACCAGAGCAGCACACGGAAATGCTGTTTACCTTCTGGCTGTAGCGGTACCTATTTATCTACTTGCACTTTGACATGCTTTTGAACTGCTAGGTTGGCAGGAGCTGGGACCGAGCAATGTGAGCTCACCTCATCGCGGGGATTCGAACCGCCAACCTTCTGATCAGCAAGCGCCACCCGCGTTCCAGCCATATGCTGTAAGGTAAAGGTAAAGGGACCCCTGACCATTAGGTCCAGTCGTGACCGACTCTGGGGTTGCGCGCTCATCTCACATTATTGGCCGAGGGAGCCGGCGTACAGCTTCCAGGTCATGTGGCCAGCATGACAAAGCCGCTTCTGGCAAACCAGAGCAGCACATGGAAATGCCGTTTACCTTCCCACCGGAGCGGTACCTATTTATCTACTTGCATTTTGACATGCTTTCGAACTGCTAGGTTGGCAGGAGCTGGGACCAAGCAACGGGAGCTCACCCCGTCACAGGGATTCGAACCGCCGACCTTCTGATCAGCAAGCCCTAGGCTCAGTGGTTTAACCACAGCGCCACCTGGGTCCCAGCTATGCATAAAACCTGGCAGCCCAAATGGAATGAAAATCAAAGGATACAGTCAGTGGGAGCCAGTTGTGCAGCTGTGTATTCAGTAAGGATACAACTCTAGTATCCAGTGGAGGCAAACCCAAATGTGTATTCTAGATTATAACACAGGGATATCTGACTTCTGTATGATCTGTGTTAATTTTCCCTTCACAACTTTGTGAGAAACACCACATTTTATTAATGTAAAAAAACAGTATTTTGATCTTAGTTCTCAGTATGATGGGGATCTTATTTCTTCCCCACATGCAATGTTTCTCCATACCAAAAAAAAAAAAGCACCATCCAAATCTCCTTGCCGCTAGAAAACCAGCATGACAACTAGGCTAGAACCCCTCTCTCTGAAATCCAGTTTTCTATGGGGAAGGGATTTTGTGTCTGTTGGGCAATTTGGGGCACATTTGTACAGCAGTGGCATTGCTGGGATTCGCCGCTTCACTGATAACTAGATTCTGGTAAGATTAGGTTGTTGCTGCATTAGTATTTTTTTGGTAGGTTGTCCATGTTTCTGTTTGATAGCTGCGGCAAGAATAACCTTACTGCTTTCAGAACAGTTTGCTCTGAAAGGCTCAGAAGCAAACACCCCTCCCCGCAATTCTGGTTTCAAACACCTGTTGGTTTCAGCCCTGCACACCCTGGATATAATTACATTAGTAGTTAGAATGTGAGGCACAAATGCAGTTCTGAATTCGAACTGGTACAGAAGTAGTTTTACTTTTGGCTTGTCACGTGTGTTTTCCGAAAATGTATATTGGAGAGGACAGATCGTGAAGCTGAGGCTCCAATACTTTGGCCACCTCACGAGAAGAGAAGAATCCTTGGAAAAGACCCTGATGTTGGGAAAGATGGAGGGCGCAAGGAGAAGGGGACGTCAGAGGATGAGATGGTTGGACAGTGTTCTCGAAGCTACGAACATGAGTTTGACCAAACTGCGGGAGGCAGTGCAAGACAGGAGTGCCTGGCGTGCTATGGTCCATGGGGTCACGAAGAGTCGGACACGACTAAACAACAACATATTGGAGAGGGGTGCATGCTTTATTGCCTTGGATAAAAACAGAGGCTGCAGAACACGTAGATGCAGCTTGCCTGCTCCATCATGGTGTGTAAAATTCAAAGTAAACGTCTCTGTGCCTAGATAGGCAGCTTAGAGAGATTTTCTCTAAATGTCAGCTATGCATTACTTAAAAGAGAACACCAGTTTGCATATGATAACATATATGTATAGGTGCAAACTTATAAACAATTGCTGCAATTGAAATAGAAATCCTCTAACCATAATGGACTCAGGTGCTTGCTTAGTCTGACGTCCAGGTTTGTTAACTGTTGCTGCTTAGCAATTTCAGACAAAAAGGCTCAGGCCAGGGGGGATGGGCCAGAAAACCTGGGGAAGAAACCCCCTTTCCCCAGAGGTCCTTCCAATGGAGAATATTGAAGCAATGTTTCCTTTTTCAGAATGAGCATGATACTTCTTAAAGTCACAGCTCGCGGTTATGCTAAAAGCCTAGGATGAGAGCTAATGGTTAGGAATTGCCTGCTGGCACCTAGAGATCCTTCTCAAGGGTTTTGAAGGCGGGAGTTATGGGGGCTTAGAGAAGATGCCCTTCACCTAAGAGGGCCCCTGGGGCCCTGGCATTTTGCTGCCTGAAGCAGAAGAGCAAATGCAGCCCCTCCTGGCATTAAGGTGCACAAGGACATAACATCGGTCTTGAAAGATCTACATTGGCTCCCAGTACGTTTCCGAGCACAGTTCAAAGTGTTGGTGCTGAACTTTAAAGCCCTAAATGGCCTTGGTCCAGTATACCTGAAGGAGCATCTCCACCCCCATCGTTCTGCCCGGACACTGAGGTCCAGTGCCGAGGGCCTTCTGGCGGTTCCCTCGTTGAGAGAAGCCAAGTTGCAGGGAACCAGGCAGAGGGCCTTCTCGGTGGTGGCGCCCACCCTGTGGAACGCCCTCCCATCAGATGCCCATCAGATGTCAAAGAGAAAAACAGCTACCAGATTTTTAGAAGGCATCTGAAGGGAGCCCTGTTTAGGGAGGCTTTCAATGTTTAATCGATTATTTTATTTTGTTTTTCTGTTGGAAGCCGCCCAGAGTGGCTGGGGAAACCCAGCCAGATGGGTGGGTAGAAATAAATAGTTGTTGTTATTGTTATTGTTGTTGTTGTTATTATTATTAAGTGGATAGCAAGTCAGTTTGGCAGCTGACAGCAAATCCTACAAGTACACCTCCAGGAAATCAGCTGAGAGGCCATCAGGATGGGATAAGACATCCCCTACCACTCTCTGGAAGCCATTTGGATCCATTAAGGGAGTAAGGGACGGGGGCAGACCATTGAAATTGGTCACTAAAATGTCATTAAAAGGGCGGAATAGGGGTGGGGCAGAACACAGGCGGGAGGAACAATTTATGCAGTCCTCACTGATGCTCACAGGGGTCTGGAATGTAACCCCCATGCAAAATGAGGGTTGCCTGTATCAACAAAAGTGGCCAGCTACTCTCTTGGAAAAACTAACCCACCATATTCAGCGGTCTATCATCAGGTACAGCCAGAGGCTTTTTAATGTTGTATAGCAGAGAAGAGGGTTGGTGCTTTCCCCCTTTTTCCTTTTCCTTATATGAACCAAGCAAATATGGACAAGTCTCTGTCACTTGTTTGGCAGCAGGCTATGGAACAATAACACTTCCCTGCTGGCTGATCTTAACTCTTCCTGGAGATTGTTCTGACAAACATTTCCTGGACATCCTCGTCACTGTGGAAATCAGAGATTAAGCTGGAAGAAGTATTGAGAGAACCAAAAGGCATTTCTTTGTTTAGTTCTGTTGGAAATGTTGACTCGTAAGTTTTGCACTGAAGCATGATCTATGGAACGGCACCCTGTGTCGTTTCTTATCCTTTGCTATCGTGTTACCCCCATAAGAACAGAATAAGGATTTGCTGGTACAGCGACACTGACATGAAGTGCTTTTAGTTAGAAACCCTGGTGCCATGAAGCAGAGAGGCAGATTCGTTCAAGGACTGAAATGCGGACGCTTACTTTGAATTCTGACAGTGATTTTCTGAAGGATGGTCTTTTCTGTAGCTGTGTGAAGCAGAATTGCAGAGAGCAACCCCGTGGTCCTAGCCGCAAAAGCAACAGCATACTTCTGCATGTGAAGACATGCTCTGGCAGATTGAGAGGATGAAACCAAGAGTGGGTCCAATGGTCAAGAAGGCAGTTTCTGCACATGATGTAGAGGGAAGTGAGGGGCAGATGGGGCTCGTCAACCTGGGAAGGTAGCCCATCTAGGAGAAGGAAAACGCTGATGCTAAACCTCCTTTGCCTTGCGGCTATACGCATTCATGATTAAGGCTTTGGGTGTAAAACATCTTCAGGACTACAGATGGAATCTTAACCCAACTTACCTGGTAAAGGTAAAGGTAAAGGGAACCCTGACCATTAAGTCCAGTTGTGGACGACTCTGGGGTTGCAACACTCAACTCGCTTTACTGGCCGAGGGAGCCGGTGTTTGTCTGCAGACAGTTTTTTCGGGTCATGTGGCCAGCATGACTAAGCCGCTTCTGACAAACCAGAGCAGTGCACAGAAACGCCGTTTACCTTCCTGCTGGAGTGGTACCTATTTATCTACTTGCACTTTGACGTGCTTTCGATTTAAATTGGATTTACTGCTGAGTGGGCATGGTTAGGAATGGATTTCTGGTTAGCCTGGTAATGTATATAGATTGTATTGTTTTTATTATCAGCTGTTAGCGAAAGAAGTGGCACGGATGTGGCAATGACAACTTCTACTGCATGGCAAACCATGTGTCCATGTGTTTCTGTGTGTATGGCTTTTACAAAAAAATAAGAAGACCTGAGCTACAGAATTCAGCTTTACTATCCCCCTTCCCCCAATCATGGTAGGAAACAGGATTAGAAATGCAACAAGGAATGTTAATGGCTATTGCCATCACCTCAGTTACACATAATTCAAGAGAATACACATTTCAGTATTACAACAGGTCTGACATTGAAATGAGTTGTGCACTTATAATGACCTGGTTTGATCTTATTATCATTATTATTATTTTAAAATTAAAGAAACTTGCAGCACTAAATATAGCTAACACTTGCATGAAACCTGGCTGGCTCACAAACGAATGTCTGCAAGCGAGCAAACAGGGCTGAGTTTGAGTGCAAGCTCAATTATTGCAAAAATCGCCACCATCTCTACTTAAGAGAAATACTCCATCTTCAACTGTAGCAGATTTTGAGAGTACCAACTACTCTATTCCACATTACCGTAAGCATTAAGGAATGAAACTATTTAGCCAGTTAGTATTTTTTTTCATCTTGGTTATAAAATGACTGCTTCCTGTTTACAAGCTGGGAGGTTGAAAAGGTCAGCCTGGGAAACTGAAACCTAGTTCTTAGTTACCAGAACCCGAAGAAAATGTAAATTTGCCACCTAAGATTTAGCTGCCTTAGTACACTACTCAGTGTAGGGAATTGAATGGGCGAGGAAGTAATCCTACAAACACTTACGGTACTTGAAACTAAGTTGCAAAGTGTTAACAAATTTATGCACAGGGCAACCCTGGTGCCCATAGAGTCCCTCCCTCCCTTCCACCTGCTGAAATTATTATTATAAGAAGTATTCTATTATTACAGTGCTTGTGTGATGCCCACAATTGCATCTGGATTGAAAATGGGTCCACAAACCCCCAAAGGTCATAACTGCTCCTAGTGGTGCAGCAATAAAACTGCAGGCACATTTGCAAAGCTAAGCAGGGTCCAGTATGATTTCAAATAGGGACCGCGTGTTGACATTCCTGCATCGCAGGGGGTTGGACTATATGACCCTTGGGGTCTCTTCCAACTCTACAATTCTATGGTTCTGTTACAGACGGCTGCTTAGAAGAGACACCTAGGAAAAACAGATTTCCACTTGGCAGCTGTGAGGACCACGCAGGTGGTTAAATTGTCTGGTTAGCAACACTCTCTCTCTCTTGGTGCAGGCTATAACCCTTGCCATATTAGGATGGAGGCTACAAATCTCCTAAACAATCATTTTTTATATTACTGTATTTCACAAATGAAGCCACTTTTCGATACCACCATTTATCCATAGATCCCAGGGTGGCTCGCAGGCAAGTACATTAAAAAACAGCAACATCTATATATATAAAAATGGTGAAGGTGCATGTGTGTTATTCCCCACTTTTCTCCCACAAGCACTTACCCGATCGTCCTGAAATTTGGCCACAACCTCAGAGTCACATGTGAGCAGGTAATCATGCACTTACACTGACCAGCTGACACACCGAACACAGGTAAAAACCTGGATTTGTGGTCAAAAAAATTGCGCCCTCCAGTGGACATTCAACAAACAACGGACAAACATACTCCCACAATCCCTCACGCCCCAGAGACCACGCCTCCAAATGAGAGCAAACCACCCCGAGACCAAGCCGCTCCCCAGGGACCAGCGCCCGCCCAGGAGATCACGTACCAGCGACCCCCTCCCCCACACACCCCGACTCCCCACACCCCCACCGCACGGATCCCACCCCCGCCAATCCCGCCACCTCCCGCGACCCCCTCCCGCCCTGAGCAAGCCCACTCCCCCCACACCTACGGATCCCACCCCCCCGATCCCTTAACCTCCCATGACCCCCTCCCCCCAGAGCAAGCCCACTCCCCACACCCCCACACCACGGATCGCACCCCCATCAATCCCGCCGCCTCCTGAGACCCACCCCGCCCCGGAGATCACACCGATCCACCCCCACCCCATGGATCCCGCCGCCACCGATAACGCCACCCCCATGAACCAGGCCGCCTCCACAACAGCACTGGGCCTCTCCAAAAGACAAAAATAAATACCTCACTTCAAAACATTAACTAACTTCTTCCTTTCTTCACAATTTCACACTAAGCCAAACAATTCTTTAGCAAGCCTGACAGGCCACATTTAGAAAATTGTGACCACTTTGTTCCTTCCTTGGTCCTGCTGCTGCAGCACTACTAAAAACGTTTTACATGTCAACCTGGACTTTTGCTTTGTATCTCCCAAGCAAACCAAAAGAAGGAAACAAAACTTGCCTACTGTATGTGGATTGTTTGGAACAAGACAAACCATCAGTCTGGGTTTGCACATATAATGGTAAGTCAAACCATGACTTAGCTTCTAATAGCAGCAGGAGCAGTGCAAAAATCCGGTTACAGGTTGGCTTAATAGAAACCCCAAAATATGTCCTACAAATAAACACAAAATAGATCACGTTTTCCTGATACAGCAAAACTTTATATTGCAGGGGAATGTTGTCATAATTCCAATCTCGAAAAGGGATGACCCGGGAGTGGTGGGAAGAGGGGGCGTGATACGTCTGGAACGGGACAGGTTGGGGAAAATCACAGGGGAAAGCCGGGGTGGGGGGAGGAGGGGGTGGGATATGTCATGGATCGACACAGGGTGGTGGCAGTCACAGGGATTAGCCACAGCAACGCGTGGCAGGGCCAGCTAGTACACTATAAAACATCAAAACAGGAGGAAATTCTTTTTTATGTTAATTACTGTATAAGGATGAAAATATGATCTGTAAATATAAAACTGGGGGGGGGGAACCCGTAAACAGGATAAAATTAATTCTATCAATGTGGCATGAGCTCGTGTATTTAACCTCTGCTATGTGTTTGATGGTGGAATGTTCTCCAAGCCCACTGTGTCCTGTGCACAATCCTTTTCTGATTCCTGAACTCTCAGTGACACCCATACATCACAAAATGCAAACTATTCAGCACTCTGCAACCATTTCTGATGAAGCGGAATCCCGTTTTCTTCATTAAAAGGGAGCATGCTCATTTAATTAGAATGCTCATTTGTCATACAGAAATACCACCTCCGATTCCACACAATTACCTTTGATATTTAATTGGATGCAAGCTGTGACCATGTTCTCTCACTCTTGCTTATTTGAAATGGTTTTAATTTAGTGTCGTGCTTTGCAGCAGTCGGGATGAATGTGACAAGAGTGTGCTTTGCAGCGGTGGACCAGGAAGGCTCCCTTGGCACCAACATCATCTTTCGGGCCAGGTGAAGATGTTTCACCCCTCCTGGGCATTTCTAGTGTTAAGCCCTTGCTGTACTTCTTTCAATAATAGGGGTTTAGTCTTCGTGCTTTCAAGTACTGTATTGAGAGCAGTGCAGGGAAAGGAGAAAAGTTATCTTATGTTTGAATCACCTTCAGTGTTAAAGAAATATTCTATGTATTGAATTTTCATTTTGTAAAGTCACCTTGAGTCTCCTCTGCCCCCCCTTTTTTTAAAAAAGTCAGGGTAGTGGCATCCTTTGAATTTCCTGCTTCAGATACTGAAGTGTTGTGGTTTGTCTCTGACTCAGTTTCCATCTATCCACATTGCAAAAAAATAATTTCAGTTCTACCTTTTGAGTTAGTTTCCTTCAGAATCTGCCCACTGCTTTTACTAGTTTTTCAGCGAATCTGAATCTTGAAACAGCAGAGACGTATTTTCAGAACCTCTTAGAGGTTTGTTTTTAAATGAGAATCAATTGCATTTGCTTACCAGTTTAGTGGGTCATGCAGGCATGTATCCATTAACATACCCATGCTGTGTACCTTGTATCTAAACCAGAGTAAGCTACTGCAGTTTTATCTGGTGCACATCTTCTCATATGGCGTAATTCTTCTCAAATCAGAAAGAACAGAGTAGAAAATAGTAGCAAGGAATGTGGCTGATTATATTATAGAAATATGAAATCCAACCAGGGTCATTTCACCTCTCTGCTTTCTACAAACTTCACTTGCTTTCTCATGTGCGAATATTTTCTTCATCCTCCCGCCTTTTTCAGCCAGTGTCTCATCTAAAACTTCCTCTGAGGTTAAGTATTTAGAGAATCGTTGGATCCACCAGTTCAAAAATGTAAGAAGGCAGATAAAGCAACTATGAAAGCTGTAACATTCTGCAAGAAAAGTTATAGATTCAGTTCTACAAGGCCACTACCAAATAATTTATTTTCAAAATAAAAGTTGCATTATTTTACTCCTAATGATTAAAAATCTGCATCATAATGGAGATTATGTAGTCCAGTTGATAATGAGTGTTTACACATCTTGTTCTTTCAAGTGTACAAGTAGCATGAACTACAGGAGGCACTGTTGATATGTCCTTCAGGTTTATTATTTTGTGGAAAAGCAGCAGCATCCTTACATCTCACATCATCCAGAAAAGAAAGACAAGACCGTCAGATTCCTAGCTAAGTAGCATTTATGATGCTTAACTTTGTAATAGCTGTAGGGACTTGCAACAGTGCCTTGCAGAAATTTCTACAGGGAATTCTGTAACTGTGTCACCACTGAGGGTGGACTCAAAGCGCGAAGACCTTAGAACACTGTTAAACAGATACTGTATCTTTTCCTCCAAACCACTCTAACACACATAACTGAAGGAATTGCTGAGAACTTTGCAGAGATCGGATTCCAACACGGTTCAGAGATCTCTTGGGGAAATGGCATTAATTGGGGGTGGGAGAGAAACCCTTGAAATCAAGAGGTGGGGGAATCTATGCTCATGTTCATAAATCAACTTTTCCACTGGACTGATGCTTAAATACACAGCACATTGCGACGAGAGTTTAGATTGCACGTGTCCTTGCAAATACCGTTGTAAAAAAATAGCAGAGGTGGGAGGAAACTCCTCTCTGTGATCTCTCTGAATAGGCTGGGTCAGCTCAGCATGTATGGCAAGCAGCATCTCATGAGGTTGGGAAAGCAGAAAGCGCAGAGCTGCAGAGTCAGAGGTCTGGAGAAGACGGATAGGAATAATACGATCCATTTTCCTACAAAGAGAGAGCGAGAGACAAAGATGAAATGGCACAGTGAATACACATGTAAAACACAAATCAATCTTCCTAAATCTTGCTGAATGAAGAGTTTCTCCTCAGCCCATTAAAAATCTATCTCAGAAGTGGGCAATCTTCCCTTCCTTTCAAAGGAACATTTTCTCCAAGGAATCTGTGGAAGTGGGCATGTCAGCTGTTTGCAGGGCCACCACTCTGACGGCAGCCACCATCCCAAATGTTTCTCTCAAGGATCTTTAACTCCCCCCGCCCCTGCAAAAAGTTCACTAACACACACAAAGAGGGAAGACTTTTGAAAGAGTGGATCTACAGTCGTACCTTGATTGTCAAACGCCTTGGTACTTGGACGTTTTGGCTCCCGAACGCAGCAAACCCGGAAGTGAGTGTTCCGGTTTGCGAACGTTTTTTGGAAGCCGAATGTCCGACGCGCTTCCGACTGGCTGCAGGATGCTGCTGCAGCCAACAGGAAGCCGTGCCTTGGTTTTCTAATCGTTCTGGGAGTCGAATCAGACAGGTCCCACTACCCTTCTGAGAAAAACCCCACCCCACCCTCCCACTCTATATAAGGGTCTGGTGACTTCTGTTTCAGTGTATCTAAAGAAGTGTGCATGCACACAAAAGCTTATACCCAGAACAAACTTAGTTGGTCTCTAAGGTTCTACTGGACATTATTTTTTAAAAAATTGTATTCTCATACAGTCATTCTCATGTTTGTAACAAAGGTAGCAATCTAAACGTTGAAAAAAGTAACATAAGAATTGACCTACCAAATAATACAGTGTAATGTGCTGGGGGCTGGCTTATAAATGTTTCCCACACTAACTTTATGGTAGACTTGCAAAAAATCATGAGAGGCACCAGTAACTAGATTGTTAGTAAAGAAGCCCACAAACTTAGTTTAGGCATACTTGGAAGGAAAAAAACTAGGAGACGGAACAAGTTAAAGAGTGGGGGAAGATTTTCTCTTGGCGTACAACTTTAAGGAGTCTACTGCGCAAACCAGAAGCTAGGCTTTTAGAGGACATGTGCCTTATAACAGAAGCCATGATAAGCTGCTTCATGGCTATTGGGTGCTTTTCTCCCCTCAGCCCCCAGTGTACTGCAGATCATGCTCTCTTCAACAATCTTTTGAAAGTGAGGACTTAAGATGATTTAAGTACCACATATGTCAAACATGTCATGTTAAGCATTCCTCTTTGTTCCATATACTAGCTGCTGCCTGTGGGCTTCTCAGAACTACACACAAACTAAAACCATATTCACTTCAGTTTTACCAAGGTAGTGTGGCTAAAGCTCTTTCTGTTAGAGAAAATGCTTCAAGCCTTTCACAGATTCAGTCAGTTTCCAAGCTTTTTTCCTGTTTCCAAAGCAATCCCCTCAGATTTCTTTTAAATCAGGCAGAAGGAAAGCTCCTCACCCCTGGTTTGCTGTATGCAGCTGCTTACATACAGAAACAGAAGCAAACATTCAGTAGTGCCTGAAGCTACCTACCCTAGTATCATATTCAAGAACAAATGGGGGGAAATCAATTTGTTCGGGTGGAATGGCTGCGAACAACTGTTGGAGGCTTTCCACGTGATGGATTTTGTCCTTTAGTCCCGAGACCGTAAAGGTTGTGAAAAACCATGTAGAAACCTAATAGACAAGAATGGGAAATAAATGTTACCAGAATGGGAAATAAATGTTACCAGAAAAACTGCCAATAACTGTCCAGAGTCTCAATCCTAACAATCTAGCAATTCCTTCACCATTTCAGCACACAAAGGTAAAAGTGCATGCACAATTCAGACTGCTAGTTTAGCAATGTTAATATAGCATTATCTGGGGATGCAGGGGGCGCTGTGGGTTAAACTACAGAGCCTAGGGCTTGCCGATCAGAAGGTCGGCGGTTCGAATCCCCGCAACGGGGTGAGCTCCCGTTGCTCGGTCCCAGCTCCTGCCAACCTAGCAGTTCGAAAGCACGTCAAAGTGCAAGTAGATAAATAGGTACCGCTACAGCAGGAAGGTAAACGGTGTTTCCGTGTGCTGCTCTGGTTCGCCAGAAGCAGCTTTGTCATGCTGGCCACATGACCCGGAAGCTGTACGCCGGCTCCCTTGGCCAATAATGCGAGATGAGCTCCGCAACCCCAGAGTTGGTCACGACTGGACCTAATGGTCAGGGGTCCCTTTACCTTTATGACTACATTTGTTGTTGTTGTTGGTAGTAGTAGTAGTAGTAATAATAATAATAATTACTCAGCCTTCACCCTAAGAGCAGGTATCTTAATGGCTTGGATGAGAAGCTTGAAAGAGCTAACCAATCCAAATGACAGTGGTCCTGATTCCTATCTTGCTATGTAATTAGTCAGCTCATGTTATAGAAGAAGCATGCAAAGGATTTGTACAAACTGATTATGCCCCATATTTTGGGATCCCACACATTCACTACAACCCAAAACGTACAATTTCCCCATTGAGTAGGGCATACTTCACCTTTGAGCGAAATGTTGGATGGACAAAGTACAGGGCCTTCAGATTTTTTTTGTACCTAGGTTAACAACAAGAGCAGTAAGCGCCTCAAGTTTTAAATGAACATTTGCAGAAATCAAACAAGTTCTTAGCAATCTGCTCCATGTAAAAAAGGGCACTTGTTTCAAGCCTCAACTTATTAATGTATGTGCAGCACTGGCCTGGATTGTTTCTGTGGTAAAGCTCTACAGAGACATTGAGTAGTCTCATGACAGCTGACATGCCTTTTGCATAAAGCCAAGGAAGTTTATTCTAGCAACCCAAAGGTGCTGTGTCACACAAGCGACTGGGCACATTCTGAAACTAAGCCTCCTGTACTCACTGAACACACTGTGTCTCCAAGCCCACTCCCCTTTAAAAGTTTCTTTATGATGCTTTTTGATCCAAAAGGGAAGTAAGGAGAAAGGCTTCGGGGCAAGCCGAGTTATACTTACTTGGCATCAACAATGTCAGAGAGTTTTTTTAGGAAATCGGAATCTAGGTGATTGTAGATATTAGTGAGCGTGTGGAAATACACAATGACATATTCCTTCATTACAATGTGGTCCATTACATGAATGAAGTACAAGAGCGCCTGGAGAAAGAGAAAAGTCACAAATGTCAGATTTCAAAAGAGGACTGCAGCACCCATCCTTGCATGAGTAATACGGCTAAAAGCAGAGCAACCTTTAGGGGGATCGAGGAAAAAGTTCTTTCAAACTTTTTGAATGTGCAGTGCTTACATATGGGAACAGATTCTCTCAAGAAATAAAAAAGTGAATGCTTCACAATAAATTCTCCCCCAACAAAAGATGCCATTCCTTTCTCACCCAAAACAAGTGCTGAGCTCACAAATCCTGTTATCATGAACAAAGTGGTAGGCTTGAACCAGAAGCTGGCTCCAATCCCCCCTTATTTATTTATTGAATTTATATACTGCCCTATACCCGGAGGTCTCAGGGTGGTTCACAGAAAAGATCATAATATACAGAATAAAAACAATAACCCAATAACCCCCTCCACCCAAAACAGCCACATTTTAAAAGGGTATAAGATGTTGATCAGGTCAACCAAAGGTCTGGTTAAAAAGGAACGTTTTGCCTGACACCTAAAGGTGTATAATGAAGGCGCCAGGCAAACTCCCCTGGGAGAGCATTCCACAGATGGGGGGGCCACTGCAGCGAAGGCCCATTCTCGTATTGCCACCCTCCGGACCTCTCAAGGAGGAGGCACACGAAGAAGGGACTCAGAAGATGATCTCAGGGTCCGGGTAGGTTCATATGGAAAGAGGCGGTCCTTGAGGTATTGCGGTCGTGAGCTGTTTAAGGCTTTATTGGTCAAAATCAGCACTTTGAATTGGGTCCAGAAACTAATTGGTAGCCAGTGCAGTCGGACCAGGATTGGTGTAATATGCCCAAACCGTCTTGCTCTGGTGAGCAACCTGGGTGCTAAATTCTGCACTAGCTGAAGTTTCCAAACAGTCTTCAGAGGCAGCCCTACGTATAACGCAGGCCTTACTCATGAAGTCTACTGGCCGGTCACTACCGGTGAAGAGATGTTGTGAATATGCCTATTTATGTCTGCAAAAAAATCTGTCAATATACTAATGACAGTCAGTTACCATCTATTACCCTTTCCCATCTAACTTAGGTGAAGTAGTGGAAATGCTGGTGGAATTGTACTCCCAAGTAAAGACCAGGTCCACAGTTGGAGATGCTGTTAGCCTGCCTTATCGGATATGTTGATGTGTTTTGAATTGAAATGAATTGTCATGTGCTCTGGAAATCCTCTTAGGGGTGAAGAGCAGGATATAAATGTACAAAAGAATAAATAAATCTGTATCCGAACAGAAATTTACTATTTAATCACCTATAATTTTTATGTTTGTTAGGATCTTACCTTCTCCATGTCTATTAGAGTTACAGGAATATTCCTTCCAACCACTGCCATTACTGTACGACCACAGTTATCGACACCTACAAATAGAATGAACATCATAAACTTTTAAAGGTTAATTTTAAAGTCCCCCACTTCTGTGAGCAGAAATAAAGCTCAGCCTAAAATCTGGTAGTTCATAAACACATGGTTTTAGCAATGAGGGAGCAATACTCTTAAATTAAATATTAGCTTTCACTTCATATGGCACTGTTTCAAGGGCCACAGTTGTCTGGGACTGTATAGGTCATGCTCCTTGTTTTAAGCCCTTTTCAGGTCTATGACCATCCACTACTGAAGGACTTATGACTTTCTTGCATTACTTTTGCCAGTCTTTGACTAAGTCAATTTACTTATGTGTACAAAATCAAAAATAATTTTCAAAGGCTGGATTCCCCTGTAAAGTGTAGCATCAAGACATGGAGGACTTCCTTTTATCACAGTATATCTTCATTACAATATATTCAATGAGGAAGAGTTAAGGGGCAATTAGAATTTGCGACCTTGAACTCACCAGTTTGGTATAAAGCTTTAAGGGACGCAATATCAGACAGGTCTTCCGCTCTTGCTCGACAAAGCCAGCGATTGTAACTGGAAGGCAGCCACATAAGGTTTCAGAACTTAGACTGATCTGGTTGTTCATGTTTGGCAATCAAAGAGCACCTCCAGAGACATATTATTAGACAAATACAGCAAACAAATGTGCCACACTTCTCACATGATCTTATACTCTGTCATAATCCAAAAGGAAAACGCAAATGGAGCAGTGTGGGATTAAGTTGGAAATAATTAAACAAAAATAAGCAGCTGAGTTGCTATCCTTCCATTAAAAAGCACAGAAGCTATGTCTAAAGCCCCCAGCACAAGAGGAAGTATTCCCCACATGTTTCTAAATCTGCTAAAATACACCATAACAGCTCCCAGGCATATAGCACTGAAGTTCAAAACACAATGAATCACCAATAGGAACAGTCATCTGCAATAACTTCTTACTTTCTCTGATGCTGCTTTTGTAGTGCTGCCTCTGAGAGCTGCCCTTGAAGGATAAGACGCCTCTGTTTATCAACATCTCCCTCCATGCGGGCAAAAGCATGGGAACCAATAAATGAAAAGTCTGCTTCCAGGCCTTCCTCATCAGAATTATCTGCAAAAGATGAGCAAGAACAATGAAGTAGCTGTTCAAAGTAGAGCCACAATACAAGTCCAGTCCAGGAAAACAATGAGACTTATGGACGGGAGATAGAGAGAGATTATATTGCATTGCATTATGAGTTCATCAGTATCTTGTTCTGCAAAGCAAGCAGAGTGGATGAAGTGTGGCACTCAGAGTTCACCATATGGCAAGAATCAAGTATGTCAGCTAGGCGTAATTGTTCAGAGCCAAAACAGAAAACTGAACATGTGAGTGCATTTTCTGGGAGATAGGAGGCATCCTGTGAAGTCTTAGCCAAGCCTTAATTACAGAACTTGCATGTATATGTTAAGAAAGCATAGGGAGCCCCGCACTACCTTCTGAACCCTGACATTTGGATAGGACTGGAACCATCATGACCCTGTGCTCCTAACCCAGAGATGGTCAATTCCCTGATCATCCACCAAAACAATCAGGGCAGTTTCTGCTCCAAAGCCAGATTGGGATGGATATAAATAACCTCTGCCAGGAGGTTGATGAGCCACCACCTGCGCCTGGACCAGACTTAATAATGGTATATTAACAGACAGAATTTCCAGCCATGGAAATCTGATGAAGCTACTGACATGGAAGCAAGACTGCTCTTGTAAGACTTAATGGATAGCCTTTCATACAAAGGTTTGTGGTGGTTTTTACTCACAAGCTTTCCAAGCTGGATGAATAGATCTCTGCCATAGATGTCTATTTCTCATTGCTTTTTAAAATCCACCTTCTGGTTTTTGTGATGTTTTTTTTAAAACCATTTTTAGTTGTTTCATTATTGTTTTGTACTTCACCTTGATATGCATTTGTGTGCATGCCTAAGGTGATGTATAGGAACAACAAATGATATATGTTCTGAGACTGCCCTCTTCCTGCTCTTCAGTGGCAACTGGCTGGAGTCAGGCATATGGATCTTGATGGCGGAGAAGATATGAAGATCAACAGGAGGTCAGTCAAGCCCTGCATCTAAAGCTAAAGTCTCCCACCAAAAATCTAGCTTTCTTGGCAAACATGAGAGGAAAACCAGATGAAGACTCTGCCTACAGCAGTGAGAAGAGGAAATTCAGGCAAGTTGTGCCTCTGAACACTGATGGAAGGAGTCACTTTTCATGAGATGCCCTCCTCTGACAAGGAATGACTGGGTCTGCTTTCATGGGGAAATAATAAAATACCGTATTTCCAGGGGGTTTCCCCTCCACGGAAGATCTGAAAGCTTTAAGTGTGCTTTAAACTTACATAGATCCAGAGCCACAGAAGATTTGCTCCCAGACATGAGAAGCCAAAACACGAGTCAAAGGGCAGGAGCTAATCCTATCTTATATCAGCTTCACAGACAATTCGCTTGACTTGTTCTCACCCATTCCAGCTACAAATGGAAAAGCAGTTATAGTCTGAATACCTATCTCTCCCAATGCCTTGAGGATAACTACATTAGCTCTGTAGGTAATGTTTATCCTAACTCTGCAGAAGACTCTCTGGACATAATCTGCACACTCACCCTCAGAAACACCTGGCTTTTCACTAATTCTGATCTGACGCTCTGGCACGACTGGCTCCCCTTCAGCATTGCCAATATCAACAGGAAGGAACGGAAAGGACTTTTTCTCCTCTTCTAGAGACCTTGGGAAATACAGAGGCAGCAACTTCTGATAAGTATCCTGGAGAAAGGAAAAAGTTTGAGAATGCTTTTTAGAGCTCCACTTTTCAAGGCAGGTTGAAAACAGGTCACAAAGACCATTAAATGCCACCAGGTATTCTTTTGCATGGTGAATCATGATAGCACCAAACTGACTGGTTAGTCAAGATCTACACTTCTCCCATAGGTGGAACAAAGTTGCAATGCATTTAGCAGCCCCCATAATTTTTCTTTCAACTTCTGACATGTGCCAAAAGGTTAGGATGCAGAGAATAAATTTTAATACAAGTTCGATACAATAACTCTACAGTCGTACCTTGGATCCCGAACGTCTTGGTACTCGTATGTTTTGGCTCCTGAACGCCACAAACCCGGAAGTGAGTGTTCCGGTTTGTGAATTTTTTTGGAACTCGACATAGCTGCCAAGTTATCCCTTTTTTAAAGGGATTTTCCCTTATGCTCAATAGGCTTCCTCGTGAGAAAAGGGAAAACTTGGCAGCTATGGAACTCGATTGTCCGACGCGGCTTCCATTGAGTGCAAGAAGTTCCTGCAGCCAATCGGAAGCCACGCCTTGGTTTTCGAACGTTTTCGGAAGTCAAACGGACTTTCGGAATGGATTCCGTTCGAGAACCAAGGTACGACTGTATTCACTTATATCCATCCTATGCTTATCCCTTAATGCTAGGGATGGGGAACTTGTGGATTTGATGTGTCGTGGAGTCCAATAGATGGTTCTCTACAAGCCTTCCATCCTTTTCTTATGTATCAACATTTTTGCGCAGGGCAAGTACCAGAATTCTGCTTCCAGTGTGCAGCAGAACACTTACTGTGGCAAGCAAAGAAAGTCCCACCCACAGCTGTGTTCTGTTTTGGTTGCTCAGAAGGGATCATCTTCAACCCTTAACTCTTCCCCAAAGTGCTTTGGAAGCACTTGTGGACCATAAGCCTCCCATCTCCCTTTCTAGCTTCAAGCTGAAGTGCAGAGCCCAGGTTTGTGTCTCTGCTTCCAAGGAACATAGAGCACCTCACAAGCACAGAATCAAAGGAAGCCCCCACTGCCATCTCCACCTCTGAGCTGGAGAGGGGTGTGTGAGTTTGTTGGCTTGGTTCCACCCTTTTGGAGCACTGGGAATGTGCCTTTAAGTGCAGAGCCAAATCAAAACCCCAGCTCTCCCGTCCAGCTCCAGCACTAAAGCTGTGGCAGTGAGTATGGGATTGCCCCAAACTTCATGCTGCAATTCAGAAAAGTGGCCTCGGGGAAGGAAATGGGTCCTAGGAGCCACCACAGGATAACTTTCAATATTAGTACTTTGCACACGTAAATTGCACTTTTGGTTTACAGATGAGGTGGGGGCTATTTAGAAAAACTGTGAAATGGCAACTTGGGAGTATATTTGTCTGAAGGAATAGGAAGGTATTGAAACCAGGTTTATTGTGTACTTTTGGACGAGAAGTTAATTGAATCACTGGAGTGGAGAGCAGTAAAGAGATCAAGGCATGAGGGTTTTAGGACTCGGTTAGCTCAGCAGCACAGCAACGCCTACAGACATAAACAGAGTACTTTACATACCTCTTCAAGTTCAGACACCGCAAACACCACTTTTTCAAGGGTTTCCCCGTGAACCTCTAAAAATCGCCGGACGGTTCCTGCAATGGGGGGTGGATGGAAGGAAGAGGGAGAAATCAACACACAGAGTCAGCAAAACGAGAAGAAACAGACACCCATGTTGATGGAAAATATAGGGCTACCTTTTTCTATGCCATTCTTTAATGTTATTAATTGATGTAATTTAATTTAATTCGTTATTTTGCCCATTCTTGTTGACCACATGTACTGTGGTGGTGTTTGGGGTTCCTGGCAATAGTATCTTTGGGTTTGAGATTTCATTTTCTCAGTCTCAATGCCTTTCCCAGAAGAATGCTGTACATAGGGAAACAAGTACTTACAGCCCTTAGTGCAACTTGCGTGAAAGTCCTTTACGACTCCTTCATTTTACTTCACCAAAAGGGCTGTTGTAAAATGTTAGAATTGTTTTCTCTAATTGAAAAGACAGTTGCACTTTTCACTGTAAAGACAGCCGGTTGCAACTTAGTGTAAGGGAAGTGGAGCAGGGGATTGGAGAGGGCCTTTGCAGTCAGAAGATTGCAATATAGTCCCCACTTCAGTAATTATGTTTTGAATTGGGCTGTAGGGAGTTCAACCACACACTACAATTTTTCCCAACCTACTTCAACGTAGCACCACACCAAGACAGCAGTGCCGCCAACTGCAAATAAAGGAAGACTGTATTCCTAGCAACAAAAAGGGGAAGTCACCTGCCTCACTGTTTTACTAGTTCCTCAAATTTTAACTTGCATATTCTTATAGGTTCTACATTACGACAACTTAAGTGAAAGCTTTGCAACACTGAAGACCTAAGGTGGCTTAGATTAACATACAGTTGTACCTCGGGTTACGAACACCTCGGGTTATGAACAATTCGGGTTACGAACTGCGCAAACCCGGAAGTATTTTCGGCCGCACGAACATTCTGCGCGTGCACAGAAGCGCGCGCATGTGCAAAATGGCGGTTTGGCTTACGAACTTTTCGGGTTACAAACTGCGACCCGGAACGGATTGTGTTCGTAACCCGAGGTACTACTGTATATATTTTCCTATGAACCTTTTGCCACAACCCTCAAGTCCCAATATTCAACTGTAACTAAGCCCAAGTATATATAACCAAAATAATCACATTCTTAGCAAAGCAAAATGCATGTAAATGAAGCTGTACATCCAGCAAAGATCCTTTCAAGGCTACTTACGCAATGCTATGTGGGTAGCATCCACTAAAGGGTAACCTCGTTTCACCGTGTTTATCACACAGAATCCGACTGAGGACATTGCTTGCTCCCTGCAGTCAGAAGAATAATTAAAAGTGTAAGCATCACAAACACATCAATGCAACTGATGTCATAGCATAGCAGGATCATGTCAGCTTATTCTGTATGAATAGGCTGCATTTGTTGTAGTGGTACAACAGTGGTGATTAAAATTACCAGAGCAACACCAAATTTAGAATCAAATAGTAAAAAGGATTCACAGAGATGGCTTAATCCATAATAGGTGCCCATGACTAACATGATTATGGATGTTTATACTTTTGCTTCATACTGTGGATAGATTGTGCTCTCCAAAAGCTTTTAAGAGCGGGAAAGGATTCTATTGAAATTTTCCCAAAACCCCCACTGCTCCTAATAGCTGTTATAACAACTCTTGACATAGGAGGTTTACGTGTTTTCAGTATCATTGGATGTTTTATGTTTGCTGGTGACTTCTTAAGACATGGCTTTCATATCATAAGGAGGAGCTATAGTGTAAACTATGCCAAAAGATGTGAAGACTGGATCACATTAAAAAATGAACATGTTGATTACTGGGGATGTGTAGTTGTAAAATAAAAAGTATTACTGGTTATTTCTTAAAATAACCTATAGATTTCAATTTAAAAAAACAGAAACAAAGTAAATTTTCCAAAATTTTAAGATTATGAACTTGGGAGATGACAAATCCAAAATAAACTGAAGGTGGGGAATAATTTAACTTAAGTATTCTGAAGCTTAAGACTTTTGATGTCGTGGCATGAGGACAAAGCATAGTCCTGATATTTGATAAATTCTGTCTAAGTGACAGCATGAAACCAAACAAACAATTTGAAAGGAGTCCAAGAGATTATATGAGGTTTGGGAAAGAAATAAAATGTTGTTAGAGACAAAGACCCCATGGTGGATTTCGCCTGTAGAGGTGTTAACTGTTAAAAAGATAAATAAGGAGGGGAGGAGCGCCACATACGAGGAGATTTTGATGAAATCAGATAGAGGTTGGAAATTAAAACCATATGAAGAAATAAAAGAGGTATTGACCGCATGGTTGCAGTACCACCAAGTAAATGATGTATTGTTAAATGATAGAAAAATAGGTTTTGAAGATAAAAGGTCCAAACTTCAAATAAAATTGTTGGAAGGCAGAGTGAAATTGTTATCGAAAAAGTATAATTTTTTGTTAAGCGTGGTTTACGAAAGATGAAATGACAAAAGATGTGACGATAAAATGGGCAAGAGATTTTGGGTACAATATTGATGCGTGGTTGAAATTGTGGAATCAAACATTGAAATTTACTGCATGTACCGCTCTGAAAGAAAATGTACAGTAATGAAAATGATGTATAGATGTACCTAACACCAGTAAAATCAGCTAAAATGTATAGAATGAGTAGTAAATCATGCTGGAAATGTAAAGATAAAGACGGTGAATTTTATCATATGTGGTGGACATGCGAAAAAGTAAAAAGATTTTGGGAAACGATATATAATGAATTGAAAAAGATGTTTAGGTATATTTTCCCCAAAAACCTGAAGCTTTTCTATTGGGACTAATGGGAGAGGAGATAGCAAAAGGAGACCAGAGACTATTTATGTATGTCACAACCGTGGCAAGGACTTTACCAGGCCCCAAATGGAAACTACAAGAGATACCGACGATTCAGGAGTGGCAGACGAAAATGATTGACTATGCAGAGTTAGCAAAGTTGACCTGCGGAATCCGTAACCAGGGAGAGGCAAAGTTCCAAAGTGAATGGAGTAAAATCACGGACTATATAGAGAAGAACTGTAGAAGTTTAAAGACACTTGCAGGACTGAAATAAATCCTACAAACTGATTTAAAATGTGGGTAAAAAAGAACTGCGAGATAAGAGTGAGAAATAAAGCCGAATGACGGGAGGGAGGGAAGTCACAGCTCGGCAGAGCGAAATGAACTGAGATGGGTGAATATAAGATGAATTGTATTTAAAAAAATTGTTTTTGTTTTGTTTTGTTTGTTTGGAAAAAGTTAATAAAAAATTATTCTAAAAAATATATATGAAAGGAGTCCAAGAGAATCATAAATGCCGTTAATCATTCAGAAGAGCACAGTGTTGCAAATTTTACTGTTTCAAAGAGCACCAACAGATTATACAAAGATGATGTAGACCTAGAGCTCACCTAGGTTTACAACTGAGGAGGTTGTAACGTTGAAGGTTACCTCCTGTAAGAGTAGTGGGGGTGCTCTCCGCAAGAAATGGTGCTGATCACTCAAAGCTATACATATTTCAGTCTTTATTTACATATGTACAAAGCAGCAGACATCATTCAGCCATCTGTAATGTCGGACTCAGATCCAGGAAGTAACTTTTGGCGGCTTTTTCTCCAACATAAAAGCTCAGGCGGCCCTACTCTCCGCCTCTGTGTTTTACGTTTCCACTCCTGCCTCTCCCTTGCTGACGGGACCTGCGTAATCTCCCCCTGTGTTCCTGAGCTGGTGGAGCGGTGCTGAGGCTCCTGTTCAGTGTCCTCGAGCCCTTTCACTCCCTGGCTGCTTCCTGCCACCCCCTCCCCTTCTCCTACCACTATTTCCTGTCCTCCTTCTCCCATCCGTCCCTGCCCAGCCTCCCTCTCCCTCTCTACCCTCAAGGTCTTGCTAGGCAGTGCCCTGACACCTCCCAACATGTAATTTTGCACACAAACTCACAGTCTTAGATGTGAGACACCTAACAAACCAATAGTCTGCACAGGACAAGAAACACAGTGCTTGTGATCTTAAACAATTTTTCAGACATTGGGCAAGACAAAAAAACCACACAGAGCTGCCACCATTCACCACTATCCCACCTCACAAACACAAAATCCACATGAAGACACTGTAGAAGTCTGCAAAACATGTCTGGGGTTACATCAGATAGGAGATGTGTTAAGCAGCTTAGCAATGGAAAAGAGGGTTAAAAGAAAACAATAGAATTTTTTTAGTAAATGATGTCAGTTTGCATCCTTAATCTAATAGTCATTCTCTGAACTGATCCTCAATTGCCATTCCCTCTGTGATTATGTTATTTACATTTATTATGTTATTATAAACACCATCTCCAACTCCTCAAAAGATTCCATCAATGGTGTCTCCGAAAAATTTCACACATCACTTGGGAAGACAGGTGAACCAATGTCAGTATACTGGAAGAAGATAAGATCACCAGTGTCAAAGCAATGATTCTTCAACATCAACTTTGTTGGACTGGTCATGTTCTGTGGATGTGTGAGTATCATCTTCCAAAGCAACTACTCTATGCCAAATGTAAAAATGGAAAGCGTAATGCTGGTGGTCAGCAAAAGAGGTTTAAAGACTCTCTCAAGGCAAATCTATATAAAAAAAATGTAGTATAAACACCGACAACTGGGAAAGGTGTCATGGGCTTTGAAGACGCTCAAACTCAGGATGAAAGGGAGAAATGTGCTAAGAGGAAGGCATGCTTGGAAGGCACCCTCACCGTGATCACAGTGGAAGTACGTGTGGATCCCAAATTGGCCTCCACAGTCACTTACAGACTCACTATTATAAGCCTGTTCATGGAAGACAATCTTACTCGGCTACAAGTGATCGCCAAAGAAGAATTTATACTTTACAAGTGCTTTGCTAATAATAACAATAGCAACAACAACAACAACAACGATACTTTTATTTATTTATAACCTGCCCATCTGGCTGGGTTACTCCAGCCACTCTGGGTGGCTTTGAACCCATATAAAAACATAATATCAGGCTTTCCAATACATTCTGTTCCTTGGAATGCCATATAGTGCTTCTCAACATCTACCCCCATTACTAAGCAACTAATACTGGAATGTGGGAATGGAAGAATCTAAAGCACGTGTAAAATATATGTTTGGATGAAGAGAGCCAGGGGATTAGATGTTGACGTATATACTTCACAAGCTATCCAAGATGTTAAGGTATGATAGATAACTTTCAAAACTTGTTTCTTTACACTAGTTATGCATTCCAAAATTTTATATGCATTGTTGTGCTCTCTCTTTCTCTCTCTCTGTGTGTGTTTGTGTATGTGTGTGTTTCACAAGGTACTTGCCTGTCACAAGCAGACACATGCTTACTTTGCAAGTTGCAGAATGTTGCGATAGCAGCTGTACAGGGAGCTTTCTGCTGCTGTCCGGTATCGACTTTTGTATTTGGGACCCACAGTGTGAATGATGAAACGGGCAGCTAGATTAAATCCTTTTGTCAGCTTTGCTTCTCCTGTCCGGCAGCCTATAGGAAAACAAAACAAAGCAGGATGAGCTAAGTAATATTGAAGCAACTGAAGGATAAGGATTTTAGGCTTAGCACAGAGACCCTCTTTTATGGATGGATTTGGGAACTCACAACAGCTCCCCATATTGTATCCAAGCTTCCTGCCAAACCTATCTAAGAGTAAAAAGCAACTTGCACAACTGTGTAGTTGGGTACAGAGAAGTCTCAGTTAGATATAGAAATAAGCCATGGTTTACTGAGAACAAGCTGGTGCAAGCCTTAGGTTCACACAACCCTATACTGGTGCAGGTAGAGGGGGAGGCGGAAGTGGAATCTGGAAGCTTTTGCTTCCATTTTTTATTTTTAACTACCTGCAGCTTAGTTTTGTCCAAATCTGACAGACCAACTTTATAAGCAATGGTCTGAAGCTGACCTATTCTGGTAAATCACAAGAAGTGTTGCAATATTTTATAAAGATCTGCCATGAATGTTTTTCATGATTTATTCATATCATCACCTATTCATTCTTGCATCGCTAATGGTCATTTTAAGGAAATTTATTACCTTGCTTATTTTATGAGGAGGTTCAGCTGTGCAATTTGTAATTTGAAGGGGGAAGAGGGAGGAGGAGAGAGACATGCTTTGAATTCAGAAGCTATTCTCTAAATCAGATATTGTTGTAGGGGAAAAGTTTGGTTAACCCTGCAATGCACACACAACAGTCGTTGATGCAGTTTATTTATGATTTACTCATGTTGTGGCTTTCTATATGTAAACGCTTGGAACAGAATTGGGCTGCAAGTTTAATTCTTCCTCAGATATGTATTTTTTTTGTAACCTGAAACATTTATCAATGACCAAATTCTCTGTTCAAAAAATCATCACTCCAAATATTTGCTTCCATTACACCGAATTGTGTTTTTATTAAATTAATTAGAAAGCTCAGTAAGAGGGCTCAGAATTAATTTCATATTTGTTGACAGGTGGGATAATTTTATACACAGCAAAGACAGCTCCATCCATCTAAGACCGGTATAATGAAGCAAGCAAATATGCATCAGTGACAAAATTAACTTAATATATCAGATTTAAAGAACAAAGTTAGAGACAAGATGCCTTTTTGGTCAGCTGGGATAAATGGGTCCGTCACTATAGGGGTTATGGGTTAATTCCTGGTACAGCATATGATTGTGCAACGTTTTGAATTGCTTGTATTCTTGGTTACTTTGTAGAGTTATGTTTATCAGCTTCTAATTTTATGGTATTGTTACTTTTTATCAGCTTTGTAGCTGATAAATTGAATTGTTACTACAGTGGAACCTCGGTTTATGAACACCTCGGTTTATGAATTTTCGGTTTATGAACACCGCGGACCCATCTGGAACGGATTAATTCATTTTCCATTACTTTCAATGGGAAAGTTCGCTTCAGTTTATGAACACTTCAGTTTATGAACAGACTTCCGGAACCAATTACACCCATGCTTCAGTTTATGAATGCTTCAGTTTAAGTACTCTGCGGACCCATCTGGAACGGATTAATCCACTTTCCATTACTTTCAATGGGAAAGTTCGCTTCAGTTTATGAACGCTTCAGTTTAAGTACTCCGCGGACCTGTCTGGAACGGATTAAGCCACTTTCCATTATTTTCAATGGGAAAGTTCGCTTCAGTTTATGAACGCTTCAGTTTATGAACAGACTTCCAGAACCAATTGTGTTCATAAACCGAGGTACCACTGTATATAAGATGAATATATGAAAAAATAATTTTAAAATATGCCAAATGTTTGTTTAATTTCTGTCTTACACGTATGTAGCCTGATCATTATGACAGACACGTTTTAACTTTACAGCATAGTTTGTTCATGGATTTTTTTTATTGTGAAATGAACTTTTAAAACCAAAGTGCAGTCCCCTTTTTGGTTCAAGCTGAATGTTTTGAAGTCAATCAGATTAACTTTACTATACTTACCTTTGAGCTTCTGTAGCTCAGCCCTCAGGTCAGGTCCCGCATGCGTGCAGATACTTTCAGACACTGGGTTCTTGTCGGTGAGAGACTCATTGCTGGTGTTCACGATGGCTGTGCAGTTCAGCAATGCTACATCTCCCCTCCTGAGGAAAAATCACTACCATTCAGCAGGCGGCATGGAAGAAAACAGAAGTACAACACACACACAGGAAGCTCATCAGAGCTGTTACATGATTATTGCTTCAAGGCTATAAAAGAGAAGATACTTCATTAAGTCCCCCCTCCCCCAGCTTTCTCCTGATGTGTATTAAGAAGGCAGTAATAGAAGAATTTATATTTACGTATCTGGGTGTTTGAGTGCTCATGTTAGTCATGGAGTGTACAGTATGTCAATTTATCACTTTTCAGGAATTGAATACAATGGAAAAACATAACCTCATTTTCAATACAGTGGAACCTCGGTTTTCGAATGTAATCCGTTCTGGAAGACCGTTCGACTTCCGAAATGTTCGAAAACCAAGGATCAATGGGCGGTTGGCAGAATCCATTGAAAAATGGAGAAACACGCCTTGGAAGCCATTCGACTTCTGAGGCGCGTTCGAAAACGGAAGCAATTGCTTTCGGGTTTCCGACGTTCGGCTTCTGAATTGTTCGGTTTCCGAGATGTTCGAAAACCGAGGTTCCCTTGTGCTTACAAGTTAAGAGTTATGTAACAGTACAAAGGGAAATTACAGAAGAGTTATTTGAACATATATTATCTTGCTCATGGAGTTCAAAGGCTTAATACCAACTCTACACCAAGGATGGGGAATCTGTAGCCTTCCAGATGTTGTTGGGCAGAAACTCCTATCAGGCCTAGCAAGCATGGTGAGTTGTCAGGAATGAAGGAAGTGTAGTCCTAAAACATCTGGAGGGCCATAAGTTCCTCTACCTCTGCTTTGTGCTCATTGTTAGTACAGACGATACAGTTAAGAAGATTTAGGGCATTATACATCTATAGAACAGCAGAAATTCATATGCAAGTGATATCCATGTGACTTCATAGCTGCCACAGAACATTTTTAAGAAGAGGCTTTTGGTACACTTGGTCCAGAATGCAGCAGCAAGGATGTTAACAAGAGCATTTCTATGGGATCATGTTATACCTATCTTGCAATTTCGCCACTGACTGACAATATGCTTCTGGGCACAATTCAAAGTACTGGTGATGACGTTTAAAGCCCTAAATGACTTAGACCTGCGGCTGCCTCCATCCCACTCCCTAAAATCAAAAGCTAATGCCTTTCTCTGCATCTCACAAATGACAGAGGCACAGTTCATGGCCATGAGAGATACAGCCTTTTTTAGTGGCTGCACCAATATTGTTGAATCCATGCAGCGCAGATGACTTCTTTTTCTGGTCATCTTTAACCAGCTGTTAAATACATTTTTATTCCGGCAGGTTTATCCATTTATTTTTTAATCTTCTATACGGTCTTTAGGACAATAATCTCACAAAGGGTGTACAATGAAGAAAATACATCAAATGAAAATGGGAAAAGTCCCATTATATTTAAATAATACATGCTGACTACAACCAGCAATGGATAATTGGCTCCAGTATTTGTTAGCACACTTAAAACTCCTAAGGCCATTATAAAAGTATCTCTCTTCAAAGCTCATTAAAAATATATCAGAGGCAGCGCCTGCTTAACTTTTGGGTTGTATTCAAAAAGCCAGGGGGCCACTGCAGAAAAGTCCTGTCTCTTATTCCTGCTAGCCAGATAGATTTAGCTGACAGACATCTCAACAGCACCTTGGACAAAGATTTTAGGATTATGGTATATGGGTATAATTTTTTGCCTAAAGTCATTTTTACCCATTATCACTGCTGTTGTTGCTTTTAAATGGACTTTTAATGCTGTGCTATTTTATTTGTTGTTGTGCATTTTATATATTCACTCCCCCGTGAATATTGGCAAAAATTTAAACCAAAAAATCATTGAGTCACATAATGCCTAAGCATTTTATGTTAACAAATGCAATTATTTCAAAATCATGATGCGCAAGCTTACCATAATATTATTTTTGCACTGATGTCTTTCCTATATGGGAAGGGTGAGCAAGCATCAACTTGAGTCTTTTCTACTGGAATTGGAGAGTTCAACTGATCTGCCACATAAAGATCAGTCCAGCCTTGCAAACCATCAATATCCACAAAATTGGAAGGAGCCCCCAAAGGATCCATGGAAGGGATCGGGAATTAGTTCAGGTTACTTCATAAGCACTCTACACTCCTACTGAAGTCTTGCTGGTATTCTGGACACACCACAATCAAGACACTCGTGCTCTTTGTTAAAAACGGAGATGAAAGTTCCTGTGAAAAAGCACATCAGTAAATCATTGTGCTGTGTGAGCTTAGGGAAAAAACAGATGTGTGTGTGTGTTTTGACAAAAGATTCCTTCATAATAAATTTGTAAGAACCCGAAGGGCACTTCCTTAGAGAAACACACATTCAGTTTTCCTCCCATATGATGCCATTTCAGGAATACTGTACTATTTACTCCTAGACTAGTCTCCAAGAAGCCATTTAGGTGTTGCTCTCAAAGAAGCAGAAAATGTAGTCCAGAAGCATGTTTGCCACTTCAGATTGCAGGCAAGAGCCTGCATGATAAAATGCTCCTTCATATGATTTGTTTTATGTACACTTACAACACTTGCATGTCAGGGAAATGGGTTCTGGCCTAGATTTCTCATAATATGCTAGTTTTCTTTGTGTAGATTTACATCTATATACTTTGCAAGGATGTTGCAATGTTTGATTATTTCTCTTTTATCAAAGAGAGACTGCAAATAGTGATGCCAACATGGCCATGAAATGCAGGAGAGCAATAATAAGGCTACACAGAGCTGGGTCAAGGTTTAAATAATAAGAATAAGAATAATACTCATTCAGAACAAGGGTAACACATTTTCTTCCCCCTTAGGTTCTCTCCATGGCCATGTATGAGGGTAACAAATGCCATTTGTTTTTGTCCTTGTTTTCATTATATATCATGTTTTTCCATTCTGTATTTTTACACTGAGAACCGGCCCTGACATCTTCAGGTGAAGGGCTGTATACGAATCTGATAAAACAAAATAATAAATAAATTCACCGGGCAAGGCACATCTAGCCCATAAAGGTTTCTGCTCTGGATCAAGAAAAAGCCTTTTCTGCAGGGAGAAGAACTAGAATTTACCCCCCAAACTGGCAGAAATAAGAGACCTGTTATTACCCAGCATGCTGCTTAGTTACACTTGAGAAGTTTCCCTTCCTTTCAGAGGAATGAAAAGACAGGCAAGCGAGGAAATAAGTGGTTATTGGTTTGGTTTGTTCCTGTTCTCATTATGTACTTTGTCTATTTTGTGTAGTTAATGCTGTGGACTGGCCACCCCAAGATCTTCGGGTGAAGGGTGGCATACAAATTTAATAAATAAAACACACTTTGTTTGTTTGCTTATTAAATCTGTCTACTGCCCTTTATCTGTGGATCTCAGGGTAGTTCATAACACGGCCGCAGCCAGGGGGTGCAGCTGCCCCCCCAAATCAAGGAAACAAATAAAAATACATAATTGACCAATTGGGTTGCAGATAACTCGGTTCTGCCTCAACATAAATCCTACCCCCCCCAAAATAAATTCTACCTATGCCCATTGCTCCCAGCAACAATTTTTTAAAGCTTGATATTTTAGTATGCTTTTATATACGCTGTAAGCCGCTCAGAGTGGCTGGGGAAACCCAGTTAGATGAGCGGGGAATAAATGAAATAATAATAAGTTGTTGTTGTTGTTGTGAACTGCCCTGAGACTGACAATGAAGGACAGTACAGTATACAAATTTAATAAACGAAACACACTGGAGTGTGTGTGTTATTGAGTTGTTGTTTTTATTTTTATTATATATATTGTGGTTTTTAAGGTGCTCTTTTCTGTGAACCACTCTGAAACCTCCGGGTATAGAGCGGTGTATATAAATTCAATAAATCATCATCATCATCATCGCCGGATTTAGGTTTGCCCTAAGCTACTGAAGGTAATGGGGCCCTTTATATGTCCAGCTGTCCTTCGTCAACAACAAAGTGTAGCTGTTTTTTCTGTTGAATATCTGCTATATGGTAATTTGTGGACCTAAAGCCATTTGCACATGACAAAATATGTATTTTATCAAAGTAATTGATATAGAAATGAGCAAACCAGAGATATTTTCGGGAGCAGGGTAGCAGGCGGGACCCATTATTTACATCATAGGAGCCTACACAACACAAAACACTGTTGCTGTACGTAGGTTTTATTTTATTTGCTTTTTATCTTATATTTTGGAAATGCACATCCAGTTTTTCCCCTTTAAATATTTTTTTTGGCCCCACTCGGGCCCTAAGCTATAGCTTGTTTAGCTTATACATAATCCTGCACTGAATTGCTGCCCTTCATCTGCAGATCTCAGGGCCGTTCACAACACCAATACGTATAGTAGTAGTAGTAGTAGTACAGTAGTAGTAATAATAATAATAGTAACAATAATAATAATAATACAAACAACTTCCTCTGTTTATGTTGTGAGCCGCCCTGAGATCTGCGGGTGAAGGGTGGTATGCAAAATTAATAATAATAAATAAAATTATTATTATTATTATTATTATTATTATTATTATTATTATTATTATTATTAATACAAACAACTTTCTCTGTTTATGTTGTGAGCCGCCCTGAGCTCTGCGGATGAAGGGCGGTATGCAAAATTAATAAATAACAACGATGGTGGTGGTGATAATAATGAGTAGTAAAGCGGCGCGAGGCGGGCCCGGCGACGGAAAGGGAACCCGGAAGACCCCCTCGTTGGGTTCCAATCCTGAGGTAACTGAGGGGGCTGAAGCGGTGCCGGCGCGTTAGGAAGCCCAGCAGGAGCCGGGAGGCGGTGGGGGTAGGGCAGAGGAGGGGACACGACGCGCGGCGGCGCTGACTGACTGACGGAGGGAGGGAGGCGGCCGCGGGGGAACACTCACGGTCGCTGCTGCTGCCACTGCTGCTTCCGCCACCCGTTAAGGCCCGGCACCGCTCGGAGTCCTCCTCTCCCTCACGAGACGGGGGAGACCAGCGCAGCCCTGAACGAAACAAAAGCCTCCTCCTACTCCGCCGTCTTCCGGTGAACGCCCCGATCCTGCCCAAGCGCCACCTAGCCGCTCTTCGCCTCCCGCCTCCAAGCCCTCCTTCGCCCGAGAGGAGGGAGGGAAGGAAGGAAGGTCGCACGCCGCAGGGACAGGGGGAACAAACCGCGCTGAAGCGACCGTCGGCGCTGAATCGAAGGGACACCCCAGGGTCATCTAGTCCGACCCCCTGCATGCAATACGCGGGTCTCTCTGCCCAGCGGGGGGGGGGACGGGACCGCCCGGGACGTTTTGTTTTCAAGCAGTGGTGCGAGCTAGAAACCCCTTTTGAAGGAAAGACGGACTTTCAAGAAGGACTTTCTTTTACTCGACCTGAATTCTCCCTCCCGCTCTCCCCCACCCACCACCACGTGGAAAGGGAGCTCTCGGACTTGCCTAATTCGTGCCCCCCTCCAAAAGCCCTGCCAGTGCCATGGCATCCCATCGTACAGCACATTATTCCACCCTGGAGGTGCAGGTTGGCCCACACAACAGCCTTTGCAGGGCAGGACCGTTGCGGGGTAGATGAAACTCAGTCCAGCCAAGCTGCCCTCCACAGCCCAAATCCAGTTGCACACAGCAGGCTGGTAGAAGACATCTGAAGGCAGCTGGAAGTCGCCCCCCCCGCTCCATTTGACTTATTGAGTGACTTGAGAGTTTCTAGTACTGTACTGTACCACCTTAGGAAGAGAAGACGCGGCTCCTGTTTTGAACTCGGAAGCTGCCCACGCAGGCAACGACGTCAGTGTGTCTCTATAGTCTTGTTATCTCTTCGTAGTTTTTGAGCGGCTTCCTTTTCCGGTGACGCTTCGCCCCTCCCCTTCCCCTTCCCTCAAATGGTCAGTCGCTCTCGGAGCTTGAGCCCCGCGGTGATGAGCACGTGCTGCGCAGAAGCTAGGGGAAAATAAACCTGCAGCTGACGGTGAGTACAGCGAGCGGGCGGGGATGCGGTTAGGGCTGTTGGGTCAGAGCTCACCAAGGAAGTGCAGAAAGAGAGTGTCTCTGACCCAGTGCAGAGTACATTTCTCTCGTTTCCCGCATAGAGGGCATATCCGTGTAGACGATAGAACACGGGGTGCTTTAGTTGTCACCCTCGCCGTCGGGTCTTCTCTTTGCGTGTTTCCTGAGAGAAATTTCAACTCAAGTATAGGGAGTCCGTATTGGCGGCCGAGCCCTGTACCTGAATTGGGGGTTGGAATACGTCTGCGGACAGCCACGCTGAATATGGATGCTGCCGGAAGAAGACCTGACAGCGAGGATGGGGCTGAAGGTGTGGTCCTGCTCCACCATCAGTACAGATGTGCCCTGCATGCAAGTAGCATGTGAACATGCTTCGGAACGGATTAAGTTAGTAAGTCGAGGGACCACTGTACATACAAGTAATCCATTAAAAACAGCAGGAAATGCTGCAAATGCCATGGAAAGTAATGTTTTGTGGTAATTCTTAAGAGGTGCAAGAAAAACAGCCATTGCCTAAGAGCCAATACCCATTTTCTGCATTTCTGCTTCAGAATTAACATTCACCTCCTCCCCTTCTTGTCCAGACTGGATTCTGCAAAGACCTGCAAACCTCTCCAATGGGGCTTACCAAGCAATATCTGCGTTACACGGGCGCTGCCCTTTTTGGAGTGGTTGCCAGCCAAAAAGGCAATATTGTCTATGTGACACTGCGGGGCGAAAAAGGTCGTTATGTAGCAGTGCCAGCCTGTGAGCATGTTTTCATCTGGGATACTCGGAAAGGAGAGAAGGTGAGCAACTTAATTAGCATCTGAGACGGAAGCGCAATAGTCCAAGATGTCCTGTTTCTTGCATTTCATGTATAACAATGTATTTTTGTTTGCTGTGGTCACACAGAGCTGTGATGGTGTCTGCTGATGGCACGGTGTAAGGCGGCTCTTTCGGCATTTTTCTATTGCCATTCCCTACACTGGATAGAACTCTGCTTATCCATATTGCATAGAAATACTTGAATTAAGCCACAAGAGTTGATATTATAGCAGTGCCTCTTAGAGCACTTTCAGTGGTAATCTTTTTCTTGCTAGCAGTTTCTGCCCTTTTATTTATCTGCTGTATACTAATAATGTATTTCTCTTAGTGTGGATTATATAGTCAAAATAGCAGTAACATCGATTTTAAATAAGGTATTAGCAGACTTGGAGGAACCCCTGCACTTAAAATTGCTCTGAGTACATGATTGTTAACTGTAGTTAATAAATTTGTGTTATGAGCCCTAAGGCTTGCAGTATATATTTAATTAAAAGATGTGCCCTTCCAGCCTTTTCTAGGTGAGCATGGCTGTGCCACACCATATGGCAATGGTCTCTTGCATTTCACCTTGCAGGTTCTCATCCTTCAGGGCCAAAAGCAGGAGGTTACTGCTCTTTGCCCATCCCCAGATGGTCTTCACTTGGCTGTTGGATATGAGGATGGCTCAATCCATGTATTCAGTCTCCTAAGTGGTGAAGGAAATGTTACTTTCAATGGTCATAAGGCTGCTGTTACTGCCTTGAAGTATGATGAGCTGGGAGGAAGACTGGCTTCAGGATCAAAGGTTAGAAATTCTTTGGATAACTGGTGGGTAATAGATGTAACTAAAGTGTGTCAACTGATTGTTGATAATGTGGTTCAAATTTAGGTATGTGGCATGTAGTGGATGAGGTCTGGTGTGTTGGTTGAACATAACATCCCTGAAGCTTCAGAACATCGTTGTCATAATTGATCATTTCTGTTTCATTGTAAATTGCTTTGTGGGCCATAAAAAGGTGATACAATGAAGAAAGAAGGCCATATAAATATCAAGTATCTAGCCTATTAATATTTTTGTGTTTTAAAATTTGAGGACAATGGTGAGGTAATACCGGGAGGTTAATTGTAGGTTGGTATTTGCTTGTTTTTAATACCTTGAATCCCTTGCTCAGTTTGGTTCATAGTGGGCATGGCTAAGGCAGTAGCATGTGTTCATTCTCAGTTTCCTTTTAGGACACAGATGTCATCATTTGGGATGTGATCAATGAGAGTGGTTTGTACCGGCTGAAGGGCCACAAAGATGCCGTTACACAGGTGGTCCTTTTGAAGAAGAAGAATATCCTGGTTTCCAGGTAAAGGTGCTCAGTTAAGAATGCATCAGGCAAACCTGCTAAAATATGTTCTGAAGGGATAGTTAAAATTCAGAGGGGTTGTGTCTCAGATGACAATCATAGAATTCTAGGGTCATCTGCTCTGAACCCCCTGCAATGCAGGAGTCTCAATTAAAGCATCTATGACAGATGGCCATCCAACTTCTGCTTTAAAACCTCCAATGAAGGAATTCTGTGCTTCATTAAAGTTAAGCTGTACATGGCCCTGTTTTCTAGTTTTTCCACTTTGTAATGCATGTTTATGCTGACCTTGAAACTCTCAGTTCACACACTGATACTCTGTACACATATGGTAGCCACGACAGACCAGAGATGCTTGACCCAGAGTGCTAAATATTAACCTAAAAGTTTAAGCAGGGTGAAACTATTGCCATTCATTGCCTTATCTTTTTTTTTTGACAGTGGAAAAGACACCCTGGTGAAATGGTGGGACCTGGATACACAACACTGCTTCAAAACATTGGTTGGGCACCGTACTGAGGTAAGTAGGATGCAGAAGGTTATGCAGAAAAACGCATGACTGTAGTTTCCCTGTTTCTCTATCTTTGGTTTTTATGCAAGGTAGGATGAGAAGTTGTGTGAATGTTTAAGAAGTCAGCCTCATTGAACTTATTTTCCAAGTAACTGCGGAATTTATTCCCAACTAAATGTGTGCTTATGAGCATATCCTTAATTCATCTGAGAGATGCATCATATGACTTTCTGATACACCGTCAGTAGGAAGAATACAGTGGAACCTCGGTTTACGAACACAATTGGTTCCAGAAGTCTGTTCATAAACCGAAGTGTTCGTAAACCGAAGTGAACTTTCCCATTGAAAGTAATGGGAAGTTGATTAATCCGTTCTAGACTAGGAAAAACACCCCCTAGAACGGATTAACCGCTTTGCTCCGATGCCTTCGCGGAGGCCGGGGAGTGTTTCCGCGACTGTGCTGCAGCCGCGAAAGCGGTCCCCGGCCTCCGCAAAGGCATCGGAGCGAAGCCCGAGCCTCCGGAAGGCATCGGAGTCCCGGCTGTGCCCGGGCTGTGCTTTCGCAGCTCCCCGGCCTCCGCAAAGGCATCGGAGCGAAGTCCCGGCTCCGATGCCTTCCGGAGGCCGGGGAGCATTTCCGCGACTGGGCTGTGCAGCCGCGAAAGCGGTCCCTGGCTTCCGGTTGCCGGGGACTGCTTTCGCGGCTGCACAGCCCAGTCGCGGAAACGCTCCCCGGCCTCTGGAAGGCATCGGAGCCGGGACTTCACTCCGATGCCTTCCGGAGGCTGGGGAGCGTCGCGAAAGTGCTCCCCGGCCTCTGCAAAGGCATCGGAGCGAAGCCGCTCCGATGCCTTCCGGAGGCCGGGGAGCATTTCCGCGACTGGGCTGTGCAGCCGCGAAAGCGGTCCCTGGCTTCCGGTAGCCGGGGACTGCTTTCGCGGCTGCACAGCCCAGTCGCGGAAACGGTCCCCGGCCTCCGGAAGGCATCGGAGCCGGGACTTCGCTCTGATGCCTTTGCGGAGGCCAGGGAGCCGCGAAAGCGATCCCCGGCCTCCGCAAAGGCATCGGAGCGAAGTCCCGGCTCCGATGCCTTCCGGAGGCTGGGGCTTTGCTCCGATGCCTTTGCGGAGGCCGGGGACCGCTTTCGCGGCTGCAGCCCAGTCGCGAAAACGCTCCCCGGCCCCCGCAAAGGCATCGGAGCGAAGCCCAGCCTCCCCGAAGGTACCCGACGCTCCGATGCCTTTGGGGAGGTTTGGCCTTTGCTCCGATGCCTTCGGGGAGGCCGGGCCTTCGCTGCGGGCCTCCAGGAGGCATCAGAGCGAAGGCCCGGCCTCCCCGAAGGCATCGGACGCTCAGTAGACCTCCGGCACCTCGGTTTACTAACTTCCGGGTTAGGATAGTTCGTAAACCGAAAGTTCGTAAACCGAGGTGTTCGTAAACCGAGGTACCACTGTACCACCTTTGAACTGAATCTACATATCTCGATAAACTGGCTTCCCTTGTAGTTCATAATTTGCTTCTATTAATTCATCTTTGAGGGGAATATTGCATTTATTGTATGTGTGATAAAATCAATGATAAATAAAAAGGCAAGTATGGCCATCTCAGGATCCACACAGTTTTATTGCCCCCCCCTCCGTTTCATTTAAAATGTGTAGTTTGACAAGATGCATCATAGTGGTCTACAAATTTTGTTGTGCAAATGTTTCATTTTGTTTCTCTGACATAAAGGAAAGCATGCTGTTGCCATAATGAACCAGAAAGTGTGTATTAGGATGTTGGAAGTGGGTGTTATTGGGTTGTTGTTTTTATTTTGATTATGTATTTTGTGTTCCGGTTTTGTTCTGTGAGCTGCCTTAGACCTCCAGGTATATTCAATAAATAAATAAATGTTCCAACCAATTTTACAGGTGTTTATCTCGCACAGAACTTTTGGCTCCTACCTGTGGTGGTGTGTGCTGTAGGATATTTTCATTTAGTATCTCTTAGGTAAAGTGGCACTAATTAATCTGGCCTCCTTTAGCTAGGGGACAGTATTTCTTGTGTGGCTGTCTTCCCCTTTCTCCAGTAGAAAGGGCCAATTCGAATTTTGCTTCCATAAACACCCCCTGAATGCCAAAGTGGAAGGAGTCCTCACCCAGTTACCGTGTTTCTCCTAAAATAAGACGTGCCTCTAAAATAAGCCATGGCACGATCTTTTAAAGGCAAAAATATATAAGACATCCCCCCAAAATAAGACATGTTGGGGGTACCGGTACCTACCCGACCCAGCGGGAGCCGGCAAACGCAGCAGCGCGCGCCAAGCCCCAGCCCAGCGGGAGCCCCAGCAGAGACGCGCCGAGCTCCGACTGAACGGGCCCCAGGACCCGGCAGCGGGCGGTGCACGAAGCCGCAGGACCCGGCAGGAGCCGGCAGCAGCCCCAGCCGCGCCGCGCCGCCCGAAGCCCAGGGACCCGGCAGCGGGCTCAGCGGGCGGCGCGCGAAGTCGCATTAGCCGGCAGGAGCCGGCAGCAGCCCCAGCCGCGCCGCGCCGCCCAAAGCCCAGGGACCCGGCAGCGGGCGGCGCGCGAAGTCGCATTAGCCGGCAGGAGCCGGCAGGAGCCCCAGCCGCACCGCGCCGCCCAAAGCTCAGGCGCACCGCACGAAGTCGCACCGCACGGAGCCCAGGGACCCGGCAGTGGGCTCAGCGGGCGGCGCGTGAAGTCGCAGGAGCCGGCAGCAGCCCCAGCTGCGACGCGCCGCACCGCACGGAGCCCAGGGACCCGGCAGTGGGCTCAGCGGGCGGCGCGTGAAGTCGCAGGAGCCGGCAGGAGCCGGCAGCAGCCGGCAGCAGCCCCAGCTGCGACGCGCCGCACCGCACGGAGCCCAGGGACCCGGCAGTGGGCTCAGCGGGCGGCGGGCGAAGTCGCAGTAGCCGGCAGCAGCCCCAGCCGCACCGCGCCGCCCAAAGCCCAGGGACCCGGCAGCGGGCGGCGCGCGAAGTCGCAGGAGCCAGCAGCAGCCGGCAGCAGCCCCAGCCGTGCCGCGCCACCCAAAGCCCAGGGACCCGGCAACAGGCGGCGTGCGAAGTCGCAGGAGCCGGCAGGAGCCGGCAGCAGCCCCAGCCGCGACGCGCCGCACCGCACGGAGCCCAGGGACCCGGCAGCGGGCTCAGCGGGCGGCGCGCGAAGTGGCAGTAGCCGGCAGCAGCCCCAGCCACAACGCGCCGCGCCGCCCAAAGCCCAGGGACCCAGCAGCGGGCTCAGCGGGCGGCGCAAGAAAGCCCCGTACCATGCTCAATAAAAAAATAAGACATCCCCCGAAAATAAGCCGCAATGTGTTTTTTTAGAGAAAAAATAAATATAAGACGTGTCTTATTTTGGGAGAAACACGGTAGCTCCTGTCTACTCCAATGCATAAGGGCATTCTGCAGCTTCATTGCTGTGCTGTTTCTGTCATCTAAAGGCCCATAGTGGTTCTTTCCACATACATACACACTACAGAATAACCAGATAATACAGGGGGGATTTAGTCATTGCCAGCAGCAAGGAGGAAGGAGACATTTAGTGGTACAGTGACCCTGCTAGGCAGGGCAACCAACCCTGATCAGAAAGAAGGTGCAGCACTGGAGGCCAGGCACAAACTCCATTATGTAGGGACCAGGAAAGGCATGGTGCTGGGGGTTCACCATCTATGAAACATTCCTTCCATTTTGGGGTCCAGAAGATGATTGGGATGGTTGAATTCTGTAAGAAAGAGCAATTCCAGAGCTGTTATAGGACCCCTTTTCTACTTCACAAAAAGTGGCCCATTTTCATTTAGTAGCTCTAGTTAGATATTTATCCTACAAACACAAGGAATCCAAATTGGTTTTGAATGGCTTATTTATTGCTGTTAATGAGGGGGCTGATCCTAATTAAAGATAATGAAGCCCTTTGGCATGTTCTCATTTAGGTGTGGGGATTAGCTATAGTTTCTGAGGAGAAGCTGCTTATCACCGGTTCTGCTGACAGCGAATTGCGGGCATGGGACATCAGCTATTTCCAGGAGGTAGGAGCATAACACTTGCATCATAACATTTGTATCTGTTTGTTTTTATGGAATTTGTATTATTCCTTTATTTGTATTCGGTATCGCTACTTGCCTCCTTGAACACTCTGCAGAAGTGTGGGGTGTAAATGTAAACGAATAATAATAATTTTCCTGTGCCTTGTTACAATAGTCCTTTGAATATACTGCTGCCTTTCTTGTATTAAAAGTGGCCTAGGAAGTTCTAACACTTCCTAGTTCCATTATTTTTCAGTTCCATTATTTTTCAGTATTCTGCAAATAGGGATGCAAAACTCCCCATGTGAGTCTGTAATAAAGAAGAGGGTTCACAGACGTTCTAACACTGGCCTTTTTAGGAAAAAGTCACTTCCTTGCCTTTATTTGGGCAATAAATAAAGCTTTGTAGATGCAAAGCTGCAGGTATTAAATATGAAATTTGTAACTATAATTGAAGGAATAACTTGGGTTATGAAGCAGTCATCTATATTTCCTCTTAACACTCCCTGTTACAATATGGGAGCAATTGGAGATGCCTCAGAGATTACTTGGCCACCACGTGGTTCCTCTCGTTTCCTTCCTGTTGCTTCATTGGATTAGGCCGCATGCAGCATGAAGCTGGCTATTGGATTGCACTGGCTGGCCAAAAGGTGAATCTGAGAAGTGGCATAATAACTGACTTACTTTCTGTTTTCAGTAGGCACAGCACGATTGGAAATCAGTGTCTGTTCAGCATGCTTTATGCCTAATTGCCCCAATGCTCAGTTTTGGTTGTTTCACTAATTCAGTTGTCAAGCACTTGCCTATCCTTTGGCTTTCGAGTGCAAGCATATCTTCCATTCTGCACCTCTTAAAACGTTAAGTGAATGAAGAATTGGCTTGCAAGAGGGAAAATGGAAGTTAGAGAGTGAGGCCTTGTCGTTATTCTAAATGTATTTTACTGATTTTGGCACCATAAACAGGAACCAGACCCAAGTGAGCCAGAGTACAAGAGAAGCAAAGGGCTTGCAGAGCACACTGGAGGATCTTCTGAAGAGGACAGGACAGAAGATCAGGATGATACGGACGATGAGGTAGTTTTCTGCTCATGATCTTAGGGATACAACATTCATGAGTGTTCTTCAACATACTTAAAATCTGTTAAAATGTCCCTATCTGAAATGCATACAAAGGGTGAATGTGCTCTTAGTTATCACTGGGTACGTTTTCTGTGTTACTTGTGCATATTGGTCAATATAAAATAAAACTAAAAACTCTGAAGGGAAGAATACACAATTGTGATGGACAGTCAGGTTGGATTCAAACCATATTCATTTGCTGCCCTAAGGATTTCTTACAATGTGGGTGAGGGTGTTCAGTCTCCTCTCTCCTGTTCCTCCCCAAACAAGACCACCTGCTCCTTTCCCTCCCTTTTTAGCAGTAATCTTTGTTCCATAGAAATGCTTTCCTTTAATGCATTGGCAAGTTGATGCAGAATCTGTGTCAGAACGTTGGTTCCTCTTTGCATTAAAAAGTCATTTTGTGCATCCTTAGTTTCAGTGCTGAAGCTGATCTGCTTTAAACAGCCTTGACTGCTCCTGGACCCATAATTCTGAGATATCTGCTCTGTAATTGGCCGCTGACCCTTGGTTGCTTTTGCTGTAGTTGGAGGCGAGCAAACTATACTGTGGAAGGAGAGTTTGGGAATCCATTCTTATGGTGTACTTACTTTGGCTTGCAGTGCTAGGTTGAACATCTCTTGATACCCGTATGTATCTGGAAGAATGTTTGACTTCCAGACCATCAGTGCTTTTAGGAGTCCTCTTGAAAGAAGCCATTTATGGTGTATTTGTACCAATTATTTGCAATACTGTCCTGAATTACTATTCTCTTTTGATGTACGCTTTTGGTGACTATTTTTTTATTATTAAAAAAATCGCACTATGGTTGTTTTCAATTCTTTTTGTTTGTTTTTAGCACATCCTGAAATGCGTGAAAGCTGGTTCTGTCATGCGGGAAGGAAGGGACCGAGTTGTTAATCTTGCTACTGACCGCACAGGGCGGATTCTCGCTTGCCATGTATGTTACTAGCTTATGGAACTAACCGGGGGGGGTGGGGTCCTACCTTTCTTTGAGCACTTTTCTATAGAGATTTCTGGTTCAGAGACCCGTGCAACTGACTTTGTTATCATTTTCCAAGGGAACGGACTCTGTCCTGGAAGTGTTTTATGTCCTTAGCGAACAAGAGGTTCGCAAGAAAATTGAGAAGAAGATGAAGAAAGCAAGGAAAAAAGCCAAGTAAATGCATATTGGCAATACATTTTATTTGTTTATGCTGAGAACCAATAAAGAGCTTGATTCATGTCAGGATGGAAGTGTCCTGTCATATGCAAAGGGCTTTAAATGTAGCTTCGTAATCTGTGATGAGTAAATCCTACACTTGCAATTGGAAATTACAGTTTATTTTACATGTTGCTGAGAGGCTCGGTAAAATAAAGTTCTAATCTACTGCCTTTTAAAATGCATTTTTTAATCCTTCCCCTTAAGACTCGTGTGTGGAAGGTCTCGTCAGTTTTGATGGTGCAACACTGCTGCATAATACTCTGTCTGGCCCAGCTATGTTACAAGACCTTTAATCTACTTAGCCACCTTGAGATGGAGCTTTGGGGATTTCATGGAAAATCTCAGCTATGCAGCTCTCTTCTGCCCTCTTAGCGCAGCACAAAACAAAGCAGATAACTGTTTAGTAGTAAAGGATTTGGTAGAGGTGGGAAGTCTCCAATTTGCTGAAATATATTGGATAGTGGGAGAGATTGAGAAGAGCAGGCAAATTCCACCTAAGCAGTTTCAGGGAAGAGGCACTTTGGAGTTAGTTGACACCCCCTAGAGGCTGAGTTTAGCTCAAGAGCTGCCAGCTGACATTATCCTGTTTATGTGCATTTTTGCTCTTCTTTTCTGACTCTAGCTGAGGTTGAGTTTAACATTTGTCTCATTTTTTTCTGGTTTTTCCTAGGAAGAGGTCAGGTGTGGAGGAGGAAGAATGCGATATCATTGTGGAGTGCAGCTTACAAGACAAGATTCAGCGTCTCACTAACATCAAAGCTTCTTCTAAAATCAAGTGAGTTCAAGGCATTAAGGGTGTTGCTCATAATTTGGATGCTCTTAAAGAGAGCTAGTGGGGCATAATAGTTAGAATGTTGAACTATGACCTGGGAGACCAGGGTTCAAATCCCCACCACACAAATCCCAGAGCACTTAACAGTAAAAGAGATGAGAGGGGGAAAGGGGAGAGCTTAGAGAAGCCAAGGGTTATAAAGGATAAATGTGAGCAAGGATAGTTACATGCACGTGAGCTTTTTTTTAAAAGCTTTTGTGTGTCTCTTCTGGTGTAGATTTTGAGGGATTGGGAAATAGGTGGCATGATGCAAATGTCTGGGAGAATTGTAGGTAGTAAGGCGCAAAGGGTGGAGGAGCTATTTAAACGAATAAGAGAATTTTGGCTGCTGAGAGTGATAGAGCTGGATGAGGAGAGTTGTGCACCCTGTTGGGTTGCACATGGGGAAATGGGATGGGACAAACCTGGCACTGGAGGGTTGGAGGTTAAGACAAGGAATTTGCAGAGTGTAGAAGGGATAGGGACCAAGAAAAGGGAATTGAGGAGAGGGAGGGAGGGGTGCCACTTGACCAGAACTACAAGAGAATGGGACGTTCTGAGCTTGTGTTTTTTAAACTATACCATTGTGCTTAGCCCCCTTAACTCTTTTATATGTTACCTGATGTTTTTTAACAATGATAATTATTTTATTTAAACAGGTCTTTTGACTTGATACTCAGCCCAAAAGGGGAGCTGAAAGCCACTGTAATGCTCCAGAACAACATAATTGAATCTTACAGCCTGAATCCAAGAGCGCAGATACTCCAAGTTCTACAAGTATCCAAAATAACTATTGGTGGTCACCGCAGTGATGTCAGAACCCTGGCATTTAGCTCGGACAACATTGCCATTCTCTCTGCTGCTGCTGAATCAGTTAAGATTTGGAACAGGTATGAAATGTCTCTGACCATTGGAAGAGAAACTAGTTGCAGTACAATGCTTACAGGAAGCATTAAACATATTAACTTTAGGTATACTGTATATTCAGATGGCTTCACATTGAGTTTAGGGAGAAGCCTTTCTTTTTTTGCCATCGATCTTTTGGTATTTTCTTGTAGCCACAGATGAGGCCAAAAACTTGGGGTTGTGCCAGTCACTAAACTAATTTGACACAAGGCTTCCTTGTGGTTAACCTTTTTGAAACTGAGGGCCACAGTCCCTTGAAGGAAAGTGATGGGGGCCTGCATATGCGGTTCTCTCTTGGCATTCCTTTTCCATTAATTCTCTCTCACCCACACCACCCATTCATTCATAGTATCTCCCTTACTTCCTGCAACATCACCCATTCATTCACACGCATGTCAAGAATGTTATGTGTTCCCGATTTTACTTAGTCTTTCTCCAATTCTGCCTTCTCTTTATGTGTATCTTTCATGTGTCATTTCTAATCCCAGGTCTACCTTACAATGTATCCGGACCATGGCGTGTGAATATGCGCTTTGTTCACTCTTTGTTCCCGGAGATCGGCAGGTCATTATAGGAACCAAGGTAAATTTCTGTACCTTCTGAACCTGAACAATCCCCCGCATGTTTCAAGTGTCATCTTTAGAGGAAGTTCAGTATGTCTAACTTAGAACCATGCGGGATGTTAATTCTGGAGGCATAGCTCCTCAACAAATGGAGTCCTAAAGGGAGATGCAATTTAGTGTTTGTCCTAGGTATACAGTCTGAGAGAAAAATCCTTATTGTAATGCCTGATTTTCAGTATATTGCTTTGGCTAGATAAGCCTCGGAGCAGTAGGGAAGTATACTTCTGTGTGTTTTCCAAATTACTCGGAGGACATAGGAGAAAATAGGATCAGGTGATGAAATTTATGGATTTGTTTGAAGGCCTGTGGCTGGAAATGTTTTCTCTTACATGGCCAACTTTGGCCACAGCCATTATAACACCATATTTTTCAAACATGGAGTTATACTTCAGGTGACTTGGAAGAAAATTGCCACTATACCTACTCATGAGTCAGACTGTGGATGTGCTAAACTGCTCCTAGTTGTCTTTGACTTTAATGAGTCAAAGACTCATTAGACCATACGAGTGTGCAAGGAGCATAGCTGTGAGTGAAAAATGAAACACAAGAGATTTCCCTGGTATTGCTGCCTCTCTCCTGCACCTGGGGCTTGATAAGGAACTGTCTTTTGTTTTGGCCAGAGTGTAATGCAGGGGTCAGCAAACTTTTTCAGCAGGGGGCCGGTCCACTGTCCCTCAGACCTTGTGGGGGGCTGGACTATATTTTGAAAAAAGAAATGAACAAATTCCTATGCCCCACAAATAACCCAGAGATGAATTTTAAATAAAAGGACACATTCTACTCATGTAAAAACACGCTGTTCCTGGACCGTCTGCAGGTCGGATTTAGAACGCATTTGGGCCGGCCCTGCCCCCCGCCCCCAGGCCTTGGTTTGCCTACCCATGGTGTAATGTCTCTATTTCTTTACTGGCGTCTCCCTTGGGTGTAATTATTGAAAAATCAATAGCAGTGAAAATCATTATTGCTAAGAGAGAGTTACAAATCAGCAAGTGCCCCATTTGGATCTTGCCTCAATCGTAAACTCATTAGGCACACCTTTCTTTCTCAGCCGCAGCCTCCTTCAACCCCAAATCTGCATTATGGGATAAGAATGCCCACCTACTTTACAGGATTGTAAATTAAGCTGCTAAGCTGTTGTTGGGTCATTGCTCAAAATCGGATGTTATTCTAGGCAGATGTAATTGAATCTGCCTGACCATCCCACTTTCCTTGGATGCTATAATGAGTTACCTTCTGTAGAATTTGGAATCATCTCTGTAACTAATGACCTGGCTTTATTATTGCTTTAGACAGGGAAGCTGCAGCTGTTTGATCTGGCTTCCGGGATTTTATTGGAGACCATTGATGCTCATGATGGGGGTTTGTGGTCCATATCTCCTTCTTCAGACCAGGTAATTAAAGCACACTTTCTAATTTCTCGCTATATGAACAGACTCGGACCATGTGGTAGTCGACTGAGGCCCTTCTTCATTTGCCCTCTGCTTAGGCAGTCTAGAGGGTAGCAACAAAATAATGCACATTTTCAGTGGTTGCTCCCCGCTTGTGGATTGCGCTCCTCAGGGAGGCTTGCCTGGCATCATCAATACATAGCGCTAGGTGCCAGGTGAAAACATTTCATTTCTGCCAGGACTTTGGCTCTTAATTTTCTGTGGTATTGGGATGTTTTAATCCTTTTAAAAACAGGATTGTCTTTTAAAATTTTCTTCATTTTGCTTTTATGCCAGCTTTAATGTATGTGTGTGTTTCACTTTGAGTTACCATGGTAAAAAAGTGACCAATAAATTTAAATAATAATTCATATGAATTATTGGTATCACATTTAAGGATGCTCATTATCATCGATGTTGTTGATGATGATGATGATATTTATATACCACCATTTATATACCATCCTTTATCAAAAGATCTCAACAATTAGTGCTGTCATGTATTGTGATTATGTTTTTATTCTGCTTATTTTATAGTTTTTATTCTGCTTGTAAATCAATTTGATACTTTTTGTAGTGGGAAGTGATCCACACGTTTGATGAAATAAATGTGAATTTTCCTTTTCCCATCAGCGTGGCTTTGTTACAGGAGGTGCGGATAAATGTGTCAAGTTCTGGGAGTTTGAACTGGTGAAGGATAAGGACAGTGTCCAAAAGAGGTGAGGGTGTTTTTTCAGGAAGCAAAGCACATCTGAACTCCACATTTTGTCCTCACTCTCTTAGGAGTGTACAGTTTCCTCAAAAATACAGCACAACATTGTCTTCCCATCTGCTAACATCTGCTTCCCAACACAAGTTTCTCCTCCCTGAAAGAATGGGGGAAAGGGTGGGAGTATGGCGAACCTCTGGGCACTAAACACTGAGGTTTGGGGTCTCCTTGCCTAAGAACTTGCAATGCACATCTAACAAAGCTTTCTGAATTTGCTGTGCAATACCAGTTCAATCAGTTTTATGCTTATATGATCCTAGGCTTTCTGTGAAGCAGACACGCATGTTGCAACTGGATGAAGATGTTCTCTGTGTACGGTACAGCCCCAACCAAAAGCTTTTGGCTGTAGCCTTACTGGACTGCACTGTGAAAATATTCTACACTGATACCCTCAAGGTAAACAAGGCTATCTTTGGAAATTTAGGTCCAAAACTATGGGAAGCAGTTGCCGCTTGCTGTGATGGCCTTTTGGTTTCCTCATCTTACGTGTTTTCATTGAGCGATCTTGGCAAGTCCATTATTTTTCAGTATTCTGCAAATAGGGATGCAAAACTCCCCGTGTGAGTCTGTAATAAAGAAGAGGGTTCAAAGTAGTAGAACGTACGCTTTGAGCGTATAAGGCCCCATGGTCTAATGCTGCCAACTCCATTTAAATGGATGTCATGTGATCAACACTGAGACTTTGGCAAACTGCCACTCAAAAGCAGAAAATATTGTGATAGATGGACAAATATTCTGACCTGGTAGAAGGAAGCTTTCAGCTTCTGCTTGCGGGAGAATGGTGGAAAGGGCAAGGTTCTTCCACACTTATGCACACTTTTAATACATTGTTTTGATATGTTTTTGTTTGTTTTGTTTACAATCAAGTGGCGTATATAAAATTTATGCCATTAAATAAATAAACCTGTAACTAGCTGATATACATGTCGTCTTCTTGCTTTCCAGTTCTTTTTGTCTCTCTATGGACACAAGTTGCCTGTGCTATGCATGGATATCTCCTATGTGAGTATGCCATTTGTTGGAGATTTTGGCATTGTTCATGACGAATGCACATTTCCTTTCCCAGTTGTAAATCTTCTCTGTGCTGCTTCATGCTAGTCTCATAGTTCAGTACAGACCATAGAAAGGCGTGAGTTGAATGAAGGCAAGAAGTTGTAGCCTCCTTATGTTGAAGAGCTCTTGCTCCCCCAGTGGTTGGCTTGAAGGCAGCCCAAAGCTGTGTCCATACCTACTTTGGTGTGTAAACATGTAGAATCTGGGCAATGTAACTGTAGTTCTCAAATTCTATTTTCAATGAGAAAGTTCAGTAATGGGGAGAGGTTGATTCATCTTCTCTGGCAGTGTACAGCAACATGAGATTGTCGTTCTTTTAACTTTTGAAAGTTATGTGCACTGATTGGAATAACGAAGTGGTTGTATATTGGAACATTCCATGGGGCATAAATGGCTGGTGTAATGAAAACACAGAGCTTCTTGGAGCCTTAGGTACACTGAAATAAAACACCATAGAGTTGGCTCCCTGATGATGAGAGCTAAGAAATTAATTTGCTTCACTTTCCTTGAAGCATAACACAAGATCTTGTTCTAAGTGTGTGTTACTTGACAGGACAGTAGATGGAAGCTGGGGGTAATCATGCTCTCACATCCACAACTGAGTTCCCTTTTCTTTCATTTTTCTGTTATAGGATGGAGCATTAATTGCAACTGGCTCTGCTGACAGGAACGTGAAGATCTGGGGCTTGGACTTTGGAGATTGCCACAAGTCTCTCTTTGCCCATGATGATAGGTGGGCAGATATCAAAGGGAACCTAGATGCCCCTGGTGTAGCATTTCTCCCTGCCCCCAAAACTAGGTTTCTCTGGTACTGTGGCGTCCAATATATGGGGCTGCATTCTGCAAGCTCTAGGCTAGAATGCCAGTTAAGTTGGCCTTGCTGAAGCTCCTAGTTTGGAGCCTGCAGAATATGAGGTGCTTCTTCCCATCCCCTTAACTTTGGCATCAGACACCTCAGTGGAAGGGCAGGTCACAGGCCCTTAGCTGCACAGTTCTGTCACCATTCATTGGTATTAAACACATTTCTATGATTTGACCATGCTGTACAGTCTGGGTTTTCTTATTGTGGATTTGTACTTGTGGTACTTAAGGGACCAGGGGTGCAGGACAGGCATTCACTGCTTGTGTCCATGTGTTTTGGGATCTTGAGTTTTTGTAGGAAAGAGAAGCCGCAGCGTTTTAGCCCTGAGCTTTTGCTTCCCTTCAAGACATCACATAACTTGCTAGCCCTTTCTGTTCACAAACCCCATGAAAACAGTTCAAGGAAAATGCTGGTGATAGCTAGTTAAGTCATGCTTGGAATAGAACCATTGATTTCAGCGAGTCTACTCTCAGGATGACTAACATTGAATATCACCTTTTGACCTCGCTGGAGAAATCCCTGGTGCTCCTATCATTTTTAAGTTGAATGCAGCATAATGTTGCATCAGTAGTGCTGATGGGGATTCTGATGACAGCAGCAGATGCTTCTTGGCTCTCCTTGAGTGCTGTTGCTTGGCTGCTAGTGTTTCTTTTAAAAGCACCTGGGCTTCTGGAATGGAAGCCACAGACTCCAGAGGGAAGGAATAAGGACAGGAGAATGGAAGGAAGTGGCAACTGAAGTCATAGCTGCATGTATCTTTTCCCCTTTCTAAATAACCTCTGAGAAATGTAGAAATGTTACTATGAATGTTGTGTTGGAAATGGTAGTGATATGATACTCCATATCTTTCTCTTCTTCTCTTTAGTGTGATGTTTCTTCAGTTTGTACCCAAGTCCCACCTCTTCTTTACAGCAGGGAAGGATCGCAAGATTAAGCAGTGGGATGCTGATAAGTTTGAGCATATCCAAACCCTGGAGGTAAAATAGGAGAAGTGTGTATTTGCCAATCTGGAAGCAGTGATCACTTCTGTTGATTGGTAGACATCATGCAGAATGGTCTCTCCCCTTTCACTCCTCACTATCTGTATATCTGATTTGTAGGGGCATCACCAGGAAGTGTGGTGTTTGGCACTCAGTCCCAACGGAGACTTTCTCGTCTCCTCTTCTCATGACAAATCGTTGCGTCTCTGGGATAGGACAAGGGAGGTCATTGTTCTGGAGGAGGAGAGAGAGATGGTAAGAAATGTCGTCCTGTGTAAGAAGGTTCCTTTGGTTGTTGTTTAGTCGTGTCCGACTCTTCGTGACCCCATGGACCAGAGCACACCAAGCAAATACACACACCTTTGGTATCCACTCTTAATCTTAAAAGGGATCCAGATTCCAGTTCTTGTGCATCTCTTGCTTTTAAAATAACTAACTTAATTTGTGTGTCCATATTTTTTGGCATTCTTTCCAAGGTATTTTTTTGTTTTTTGTTAAAGTCACTTTTGACTTAAAAGGACCATGGGAAGGAGATATGTACTGGAAAATGTGCTGCTTCAGGTATTCTGAATGTGAAGCAGTTGTGTTTCAGTGCTTGCTAATGCGGACAAACTACCGTGTTTCCCCTTTTTTAAGCCGTAGTCATAAAGTAAGCCATGGCAGGATTTTTGAGATTTTTAAAATATAAGACATACCCCGAAAATAAGACATGCAGGCACCCAGCAGCGAAGGTGGGAACGGGGCCGAGGATGCCTTTGGCCAAAAGTTGGGGGGGGTCGGGAAGTTCCATTTGGTGTGGGGGGGAGTTGGAGGGAGGGAGACACCACTGACCGGGCTCGTTGCCTCTTTTTTCTATTCACGTTGTTTGTTCCTGTAAAATGCCCGCAAGCCGGCTAAGCAGGAAAGAAAGGGGAGAGGACTTGCGCGTTTTCCCTCCCTGCCGACACCTTTTTCCTCTTTCTCTCCCCCCCCCCCCCCGGAAGCTTCCTCAACCCGTGCTGGGCGCCGACCCGGCAGGCTGCTTCCTTGATCCGGCGGCCTGCCGAGCCGGCGCTGATCAGTGCTGCGCGGAGCACTGGATCGAGGAGCCGGTCTGCAGAGTCAGCCCCCAGCAACGCCGTGGGAGGCGATGCTCTGTGCGGCGCTGCTGGGCGCTGACTCTGCAGACCGGCTCCTCAATCTGGTGCTCCGTGCAGCACTGATCAGCGCCGACCCGGCAGGCCACTTCCTTGATCCGGTGGCCTGCCGAGTCGGCGCCCAGCTGCCGATCCGAGGAAGCCCCGCTGTCGCCGCCAGTCTCCAAGCTGCGCTTCGGCTCGGGGGACTGGCGGGGAAGGCAGGCAGGCAGGCGGCAAGCAGCGCCCGCTGAGCTTCGGCTCCGGGACTGTTGTTGCCTGCCTGCCTGCCTTCCCCGAGGAAGCCCCGCTGCTGCCGCCAGTCCCCCGAGCTGCGCTTCGGCTCAGGGGACTGCCACACGCCTGACATCAGCGGGGCCGGAATCCGCTCCCCGCTGCCTCTGGTTTCAGCCCCCGCGCACCTTCTCCCGGGGAGTCTCGGTGCGGCGCTTCGCAGGCGGCCCCCGCGGGAAGTCTGCAGCTACGGCAGGGACCTGACCTGGCAGCAGAGGTGGCGGAGGTGGCCCTCCCGGGCCATTTTCACGTGCCGCAGATGGGAGTGCATTGATTCCTGCACGCACACGCCCTGCCTGCTCTCCCTGCAGCCCAGAACTGGCGGCTGCTGCAGCGCAGAGCGCTCGGAGAGCCCAGCAGCGCCGCGGAAGCAGAGAGCCTGCAAGGAGGGAGGAGGAGGAGGAGGACTCCTCTGTGCTGCTTGGCGGTGGCACTTTAGCAGCATGGTCATGGACACCCCGGGGTAGGGGCCCTTCCTGGCAGGGTGGCTGCGGCCCCTCAGCACAAGCCGAGACCCAGCGCTGACAGGGTGCCCCCTCCTCAGCCCAGCCTGCTCCATCTGAACGCGGGGAGGGAAGGAAGGCATGGGCGTATGTGTGTGTGTGTGTGCACGCGCGCACGGTCTAGCCCGCCACAAATTCTGAGGGACAGTGAACTGGCCCCCCACATTAAAAGTTTGCTGACCCCTGTCCTGGACAGTGTTGCATGCTCTCCACCTGCTCTGGCTTCCCATATATTACCAAGAACAGCTGTAAGGTACTGCAATAAGAATAATAAAAAAGACATCCCCTGAAAATAAGACACCGTGTGTTTTTTTGAGGAAAAAAAGGTATAAGACGGTGTCTTAAAAAAGGGGAAACACGGTAAATAACTGAATTGTTTTCCTCTGCAGCAAAGAGAAATGGAGTATGAAGACAGTGTAGCAAAGGAAGACCAGCCTGTGGTAAGTAATATATGTTTGCACATTCAAATGTTCTTGCTCCCAAGTCAAGCAGTGAAGTTTCCTGGGAGTCTCAAGATGTGATTCTCCAGCGACAGTGGAAAGTCCAGACATTTCAGTGCATTGGGGGATGTAAAATATGTCAGCTCACATTTATTGGCTGTGTTTGTGCTCGACTTTTCAAATGCATGTTTTGGGTTACCGATTCGATTGAGCTTGGAGATAACTTGAACACTTGCTCTGGTAACTAAAATGGCATTCAGTTTTAGTTTGTGCCAGAATTTTCACTTAATCTGCTTTCCAGAAAACCATCACATGCATTTTGGCTTACCACTTACAAAGCACCTGAAATGTTCTGAGCATCACTGCACACATATTGGACAGTCCTTGCTTGCAGGCTCACAATTGTAATACAGAAGGAATGCAAGCATTAGAGTATCTGCTTCTTCATTGAATGATGGATGGGATCAAGTTGGTGTTTTTCCAGGAAGGCAGGTAGTGCAGCCTTCCAGTGGCCCCTGCTAGATGGTAGAGGCCAGAATGTGCCTCCCCTAGTTTTGCAGTCCCAGGGGAAGGGGAAAGCAAGCTTCATGCGCCTCCTTTTCTGGACCATGTCATTTGCTCTCCTCCTGCTTGAGTGAGGTAGGAGAGCAGTTTCCCACTGGAAACAATACCACAATTATTTCAGAACCGAAGAAGCAGGTATGCTGGAAAGCTAACTGTTTGAAGATTTTTTGAGGAGTGTATTCAACTAACTTTTACTCAGGTCCCAAAACTTCAGTGGGTCTACTCTGAATTATAGTTAACTAAAACCCTATATTTGGTTCTAAGTGAGATCTTAACATTTCTAAACAAATTAAATAGATATTAGTTGTTAATCCAACAGTTCAGTTGATGAAATATGCAAGGAAATGAAACTGCATTTAGCAGAATTCAGCATTGCCCAGACAGGGTCAGCTATGCTTCAGTGCAACGACATTCTGGTGTTTCTGTAGTGGAAGAACATACACAAAAAGAGCAAAATGTAAACTGCTTTGGTGGTCTTTGTCAACTAAGCGGTATACAAATCTTGTAAAATAAAACGAGAGACTTGCCCTCAGTAGTAACCCCCAGTACAAGCAGATACCTACCCACTTCAGTCTGGAAGCAACAGCAGCTCATAATTTTACCATAGCAGACCTGTTGCTGTTTTATATGCCTTGTGTCACTTGGTTCATAATTTCTTCCCTGCTAATAAAACAGGGAGACATATTGGCACTGTGTTGTTGGCATTGAGAGACACATTGTGGGGTGAAGTCAAACCACTGAAGAATCACAGCATCTGCTGTAGTTTCAACAACCAGTAACTTGTAAATGCTGCCTCCCGTGTTGCTTTTGCTGCATTAGCAGCACTGAAGTGCCCTCCCTGGGGCACAAGCCTGGGTAGTGTGTATGGCGGTCCTGGGCTGCCCAGATGACAAGACCACCCCTCTCAGCTTCACTGATGTGGTCCAAAGGAAAGCAGAGCAATGTGTTTTGCACCAGCTTGGCTTTGCACTGTCCTTACTGTTAGAGAAAATTGAGACTGGTTAACCATTCCTGTTCCGTTACCATTCAAACAGACCTATACAACTGTTCTGAGGCAAACTGGAGATAAAACTGCTTTGGCCATCGTGATGTTGCAGAGGCTGTGACACCTTTGTTTGTTTGTTTCTTTTCAGGTTCCTGGGGAGACTCGGGGAGAGGCTGGGTTGGCAGGAAAGAAGACCATTGAAACTGTCAAGGCAGTAAGTTTGACCCTCCAGGTTCCTTAATGCGGGGCACTCATTAGGGAAAAAAGATGACTCTAGTTTGGAGTGTTCTGTTTAAATTTCTGGTTACATGTTAGTGCTAGGGAGTGTCTCTTAAGGAAGCACAGCTTTTAAACTGAATTAGGCTTCATCGACCTCTTCAGTGAGAGATGGAAATTGCCCATAACATGCAAGTCATGTCTTCTGCGACAGAGATGTATTGCTGACCTTTGCAGAACTCCACTTGATGATCACCAGACTTATTTTTCTAGCAGTTCTACAGCTGTGGGAGAAAAGGCAGCACTTTCTCAGCTGCATTTTGCATGCCCTCTTGTTTCAGTGCCACTTAGAGCCATGAGGTGGAGTGGGCACAGGGGGGGTTACAACAGTCTGCCACCCCCCAACAACCACCTTGAGGATCAAAAGAAGAAATTCCATTATTTAATATGCTGCCCATCTGACTGGGTTGCCCCAGCTATTCTGAGCGGCTCCCAAATATTCACAATAAAACATCAAACATTTAAAGCTTCACTATACAGGGCTGCCTTCAGATGTCTTCTAAAAGTCAAAAGGTTGATTTCCCTGACATCTGGTGGGAGGGCATTCCATAGGACGGGCGCTACTACCAAGAAGGCCTTCTGCCTGGCTTCCTGTAACCTCCACTTGTTGCAGTGAGGGAGCTGCCAGAAGATCCTTGGAGTGGGATCTCAGTGTCTGGGCTGAACGATGGGGGTGGAGATGCTCTTCATGTATGCAGCTATTTAGGGCTTTAAAGTTCAGCACCAACACTTTGAATTGTGGTCGGAAACGTACTGGGAGCCAATGTAGATCCTCTATGGTTGGTGCTACACGGTCCCGGCGGCTGCTCCCACTCAACAATCTGGCAGCCACATTCTGGATTAGCTGTAGTTTCTGAGTCACCTTCAAAGGTGAGTGCGTTGCAGTAGTTCAAGCGGGAGATAAGCAGAGCATGTACCACTCTGGCGAGACAGTGCACAGGCAGGGCCTCGGTCGTCTCACCAGGTGCAAATGTGTTTGATTGTTCCACCCTCTTGTGCATAATCAAATGGATGTTCAACTATCTACTCCGCATTATAACTGCACCTTCCTTTTGTTGTGCTGCTAATGTGCAATTTTTGTGTTTGTAGGCTGAACGGATCATGGAAGCCATTGAGCTGTACAGAGAAGAAACAGACAAGCTGGAACAGCATAAAGTGATCTGTATAGCGGCAGGAAAAGAGGTGGGAAGGAGTTGTGGTCTGTTCAGCACAGTGTGATGCCAGTTTCTTTCTCACAACACTTTTAAAAAATCAAAGGGAAGGAGATGAAAAAGGGTAGTAGATTTGTGTGATCTCACGATGTGATGTGCAATTCACTTATTCATTTTATATGTATGCTGCTTTTCCACCCAAAAAATAAATTAAAGTGCTCAAAGTGGCTTACAAGAAAGGAAACAGAAATACTTTTCAAACAAACACTACAAAAGGAGCTTTATAATAACATAGCAAAATAATAACATAGTACCAATTTCATAATAACAAAGCAGAATAAGAGCAAACATAATAACATACCCAAACCCCTGCATTTCAATAAAATAAATATAACAGTACCATTATGCCTTTCTACAGAGACATGTGCCTGACTTGCAACCTGCTTTATTTCTGCAGGTTCCTCTTCCAGTAAACCCAATTCTCCAGGCATATGGCAATATTTCGGTAAGTGAAGTGTGTGGCCGCTTTCTGGAATTTTGAGACATGTGGAATGTTAAGCTGCCTTTTCCTGGCATTCTTGTGTTCCGGATTGTGTGCAGTGCTATTGAGGGGAAGTGGGGAGTTGTCATGGGTTGGGGTATGTGTGTTTTGATTAGTTTGACTTAGTCTATTATTCTGCTGCTGCCTGTTTCAATAAAAAATAATTGTCTTAAGAAACCGAGACATTGACATTGGTTTGCAGGCCAAACTTTTCAACACTGAGTGGGATGTGGGGTAGGAGTTCTTTGTAGAGCCAGAGAAATTGGCTCTCCAGTGAAATTCATAGTAAGCCATTTATGCTTACTGGAACTGAGATACAGATTTTTTCCATAAGAAATTTCAGCTAGCAATGAAATCCACACTTGCCCTTTTCTTGCAGCCTTCTGCGTACGTACTGGATGTCCTCAAGAAGGTTAAGTCAAGGTGAGTACCAGGAAGCTGCTTCAGAGTATTGTGAATGGGCTGATAGATTTGACTGAAGGAGGAGCTGAGGTTGGAATAAGATGGTTACACCAAAGTTCTACGTTCTCTGGGCTTAGGATGTATGCACATTCATGAAACATCAAAGTAGTTACTTCCTATTTCCTGGGAGGTTTTTAAGCAGAGGTTGGATGGCCATCTGTCATGGATGATCTAGTTGAGATTCCTGCATTGTAGGGGGTTGGACCAGATGACCCTCAAGGTTCCTTCCAGCTTTACGGCTCTATGTTTTTATGTGTTAACACAGCTTGCTGTGAGAAGGTATTTGAATTTGAGTATTTGAGTACTTGAATCTGGAATATAAGACCTGCAGATTCTGAAGATTTACGGTATACAGAGACCTTGACCATTGGGGTCGTAAGTTCTTTAGTGTTCATAGTGCATGGTAGTGAGGACCAAAGTCAGTACTCTGCTACCAGAGTGCTTTTGACTGGAGATAGCAGGCATATGTGCAGGCTTTGGGAACATAGGAAACTGCCTAGCACTTTGTCCAACCATTGACTCACTTAGCTCAGTACTGGCTACCCTGACTGGCAGCAGCAGTTATTTAGGATCCAGGCAGGAATCATAGAGTTGCCAGGGACTTGAACCTGTGTGCAAAGCAAAGGTTCTACCACTGAGCTCTGGTCCTTTCCCATTGGGAAACAGGTATCGTGAGGTTGGCACTTGTGAGTGTATTCAACATTGCTTACAACTTCTTTGCAAAACGGTTAGTGAACTTTCTGCAGCAAGTCTTGTTATGGAATGGCGGGAAGTTTGTGTCCTGGCAGAGCTGTGGCTAGAAATTGCAAGAGTTGACATTTAAGCCTCATTCCATCCAGATGATCCCTGCTTTGCTGATCGGTCACATGAAGTTTTTCCTGGGAAAGCAGGCAGTAACAGTGCCAAGCAACTGTTGAAAAAGCCTTGCTTTGCTATGGTGGAAGCTGTTGCCCTGCCACTTTTGTGCTAGAGAAGGGTGGTTCAATGTGCAGTCCAATTACTCCCTCAAGTCCTTTTTTGGGCAGCCCTTGAAAACATTTAACAACCCCCCAACCCTTACACTATGTCCCCAAAGCCAGGCAAGTGAGGCGCTGGACTTCGGGAAGGAGGCATGAGGGCTCTGACAGCATCCTAAAGTTCTCCTGACTCCTTCCCAAAGCCTAGTTTGCACTTTCCCAGCTTTGGGAAGGAGGTGGGAGGACTCTAGGACCTGCCAGAGCCTTGTGCCTCCTTCCCAAAGCCCAGTGCTTCCCCCTCCTGCATGACAAGGCAGTGTGCAGCCCATGGGTTCTGTGTCAAAGTACTCTTGTGGCTCACTTGGTATGATAAGTTGGGTCCCCCTGTGTTAGAGGCATCCCACTGATAATGGCTTGCTATTATAGCTTGATGCTAGGCCTGGGCAATGTATTGATACATCATCCAGGATCGGTTTGAGGGTCAGATTGCCATAGTGTTTTGACCCAGCGGTATATCGCATGTGGGGCTTGCTGGCCAGCCGACACCTTACCTTTCTCCTCTGGTTGAGCAGGTGGGCTGTCTCCTTTCTCCTTGTGCTGGGTGCTGGTGGCAGTGGGAGTGGTGGCAGTTTCACCCGAGTGCCTGGCAGGGCCTGGTCCGATGTTCCTTCCTTTTCAACATCGTGATGTATCATTGTATCGCAATGTTTAGCTGGTGATACATTGAAATGTTGAAACCTGAAATTGCCCAGCCTTCCTTGACGCCTGGGGTGTGAGGATGCCTTACTCTCCTCTCTTCACCGCAGTGAATTGGAAGAATCTCTGCTGGTGCTGCCCTTTTCATATGTGCCTGATCTCCTTGAGCTCTTCAATCAACACCTCCAGTTGGGTTCAGAGGTAGAACTGCTATGCCGAGCTCTCCTGTTCCTTCTCAGGTAAACCCCACAGCTGAAAAGAATGCAGGGAAGCTTCCTGGCTTTGAAGCTGGTCATGTCTAGCTCTGCGCCTTGATGTGAGCCTGCACATGAATGGTTCTGACCAAAAGGCGAATGAGCTCTATGGTGCCATAGGTAAAGGTAAAGGGACCCCTGACCATTAGGTCCAGTCGTGACTGACTCTGGGGTTGCGGTGCTCATCTCACGTTATTGGCCAAGGGAGCTGGTGTACAGCTTCCGGGTCATGTGGGCAGCATGACAAAGCCACTTCTGGCGAACCAGAGCAGCACACGGAAACGCTTGGAGCGGTCCCTCTTTATCTACTTGCACTTTGATGTGCTTTTGAACTGCTAGGTTGGCAGGAGCTGGGACCGAGCAACGGGAGCTCACCCCGTCGCAGGGATTCGAACCGCTGACCTTCTGATCAGCAAGCCCTAGGCTCTGTGGTTTAACCCACAGCGCCATCTGCGTCCCTATGGTGCCATAGAGACTTCATTTTATTCTTAAAACATAGGCTTTCTCAATGCTTCCAGTGGCATTAACTTTATTAAAAGGCAAGTATGACAAACCATTGCCTTTTCAACCCCTCAGGCAGAGCTGTCTTTTAAGAGGCTTTCTCTATCACTTATTTCAAATAGTGATTTCCAGATGGACAGTAAACTGAGTTGCCAGATAGCAGCATGTTCCTTAATTCTGCTTCAGCCCTTGTACAAGAAGAAGTCATCATAGTCTCTGTTTAGGTCTGGTCTTGGCAAAACCAGACTTCAGTGTGAATTGCTCTGCTACCTCTCAGTTTTCTTCCCCCTCCCCTGCAAATCGAGGCATCATGATAGCCTTAGGAGAATGCCCAGGAAGTTTAAAGGGTCTTTCATAAGCTCTGTATTTCTCAATCAGATATGTCACTTAATCATCAAACTTGGCGTCTACAACATGGTGCCTCTGAGTGCAGCAGCATCTGTGAATAGCTCTCCTGCCACCCGTATGAAGCCTTTGTACTCCTCTCCTGCCTACTTTGCCAGGAGTTAACCTTTTCTCCTCTCTTTGGAGTGGGAAGGGAGCAAATTCTGCCTGGAAAACTACAGAGTTGAGAAAGAAAATGGAAAGCATGTTGCTCACTCCCACTTCCTCTTTCAAATGTCTAGTTTTATAGGTTGAGCTTGGCACTGACTTAGAAAGCAGAGTGACCAGGAGGAAAAGCAGAGAGAGAGAAAGGAGGAGGAGGAAGAGTGGTCTGACCAAAAATAAATGGAAAGAGTGTGTGTTCCTTCTCTCCGGGTGGCTCTGTGCTTGTTTTTAATCCCTTTTCCTTTCTAGATGCATGTTCTTGCTTCGTTTCCTCCTCTCCTTTTGGGGTGTGTGTGTGTCTGCTTCTCTCTACCCCATGGTCTGCTTGTGGCTTCTCCTAATCTCTCCTCTTTGGGGGGATCTGGTTTTTTACCGTGACCAGATATAATGAGATCCAACACTGCAACAGTGAATATTCCTCCCACCCACCACCAAGCAACATGACAATTCAATGGAAACATGACTGCCCCCACTTTCTGTTTTACTTTACCAATGTAACACACTTCAAATTGAAGGGTGGATCCTGGGCACCTCGTAATCAACCAGGAGGCCAGAAAAGAGTAGATCTTATGGATTAGTCTGGAAACCAAAACTTGGCAGTCTGACAGTGTTTTGGGTTCTCTCCCCACTCCATCCCTAGGATACACTTTGGACGGATCACAACCAATCAGCTTCTTGTTAATGTGATGGAGAACCTGAAGAAAACCACCATCTCTAAAGTTAGCCAAGTGAGGGTAAGTAAGTGTGCGCACCTATAGGGAATTTACACAATCTATGGGTAGTGTGTGTAAAGGGTACAAATTTTGGATGCTCCTCTGCTTTACCCAAGCTGTACTGCCTCTTGATCCCTCTTCCGGTGTCAGTAATGGCGTGGGACAGCAACCAAGTTCTGGCTATCACACATACAGTGCCATAAACATCTAATTATGAATCTTCGTATTTGAAATTTACATTTATTATAATAATTGCATCATTACAGATCAATCTTGTACCATTTTCCTATTTAGTTTATTGGGTCTGTTCAGCTGTGCTAGCAATGTGACGAGCTTAATCATGGGGGTCAGAGCATATGGTCGTATTGGGGACATCACTGCAAAAGGCTTCCGTGGCAAGCAGTCTTTGTCTTGGCAGGAACATTTGCAAGGAATTTCCCCGTGACACCATTAGCACAGCTACTGCTTCCATAGTTCACTCAGATGGAGAGAAGCAGGGAGGCTCGTGATTGTGGTGAGGAGGACCACCCTGATTGAAAGTATTTGCTGTTTACTGTTTCCATCACAATCCATACCTTTCCCTCTGCCAGGAACATAGAAAAATTATCAATGTGATTGGGATGAATAATTTTAGCAAGCACTGGTTGTGAAGGCTGTTTCAGGAATATCTGTGTTGCGACAGTAACATGTGCATCTCTTTGCCCATATATAACAGAGCAGGGTTAAGCATGTGAGCTGGGAAATCTCACTTCAGCCTTGCTGGCCTATTACTTTTTCCAGATTTAGGGGCCCACCAGCAGTTAAAGGAGGATAAAGTTGGAATATTTTATTGGGTAGCTGTGAAGATTACTGAGACACTGGAGGAAATGAACACTATGCTATGCTGATCGTTCTATCAGAGCAAGATTTTTGACTTCCTAGACAGAATGATCCCCTGTTCTTCCATGCACTTTTCTGGAAGTGTTCTCGCACCGAGCCAATTTTGTGGGGGCATGGCGTGGGGGGAGGAAGAGAGGGGAAGCCTCATCATGCAAATGGAAGTCCTTGCAGGGACTTCAGCTAACAGGGTTCATTAGCTGAATCCTGCCCAGTGTCTCTGACATAGTTTGGTATTAGAACAGTAGGGAAAGAACCACTGAAGTTGGCAAGTGATGGCAAAAGTATTCCATGTCTGCCCTCTTCCTGCTTCTTACGTAGGTATACTTATGTTCTGTCTTTAGGATGTGCTGGGATTTAATATGGCCGGCCTGCAGTTTCTAAAGAAAGAAATAGAAGCCAAAGATGAAGTGACTTTTTTTGCTGATGCTACTGACCGATTTGAGGAGAAAAAAAGGAAGAGAAAGAAGAAACAGAAGATGGTTCTTGCAATGGTCTAATTGGGGCATTTTGGATTTGTTGCTCCAGGAGAAGGCGGGTTTGTTGTCTCCAGCACAGAGGGGTGTGAGGTTTTGTGGAAGCTTAACCCGAGCTGCGTCAAATTGTCACTCACAAATCAAAAGGGCTGGGTCACAGAGGGATCAAAACACTGGCCCCCCCTCCCCAGCTTATATTTCACCTGCTGTTAGCAGCTGCTTCTTTCCCTGATCTGTGGCCTTGGCACCTTTTAAACAGACCTCTCTTCCTCCCCATCAGCATAGTGACCTCACATCACACAGCCAATTGGATTTGGGAATGAGTCATCACCAAGTTTAAATCATAAGGACAGTACTCCCTGCCCTCACTCAAGTGGACCAGTATTTTTTGCCAGTTTGCAACCGCATTCCTCCACCACTGTCAAATTTTGGTGCAGATGTGTTGAGTGAAGCAAAATGTACTATCTGTGGGGTTTGGCTTGTTTCCTTTGAAGTTTTTCTGCACTAAAGTTCACTAAAGAGTTGCGGAAATTTTAAAAGCCCTCAAATGGTGCATGTACTTATCCACTGAACGTATCCATCAAGCAATGTGGCGGTGCCTTTTCTGAGAAGGGATGCTTAGACCTTGTTTAGATGCTCCAATACGGCCACATTCCAAATGCAAACCAATAGCTAAATTATTGTGTTAGCTCTTAAACCAAGTTGGCTACAGGATTGAAAGGTCTAAGGGAAATAAGTAATATCCCTCCCTTTGTCATTATCAATGTGTCTCAGGTGTTCAAGACATTTTGCATTGTCTGCTTTTGAATAAACTGCAGAGGTGTGTATTAATTTGTTCATAGAAGCAAACTTATCCACTACTCACACTTGGCTCACTTTGGTTTAGTTCAAGGGTTGCCAGCCTGGTGCTGTGCTGCCTATGAACCAGCTTTATGGGGCTGGGGCTGGGTGCTTGTGCTGCATGTCAAGGGGTTTTTCTGAGAGTGTCTATCAGATTATGGTGGTGAAGGTTATTCATGCATGGTGTGTAAGTCTGAGATGAACTGGCAGAATTTAGAAGCTTGAAGCTCATTTCTACAAACGTGAAATGCTTTCGCATGCCAGTTTCTTTATCCAAGCTAGGGCACTCAAAAACACCACCAGAGGTTAAAGAAGGCAGTGGCGGAGCTTCATGCTCTGGCACCGGGGGCAGGTCTGGTGCCCGTTCTGGGGGCGGGGCACGCCTTCCGGAGGGATGGGGCATGCGTTCCGGGGGGCATGTGTTTTGGGGGCGGGGCGGGCACCCCTTGGAGCCCGCCACTCGGGGTGCCCCACCACCCTTATCTTCCTACGCCCCTGAAAGGAGGAGGCACACAATTACATGGGACTTTTTATAGAATTTCATAGTTAACCCCACTGAACTCAAGATAGTTTGCTTCAAAGTAGATATAGAGGATTGTACTGTAAGTTACATTTAAATCTTCTACCTTTACAGTAGTTAACAGATATATGTGCCCCATCAGCAACAAAAATATTAATGAGACATCACTCAATATAGCCCACTAATGTCAACTCGGGGTCACGAAGAGTCGGACACGACTAAACAACAAATGTCAACCTGAGAGTGGAAGGTTCTCTTCCTCACTGGGAAAGAATGGGCAGGATTCCCTTCATAGAGCATTTGGTTTTTAATTTCCCCATCCTTTTGCTTCATGTCTTATCTTAAAACAGCAACTGAATCTGGCAATTAGTCTAACTGCATAGGTATTTCTCTCCAGTAAAACTGCTTGGTAGCACAAATGGAGTGGAAAGCTCATTTCCCAGTTCCACTGTTAAATAAAATATTGTCAGAGTCCCAATCAGAGAACCACAATGACGAGGAACTAAATTTTATTGTTAAACGTTGATGCCTAAATATATATTAATAAGCTAATGTAGCAGGTGAACACCACTGAAGTATTGATGGGAAATTTTTATATTTCAGAAACATCAAGATGATATTGCTGCTAGATAATTTTATCATTGTAGGGCTGTCGTGATGTTATCATCACCATTCCAAGCCTTCCATGGTCTGTTTTGAAAAACAGCAACAATGTGAAGTTTAAAGATAGCCGGGTTGTGTTACAAACTTCATTGCAGTCCTTGTTGCAGCATTGAAATTCCAGCACAGGGCAACGTGACAGTTTGATCACCAAGGAGAAAATTCTGCCCACTGAGAAATGAGTCTGAAACCAAGAAAACTGAAAATTTCAAAAACTGCCTTTTTGTGCTTATTTCACTAATCTTAAGAGCACTTGTGGATAACCTCCATGTGGCCCACTGCAGGTGGCCAAGTCACCCTCCTGCCGCTGAATTCATCCCCTTGCTGAATTTTACCTAGCGCTCCCCTCCCCACTTCAGAAGCAAATCACATTTCTCTCAGCTTGCCAAACAGCTTTAGGGCAGGCTGTGAGGAGCATGCTGAGACAGAGCCATCCCTCTCTGAATGTAAACAGCATCCCTCCCAGCCTACCAAGCAACTGGCAGGCAGAGGGGAGCGTGGATGTGACAGGGAGCGGAGGCACTCCGGGAGAGCCATGGTGTGGGCCTTCCTCCATAAATCCTGCTGCAGTAGGCGAGGTCCAACGCCGAGGGCCTTCTGGCGGTTCCCTCGCTGCGAGAAGCCAAGTTACAGGGAACCAGGCAGAAAGCCTTCTCGGAAGTGGCACCTGCCCTGTGGAACGCCCTCCCACCAGATGTCAAAGAGAACAATAACTAGCAGACTTTTAGAAGACATCTGAAGACAGCCCTGTTTAGGGAAGCTTTTAATGTTTGGACTACTGTATTAATATTTTGTTGGAAGCCGCCCAGAGTGGCTGGGGTAATAATAGTAATAATAATAATAATAATCTCTCCCTGTTGAAGTGGAGAGAGTCTTTAAAAGCCCTGTGTGCATATGCCCAGGTCACTGGCATATGGCCCCTGAGCACTCGCTCACTGTTGCTTGGGGACAAAATGGTTGCTCACCCCTAATTTAGAGGGGAACACTGCAATTGATCAGTAGCAGACCAGCTGAATCTGCTTTAGGAGTCAAATTCAGCAATAAGTGTTGACAGCAGTTCCTCCTCAACCACAAGGGTTTAATGGAGGAGCCCTGGCAGGAAGAAAAGGGGTAATAGGTTTATCTTCCACTTGTTTCCAGAATGGATGCAACCTCCGCTAAAGCTGCTCCTGTGCTCTCCTACCCCCATCTTTCAAATTATTGCTATACCAGTAATCCTTGACCTATTGTCTTAATGGTGAGGTAGGCAGTGCCATGAAACTATTTTGGACTATGACACCAATGCCGCGGCCTCCATACAATTGGCAAGGAAGCTATACAAAAGAGCCAGTGCGTTATAAATTTCAGGATCTTCAATTTTGCAAGATGCACTGAGGTCTCCACCGTGTGGTAGGAATCAGTTATCAGAAAGTACATACTGTTCAAACGGAGTTTCCACGCTTAAATGCAATTGAATTACTTACGTTAACCAGGCAGCTTGTGGGGTAGTATAACTCTAAAATGAGAGGTTGGACTTTCTGAAACCAGCTGAGTGGTAGCAGCCTTCCCCCCTTGAGGATAGTTGGGAGGTCTGCTGTCATAGATGTTGCTTGTTAAGACTGGTGAAAGGCATGTTAAGGATGGATGTTGATTTGTGAAGCACTTTTGTGTGCCCTGTTAATATATATAAAGAGCATCTCTTCTAACCAGCAGAGGACTGCTTTGGCATTTAGGTTCCGGATTGCACTTCCACTTCTGGTGACAAAAAAAAGCATTGTGAAACTAGTAAAGAACAGAGATGGGAGCAAGCTCCATTAACTATGAACCCCCAAATTTGGGATCCCCTGCAAACCTGTGCCATAGTTTTGCAGCTCCCCCCCAAACCGAGTAATGGATACATTCGTTGCAAAACTTTGTCAAAGCTTTGAAAGGGACCCCAATTTTCAGGGTTCATAGTTAATGAAGCTATGGGAGCAGGCTGATTCAGGAGACAAGAGCTGGTGTTATTTAAGTAGGGTTTAGCTCACATCTGAGATATGAAGTTGGGTTCTCTCCAAACTTACTCTTTCGCTGGATGATGAAGAGAAGCTTCAATGATTAGCAGCTTCCTAAGTTCCTACAAATGGTGGAAGGGGCAGAGGTGCCACCCTATTCCTCATTGGTATCTAGTAGTTAACTAAGCAAGCATATGGCAGTGGCCTTCAAATATCTGAAAGGCTGCCACACAGAAGATGGAGCAGAAAACAGGACGAGAACTAATGGGAGGGAGTTGCATGGGTGGAGATTTCTACTGTTCCTGTCATTGGTTTTATTCTTTTCTATTGTGTTTGTAAATCACTTTGAGTCATTTCCAGGAGAACCTTACAAAGAAGTCTTTACAACATCAGAAGAACCTTAAGATCAAAAGCCATTTTACAGTTGGACAGACTGTCCCTAGTGGTGGTAGACTGCTTAAATTGATACTGTTTTTTTCAAAGCTGCTGTTCAGAGCATATAGGATTCCAACTACGCTCAGCCAATGTTAAGGAGAATATTTCTGGCTGAAAGGGCAGTGGGACCACAGGATGGCCCTGTAAAAAGCTCTAAACATTTAGCCTTTATATAATTTCTATTCCCAAACATTAAAACAACATTTCGAAACAATCTGGGTTGTGTAAACTTCTCCAATGGTTGGAGTTTACCCCCAAAGGCACACTCTTCCATTGTCTCCCGAGAGAGACAGATGTCAATAATAAACATCTTTCTCCAAAAGCATTTTAAGGGACTCACGTCTTCAAAATAAAGTAACTTGCTCAAAGTGTGGGGCCGGGGGCGTTCTGTGGCCATCTGTGCAGTAAAGGCCACCAGTTTGTCCTGCACAGAAAAGCAATAAAGGATATTTGCTTCCACAGGTAGGAAGAGAGTTTCTGTTTCTGTGTAAATTTCGATCCGATGCGAAACTTCACCCGCTCCCTCACTGCCTTCTACGCCAATAGCCATAGCATAAATATCGACTTCCAAATCTGTTTGCAATCCAGAAGCTACCTATAAAAAAGGATCATTAAAATTGAGCAACGCTAAACCTCTTCATGAATGGTTTTTCTCGCATCATGCAGGAAGACACCAGAAAACACTTAACAGTAAAAAAAAAGGGAGGGGATGAAGCGGAAAGTACCCCCGATTAGTTGGACTCACTTTGAGGGTTGTTTGCTCTACCAAAAGGTGAACAAGGACCAGGGGAACAATGGATGAGGAATGGGAGAACCTCGCCTACAACATTCAAGATGGTGCAGCCTCATAGCGAGATGCATAGATGTTACAAAACAGGATATTACACCTCCAATAGAATCCTCTTTACCACCCTTACTATAGAGCAAGTGGCTCCCAATGTGAGCAACAAGCTGTGTGCAGAGAATTCAAATGCACCTTTTCCAAAAAAAAAGGATGTGTGCTCTTCACTGTTTGCTGTAGTGTAGAAGAATGGGCAGTAGCATACCGGAAGTCCCTTTGGATAAATTATTCTGAGGACTGTCCTTAGATCAGACAGTTGGAATGTATTTTGGCTTAGCGGCCTTTTAAAAACCAAATGATGTTTCTCATTGTCGCTGGAGTGTGGGGGGTGGTTAAGCTTCAGAAAATAAAATTCATTTTTTCTTTCTTTTTAACAGAGAAGGAAAATAAAGAGCTGCAGATTTAGAAGAGCGGGAAGTGGAGCAGGCAGGAGTTCAGAAAAATCTTAAGCAAGAGAGCTGAAAGAGCTGCTCTTCCCAGGCAAGGCAGGAAAAGCAACTGGAGAAAGCACTTGGGGGGATGACCATGTGCGCCTGCCTCATGTGATAAATTGAGATTTGTCAGGATTAGGAGAGCTGAAACTGAGATTCAGTTCATAGCTTCTAATGCCTTTTATAGAAAGCTTCTGCCACTGCAATATTGGAAACTCCTCCCTCCTAAGCAACATCTTGAAACATGGAGGACCCCAGCACATTAAAAAACACATGACAAGCCAAACACCCCATAACTTACAGGCCCTGGGGTGTAGCACACTCGCAATCCAGTACGGGGTGGTGGTTGTTTCACCCGAAACCTGCCAAGAAACAAAGTTAGCTAGCCTGTTGGTTGAGAAGTAAGAAAATAGCAGAAACGTAGAACCTCTTGCTTTTTTCACAATTGCCAAGATTTCTCTGCACCCCTTTAGCATTTTGTGGAAGTCTTGCCGAACATGTAGGAGCAAGGAAACAAACATGGTGCTTCAAATAAATAAATATGCCAACCTGCAGAAATTCATCCCGATGTTCTTCAAGACTACTATGGTTTTGTAAGTGCAGCCCTCCTTGAGCACCCCAAATGACACCTTAGGTGGGATGAGAAGAAAGCCTGACATTTGCTGTGAAGCTGCTGAAGCAGAGCATGTGTGAACTTTGCCAGAAACGGGATCTTCACCCTGCATGAATGAGAAGCACTGATTAGGGAGGCCAAACATACTCCTAATTGGAAGGCAAGCCGGCATGAGAAAAATGACCCATTATCAAGCAATCCATTCACAGCAGTGAACTCGTACGCTTCGCAGTAGACTGGAGCTCTGTGCCCAGAACCCCTAACTCAGATGCCTAACACAACCAGTGTCAGACACTGATGGGCGCCTGCCAGTGGTACTCTGCCCAGTGCCAACCTGGACCCCTGCCTAGCACTGTTACCTCCCCAGAGTCTCCACAGGGCACAGATGCTTTGCTTGCTGCTCCTGCCAGTCAATTGCTTCAGTCAAAGAATAGGGTGAGATATTACCCAGTGGTGGTGGGCAGCAGAACTGATTATAGAAGCTATGCTGGCAATTGGTTTGGGTCTCTGGGTGATGGCCACCATCTTGGACTCTTTGCAAGATATAATACCTGATGTTGCGTATTGCCTCTTGGGGAACCCAGTATTTATTTAGTCAACAAAATGTGTAAACTGCTTAACTGTAATAAATCCTCTAAGACAGTGGTTCCCAACAGGTGGTCCGGGGACCCCCAGGGGTCCGCGAGCTATGCCAGAGGGGTCCGCAAGATGCTATTAGAATAAAAAATATATTAAATATATTTCGTATGATAACAGATTTTTTGTTTTGGCCGCTTCCTGCATGAGCAGAGTCTAGCGCAAAACTAGAATTAGATAGAGGCAGTAGTTCTGCTGTATGCCGTTAGGTGGCGCTTTACAAACACTACTGTTTTGCAAAGAGGCAGCGCGCGCATTCTACTAACGCTCACCTCCCCAAGATGCTTTGCGCGCGTCGGCTTCATTTGTGCGCTACTGCGCAGGTACCCTGTCTTCTCCATTCCCCTCCCTCCTCCCTGGCGCGCGCTGCCTCTTTGCAAAACAGTAGTGTTTGTAAACAAAGCAAGCATTTTCTTCCATGTGTTTCATGAAAAACAAATATAGGAATCGGCTCGACATGCGGTTGGATTTCAGAGTGAAAGTTTCAAGTTTGGAACCTAATATTTCAGAAATAATGGACTCAAAGGACAGATTTAACTCATCTCATTAAGAACTGAAAATTGAAACTAACTGTATACTGATGGAGTACTCTGTTGTAACTGTAAAAAACATATAAATATAAAATATAAAAAGACTCTGAATTTGGCTCTCACTTTTTAATTTTAGGATTAGGAATTAATGGGGGTCCTTGTCACAATAGCGGCTCGATGAGGGGTCCTCGAGAAAATTTTGTTGGGAACCCCTGCTCTAAGAGGTTTGCAAGAAATACAGTGGCCTTCGCACATGGAACACAGCCAATGCCAGCTCTACTCCCATCGGGCCCAGCCCTAGTCCCTAACATAGTCCAAGCAATATGGCAATTTTTGTTGGGTAGAAATAGCAAAAGTTGAATGTTTAAGCGGATGTACAATGGCTGACCTAGAACTGATGTCATGTCATGTGGAAATGCACAGAACCGTTCATAAGGCTGATTTGTCATCACATACAGATGCAAAGGAAAAAGTCCAATCGTATTGACTTCAGCACGGGGAAACTTGTGCAAAATCAGCCCTTCAGTTTTGGGGCGAGTGGGGAACTAGAGGTTACAACAAATTCCCATCAACCACTCACACAGAGTGACCATCTATGAAAACATGATGCACCTTATACTGAGCCAGGCAATAATCCTTCCAGCCTAGAGTCGTCAATAGCTTTCCGACATCTCTTGCAGAGAGGAGTCTTTCCCAACCCAATTACCCAAGATCTTTTAACTGGAGATGGAAATAGCAGAGATCAAAATGTGTGAGCTGCCACTGAACTGTGCAGCCTCCCTCTGCTTCTGCTTGGCTCTGGCATTTCTCAATGGCCAATGCAAGGCTGGAGGTAGACCGTCATTTTTTTAATATGCTAAATGTAGCGCAATAGAGCCACTTTTCATTTTGTCTCACCGTTGTCTTGGGTTAAATGGATTGTGCAGGTTTCTAAGCACTATTACATCAGTATAACAGCAGCTGATGCATCTTAAGAAAAAAAAGGTTTCAAGAAAGAAGTTGTACTTCTACAGTTTGTATTCATGGTTAGGGTATAGAAATGGTGGAACAGTGGAAGATCAACTTTCTTACCTTTCGTCTGGGTACAGAGTGTGTCTTGTCTCTCAGTATGGACACAGGCAATTTCACCTTCTCTTTCCTTGGGGATCCTGCTGCATCCACCAGAAGAGACTGGAGTTTTGGCTCAAAGACAATCTCCAATCTACTCTCAGCCATTTCTGTTGAAAATTAAGAGAGTTCCAAGGCTGACTGCAGAGTTTGCACGAGTCCACTTCTACAGTTCTTGCGCAATTCATTGAGAGCTATTAGCTTTTCTTTTCTGAAATGCATTCATGGCATGCATCCGTATATCTCGGGTAGGCAGCCTAAGGCCCAGGGGCCGGATCCGGCCCAATCGCCTTCTAAATCCGGCCCATGGATGGTCTGGGAATCAGCATGTTTTTACATGAGTAGAATGTGTGATTTTATTTAAAATGCATGGCTGGGTTATTTGTGGGGCATAGGAATTCGTTCACCCCCCCCCCCAAAAAAATAGTCCGCCCCCCCAAGGTCTGAGGGACAGTGGACCGACCCCCTGCTGAAAAAAGGTTGTTGACCCCTGATATATCTGCTCAAATTCCAACAACCCTTTCTGGGAGGTGTCCCCTATCTTAGGTTTGTTTCGGGGCCAAACTAGATGTGGTATATCAGCATACCCATTTGTTTAAACCAGTGTTTCTCAACCTTTTTTGGGCCACGGCACACTTGTTCCGTGAAAAAAATCACGAGGCACACCACCATTAAAAAAGTTAAAAAATTTAACTCTGTGCCGCCCTATATTATAATTATGACTGTAAGAAACACTTGCCAAATATTGCTTTCCGGCGGGTCAGCGGTGTGTATTGGCGGCTGCCAGGCTCGTTTGCACTGAGCTTTGGGAAAGAGGAGGAGAAATATTGCTTTCCGGCGGGTCAGCGTTGTCTATTGGCGGCTGCCAGGCACGTGACAATGCAAATCGCCCTTCTCGTCGCCGCACGTCGCGGCACACCAGCCAGCGTCTCGCGGCACACTAGTGTGCCACGGAACAGTGGTTGAGAAACGCTGGTTTAAACCAAGGTGTGTCCTGACCATGAATAAAGAAAGGCCCAATCACAAACAAAGGAAAGGATAGGTACATGGGGCCAAATTTGTAGAACAAAAGGGGAACGTGGATTAGGGGAGCCTGTGGCTCTTGTGCAGGAACTGCTTACTTTCCTATAGCCTCAGGTTCGAGGTACATTTCTGCAAGCCAGTCTTACTTTTGGTACCTAAGGACAAAGTGTCTAAGACTAAGGGGATAAACTTAGGGAAGGTAAGACACGGATGGAAGTGACAGTGTATCATCCCGCCATCCCTACAGGGCCGGCCCTACGTGTAGGCTGGGTGGCGCAGGGCACCATGGCGCCGGCCCGCCAGGAGGGCGCCGCGAGCTGCGCCCGCCCGCTGGCCGGCCAGTCCGCCGCGCAGCTGCGCCCACCGCGCTGGGAAACGGGGCAGGAGGGCGCCGGAGAGATCGTGCTGTGCCTGCCTGCCCGCCGCGCAGTGTGCTGCGCCCGTCCGCCCACCGCGCTGGGAAACGGGGCGGGAGGGCGCCGGAGAGATCCGGCGCACCACAGCGCCAGGGGCGCTTAAGACGGCCCTGCATCCCTACACTCCTTAAACCAAACTTCCATCTCTTTTCCATGTGACTGGAACAGACATAGGTTTAAGCATGCTGATTTGCTTGCTGTAATATCTACTTGGACGTTAAAAGTGGATTAGCCATCTTGGACTGCCTGCAGCTCTTAGTAACCTAAGTTTCACCCCCACCTTATTATTAGCTACCTAAGGTGGTCTCACTTCCCTACATTTTCTCATAGTCTTTTTCACTTTCTCATAGTCTTTTTTCTGGGAACTGGAATACATTTAAAAACAAACAAACCTAAATGAAGCAATAAAACATAAGAAGAAAACCCTTGATCCAAAAGTAGTAGCAGTCCTAATTGCAGAAGGCATGACTGGTTTTTTTTGTTTTTGGAAAAAATAAGCCTGAAACAACATGCTACTAGTAAGAATGTTGTTGTTGTTGTTTAGTCGTTTAGTCGTGTCCGACTCTTCGTGACCCCATGGACCATAGCACGCCAGGCACTCCTGTCTTGCACTGCCTCCCGCAGTTTGGTCAAACTCATGTTCGTAGCTTCAAGAACACTGTCCAACCATCTTGTCCTCTGTCGTCCCCTTCTCCTAGTGCCCTCAATCTTTCCCAACATCAGGGTCTTTTCCAAGGATTCTTCTCATGAGGTGGCCAAAGTATTGGAGCCTCAGCTTCACGATCTGTCCTTCCAGGGAGCACTCAGGGCTGATTTCCTTAAGAATGGATAGGTTTGATCTTCTTGCAGTCCATGGGACTCTCAAGAGTCTCCTCCAGCACCATAATTCAAAAGCATCGATTCTTTGGCGATCAGCCTTCTTTATGGTCCAGCTCTCACTTCCATACATCACTACTGGGAAAACCATAGCTTTAACTATACGGACCTTTGTCGGCAAGGTGATGTCTCTGCTTTTTAAGATGCTGTCTAGGTTTGCCATTGCTTTTCTCCCAAGAAGCAGGCGTCTTTTAATTTCGTGACTGCTGTCACCATCTGCAGTGATCTAGTAAGAATACTTGGCATTTATACAGCTAGTAAGAATACTTGGCATTTATACAGCTCTCATCCAGTGCAATCCTGTATGTCCTTTCTTAAAAGCAATGCTGTTAGCCTGTAAACATTGGCTCCACAAATCAGGTTTTTCAAGTTTCTCCTTTGATAGTTTTTCTGAACTATCTTTCTATGATACCAACAAGTTTTTGTAATTTAAGGACTGTGGGCAAACAACAATTCGTTTAGACTTAAAGGTTATATTTGTAAAAGGTAAACTAATTGTAAGTACCAGGATTGGGCATCTATCACCCTGTGAAGTGTTGCACACACTTTTGTGCTTCAAGGCCTAGTTTCAGAAATTTGTGCCGTTTTAATCTCAGAAATATAGAACACTCTAGAGCAGGCATGTCAAACCTTGGGCCTCCAGATGTTTTTGGCCTACAACTCCCATGATCCCTAGCTAGCAGGACCAGTGGTTGGGGAAGATGGGAATTGTAGTCCAAAACATCTGGAGGGCCGCAGGTTTGACATGCCTGCTCTAGAGGATCTCAGAAAAGTTTCAGAGGCAGATTCTTAGTAGCAGTTCCCTCTGTATGGAATGCCCTCCCTGAATGTGGGCAGCCCTGTATAGGGAAGGTTTTAATGTTTGAGGGGCAGAGTCCAAATAATAAAATTAATAAAATAATTAACATTCTGGAGGAATTTAATGTTCCTACTCAACCAGGTATTTCATAGCTCAAATCCACTATTCTTGGCACCCTTGAAATTAACTGTGAGGTGATTGTTTTAAATGTTTGTTTGTTTGTTTGATGGCCCTGGGTTCCTTTGGGAAGAGTTAGTTAGTAAATGAGTTATGTTTCTATTAGTAAATGGAGTACATGGAGGCGGTTGGAGGATGGATGGCGGCTAACAGATTGAGGTTGAATCCTGACAAGACAGAAGTACTGTTCGTGGGGGACAGGAGGCGGGCAGGTGTGGAGGATTCCCTGGTTCTTAATGGGGTAACTGTGCCCCTGAAGGAACAGGTGCGCAGCCTGGGAGTCATTCTGGACTCACAGCTGTCCATGGAGGCGCAGGTCAATTCTGTGTCCAGGGTAGCTGTCTATCAGCTCCACCTGGTACGCAGGCTGAGACCCTACCTGCCTGCAGACTGTCTAGCCAGAGTGGTGCATGCTCTAGTTATCTCCCGCTTGGACTACTGCAATGCGCTCTACATGGGGCTACCTTTGAAGGTGACTCGGAAACTACAACTAATCCAGAATGCGGCAGCTAGACTGGTGACTGGGAGCGGCCGCTGAGACCACATAACACCGGTCTTGAAAGATCTACATTGGCTCCCAGTACGTTTCCGAGCACAATTCAAAGTGTTGGTGCTGACCTTTGAAGCCCTAAATGGCCTCGGTTCAGTATACCTGAAGGAGCGTCTCCACCTCCATCATTCTGCCCGGACACTGAGGTCCAGCACCGAGGGTCTTCTGGCGGTTCCCTCGTTGCGAGAAGCCAAGTTGCAGGGAACTAGGCAGAGGGCCTTCTCAGTGGTGGCGCCTGCCCTGTGAAACGCCCTCCCAACAGATGTCAAAAAGGAAAACAACTACCAGACTTTTAGAAGACATCTGAAGGCAGCCCTGTTCAGGGAGGCTTTCAATGTTGAATAGATTACTGTGTTCTATTTTTCTGTTGGAAGCCGCCCAGAGTGGCTGGGGAGACCCAGCCAGATGGGCGGGGTATAAATAACAATATTATTATTATCATTATTATTATGAAGGCACGTCAAGTCTCCAGTGGTTTACCATCCAAAGGAAACTAGCACTAAGTGCTGTCTCTAGTTTTCTACAGCAGCTCAACTTTGGCTCCTCCCTGGGGGTAGTCAAATATCACAAAGGTCTGCTCATCTATCACTGTGCCAGCATGCAAACCTGCCAATTCTCAACTGCTGGCAAAACTTTTATTTGTTGCCACGTCTAATTTATTACTTCCTTTTCCAAGTGGCCTGCTGAAATACTTTACCTGTTGTGGAGAAATCTGGGTAAACTTCAGCACAGATTACAGAATAACCTGATGGATCAGTGAGCGTACTGTAGCCTGAAACCTTGCTTCTGTCTGACACCTCCATCGTTCCTAGAGAAATATAATAGCGACATTGACAAGTGAATAATTACATTGACAAACTAACAATACTACAAACTTAGGGCACCCCCCCCCCAAAGAATCCTGAGCACTTCCTGTTGAAGAGCTGCACAATAGCATGGCTTTTGAATAGCACTTGCTCATTTCAACAGGGCACATGCGAGAAAAGTTCTTGGCAATTTTGCCATTCCTTTATATCTATGTGTTGCTTAATGCCAAAATAGGCTTCTAAGCAGTTTTCAAGTATAAAAACCAATTGCACAAGGGTTAAAATATTTTTTAAAAAAACCATAACAAAAATAAATAATAAATTAGTTACAATTATTAATTTAATTAAAAGTTAATAACTGTAATTTAATTATTAAATGAAAATACACAATAAGGCAATTTGATTCGAACATTAAAACGTACATAGTTAAATTATGCAATTAACCAATTCCATTAACATTAGCGCAGGAATTAAAACAAGACACTCGGTTCCAGAGACAAAGGGACTACCTGTGTAGTAAGCAGGGCTTCAAAAGCTGGCAGGCTACCAATACTGATGGATTTTCTCATATTTCATAACATTGGTGCCATGAGTGAAAAAGCCCACGCCATCACAACAATCATTAGTGGAGGGGAATTGGGTGTTTCAGGTAATTTGGTCCAGAGTTTTTAGGGATTCATACATAAGTCTTAAGAAGTTAAAACTGGCTTGGTGGCCAATATCCCTTGGTGGCAGTGCATATCCCTTGAGCACAGGTGTGATGCGTGTCATGGAATTCTACTCAATATTGATCCAGAGTAGATTCCAATGTATAGTTAGCAGCAGGGTCGTCTTAAGCACCTTTGGCGCCCTGGCGACGTGGTGCGACGGATCCCTCCGCCGCCCCGTTTTCTAGTGCGACGGGCGGGCGGGCAGCCAGGCTCAGTGCGCAGCGCGGTCACCGAGGGCGCTGCTGCGCGACGGGCGGGCGGGCAGGTGCGGCTGCGTGGCGCCCCCCCTGGTGGGCCGGCGCCATGGTGCCCCGCGCCACCCAGCCTGGCCGTAGAGCCGGCCCTGGTTAGCAGAGTAAAAACTTCAAACATGTTGCAGGATTCTCAAAAAACAGACCAGCGGCAATAAATATTTCATCCAGCAGAGCTTTACTGCTACTGAAGGCAAATGAGCATTATGGCCACAAATCCAATACATTCGGGATTGGCACAGTCCATAAGAAATCCAGTTGCAGCAGACTTAACTTAAACTTACAATAACATATAATAAGTCTAAACCAGGCATCCCCAAACCTCAGCCCTCCAGATGTTTTGGACTACAATTCCCATCTTCCCCGATCACTGGTCCTGTTAGCTAGGGATCATGGGAGTTGTAGGCCAAAACATCTGGAGGGCCGAAGTTTGGGGATGCCTGGTTTAAAAACCATAAAACTATACAGAACAGCACACCAGAAGGAAAGCAGATAGAAAGAGAAAGTGAAACCCAGGCTCCTTCTGGGCTTACTTTTATAGTCAGCATGACCTTGACAGAAGAGGTAAGAGAACTCGTTTAAACCAGCTGTACTCAGCTTCTCTGAAGGAATAACCCAAACATCATGAACCTTCTGCTTGTTTCTTTCACACAGAGAAGCTTCCAGAACCTTCTTGAATTAAGTAGAATAGAAAAGATCTCTGCACATCAGATCAATACTTTCTGCACTAAGAAATGGAAACTGACAATATGTGCCCAATAAGGGGCACCACTCGCTACCCAGGCCATGGCATTCTGCCCCTGCTGAATCCTCCAGACCAGCTGTAAGTGAAGTCCAACACAGAGCACATTATAGTAGTCTAAGTGTGAGGTTACCAGCACAAAATAGCCAAGCCAACCATGTTCAGGAAAGGGTCCAGCTGCTACAGCAGCCAAAGCTGGAGACAGGTGGTTCCAAGAGAACCCCTAAGCTGTGTATAAAACAATGCCTGGTTTAGAGGAAGTGGATAGGGAGATCCTGGAGGCGGATGGAGGATGGATGGCGGCTAACAGATTGAGGCTGAATCCTGGACACGACAGAAGTTCTGTTTGTGGGGGACAGGAGGTGGGCAGGTGTGGAGGACTCCCTGGTCCTGAATGGGGTAACTGTGCCCCTGAAGGACCAGGTGCGCAGCCTGGGAGTCGTTTTGGACTCACAGCTGTCCATGGAGGCGCAGATCAATTCTGTGTCCAGGGTAGCTGTCTACCAGCTCTATCTGGTGCGCAGGTGAGACCCTTTCTGCCCACAGACTGTCTCGCCAGAGTGTTGCATGCTCTAGTTATCTCTCGCTTGGACTACTGCAATGCGCTCTACGTGGGGCTACCTTTGAAGATGACCTGGAAACTACAACTAATCCAGAATGCGGCAGCTAGACTGGTGACTGGGAGTGGCCGCCAAGACAACCTAAGACCTTGAAAGACATTGCCTCCCAGTACGTTTCCGAGCACAATTCAAAGTGTTGGTGCTGACCTTTAAAGCCCAAATGGGCTTGGCCCAGTATACCTGAAGGAGCGTCTCCACCCCCATCGTTCTGCCCGGACACTGAAGTCCAGCACCAAGGGCCTTCTGGCGGTTCCCTTCTTGCGAGAAGCCAAGTTGCAGGGAACCAGGCAGAGGGCCTTCTCGGTAGTGGCACCCGCCCTGTGGAACGCCCTCCCATCAGATGTCAAAGGGAAAAACAGCTACCAGATTTTTAGAAGACATCTGAAGGCAGCCCTGTTTAGGGAGGCTTTTAATGTTTAATAGATTACTGTATTTTATTTTTCTGTTGGAAGCCGCCCAGAGTTATGAAGCTTCATAGAGCTTCATAAAGAGCACTGGGGATAAGGTAGCACCATGTGTTGCCCCACAAACTGAGTTGCTAGACAACTCAGGGTCCTTCTCCCCAGTGCTACTCTTTGAGATTGTGCAAGTAGGAGCTAGGAGCACCTTTGGGAAAATCAGCAGACCGCAGGGATATTGATCAGTTAGAAATTCCACAGGAAGAGAGAAGGATAAAATACAGGACGCAGAGAGAGAAGCTCACTTACCACTACATATTTGGAACCTTTTGGTCATGGTAATCCAGGGCAATGACTGCGCAACATTTGGCTCATTGCTTATTCCTATGGACCCTGCTCTGCTAGATCATCATATTTTACTGGGAGATTAAAATGGCTCTTGGGCTCCATTTAAGCTCATGTTTGATGCAATGTCAACTTCATTAAATCATAGAATCACAGAATTGTAGAGTTGGAAGGAACCCTGAGGATCATTTAGTCCAGAGCTTTGCAAACTTTTCATGTTTGTGACACACTTTTTAGACTTGCATAATTTCGCAACACAGTACAGTCGTGCCTTGGAAGTCAAACGGAATCCGTTCCGGAAGTCCATTCGACTTCCAAAACGTTTGAAAACCAAATCGCGGCTTCTGATTGGCTGCAGGAAAGGCAGAAGCCCCGTCAGACGTTTTGGTTTCAAAAGAAGGTTCGCAAACCGGAACAATCACTTCCGGGTTTGGGAGCCAAAACGTCTGAGTTCCAGGGCGTTTGGGATCCAAGGTACGACTGTAATTCAGTTTTACTAGCAAATCAGAGGTTAAACTAATCCCTTATAAGAGCATTCGCATGACACACCTACCGTGTTTCCCCTTTTTTAAGACACCGTCTTTCTTTTTTTACTCAAAAAAACCCACGGTATCTTATTTTCAGGGGATGTCTTGTACCTGGGCGCTCTGTGCGGCGCTGCAGCAGCAGCCGGTTCCAGACACCAAAGAAGCAGGCCGCTGGCTCAGCGCTCCGCCCGGCGCTGCTGGGCGCTCCTCTCTGCAGCTGCCGGTTCCGGTGGCGGGGCGGCAGGCAAAAAAAAAAAAAAAAGAGGCCAGGCCGCTGCAGGGCGTTCCGAGCACTCGATGCTGCGGAGCCCTCCTCTCTGCAGCTGCCGGTTCCGGTGGCGGGGCGGCAGGCAAAAAAGAAAAAAAAGAGGCCAGGCTGCTGCAGGGCATTCCGAGCGCTCGGCGCTGCGGAGCGCTCTGCTCTGCAGCTGCTGGTGGCGGGGCGGCAGGCAAATTTTTTTTAAAGAGGCCAGGCCGCTGTGCTCCGCCCGGCGCTGCAGGGCGTTCCAAGCACTCGGCGCTGCGGAGCGCTTCGCTCTGTAGCTGCCGGTTCCAGTGGCGGGGCGGCAGGCAAAAAAGAAAAAAAAGAGAGGCCAGATCGCTGCGCTCCGCCCGGCACTGCGGAGCGCTCTGCTCTGCAGCTGCTGGTTCCGGTGGCAGGGCGGCAGGTCGCCTCGGGCAGGCAAAAAAAAGAGAGGCCAGGCTGCTGGCTTGGGCGCTCCGTGCGCTTGCTGCTGCAGCAGCAGCAGCCGGTTCCAGACCCCTCTGGCTGGCTGGGTCCCGCTGGCTGGCTGGGGCGCTCGGCGGTCTCATTCTACACGGCATGGAGGTATGCCTTATTTTCGGGGGGTGTCTTATATTTCACTAAAGCTAAAAAATGCTGCCATGGCTTACTTTCTGACTACGTATTAAAAAGGGGAAAACACGGTACATACTGCAGCCGACACACTAGCGTCTCACGGCACACACTTTGGAAAACACTGATCTAGTCCAACTGCCTGAAATGCAGAAATACGCAGCAATGCAAGAATGTCAAGCTGTTCCGTATGGGGATCGAACCTGCAACCTTGGTGTTATCAGTACCACGCTCCAACCAACTGAGCTATCTAGGCCAAATGTGTGAAGCTGTCCTGGAAGGGGTGGGGTGGGGGAAGGAACTGGCCTCTTTCTGTGATGCTACTTATGTGCCCTGTTGTGCTTTACAGCAGCACACAAGGAGCATGAGAAAATGCTGTGCAACTTGCAAGCACTACCACCATGTCCAACTATGCAGGATGTAAAGGCAAATGGGGACCCAGCACTCACAAATTCAAGAGAGGACCATTTCGTATTGCAGCATTACCTAGATTGCTTTCACCCGTTTCTGTAATTGTATCCAGCAATGGTCCCTTCTTTCCTTTCTTTGAGAATGGAGGGAGCTTTTTTGAAAGACTTTCAACATCAGGAAGCTTTAAAGAAAAAAACGGAGGAGGAAATTAACTTTCTAACAAAAGTAGTCAAAATATGAGTAACAAATTTATGTCCACTAGTGCCGTACACACAGTTCCATAAGTCTGAGCAGTGAGAAGGGCAAAGTTATCAGGAGCAGGTTGTCAGTAGCCCAGTACAGCGTAAATGAGGTGTTTGTTTTAACCCAACTCTGCTGAACTTTCACAGCCCAATTACCTCCTTATTCAGAAATTCCATGCCAAATTCTGAACTGAAATAGGGGGGGATGACTTTGTTCCTTATCTTCATAAGACATTCCTTTCCATCCTCAATTTCCTGCCTAATTGGAAGGAAAAGAAGAAATCCACAGCACTATGATGATTTTACACTGCTTTATAACCAGGAATTATGGATTGCCCATAGTTAAGTCTAGAACGTTAACAAATGAAAAACTGGGCAAATTTGCCCCATCAGGACAGGAGAAAAACCACCCTTCCTTCCTTCCTTCCTTCCTTTGTCGAGAGACAATGGAGTACACCTCTGGGGGGAAGTCAAATGGCTGCATTAGTAGCACCAAAGTGACCTCCCCGGGGTGCAAGCCTAGGCAGTCCATATGGAGGTCCTGAGCTGCCCAGACAACAAGACCCTGCTCTTGGCCTCACTCATGTGGTCCAAAGGATAGCAGAGGAATACCGTATTGGCCCGAATATAAGCCACACCTGAATATAAGCCGCAGCTTTAAAATTGGGGGGAGGGAAGGAAAAAAAGAAAAAATACCCAAATATAAGCCGCTCCCTTCCTTGCTGCTCCTGGCTGCATACTTTGGGGGAGGGGGGAAGAGCTGTGCTGTGTTGCCGGCTTATATCCTGGTGCTGTTTGCCCCACGTTCCTTGCTGCTTACCGTAAGGTCACGAATATAAGCCACACTTTAACTTTTCATGGTCAGAATTTGGGGGGCGGAAAGTGTGGGTTATATTTGGGCCAATATGGTACATCTGGGACCAGCGTAGCTGCAGGAGTTGCCGGAAGGAGGCACCTTAGGGACTTGCCGGATTTGTGTAGGGTTTATTCCTTAACCCTTTCTTCTCCCGAAGATATCCCGCAAGGCAGCAGGGGTTTCCAAAATCTACAGACTCAGCCACATTTCTTTCTCCCCCTGCACCCCACCCCAGCTTCCACTTAGGAACTTCTGAATCCTACCCTTAAACTAGCAGCACTGTTACCTGGTCTGCGCAAGCTTGACCTGCCAGAAAGATACATCCTGTTTCTCTTCCTGGCTGTATGAGAAGAAATGAAGAAGTTCACCAAATATTATTTTTGAAATACGACATTGACATCTTATGCAATGAAGTAATACAATATATGAAATCTTTAACAATGTTACCTTCACTTGTAAAGATTCCTGCAATTGGCAACTGGCCTGTAATAATGCCTGTGAATAAATAATTCACTCCCAATATCCTTAGGAGCACTTTTTTACTTTAACGTAAAACACACACCATCGGAGCTTGTGATTTAGGGCCTAGCTAGAGAAGACGGCTGAATCTGCGACAACAATTATGTTAGCATAATTGTCTAGTGGTCCAGATCAGGCTAATTACAACACCACACACCTTACAGGTAATGAATAAGTCATGGTTGTGCATTCATGACAACATCTTATTATACTGAACTCTTACCGGAACCTCTGCCAATATTCTTCTGTTTTCTTTGCAAGTGACTCCCTTGATGGATGGTGTGAGTGTGAAGCCACTGCCTGCTCATATATATCAGCAATATGAGCTGTAAAGCCACAAGAGAAAGCAATGAACCAACATGTCTCAATCTGTTCTGACATTCACATACCTGTGTTGTCTTCTGTTCTGCTGCTATCACCTTATTTTATACAGGTCTTTCTTCTGCTTCATTGTCCACCAATGCAGACATATACTATATATGCATTTTTATGTATATCATGGAGCACAGTATACATGCATATTTCAGCCGTCAATAGATATTTGTGAATTAATTACTTCCCCCGTGTTTCCGTTTTCAAAGTTAAGAAATTTCCAGAGGGGTAACTATTAATCTTTTGCAGCAAGAACGCCAAAGAGCTTTGTGGCACGAGAACTTTATTTTTCCTGATCGTGAGCTGCAGAACCACTTTTTTATGAGGAGAAGTGTAAATGAGAGACCTTTAAAATGCTGGCACCTCTCCACGCATGGCCTATAAGAAGGAGGGAGGGAAGTTGGCAATAAGGGTTGGTGGAAGAGAAGCTTTACATCCAGCAGCCATTTTCACTGGCAATTCTCTTCGCCAGCAGTTCTTTAACAGATATAAGCACCAGCAACAAGATTTCCCTACTGGCCCCAAAATGTAATGATAAAAATAAAAAGCTAACAGAATATTTGTGGCAGATGAAGAGAAGTATTGCATGCAAGACTCACTAGTGATTTTTAAAGAGCAAAGCAAGTTTTCTCATTCTTACCTCTGCTGCATTGCTCTTCTGAAGGTTCTTCAAGGTTAGGGAAAGACTGCAATGAACAAACATAGCTTGAGTTGTGTAGTTCGAAACACATATTTTCCAAGGCATTTCAGCCACACCAAAGATTTAACAAACAGCCACCAAAGGCATTGGCGATACAGTGGTCTGTGTCATTCCTGCAGTCAATATGTGAGTCTGAAAGAAGATGACTATTGTGAGAGACCAGGATAGAAATATCAGGAACCGGCAATCAGATGTTACCATGAATTTATGCCTAGCGTTCAGCAAGCATCGCCTCCTACTTTGGAGCCATTTCCTGGTGAGGGAGCAGGGAATGAAAAGCTGCTTTTGCTACGGCACACTTAGATAGCTTCACCTGTTACTTGCAATGGCTGTCAGGAACAGAATCTCATTTTGACCGCTCCGCCATTTACTCAACACCCACTCTTCTGTTTCTGTATTTTATTTCTGTGCCTTGCTATCAAAGAAAAGAGTTCAAAGAAGTTCCATTTAAGTCTCTGGTTCCAGCTGTGAACAGAGTGGAACTGGGCAGAGAAAAGGTTCCCGTTATGAGACAATGAAGTGAATGAAGTGCAAACCCAGAGTTTTCTGGTTCAGAAGTAATGGTTAACAATGGATCGCTACAAAGGGGAAGAAATAGGAGAATGTAAGGGAAGGAGAAAACAGACCCCAAGGTTTGGGGAAATGCAGAAATGAGCCACTGCTGTAATGAAGGCACTGCCACTCTCCCTTCTCTTAGAAAGGGAATTTAAGGGAGCCTGAATTTAAGGGAACAATGAAACATGCAGTCCTTACCATAACTAGCTTGAGAAGGTCAGCAGCATTTTCCTTCTCTTCTTCCATTCGTGGATCTTTAATAGACATCTCTTCCATTTCTTCTTCTTCCTTCATGATTTTTTCAATGTACTCCTTAAAAACAGAGCAGTGGAGAAGAAACAGGAAAAATAAACTTTCTATTAAAAATGTTCATTAGAGTAAGCTGCAGTGAAAGTGAAAACTAACAGTTGGTTCTGTGTATGCATTTTTGTCAAATTACTATAATTTATTTTATTTTATTAGAAATCAGACCTCTGTGAGCTAAAAGGTGGGTTTTGAGAGTCGCTTCAAGTGTGGCAGTGTTTTGAGGGCATACGGGACCTTCAATTTCTGGTTCCTTCACACTTCTCTATTGTCTGAAATAAAATTTCACGGGGAAATATGCCTGCTCCTTCTACATTGATATGGAAAGATTTTGCATCCCCAAGGGGAGGGAGACAGAAAAAAAATCTATTTTGTAAGATATAGAGATAAAGATAAACAGAATGAGGTACTTCTGCTGCCTGCATATTCCACACTATTTCTGTTCAAAGCTGTTCTGAGACAGTTACTGGTACGGAACACACATAGAATCATAGAATCATAGAGTTGGAAGAGACCACAAGAGCCATCCAGTCCAACCGCCTGCCAAGCAGGAAGCACCATCAAAGCATTCCTGACAGATGGCTGTCAAGCCTCCGCTTAAAGACCTCCAAAGAAGGAGACTCCACCACACTCCTTGGCAAGCCTACTCAGAATGACCACTGGATCATTGGGGGAAAGGAATATAAAGGACTTTGTTTTCCATATGAACCTTGATTAAACGAGAGGTTTTCCTGAGCTCTGGTGCAGTACTGTATTCTTAGTTCTTTTCTTTTCTTCTGGATCATTTATCAAGCCTACCTCCTGGCATAGCTGCCAAGTTATCCCTTTTTTAAAGGGATTTTCCCTTATGCTGAATAGGCTTCCTCGTGAGAAAAGGGAAAACTTGGCAGCTATGCCTCCTGGTTTGCCATCTGATCCTGCCTGGATTTTCAGTCCTGACTCCTGACTTGTTCTTTAATTCTGCTTCCTGATTTGCCTTCCAATCTTGACTTGCTCGTTGGTTCTAAGCCATCAAGTAGAACTTCTGGGAATTTCTTGGACATCATTGAAATTCAAGCTTCTCTGAGCATTCAGGGTTTTTTTTTTAATATATGTACTATTGAAAGCTTAACAGATCATCTGTGAGTTTGCTTCACTAGATCTTCACAGGGTTTGCCTTACCTTCACAGAAAGCTGCAATTTGTGTCTGAGCTCATCAGTGACTGGTGAATACTGGATCAACCGGCGGATTTGGAGTACATTTGGACATTTCTGTATAGGTGCAGGAGAACCTGCCAACTGCTTGAATTCTATGCACAGGCCTTTCCAAGCGTTCATTCCAAATGGAGGGCCTGGAGTCTTCCTCTGAATCCAAATGACAAAGAGAAAAATCAAGATTTTACCTGTTATGCATTGTTATGCATTTTAGTGGGACTTTCATCCTTCAGAGATGTAGCAAGAGTCGATTTTTAGATGCCTAAATCGACATATTAAAATGAGGGTGTTTTCTGGGTCACAAATGTTTCATAGAATCATAGAGTTGGAAGAGACCTCAAGGGCCATCCAGTCCAACCCCCTGCCAAGCAGGAAACACCATCAAAGCATTCTTGACATATGCCTGTCAAGCCTCTGCTTAAAGACCTCCAAAGAAGGAGACTCCACCACACTCCTTGGCAGCAAATTCCACTGCCGAACAGCTCTTACTGTCAGGAAGTTCTTCCTAATGTTGAGGTGGAATCTTCTTTCTTGAAGTTTGAATCCATTGCTCCGTGTCCGCTTCTCTGGAGCAGCAGAATTAATCTACATCTCTTTTCTTTTCTTCTCTCCTCACACCCCAAAGGATTGCTGGGGAAATTACCTTAATGAAGCAAAGTCCAAAGTCTACTAAAAGGCCAAAATATAAGGGACAGCATACAGCAGCTGAAAATTTGAGGAAAGCTGTCACAGTGACGTCACCAGCATACTCTCCTAATCATTTCCTTGGCTGGTAGAAGTGGATACTTGCAGAGCATGCGCAGAAGCAACTTCCGGTGCTGCTCTGCCCAGTTCCAAAATGGCCACAGCGCGACTTCCGGTGCAGATCCCGGATTTCTGGGAGTTGGCACCTATGGTAATATCACAATCAAGTACTGAAGGAAGCAATTCTGAATGCTGCATACCTCAACTGGTGGGAAATTTTCCCAGGCCCTTGATTGGAGATTATAAGGGATGATAGTGGATGAATCTCTCTTCATCACCCACCGAGAAGCTTCACTCAAAGGGCGAAGTACGGTAATGCTTAGGATTCCTGGTTTGAAAGACAAATAGGAAACCCAGGGAAAATCACTAGTCATTCTATATCTGGAAAGATTCATGGAGGTTGCCGTGTTGGTCTGATGCAGTCGAAATATATATAAAAATATTTAAAAAAATGTCCAGCAGCACCTTAGAGACCAACTAAGTTTGTTCTAGTTTGAGTACTCCAGGAAGCGGCATGGTGGTACATTTTGAAATGCAGGAAATCATCATGGCAGCTCCCTTAGCCACATGCAGGGGCGGAGCAAGCGGGGGCGGTCCGCCCTGAGTGACGCCCTGGGGGGGGGGTGGCAGACACTCGGCCCTGGCCCGTCCCTCGCCTCCACCCGCAAATGCACAGTCTGATCGGGGTGCCGCTGACGTGCGGCGGCTCCACGGAGCGCCGCTCGTGCACGGTGGCCCATTAAGGGGTGCCGAGTGTGTGCGGAACACCGTGGAGCTGCTGCACGCCAGCGACACCCCAATCGGACTGCGCAAGCGCCAGATCTAGCACATGCGCAGTCAACACGGGGTCACGGTGACGTCACCGTGACCCCGTGCTGACTGCACACGTGCTGAATCCGGCACTACGTAACACGCATGCATCGCTACTTTGCGCCCCCGGGTGCATGGCAATTTGCCACCCCGGGTGCCGCGCCGTCTCCCTACGCCCCTGGCCACATGGCCTAAAAAAGTACAAACGTGAAGGCAGCTGTGTTGATGCATTATGACACCTGCCCCCACCCCACCACAAAAAGAGCAGGATTACATTCCAGGGTGCACAATTTACGAGGATTGGCATGATTGCAATGCAAAGAAAATGTGCTGCAGATAATCAGATTATTAGGCAGAAGGAAAAGCCCACTTTGCCAAAACTAGGGATTATCGGGGTAGCTCCCACACCAATGCTGCCATTCACAACTATAACTGGGGTGGGGGTGGGGAGTGTGTAAATAAAATTTGATTAATTTCCTGCAGACCCCCGAGACTCCTGCAGGAAACTTCACCTGTAAGATGAAATTCAAACAGCCTTAAAAATATGTCACCAAGTATTTGAAGAAAAGGGGAAGTCTTTCCCATTACTGATAAACAGATGGGGGAAAATGTGCTTATATAGAGAGTGGGACCTTGGTTGTAAAACTTTATCCATTCCGGGAGTCCGTTCGAATCCCGAAACAGTTTGAAAACCAAGGTATTACTGTATTTAAAACCTAGCTGGACATGCTCTCCTGTGCAAAAACATCCAAAGCATGATCAAGGTGTCTCCCTTGCCATTTATAGTATACTTGCAGAAGCAAAGGAAAACTACTGACTTGGTGACAGGATTTAAAGAAACACTCATATCTTCATTAACAAAATATGTAGAAGATAAAGGAAGAATATAGTGTACTTTTTAGAAACAGCAATATGGAACAAGGGAAAATAAATCAGAAGGGGATGTTGGGGAAGGCCCAGGAGGGAGAGAAGAGGGAATGTGTAATATGAATGTTATGGATATGTGATTTATGTAATAATAGAAAATAATAATAATAATAATAATAATAATAATAATAATAAATTTAAAACAAAACAGAACAAAACAAAACACCCAAAGCATGTTTTTTATTTAACACCATTCCTAAAGAATCTTCACTGGCTCCCAGTACGTTTCCGACCACAATTCAAAGTGTTGGCGTTGACCTTTAAAGCCCTAAACAGCCTCAGCCCAGTATACCTGAAGGAGCGTCTCCACCCCTATCGTTCAGCCCAGACACTGAGGTCCAGCTCCGAGGGCCTTCAGGCAGTTCCCTCATTGGAAGAAGCAAAGTTACAGGGAACCAGGCAGAGGGCCTTCTCAGTAGTGGTGCCCTCCCTTTGCAATGCCCTCCCATCAGATGTCAAGTAAATAAACAACTATCCGGCTTTTAGAAGACATCTGAAAGCAATCCTGTTAAGGGAAGTTTTTATGTTTGATGTTTCATCATGTTTTTAATATTCAGTTGGGAGCCGCCCAGAGTGGCTGGGGAAATCCAGCCAGATGGGCGGGGTATAAATACAAAATTTATCATCATCATCATCAAAACAAGACTGATCTGAATGGACGACTGTGTTCCTACCTGGGCATTCTTGTATTGGCTCTTGTACAACTGCTGTAACTGGATCACCATAAGCATTGGTCAGGTATTCCTCCGCATCCCTGGTACGGAGGAGTTCAGTCCCTGAGCCGTCAGCATACACAATGAAGAATCTAAATCATCAACCCCACACATCTGGTCAGTTCAAGTTCAAGCAAAGTATATAATGAACAAAAGCAGAACAGTAGAAGAATCAATGAAAAGTCAAAACTGGGCTACTATAAATTTCCCTCCAAACCATGCAAGATTGACTCAGTCACTTCATATGCATTGCTTTTAAAAAAAACCTTGGATCATCACAATGTAGAACAGGCATCCCCAAACTGCGGCCCTCCAGATGTTTTGGCTTACAACTCCCATGATCCCTAGCTAACAGGACCAGTGGTCAGGGATGATGGGAATTGTAGTCCAAAACATCTGGAGGGCCGAAGTTTGGGGATGCCTGATGTAGAACAACAAAGGAGGGGCAGATATGCACAACAAATGTGGTGAGGAATAAAAGAGAACCAAGGAAACATCAAGCAATAGTTAAAATTGTTGGCTTAGGTTGTACCCGTGTTTCCCCCTTTTTAAGACACCGTCTTATAACTTTTTTTCCTAAAAAAAAAACACAGGGTGGCTTTCTTTCGGTGGGATGTCTTATTTTTTTTTATTACCGGTATGGTTTTTACGGCTCATGGCACTGCTGGGCTCTCTTGAGTGCTCGGCGCTGCAGCAGGCACTGGTTCCGGGTGGCGGGGCGGCAGGCGTCCTTGGCCGGGCCAGGCGGAGGCTTCTGGCTCAGGCGCTCCGCCCGCCGCTGCAGGGCGCTCCAAGCTCCTTTGCCGGGCCAGGCAAGGAAGAAGCAGTGAGCCCAGCGGTGGCGGCAAGCACGGAAGCGGCAGGGACGGCTGTGGACGAGAAGGCGGAGCGCGGGGATGCAGCCAGCAAGGTAGGAGCGTGATCAGCTGTTAAGCAGAGCTCTTGGAGCGCCGCTTCACAGCTGATCGCGCTCCTGCAGTGCCGGCCGCATGGAGTGACTCTGTGAGTGGAGGTGCCTGTGGGGGTTGGTTTCCGCGGCGCGGAAGTATGGCTTATTTTCGGGGTATGTCTTATATTTCTCAAATGCTTAAAAACCCTGCCATGGCTTACTTTATGACTACGTATTAAAAAAGGGAAAACGGTATATATGTGTAAATAGGCCATTTATCTGAAAGACCAAAAAAGAAGAAGAAGCAATAGTTAAAATCTGGCACCTGGCCCTATAAATGACATATTGGGCAACATTTATTGATTTCATACCTGGGTGCATGTTCCCCATATACGACTGGCAATTTAATTTCTGCGATCTCTGATTCCTTTCCATCAGCATCAGTGTTAGCAATGAATTCGGAGGTGCTGCCATCAGCCATGACCTGCAATAAAAAGCAAAGTCACCTGTCCGTAACTATTGTTCTGGGTACCCATATCTTTGGCATTATGCATACAGAGGTTATTTTCACCTGAAGCTGTAGGGAGGAACTACCTTTTTCATTGCATGCAAGTCTTGTCTCTTCCGCTAAAGCCTCACCTGTTACAATCATCTATTTAAATTTAAAGGGCTGGGATCATTTGACTAAAAGACTGAGTTGTTGAAGGGCAATGATGGTGTTTTTCAAACACTTCTGTAATGCTTTAAGCCCCGCCCCCCATCATCCCTTGGGTAATATTTTGGGGTGATCTTCAAACAGGGGCAAAAGTGTTCAACTGAGACCAGTTGCACAAAACCAATGCAGGCAGGCAGGCAGGCAGGCAGGCAGGCAGGCAGGCAGGCAGGCAGGCAGGCAGGCAGGCAGGCAGGCAGGCAGGGAGAGAGAGAGAGAGAAAGAAAGAAAGAAAGAAAGAAAGAAAGAAAGAAAGAAAGAAAGAAAGAAAGAAAGAAAGAAAGAAAGAGGGACATCTGCTGAACATATGTTTTCATGAACATTTTGCTCAACTCTACCGTGTTTCTCATATTATAAGACATGTCTTATATTCATTTTTTCCTCAAAAAAACACACTATGGCTTATTTTCAAGGGATGTCTTAATTTTTTCCTCCTCCTCCTGCCGCGGCCGGCATTGCTGCTGCACCTATCACTATGTCTTATTTTCAGGGTATGGCTTATATTCCTTGAATGCTTAAAAATCCTGCTATGGCTTATTTTATGGGTATGTCTTAAAATATGAGAAACAGGGTACTTTAAAGCCACTAATTGCTTCATTTGAAGTGGTGACATCATTCTCATCTTTCTCTCGCTTTCACCAGATAATCTGGCATGGCTTATACAGGAGCCCTAAAAAAGAGGTATAAAATGCAAACAGAGAGGGAGCAGAGATGGCCTTGTGTTACATCCCCAGGAGACCTTCTCCTTCTCCAAATGTCACTAGCTAGCTGTGTTGTAATGTGTGTGTCTACACTTCTGCCTGATCAGCCTGTTCCCGGAGTTGTGTGTTCCATTACATGTGGCATGATTCAAGCATCTCCCCACAAGGAGTCTCCTCTTGTTCTAATGCTACTCTTCTCACATAACCACTTCACTGTGGCTCTTTGCCATAGGCCAAGCCAGTGTAATGGCAATAATAATAATAATAATAATAATAATAATAATAATAATAATAATAATAATATATTATTATTATTATTTATACCCCGCCCATCTGGCTGGGTTTCCCCAGCCACTCTGGGCGGCTTCCAACGGAAGTATTAAAATACAATAATTTATTAAACATTAAAAGCTTCCCTAAACAGGGCTGCCTTCCGATGTCCAGCACTGGCTTTTGATAACAGATGCAGGCATCAAATCTCAGCTCAGCTATGAAGCCCCCTGCATGGGCGTAGGCAGGGGGGCAGGAGGGGGCAATTGCCCCCCCTAGAAGCAAAAGGCTGAGGGGCGCAGGCGCGGCAGCCCCAGGCTCCCGCTCCCAGCGCGAAGCTCCAGAGGCGCGCGGGGAGCGTAAGCAGAGGAGCGCTAAGCAGGAGTGGGGAGCGTAAGCGGAGGAGGCAGCCATAGGAAGACCAGGGAGACGCGGAGGAGGCACCCACAGGCTCGCGTTCCCCGCGCACCTCTGGGGCTTCGCTCCGGGAGCGGGAGCCTGGGGCCGCCTTCTCGGAAGACCGGGGAGACGCGGAGGAGGCAGCCACAGGCTCGTGTTCCGCGCGCACCTCTGGGGCTTCGCGCCGGGAGCCTGGGGCCGCCTCCTCAGAAGACCGAGGAGGCAGCCACAGGCTTGCGTTCCCCGCGCACCTCTGGGGCTTCGCGCCGGGAGCCTGGGGCCGCCTCCTCGGAAGACCAGGGAGGCACAGGCAACGTAGCCCCGCCCACATTCCCACTGTGGCCCCTCCCCCCGCCCCTTGCCCCCCCTAATTTTTATCCTGGGTACGCCCATGGCCCCCTGTGTAAACCTAAGACTAGTCACTGGCAGCATAACAGGAATTATTGTGAGGATAGCATTGGGAAAGGTGGGGGAAGATTAACACGAATGCTTTCCTTGAAGAAAGGGATAGAAGGAACAAAAATGTAAGAAATTAAAAACATGCAAATTTTCTTTACTCATGCATATAATCTCACATATCTAGAAGAAATACATAAATACATAAACCACAGAACGTCACAAAATCTAAAGCGCTTGTTTTCTCAAGATCTTGGAAGCCTCATAGGTGAGAGATCAGTGGAAACCCGTTGGAACAGGTTAAAAACTTTCCTAGTCCTAGGTGTCCACTTCCAATATAACACTTCCTGGAAATACCATTGTAAAGCTTAAAAGGGAGCGGATACTCTAGCTCTGGCTATCACCCGTTTCTTCTTTAACAAAGGGAATCTGTTCATCCCAGCTGCACTTCTTATCTGCTCAACAATTGTAGTAATGATATTGTGAAGAACGTGGCAAGATTTTTGAGTGATGACATCACCGTAGGTCCTAAGAGCCATCTTTGTACCTCATGATGTCTGGACAGTTTTATCCTAAAGTATCTCCAACTATGTTTCGTTAACTGTGTTGTGTTCTCATCCATGTATACGAAGCCAATAAATGAGATTGATTTAAAAACAAGCAAACAAGCAAACACACAAACATAAACCACAGTTGGCACTGACTAGAATTTCTGGCTTTGAACAAAGCGCAAAGCGCAATCAGTTGAAAAGAGAGGCAAGTGCTTCCAATGTTCTTCTCAGAGTCATGTCAGAGGAGGAGCTGGAAGCAAACTAGCTGGTGGCTATTTAAATTTATATTAATAAATTAAAAGCCAAATGATTAACTATATTTATTTCAAATAATTACAATCCAATTTAAAACCAAACCTTGTAATACAAATCCACACAATGAACTCCAGAACAAACTCTAATATTTTACCTTAAAAATGTTTCCTGCATGGTCTGTCACCTCACAGGCAATACTGGAGTTGTGTTTCATAACATATTTCCCTGCCTGCTGCTCCTCAAAACTGGATACAAGATCACTTCCACTTTTTTCAAATGCCTCTGGAGAGTAAACTGCACAACAATTTTCATCGACGAAGAGGCAGCCTTTGTTCATGGGCAGTATCTAACACAATAGAGGAGAATCAGCCACTCATAAATTTACTAAGCGATGTAAGTGTTATGGAAATGCAGAATGAATTAGTTTGAAAACAGACTGCAGTCCATCCCTTTATGCTTGACTATTTTTCATGTACCTCTTCCTGCTTGCCATTTATTAACCTTCTTGTCCTCACAGAGGCGTAGCAAAGTCAAAGTCAAAGTTGTTGACTTTTTTTAAGGAGAGGGTTGGCGCCGCAAAACTTCCACCGATCATGGAAGTGGGGCTGCCTGAAAGAAATAACTGGCCGGCTCTCACCTTGAGGAGCAGACAGAGAAGGCAGCAGCAGTGGCTGGCGCAGCTCTCAATGGCAAGAAATACCTTCCCATCCCAAGGATTATCCAGGACTAGGGATGGATATACTCAGTTTCTTAAAGTGAGCGCTTTCTTTTTTTTAACGAAACAGACCAGGAGACCCCAGCAGAATGCCTTGTGCAAAGTGCTTTTAGGTTTGGTGGCTGTTGTTTTTAAGCGCATGTTGCCTCTCTCTGTGCTTCTCATCTGAAAGGGGAAGGAGCAGGAGGCAGGGAGAGCAGTCTCTAACCGGCCAGGATGTTGGTGAAAAGAAATACTGCTGCCGCTGCCCCATTCATATGCTCCCCTCCCCCGGGCCCCATGACGGGCGCTTAAAAACAACAGCCGCCAAGCCTAAAAGCACTTTGCACAAAGTGCGCGAGAGGGGAGCATATGAATGGGGTGGCGGCAGCAGCAGTACGGTATATTCCTGTGTACAAGACTACTTTTTAACCCAGGAAAACCTTCTCAAAATTCGGGGGTCGTCTTATACGCCGGGTCGTATTTCTTATACAGTGTGTGTATCCCAAACTCTATATTTTAACTGGAAAAGTTGGGGGTCGTCTTATACGCCGGAATATACGGTATTTCTTTTCACCATCATCCTGGCCAGTTAGAGATGGCTCTCCCCGCCTCCTGCTCCTTCCCCTTCTGGAGGAGAAATAGAGACAGCAACAACTAGAGTGGCAAGCTCCGTGCGCGGCCCTGCCTGCCACTCATGGCAGGTGAAGCAGCCAACGGAGCCTTGCCTCGCCCCTCCCAAGAGCAATGGTGAAATGTTGACTGCTCCATTGGCTGCTTCACATGTCACTCAATAGAGTGGGGCTGTGGTGGGCGGGGCCGCGCTCTTCAAGAGCACCGTAAAACTAAAGGACATAATGCTCCGAGGCAGCAGTGCGGCTATCATCGGTGGAGGGGCACGCCGACCTGTCACCCTCTCCCCCCAGTGTCACCCGGTGCACAGCACTCCCTTGCTATGCCCGTGTCCTCAGGAATAACAGTTAACTTAGCTCAGTGATGGCCAAATTTGGCCCTCCAGCTGTTTTGGGACTACAACTCCCATCATCCCTAGCTAACAGGACCAGTGGTCAGGGATGATGGGAACTGTAGTCCCAAACAGCTGGAGGGCCAAGTTTGGTCATCACTGAATCTTAGCAGCTTTGAGAGCTGTATTAGAATACTGACATTTATCGATTTCACATTAAACATGGCATAACTGGAAATCTGGGGCATGGGAAATAACGGGGCACAAAATGGACATTGTAACTTAAGGAGTTAGACCGGTGGTTCTCAAAGGGTGTGCCACAATGGTGTGGCAAGGTGAGAGGGTGGCGAGTGTGGCACGAAGATTCAAGGAAAAACATTTAAACATTTCAATATAGTATAGTATAGTATAGTATAGTATAGTATAGTATAGTATAGTATAGTATCAAAATAATTTTTGTTTTCAAAATATGGATAGATATCTTTTCAGAATGAGAGCTAGAGCATCAAGTGATACTGAAGACAATCCTAGTTGTGATCCAGAATCACCTTTTAATCAAAAAGGAGAAAGGGTCGGCTGCAGGAGTTGCCAGGAAGAGGCGCACAGGGCAGCATCCAACCACCTTAGGGACGCCACTCTGGATTTGTGTGCAGGGTTTATACCTTAGCCTGAAGAAGTTCCACAAGGCAGCAGGTAGAATGGTGGTGTAGAAATTTAATAAAAATAAAAATAATAGTAGTAGTATCTCAGCATACATTTTTAATTGTAGACTCACTTGGTATGTTCCTTCAGGCTTTGATATAATCGAGGTTCCATCAGCAAAGATGGCACAACATGTACTGTCCTCACAATTTGTTATGATCGTTGCAAAGTCTGGATTTTCTACACGCATGCATTTCACTTTCCTTGTGATGGTTTGGGGCTCGGTGTCTAGGAATGAAACCAGGTCAACAAACTTCAGAAGAACATTTATACCGTGAACTGTGACGAAGCCTAAGATGAATGGCAGAACAATGTTATTTCTCACAAGAATGGCTTCAAAACTCTCGTCTTTTACTATTAAACTTGCCATTGTATCCTTGGAGCTCAGATTTATAACACTTTCTGCCAACTGAATACTTTCTGACAAATACACTTCAATAAATTTGGTTTCTATACACGGCAGTAGCTGTTTCAACCATCTCCTTCTGCTGATTCTGCCCTGATACCTTTAGCACCTTTCAGGATTTTGGACAAACTTCATTGCATGATGAATCCCTCCCTGCTTTAAGAGAATACCAGAATTCAATGCATTTGACAGGACAAAAGAATAAATTAAATTCTGTTCAAGATTCAAAAGTATTATCTGATGCATCCAATAGCAACACCTGACTGAGAGCAACTGCTTATTTAACCACTATTCTTGGTGCAAAAGGTCTGTATGTTGGTACGATATTAGCTAAATGCCTCCATCTTGCTATATTGAGAATGAGGTTCTTCAGACTTCCCTAGGTGAGATGGAAGATTCTGCTTGTGGCAAATATAACTTTGTTCTCTGATCGTCACAAATAAAGTGAGCAGACTGGGGGCAGCCGCCATCATCAGCAGCTATACTGTAACTCTCAATCTGTTTAAAGATGTATTTAATCTTTGAGAACAAAAACATAGGACACCTTTCTTGTTGACTAGAGAGGACTTTGGTCCATCACCAGGATTCAGAAGATGAACAACTAAAATCAGCGGAATGTAATTCTTCAAAATAGCTTCTACAATCGGTGCAAAATGAATTTCTCCTTGTGGAAATGATAAAGTAATAGGCAACTGAAAACACAGGCATTTCAACGGTCCCACCTTTGTTTTTTTGCAACGAAAAGGAGCTATACGAGAATCATACTCCTACCTGTTTCTTCACTGTCAGTGGACTCAACCATTTCAACACACTCTTGGAAGAAAGTGGTTATTCTGGTGCCATCAGCATGATCTACTATTCTGGAACCATCGCTTTTCTCCACCACAACGACCATATCTTCCCTTATAGTCATTACCTGGAGAAATAGAGGCAATTGAGGGTGCCACTGAGTGCTGCACCAGCAGCACTGAAGTGACCTCCCTGGGGCACAAGCCTGGCCAGTGTGTACGGAGGTCCTGGACTGCCCAGGCAATAAGGACCCCCTCATGGCCTCACTGATGTGGTCCAGAGCAATGTTTGGCACCAGCCTGGCTGCAGGAATTGCCAGGAGGAGTCATCTCAGGCACCATCCAACCATCATAGGGTTGTATGGATTTGTATAGGGTTTACTCCAGGGGTCAACAAACTTTTTCAGCAGGGGGCCAGTCCACTGTCCCTCAGACCTTATGGGGGGGCCGGACTATTTTTTTGGGGGGGGGGGAGATGAACGAATTCCCAAGCCCCACAAATAACCCAGAGATGCATTTTAAATAAAAGGGCACATTCTACTCATGTAAAAACACGCTGACTCCCGGACTGTCTGCGGGCCAGATTTGGAAGCCGATTGGGCCGGATCCAGCCCCCAGGCCTTAGTTCGCCTACCCATGGTTTACTCCTTAGCCTTTCCTTCTCCCGAAGCTATCTCGCAAGGCAGCAGAGGTTTAGGACCAGAGTTTTCCTTCTCCTAGATGGGCTACCTTTCCAGGTTGACGAGCCTCATCTGCCCCTCACTTCCCTCTACAGCAGGTGCAGAAACTGCCTTCTTGACCATTGGAGCCACTATTAGTCTCATCTGCTCAATCTGCAAGAGCCTGTCTTCGCCTACAGGGGAAGTTCTTAAGTCACCGAGGGTTTGAGACCCATCGGCTGCCCTCGCCAGGTTTAGCCGGCCAGTCAAAGTCATTTCCAGGGTGTGGCCGCTATCACATGCTGACAGCTTCTAGGAGCCACAGGTGAAAGCTGAGTGCAAGGTGGAGGCCAAATGTGAACAAACTACCCAAGAAAGAATGCAACAGGTCCCCCACCAGAAGTACTACGCTTCCCCTAAACCCTATACATGCCAATAGAAGAATACTGATGAAGTTTTATCGGTGGGTTAATCCTGAACACGAAATCAGAACACTTTACAGTCAAACCTTGGTTTTCAAACAGCTTAGTTCTAGAACGTTTTGGCTCCCGAATGCCACAAACGCGGAAGGGAGTGTTCCGCTTTGCAAACTATTTTCGGAAGCTGAACGTCCGGCGGGGCTTTCATGGCTTCTGATTGGCTGCAGGAAACCGCGCTTTGGTTTCCAAACGTTTTGGAAGTCGAACGGACTTCCGGAACTGATTCCGTTCGACTTCCGAGGTAGGACCGCATTACATATTTTGGAGGTGCGTGCTTGCTCCTCACACCCTCTTGGAGGTATGACAAAGCCATGGGAGATTACAAACACAGTATTACCGTTCCAGTAACTGGGTCGGTGGCCTGGTAGGCCAACAGTGGCTTCAGGTCCAGCTTCTCTGATCCCTTGGTGCCTATCTGAATACCTGATGGGGTAGTGGTTATCCAGGTGCCTGCCAGGGCATCTGGGGAGTGTTCCATATCTAATGGGTGATCCTGAGCAGCGATTTCAGCTGCTTCAACTTTTAGTGCAGGGGCACCCTTGGTACCTTTTCCTAGAAGAGAAGGGGAAAAATTAGGATCACTTAAATACACTAACAGCACTATATGATCATCGTCACTGCTGCCGCCACCACAACCTTCTGTGGGGTCATTTTCCATTAACCTCTCCCCTGACAAAAAGAATCCTACACAGAATGACAGGCAGGAACCCTGAAGTTTGGAAGACTTCTTTCTTCCTTGCTGCTCTTGGGCTGGCCTTGTCTGAGGACAGAACTGGTCTTCTCTATACCATAAAAGGTAAAGGGACCCTGACCATTAGGTCCAGTCGTGACCGACTCTGGGGTTGCACGCTCATCTCGCATTATTGGCCGAGGGAGCCGGCGTATAGCTTCCAGGTCATGTGGCCAGCATGACAAAGCCGCTTCTGGCAAACCAGAGCAGCACATGGAAACGCCGTTTACCTTCCCGCTGTAGTGGTTCCTATTTATCTACTTGCATTTTGATGTGCTTTCGAACTGCTAGGTTGGCAGGAGCTGGGACCAACCAACGGGAGCTCACCCCGTCACAGGGATCCGAACCGCCCTGTGACGGTCAGCAAGCCTTAGGCTCAGTGGTTTAAGTCACAGCACCACCTGGGTCCCCCATCTCTATACCATAGCTAGTCCCAAGAACAGAGAGATGAATGCTGAGGCTGCTCCTAAGAGCATGCTCACGACAATCTTTCTCAGTCAGCTGCTGACCAACATTTTTAACTTGAGGTTTCAAGAGACCCTACTGACAAGAGATAGGCTTGCAAGGGGTCTTAAGGGATGGACTTTCCCTGTTCTTCCACTTGCCAAAGTTTAAAGCTCAGCCTGTGCCTTTCAATATGAACTGTTGTTACCTGGGTATGTCTACATGCCCACCCTACATTAAAATCCAAACCACCCTCCTAAGAGGAACAGAAATAGTTTCCTTAGAAGAAAAAACATGCATTGTCTAAACACATGTTGATACTTTCTTTCTTTCTTTCTTGGTTTTTCACAATTTTATATATTTTAACTTTAACCATTTCAAACATTAAAATAAAAGGTTCTTTGAACCTTCAGACCTCCTTCTCTCCCTCCATGGGTTCCATATTTAAAATTAAATTTACTGCATCTTTTACCATTGTCTATCTGTCGTACGTCCATAGTTACCATAGTTAATTCCACATTACAAGTGTCACTACATCCCTGCAAGTGATTTTAACTGTTTACTGTGGTCATTTAAATAAATTAAAAAATTACTGCAATCTTTTAAAAATACTTGATCTTCCTGGTTTCGGATGCATGTTTATGTTGGGAGATTCATTCCCCGTCTGCAGTCATAGGAGTATCATATGACTGTATGTGTTTTGTTCCCACAGAATGGATGTGACGTAGACAGGATGTTTGTCTTACTGTTGTTCCTAAGCGGGACTGTTGTTCTCCATGGTTCTTTCTCCTTACTGGCTGTGATGCCAGAGAGAGGGAGCCATGATGTAGAGCTCCCACCTGTTTATATGTCAATAAAGCAGTTTAGCCTTATTTACTGACTTGTGTGTGTTGTTCTTCACGTTTGTGAGAGCAATCGCATATTTGGCCTGTGGGACCAGTTTAGCCATTGGCCCCCGGGACGGCTTAAATGCTAATAGTTTATACTTTCATTTAAAAGGTAAAGGTAAAGGGACCCCTGACCATTAGGTCCAGTCGTGACCGACTCTGGGGTTGCGCGCTCATCTCGCATTGGCCGAGGGAGCCGGCGTATAGCTTCCAGGTCATGTGGCCAGCATGACAAAGCCGCTTCTGGTAAACCAGAGCAGCACATGGAAACGCCGTTTACCTTCCCGCTATAGCGATTCCTATTTATCTACTTGTATTTTGATGTGCTTTCGAACTGCTAGGTTGGCAGGAGCTGGGACCAAGCAATGGGAGCTCACCCCATCACAGGGATTCGAACTGCCGACCTTCTGATCAGCAAGCCCTCGGCTCAGTGGTTTAGCCCACAGCGCCACCTGGGTCCCTATACTTTCATTTACCACTCCTTATACCCAATAAAAGGACTCTCCCACAATATCTAAATGAAGGAGTGGTTTATGGCGCAGAAAAGTAAGACAGAGAATATAGAGCTATACTTTACACTCATGATATATGAATGCCCTTGGATAAATGTGAGCAGCAATTAATTCATTCACACATTCTTAGAGAGCAAAGGGTCTCTATTTACTTAAAGGCCTACAGGGTGAGTGCAACATTTGTCTCATAGTCATGCTTAAAAAAAGAAGAGCGAGATTTATACCATTCTGAATTGTGATTGCCATCTTGATATCAGACCAAATGGTAAAGTATATGGGAACATAAAACATGAACCAGACAATAAAAGTTGCAGATTACTCAGCCCCCTGACCACCTACTAGATTTCTTGGTGCTTGTATCAGGAGGAGGTGTGGCCTCTGTATGTGGTGTACTTGCAGGAGGTGGAGGTGGTAAAACAGGACCAGAATCAGGGCTTCTCATCACTGTGCCGTCAGCAAACAGTATCTAGGGGAGAAAAAAAAAGTGTTAAAATCCTTACATTCAATGATATTTACATTTGGCAAATAAAACTATCAGGGCAATTTGAAGTAAGCCTCAATGAACTCAATGGGACTTACTCACAGGTAATAGGATTACAGCCTAAAATGCTCAAATATGGGTGGCATAAATGAGGAACTAGCTCAGGAATATTTTGGGGGGGAACACTGATACAGTATTGGTTAAGTTGGTTACGAACTTAATTCGTTCCAGAGGTCCGTTCTTAACCTGAAGTACCACTTTAGCTAATGGGGCCTCCAGCTGCCGCCATGCTGCCAGTGCACAATTTCTGTTCTCATCCTGGGGCAAAGTTCTTAACCCAAAGTATTACTTCCGGGTTAGCAGAGTCTGTAACCCGAAGTGTTTGTAACCCGAGGTACCACTGTATAGACAAATACAATTGCAACATACCCATGGCTGAAAGTAATTCTTAACAGGGGCTATATTTTGAATTAAGAAATGACCTAAAGGCCAGGAACATTTGCTAAGCACACTGACTCACTTGTACCCACATGAGCAAAGAGAGAAAGAACTCAGAATGCTGCAGCAGAAGAGGATTTCTTATTTACCATCACTAGCCAGACTCCTGGGCATGTAAATCTGCAGGAGGTATAAGTTGTATTTGCGGAATATTGAATTATAACTACAGCAATGCTTTTTGTGGGCTGACAAAGTGAAGAGTAACTCTACTTGACATTTTGGGAATATGTTATAGTTAAATAAAAGTCTAAGCAGGAATTGAAATATGCACAGCTGATGGGAAATGAAGAAGGGGGATTTTGTGCTGAGGTAACCATCGCTCCTGTAAATAAACAATAAAAGTGAATCTAAGTCAATGTCAAATGAATTTTGTTAGCATACCTGAGTGGATCCATCCAACATGTACTTTATGACAGTTCCTTGTCTCGTAGTAACTCTAGACACTTCCTGATCTATTGGGTTCTTCACTGCTTTTTGCAGCTGTGAATGCTTCACCCTTTGGGGATAACTCTGCCTAGTAAATATCTCAAAAATAGATTCCCTGGCTTTGTTTGCATGGTCCTCCTCTGTTTCAGCCTCAGCCTTGCCTTCATGGGCCTCATCCTTTAAGGTATCATCTGCCACATATTCATCAAGGGGCTTGCCTTCATCTGCCTTGTCTTCATTTCCTTTGGTCTTGCTTGCTATGGTTTCATGGGCCTTCACTTGCTCTTCTTTGGCTTCTTGTGTCTTAATTTCATCAATTTTGCCCTCATCCAATTTAGCTTCGTCTATTTTGCTTCCTTCACCTTCATTCTTGGGCTTGTTTCCCATTTCTTCACCTTTCACAGATCAAAACACGATTCCCATTAGTAGGTAATAATTATTAGCAACTGCCATGTGCAAACTATGGAGCCAACTAGTATATGCCAAAAATATCAGGGTGGTAAATGAATGACTTCAAGATAGATATTGTCCAGATGTTACGCCCAATTTAGATTGAGAGCCAATCTATATGGATGACAGTAGTTCTACTTATTTAAACATGGAACCACAAAAATTATGTAGAAAAGTGGGGATAATCTAAGATTAATAGCAGAAATGGATATATGGGGGACAGTGCAAAACCCTCCCTATAGTTGCAGATTACATCCTTCCAGCCCCAGTTATAAGAAGTCTACTCACTGATGGAAGAGAGTTTTGCACTCCTTATCTACACACCTCTTTCAAAAATCAGACACTTGTCACCTCTCTCTACATGATCAGGGCATTTTGTATTTAAATACACACAACTGCTGCAGTCATATTTATTTTGGCACTAAAAGTATCAGTACGTTAGTCCAGTGGTTCCCAACAGGTGGTCCGCGAGCTATGCCAGAGGGGTCCGCAAGATGCTATTAGAATAAAAAATATATTAAATATATTTCGTATGATAACAGATTTTTTGTTTTGGCCGCTTCCTGCATGAGCAGAGTCTAGCGCAAAACTAGAATTAGATAGAGGCAGTAGTTCTGCTGTATGCCGTTGGGTGGCGCTTTACAAACACTACTGTTTTGCAAAGAGGCAGCGCGCGCATTCTACTAACGCTCACCTCCCCAAGATGCTTTGCACGCGTCGGCTTCATTTGTGCGCTACTGCGCAGGTACCCTGTCTTCTCCATTCCCCTCCCTCCTCCCTGGCGCGCGCTGCCTCTTTGCAAAACAGTAGTGTTTGTAAACAAAGCGTTTTTCGCGGAAGCTACAGTTCACGTAGTTAAAAATGGACCGTTGGTTAAAAAGTGGTTCATCTCATTAAGAACTGAATACTGTATACTGATGGAGTACTCTGTTGTAACTGTAAAAAAACGTATAAATATAAAATATAAAAAGACTCTTAATTTGGCTCTCACTTTTTAATTCTAGGATTAGGAATTAATGGGGGTCCTTGTCACAATAGCGGCTCGATGAGGGGTCCTCGAGAAAATTTTGTTGGGAACCCCTGCGTTAGTCAAAACTGCATTATTAGGAGAATTTTGCACTAAAATGGTAATGGATTAAAAACAACAACAACCTGCCAATTGCTACAAAATGTGGATAATTTAATTTAAAAATGGGGAAATGAGAAACTGGGGCAACAAAAATTGACAGATCTTTCCATTCCTACCTATTGTACAAAGGTAAGGGTCACACCCATTGCTCCACCCACTTCCCCTTGGCTCCACCCACCACTGGCATACAGCCCTAAAAGACTGTTCCATAGCTGTCAAGTTATCCCTTTTCTCATGAGGAAGCCTATTCAGCATAAGGGAATTTCCCTTAAAAAAAGGGAGAACTTGACAGCTATGGACTGTTCTCCCTTCAGACCTATATGTCACACCATTCAGCAGTCCCATCAACCTCATGTTGTCATTGTTACCACATCTGCTTCTACCCCCACCTCCATCCTCGATTCTTATGCAATTGCAGCAGATGTTGGAGAGCAAAGCACAGCAAGTATCTGCAACACTTCCCTTCCAACCAGCTCCATCATGGCATTCTATGGCAGCAGGCATCAGCCCTCAGTTCCCACCCATCTCCACCTGGATTCAGAATGCCTTCAAAATGAATACTTTTGCAAAAGAACGTTGTGCTCATGTAACAATGATCAGCACTAACCTGTGAATTTTTGGCCAAGAAAGCTTAGTACCAATCCATTGGGACAGGACACATTCAAACTATTGAAAACACGGGGATCTGGAATAGTTTGTGTTTGGGTCAACTCGTCTATATCTACCTAGAGAATGAAAGAGACACAGAAAATAGCATTTCTAAAAATATTTAGCTCTCCACAATTGAAGGATCTACTATATAATAGGCTGATACGACTACATTCACACACTTTGTGGGCTAGGATATCATCTCACTGGCAAATAATATAATTGAAAACATGTTTTCTTATAATTCTTTGCCTGCGTTTAAATAAAAGTTTTAAAATGCAGTCAGTAGAGAAAATCATTACTGTAAACATTTTGAAGAAAAGATCGCCACAGCTTTTAGATTCTTTTGACATAAACTACTGCTGTATTAGATACAAATGGTGTTTTACAAAGTAGGTGGTTACGCTATCCAATACCTACAGTGTCCTTTAAAAACAAATCACAACACACATCTCCCTCTTGTCCTGGGAATCTGCCTTCCCCATTGCCAGCACCAGTAGAATCTTTTCTCCTCCAGGGCTGGTAATGTGGCAAGTGCACACCTCCTATCAGCCATGGGCATGGTGACTGGCTCCTCTGGCTTGGCATGGCAGCTTTAAATTTAAATGTTTACATGGGAAGATAGCATTGTGAAGACAACGTATTTCCATAGGACAGCCCTTGTGAGATTAAGGGGTTACAGCTCTAGTTCCTGTGCTGGGGGATGTCTCTGACAGCATATTTTGCCTTTCCCTGACTTGGATCAAAACCACCACCCTCCAAATTCAACTGTGAAACTCCGGCTGGAGGGCTTGCCTCTCTATTGCCAAGATTCACTTAAGCACAACCACCTTCTGCATCCTGCCACCATTGTGCTCTGGCACCAAACGGCCCTGTGGGCTTTGATGGCAGAGCTGAAATAATGTGTGGCCCGTAACTTCTCGTCTTGTTTTGGCAAAGATTCTACCTGCTCATGGGGGATCTCTGACTAGTCAGTTGGGCACCATCTGGGAAGTGCTGGCCTCTTTGTAACTCTGCACAGCTCCTGAGAGGCTCTTTCCATGGAGTTACAAGAAGTCTAGGGTTTTCACACACACACACACACCCCAACAACTGACCCTGTGGCATGTATTGTGGGCTGCAGCCAATCTCAGCTGCATGTCCTGCTTCAGTCAAGTGAAAACTAAATAAATTTGGGGAGTGAGAGAGTGAGAAAGCTCCAGTGATATCTACCCACAAGCCTTGCTCTAAGAGAACAAAGGCAGGCAATCTTTTTAAGGGAGTTGAAAGTGGTCTGGGAGAATCTTTGCTTCCTGTGGGATAATTACACATTACCTTTTGCACCACCACAACCTCTGATTTGGCAATACCAGTGCTAAAGTGGCACACCATGAGCAGCAGTTGATCTGTCAAACATCCTTCAGTTTTCCATCTCCAACCTAAGCGGAGGGAAGGCTGGAACTCGGTGGGAGATCCTCTGTCTGGAAAATACCTATAGCTCTACTTCAGAAGTAGACGGGGCAATCTTCTCCTCCATTCTCCTCAAGGAGAATGGAACTGTAGGTGACATTATTCCAAAAGAGGTCAGAATTCTACCGCACGCATTGTACTAGGTGCTAATGTAAGGTCACATTAGTGATCACTGCTCAGTGTAAAAGGCAAAGGACCCCTGGACGGTTAAGTCCAGTCAAAGGCGACTATGGGGTTGCGGCGCTCATCTCGTTTTCAGGCCAAGGAAGTCGGTGTTTGTCCGCAGACAGCTTTCTGGGTCATGTGGCCAGCATGACTAAACCGCTTCTGGCGCAACAGGACACCGCGACGGAAACCAGAGCGCACAGAAACACCATTTACCTTTCTGCCAAAACAGTACCTATTTATCTACTTGCACTGGCGTGCTTTCAAACTGCTAGGTTAGCAGGAGCTGAGACAGTCAAATGAAAAGATTCCAAGAGCTCTGGCCAGGTAGTAGATTAATTTTTAGAAAGTTTTAAGTTGAGAATAATAAGACAAATTCCAGTAGCAATCCAGTTTTTAGAAATCCAGGACGAGGCCCTGTTTCGGTTTATTCTTCATCAGCTCTAGTTTCATAGTTTCAAGGTCAAAGCGTACCATTCATGCTGAGACAGAGCAACAGGAGCTCACTCTGTTGCAGGGATTCGAACCGCCAACCTTCCAATTGGCAAGCCCAAGAGGCTCAGTGGTTTAGACCACAGTGCCACCCATGTCCTCCATGCGCCAGTAGCAGTTTAGTCATGCTGGCCACATGACCTAGATAGCTGTTTGTGGACAAACGCCGGCTCCCTCGGCCTGAAAACGAGATAAGCGCCACAACCCCATAGTCGCCTTTGAATGGACCTAACCATCCAGGGGTCCTTTACCACTCAGTGTACTATAGCAATGATATACATTCCCTCAGAGCTCAGGAACCACACTTAGTAGGAAATACAGCAACACCTTTTTCTCATCTTGCTTTGAAGCGTCTTCTGGCGAGCTAGTCACTGTGAGGCGGGAGCTCATATTGGTAGGTTGTAAGCTTTTGCCTGATTTTTCTTTAGAAGGCTTAGTCTTTCCTGTCGTCGCAGTAGCAGGAGTAGAAACAGGCGAGGTAACCAAAGCGGAAGTGGGCACATTTACGGAAGGGATGGTCAGAATGGTCGCTAAATTGGGATCACTTTCTTCTGTAGGGGAACAAAATGGTTTATATGAAATAAAAGAATATCACAGACATGGAAATTTCTTGTGTATTTAGGAGGACTTGGGGGAAAATATTATTTTTTCAAAATGCTTGTTTAAAGACAAAAGAAGAAAGTTGAAATACAACTGGATACCTAAGGCCACATGGAGATGATGTGCTCTTGCTCTGTGTCACCGGTTACAATCTAAGTTTATGTGTTAGGCCAGGGGTCAGCAAACTTTTTCAGCAGGGGGCCGGTCCACTGTTCCTCAGACCTTGTGGGGGGCCGGACTATATTTTGAAAAAAAATATGAACGAATTCCTATGCCCCACAAATAACCCAGAGATGCATTTTAAATAAAAGGACACATTCTACTCATGTAAAAAAACCAGGCAGGCCCCACAAATAACCCAGAGATGCATTTTAAATAAAAGGACACATCCTATTCATGTAAAAACATGCTGATTCCCGGACTGTCTGCGGACCGGATTTAGAATACGATTGGGCCTTAGTTTGGGGACCCCTGTGTTAGGCCTTGGGCCAAGCTCTAAGACAGGCCACAGCTGAGGATTCAATTCTGGTGCAGTCCAAAGTGCCAGACACACAAGGTTTTGACCCATTAAAGCCTTAAATGCCTCAAGGACCGCCGCTCCCCATAAGAACTGACCCAGACCCTGTGATCAACAACTGAGGCCCTTCTTTGTGTACCACTTCCACAAGAGGTCAAGAGGGCAGCAGCACGAGAATGAAACAGATATGACAAAGATCTTAGAAAATGATTTGATAAAATTAATAAAAATTTACTGGTTAGAAAATGATTTGATAATTTTCTTCATTTTGCTTGTTTTACCTTTTGCTTTTCCTGATGCTCCATAGCAGCTAAAGGAGAGGTGGATTTCATTTTCTAAGGTTGCAGAAAATGATCCAAACTTGCTCACAGCTTTCGATTGATTCACTGGTTTGTCTAAAGAAGAAGTGAAAGAAGACAACACGAGTTTTTAATATTAAAATGAGTTGCTTTCTCTCTTTAGGGGTAGCTAAGCCTTTTTGACTCTAAGGTCACATTAATCCTTGGCCAACTCCCTGGGAGAAGCAAACATTGGTTATTTCGTAGAGCTTTGGTCTTTCTAACTTTCTAGGGAAACTTCAGTGAAATAACACTCATCATACTTTTCAAATCATTTTATTTATATACAACTGATGCTAACACACTGACCTGGCTCTGGCTCTTGATCACTTGGGGAGTCATCTCTTTCTTCATTACTTTCTTTCTCTTGTTCGCATTTCTGGGGGTCTACGATATGAATGAAGAAACAGTGGTTGTCCTTTATTACCTTCACTTTGACCAAAGTTGCCCCTAGGAGAAAAGGAAAGAAAAATAATAAACAGAAATAAAATAGTCACCGAAGACTTGTGTTTCTGGTACCAGAGAATGAATAAGGCCACAATTAAATAAAACAGATTGCTAGAGCACGGGTGTCAAACACAAGGCCCGGGGGCCAAATCCAGCCCGCCAGACCTCGTCATGTGGCCCGCCGAGCACCCCAGCTAGCGGGACCCAGCAGTGGGACCTTGCTGCTGAAGCGCCGCGCCAACAAAGCGCCGACAAACAGCTGGGGCCGGGGAAATGCTTTTTGCCCCTGGGTCCCTTCGCGCTCTTTTCTGGCGCTGAATCAAGGCGGCGACCCCCCCTTCCCTTTCTTTCTTCCTCTCTCTCGTTCTTATTCTTTCTTTCCCTCTACTTCCTTCCTTATTTCTCCCTTTCTGTCTTCTCTCCCTCTTTCTTTTTCTTTCCTTCTTTATTCCCTTCCTTATTTCCTACTCTTCTTTCTCTCCCCTCTTTCCTTCCTTCCTCTCTCCCTCCCACTCCCTCTTTTCTTCCTCCCTCCCTCCCCTCCCTCTCCCTCTCCCTCTCCTCAGAAACATAGGATGCTGCTTTATACTTCTGGCCCTTAAACCCTGGAACCAGGAGAGCAGCTCCAGTGAGTCAACCTCAGCCAGTCACTTTGGTGAAGGGTGGTGGCTCACTGGCAGAACATCTGTCCTGCATGCAGAAGGACCCCAGCATCTGCAGGTACTAGCAGCTCTGCAAAGGTCCTGCATGAAACCCTAGCGAGCCTCCACCACCCAGTGCAGTTACCAAAAATCATTTTTCAATAAATTGTACAATAATTGTACATTTGAATATCTACTTGCCATTATTCTGACTATGTTTCTGCTTTCAGAGCTAGTTATTACTTACATTATTACAAAAAAACAGTAATAATTGAATGCAGTGACAATAATTTATGATAATAAAGAGTGGACACATAGTCCTACAGATACAACCGGCCCTTTGAGGGTGACCAAACTGCTGATGTGGCCCCCGATGAATTTGAGTTTGACACTCCTGTGCTAGAGTATTTGCTGAACTGGTTTGCACTGGTTCCCAAGGTTAGATAGAGCTGTGTTTCCACATTAACTTCTCTAATTACATTCACAATGTTAAAATGTGACTGCAAGATATTCATTCTCCCATTTTACAAAAGTAAAATGTAAGCCGCATTTAAAACAGAACTTTCAATCAAATGTTTTCCTTGAGGCATAGAAATATATCCTTAGAACCAGGATTCTAATCAACTTAGTCCAGAGTTTTATTTTAGAATATGGTGCTCCTCATTATCAGTGAATGCCAAAGCGTATCTCATACATTATCCTCTAAGTTTTATTACCGCAGTATTATTGTGTTTATATTCCTCCTTTCTTCCAACAAGCTCCAGGAGGCATACATTGTTTTCCTGGAGCGCCTGTGGTGGCGCCTGTCCTGTGGAACGCCCTCCCATCAGATGTCAAAGAGAAAAACAGCTACCAGGTTTTTAGAAGGCATCTGAAGGCAGCCCTGTTTAGGGAGGCTTTTAATGTTTAATTGTTTTATTTCATTTTTCTGTTGGAAGCCGCCCAGAGTGGTTGGGGAAACCCAGCCAGATGGGCGGGGTATAAATAAATTATTATTATTATTATTATTATTATTATTATTATTATTATTATTATTCCTTCTCCCCATGTTATCCTCACAACAACCCTGTAAGGTAAAGTTAGACTAGGAGACAGCAGCTGGCCAACACTCACCCAGTGAGTTGCATGGCTGGGTGGGATTTGAACCCTGGTCGCCCATCTCTAACACTCTAACAAATGCCTGGGGGGGGGGCAGGGGTGGAGGAAGGGGAGTGCGGTGGGGGCAGTCCGCCCCGGGTGTCACCACTGAGGGGGATGATAAAATGCCGGGCGACACTCACTGCGGGGCCTGCAGCGAGCCCGAGCCACACGCCTCTCCTGGGAGTGACGCGGTGACTTGGGCGCCCGCAGGCTCTGCGCTGCCCCAAACGGTCCGCCCACTGCCTCCCCCTCAGCTGTAGGGCAGCTGAGTGGGAGGAGGCAGACTCATTCCTCGGAAGCCCTCTGGTGCGTCCTGCCCTGGCTGGCCCCCGCCCTGCAGGTGGCTGGCCCCGCCCCTGGACGCAGGGCACATGCGCTGCCCCAGGTGCCCGATTGGCTTGCTCCGCTGCTGGGTGGTGGTTGAGAGAAGATGCCAATGGCTACTCAGTGAATTCTTGACAGAGGCAAAATTCAAATCAGGAGCTCCTGATTCATAGCCTACTCTGTTAACCACAATGCTACACTACTATTGCTTCAACAGTGAAACATCTATCAATACTTTTTTCTAAATGCATGTTTAGAAATCCATAGAAATGCCAAGTGCGAAAGAATCACCTTTTTCGAAAGTTATCCTTTCTGCCTGGATTTGTCCTCCATCAGTAGGGAACAGGTATCGGGTAGTCCCTGCAACTTGAATGGGATTCTCAGCCATATTGTATCCAAGAAACTAGGACAGAACAGTTACAGGAAAAGGTACAATTAGACAGAAGTTTTCAGCCCGGGAAAACTGGCATACTCTAGCGGCAAGACGACTCCACCACTATTTTGTGACTCATGAAGTGTGTGGTTTTTTTCTGCATCAATTTATTTCTTTATAATTGAAAATATTTCCATAAAATATAAATATTTTGAAAACCCATGAAGTGTGTGAATCCTGCCCTTTATATAGCTATCATCTACAGTGGACGCTCAGGTTGCGAACATAATCCGTGTGGGAGGCATGGCCATGGCGAGGAGCCACCCCTGCAAAAAAAAGGTACTGCTTGCATGTGCTTTCATTTGTACTCATACGGGCTAAAGCCCACATCGAAACTGCTTTGGGAAAGAAGGCATTATTTGGTCATTAAAAAGATGAAAAATGTGTCAGAATTGGGGTTGATGTGTATATCACTAAAAGAAACACCCCATGGAACGCATTAAATGCACACTGAAGAATGGTAAAACTTGCTTCAGGCACAATATGCCTCTGCAGAAAAGCTCGAGACAAGATATACAGGCACCATATGAAAAAAGGCAATATCTTTCTAATAGGAGAAACGCACCTCATATTCTTTCACGGGTGGCTGAGGAGGGATAGTTTGTTTACTCTGCTTGGCCAGCCTTGCCTGTTCTTCAGCGTCTGGTGATTTAGCCGACTCTGGTGACCTGGACGGCGATTTCTTGTCTTTTTTCTTTTTGGATGCCTTTCCTTCATCAGAAGGTGCTTGCTCCTTACTCTGGCCTTTTTTCTTGCCAGGTTTCTCCTTCTTCTCAGCTTTTTTCAATTCTTTCAACCGCTCTTCCTCTAACAGCCGCTCCTGTTCCTCCTTCCAAGCCTGTCCAAACAATTAAGACTTCAGGGCCTAACTTAACATGATGGTCTTCACTTTGCAGTGCATGGGAAACTTTTCATTTCAACCTTTTTTTGAGTCACTATTGGATTACTTTTAGTTTAATCCTTCTTCCCTCCTTTTTAAAAATGTCAATATTTTAAGTGATTTTAATATATTATTTAAAGCCCTGTAATTATCTGTTTCCAAAACTTTCCAATACAAACTGAAAGTATGTGCGTGCAGCTTATAACAACAACAAAAAAATCATTACTATTATCACACTGCAGGTGCTGTTGTTGCCATAAGTACGTTTTATTTATTTAAGCATTTATTTAATTTGTATGCTGCCCTTCATCCGAAGATCTCAGGGCGGTTCACAGCAAAAATATACAAGATAAAAACACAACATGCATAATAAAAACAGGAACAAAAACAAAACACCCTTAGGTGTATAAAAACACTTGGAACAAATGAAATTATTTTTGGATTAGGCTTTTCCTTTCCCTCCCCCCCACTTTTTTTTGTTGTTACCTTGAGAGAGTCATCTCTGACAAAAATGTTTTTTTCTTTCTCAGCTACAGGTTCTGGAGAAATGTCGATTTTACTTTTGGCAGGACCTTGAGAATTGAGATAAAGATAAAGCATCTTTAAAAGTATGTTGCAACAGCAACCACCAACTACCAAGAAATATTCGTTAAAAGATCAATAGAACGAATGCAACACCAAAGCTTGAAAAGTAGAGCTCAAATTCCCATACTGTATTTGGCACAAGCAATCTGGCTATGACTCTATCTCTTTCCATCATCTCATATGCTCCCTTATACTCTGAGAAAAGTCATTTAAAGGCACGTCAATTTTAACTTGGCAACATTTATTTGTAAGCTACATTAAAGCATGAAGATCACGGGCCAAATGTTCCTTGAGCTCTAAAATAAAAATGTGTTCCTTCTTAATAATGAGCTTGTGTGCAAGCCCTGGTAGGAGTCAATAAAGGGAGACCCCCAAGATGCAGAAATAACAGCAAGCACTTCATATCATCACCCACCGCATACTGCAACTACACACTCACAAATCACACAGCAACCCCTCTCTCATACTCCGATCTCACTAGCTACGAGGTTTTTAAAAAGTACTTTAGCCATTTTAGAACCAAATTTGGAGGGGATGGGTGAGTTTCTTGGAGAGTGGAGCCGGGGATGGAATGGTTAACCCTCCCCCACCAGCTAAAATATCCAAGTCAACCACTGTGTCCAAACAATTAGGCTTGGAGAAAACCCTTCTCTTGCAAGCAAACCAAGGGTTTTTTCCAAGCCTAATTGCAGCAAGAGGGGTTATCTACATTGGCTCCCAGTATGTTTCCGAGCACAGCTCAAAGTGTTGGTGCTGACCTTTAAAGCCCTAAATGGCCTCGGTCCAGTATACCTGAAGAAGCATCTCCACCCCCATCGTTCTGCCCGGACACTGAGGTCCAGTACCGAGGGCCTTCTGGTGGTTCCCTCGTTGCGAGAAGCCAAGTTGCAGGGAACCAGGCAGAGGGCCTTCTCGGTGGTGGCGCCCGCCCTGTGGAACGCCCTCCCATCAGATGTCAAAGAGAAAAAGCAGCTACTAGATTTTTAGAAGACATCTGAAGGCAGCCCTGTTTAGGGAGGCTTTTTAATGTTTAATAGATTATTTTATTTTATGTTGGAAGCCGCCCAGAGTGGCTGGGGAAACCCAGCCAGATGGGCGGGGTATAAATAATAAATTATTATTATTATTATTATTATTATTATTATTATTATTATTATTATTATTTCTCGTCCCCCAGCTGTGGCCCTTCTGAAAATGCTCCTCCCCTGCTGCAGGTAGGCATGAACAAAGCCTTCTATGGCACCCAAGACAAGGCCTTTGGGTGGGCAATTCCCTAACACAGGTAAATGGAGTTGGCTTATATAATTTGCTGCATGCTTCCATTTATGCCTAGGGATTGCAAGTTGTTTTCTGAATAAGAACATGGCTATTATTATACATGCTTACCTGGCCCACTGAACTTACCTCTGAGTAGGCTTATGTAGTAAACTTACTTTTGGACTTCTTCTGTGCAGCACCCTTTTTGCCAGTAGGTGGGGACTTGACTTCGACAGGTGCTTTTTCTGCTAACTCTTTAGCTAACCTAAGTGCTTCCAGTTCTTTTGCCATTTTTTCTTCCTGATATTTTACTTCTTCTCTTACTATCCATTCATCTATGGAAGCAGCCACCAGTTCTAGGTAATTCCTGGGGAAAAATAATTTCTACTATTATCGATAAGAAAGCAGAGTGATCAAGAATCTTTTCCTTCTCATATGAAAGAATTAAAACCCTTAGTTTATATTGCATTTTATATTTTAAAAATATTTCTGCATTATTAACTCTGCGGATTATTTTTTAAAAAAACAAGTATGCAAATCGGATCTGCACAGCAGCTGATGAAATGGTTCCCCTCTGGAAACTGCTGGCTGCTGTGGGGTGACAGAAAGGGCACTTGAATGCTTGACTTTTTGGAGTTTCAATCAGCACTGTGCAATCAGCTTAATAGCTAGATGTGTGCTGTATGTAAACATGAGATGCCAGCATAGGCAATGGCAGCTGGCCAGCAATGCATCTGCACAGGGCAGACTGAGCTATCCTCTTCCTTCCTCACTTGTCCACCACTGCTTTGGGTTAAGGACATTAATTCTCACTCTTAAGAGCACAAAGCCCCAAATGCTGCAACTTTTCCACATCAGGAAGTTGCTTCTGCTCCTTGACCATTTGGATTGCCCCATATTGAATGTTTCCCAACTCTGCAATATCCTTTTTTGAGCAGAACAATACTGTGATCCAAGAGGGGTATCTTTCCCATAGAGGCAAGTGGCGCGGGGCGCCAGGGCACCAAGTTCTGGAGGGTGCCAGGGAAGAGGCAGAGGCTGGATGCGGCGCCTCCCGGCATCAGCTCACTGCCTCCGCCATGCCACGCCGAAGCAGCCCCGCGCCTGGAGCCTCCACCTTTCCCCTGCTGGAGGAGCCGCCCTCCAGCCGCTGCCCGCCTCCACCAGCCCCGCAAAGCTGCCAGCAGCGTCGTAAGAAGGTCAGCAACTCTGGGAAACGGGGGGGGGGACGGAGGGATCTTTGCACCACGGCTTATACTTCAGGCGGCCCTGAGAGTAGTCACGCCATATAATGGCTTTATGGCATTGACAACTTTATTTTCAATCCCTTTCCACATGTTCCTTAATGTGGAATTTGCCTTTTTCACAGCTGCCACCCACTGGATCAACATATTCCTCAAACTCTGCACTATGCTTCATTCCAGGTCCCTCGCCACCTATTCCATATATTCAAAATGGAGTGTTTTGGGGTGGGGTTTTTTTTTGCAGCAATGTGCACCCGTTTACACTTGCTTGCACTTGCCATTCTCATCATGAATCGCCATCATCTCCTTTTCATGCTGCATTCCATACCTATGGCTTCTAGGATATTTGGAGGCATGGCCTGAAGAACCTCTCACCTGAATCCAACGTCAGAATGCAACGCAACATTCCAGGACTCTTCAAACTGGCAACGTTGGTTCATAGGATTATGAAGGACTACCAGCAAGGAGTTATCTTGAGTGTGATAATAAGAATCAATGCATTTGTAATGCTGGGCTGCATTGTGAAGAACCTGAGAACGAAAGGAAAACTCAACTTTTGTAACTGACTGGCAATGGGGAAAGGGCATTTTGGGGGAACAGTTTTAACATAAAAAACATATTTATAGCACATTTAATGTACTTTTTTGTAACTAATACTAGACATTGATTGCCCAGATGGTGACCACCATCAGGAGTGGGGCAGGGAAAGTGCAATATTGTTGCTTTTGCTTGTGGCAGCTTTCAAGACCATTGAGCAATTAATCCTCCTGCACAGTTTCCATGGGTTGGTGGCACGGTGTTGCTGTGGCTATTATTGATTTCATTTATTGAATTTGTTAGTTGTTTTATCTTGCCTAGGGGAACCCGAAGGTTCCATTCCTACCTACAGGATTCAGTTCAGAAAATACTGTTGGAAGATTACATGTCTAACCCCCTAGCAGTTGTGCCACAGGGCACTATTCTTATTTCCAATGTTGTTTAATATAAAGGCATTGGAGCTGGCATTAGGAGGTTCGGGGTCCAATGTCATTAACACGCTGATGACACCAGCTCTATCTTAGTTAATATACGGGCTTCATGACAGGTTGATTGTATCATGTGTACGCAAATACATTTTATTGCAGAAGAGCTATGATGGAAGAGTAACTCCCCCTCTGCCCAGAAAAAGGTGCCCAGCAAGTTCTTCATATGTAAATAAGAGAAGGAACATCTCTTTCACTAAGTCCTGTGTGACCTATTTTTTGTATCAAGGGAAAGGACACTCCTAGAAGTAAAGATGGGTACAGTAAACGACACCTCTACTCTTCCCAACAAGTAATACCTATGATGATATCCAAGATAAAACAGAATACAAAGACAATTCCCCCTGCTTTGGTGACAGGCGTGCAATTAAGATTTAACAGGGTTGCTAAGCGCAAATGGTTAAGAAACATCACTCATCAGCTTTACATCTGAAGCAGGGATATAGAAATGAAATGCTCAATATACTTTTCTGTTTCCCCCCTCTACATCATGAAGAAAAAGCAGCTAAAATACCTGGAAGAGAAGGTGTGGTTGAAAATGTTCTGCAAAACTCCAGTCTTTCAAACACCGCTGCTGGGTCTCCTGTATGGCAACTAATTCTGTATCTGCCTCTGCATCTAAATGTATCTTAAGAAACACCAAGAGATATAAAACACTAATGACATACAACGAAGACCACAGAGCAGGGGTTTAAGCAGTGGTTTGGTGGCCATCTGTCATGTATGAGATTCCTGCATTGCTAGGAGTTGGACTAGATAATCCTCGGGGGTCCTTTCCAACTCTACAGTTCTATGATTCTAACCTTTTCCTTTTTGGCTTGGGAGTCACAAAACTAATTTTTAATTTGGTAAATGGGAAGACTTGGACAGATCCTTTCAGACAAGCATCAACACCCATCCCAACAAAAACTATCACATAGATTCTCTCTCAAATAATCTATCAGAGTAAGCTTGACATGGATCTGCTCAGATAAAGGAGAAAGCTCGCACTGAGAATGGAAGCTGGAATGGGAGGTGTCACCTGCCTCTCCTTTCAATAAAAAACGCAATACAGAAGTAAAAAAGTGGGGGGGGGAGGACACAACTAGATGTGAGACCAGAAAGAATGCAAAAGTACTAACAGAATTAATTAGTTCCCCAAAATGCCTACTAATAGGATTTATTACAGCTCAGTCTATTTTGGAACACAGGTTTCTTCTTCAAGAGCAATCTTGAACTTTCAAATTATATAAAGCAATGGGAGCAGCTTCAACAAATACTACCAACTGACCTTCGAACATCATGAGAAAAACTTGCACCATATATCATGGTGACAGATAGACCTAACTAGTATTTTCCCCCTATGACCAAATTGAAATGCTGAGATGTGAGTTGAGTAGATCTGTGTTGCACCTGCAGTTAGCTGAAGCTATCTCATGATCAGTTCATTCCTAGTATTGTAATGCTAACAGCTCTGCTGTTCCCCCAGCCAGCCAGACTGCATGCATAAGGCAGCCCAAGAATCCCCTTGCACAAATAACCCCACATCCTAGCATTTATGAATTTACAGCAGGCACGTCCAACAGGTGGATCGAGATCACTGGCTCCCCCCACAGAAGCTCAACAACTTTGCCTCCCCTAAAAAAACCTCAACAACTTTGAGCTGAACCCCTAAAAAGGGGGGCTTTCCTCCTCCCTAAAAAGCTCAACAACTCTGAGCTAAACTCCCCAAAATGGGGGTAGATCACTGCCAGGTTTACCCCAAATCTCTACCACCATTAAATACCCTCTCCTAGAGCCCCAATTCAAAAAAAAAGTCACGCGGGGCTGCTAAATTTGCTTAGATGTATGTCAAGGGAACTGCCCATACTGAAAGGAGACAGAATCGCAGGCAGTACAGAATGATAATGGGTAAGAATTTTTAACCAGTTATGATTCTAGAGTACAACAATGTAGCATTAGAAGATTCTTTTCTACTTTTATTAGCATACATATAATCTTTAAGAGGAAAGGTTTTGAATCACTAAAGAGCATCTATCATTATATATACATGTGAAATTAAAAACACACAGGAAATTCTCAGCTCCCATAATTCACATGTACAGACTTTACAGTACATTTCAATCAAGAGTATTTCTTACCTTATTTTCAAGAGGAGCGTTGAGATCACTCCTAAATTCAGCAACCCGATCTGAAAAATAAAGCTAAATAGATGGGTGGATGGATAAGAGATGCATACACTAACATACCCACAGACATATTTTATCTTTTCATCTGGTTAATTGTTTGGCTGTTCCTGTTACTTAAATGCTGGTGGCCCAATCTCCATCCTGCTCTACCCTGATAAACGGTCTCTACATTGTTCAGAGCACCGGCTTGCCTCTTTCTTACAATATTCCTCTCTCTTAATAATAATGTCTGTTTATGAACTTCCATGGAAATCCTTGGGTCAGCAAGTGCATGAACCAGGAGGATTCGCTTCTTTATGGCACAGTCCCATTCAAAAGAAATCAACGGACTTTACTCCCAGTATATAGGATTGTAGCCTTAATTCTTTTTCTCCTTAATCTGAAATGGACAATCTGTGTGTCTTCGTGTTTCACATACACACATACTCTTTAACAACAAATGAGAGGCGAGGGTGCACCTTTGGCCAATGTGATTGGCAGAGCCCGTGTGATGCCATAGCCAAATGGCTCATGTAGCGCTCCCCCTGTTTAGCTCTGACACCTAAGGTGTGCTGTGTGCGAGGACTGCACCTAGCTTTTTCCAGTAGGAAGACTGGACCCGGGACCACCTGTTTATGAGGTCTGCTGCACTACACGGCTTGTGTTCTTAATTCAGCTTTCTTGCTTCTGGTGGGCAGGGGCGTCTTGCCCATAGAGGCAAGTGGCGCGGGGAACCAGGGCGCCAAGTTCGCACCCAGTTCTGGAGGGCGCCTGGGAAGAGGCGGAGGCTGGACGCAGCACCTCCTGGCATCGGCTCACTGCCCTCGTCCACTGCGTCAAAGCAGAGCCTCCGCCTGCCGTGGCCACCAAGGCACAGGGAAGAGGCAGGGCGTGGTGCCCTCGCCCGCCACGCTGAAGCAGCGCCATGCCCGGAGCCTCCAACTCTTCCCTGCTGGAGGAGCTGCCTTCCAGCTGCTGCCCGCCTCCTTCAGCGCAGCAAAGCTGAGAAAGGAGGGTGGGGCGCAGGAGGAGGCTTAAGACGGCCCTGGCCTTGAGTCCCGTCCTTCAACTATTTCTCCCACGGATTGGGTGGGGGGAAAAGTATGCATTCACCCACCTCGGCTTGTCTGCTTATCATTTCTGCAAAAAAGCCTTCCACAGCATCTTGCGTGGAAGAAGGCACCGCAGACACCAGAGCCGGCCCTGTGTTCACCCGCTGCTCTGCGAAAGCACGGGAAAGTGAGGTAACAGGTCTGGCGCCTCAGGAGGCACAGTTGCTCGAACTAAGCACGTGTGCGTCCCCAAGGCAGGGCGTGGCTCCGGCTTTCCGGCTGGGAAAGGGGAGGGCGGGTCACTGGAAGGATCTCTGAACCACGGCGCTGGATAGGCTTAAGACGGCCCTGCTGGTGGGCATAGCTAAGTGTGTGAACTGGCAGCTACACTCTACTGCTGGGAGTGCATAGGATGCTGACTACGCAATACTAAAAATTATCTTAGCATAAACTAGCTGCTGGTTCTGCCAGCCTGCTGGATTGCCTTGTGATTCTTTAAGGAACATAACAGACTTTCAGGGATAAGCTTTGCTTAGCTGTTGGTATTCTCTGCAGATAAGTTTGTTAGTATGGGTGTATTTTGGCAGACTGATCACCGATGAGAAAAATGAGTGCTTTGTTTTAATGCCAAAGTGAAGACAGAGGGAAAGGGAAAGAGGCTGTTTCCAAATAAAGCCTACCTGAATGGTAAAGTCCTGATGGTCTCTGAATACTGTTCTCAAATGTAAAAGGGAAATATTGTCGACTATGAAAAGCACTGTCAGTGAAAAGCCCTATGAACAGGAGGTGCAAATCAGAGAAATTCCGAAGTCAGAATGGGAGTTCCCTAATCTCCAGTTTAAGTTTCAACATTCAAAGTGGCTGCACAGAAACAATGTGGGAAAAGCAGATTGGCCTCTTGTGGACTCTGGTAGTGTCACGTGGTCTGTGAATAGTGCAGTTGCTCATCTGCAGCATGGCCTGAGGGCAAGTGGACTGTGGAGAGGGACTGACCTCTGAAAAATGTTAAATATGGACCATGACTTCACTGTGAAGGAGAATGAAGGCATGTCAAATAACTTTGAATCCTTTCGGCTCTGAAGTAATATCGCAAATAGATTAAAAATGGTAAGATCAAAAGAGAATACTGTGACCTAAGCAATACTATAAGACTCAGATTTCTGACAGCATCAGCACAATTCCCTAGCTATGTTTACTTGGAAGAATCTTCAACAGAGCTTATTCCTTAGTACTTGTGTTTAGGATTGTAGCCATCTCCAAACATATATAACATTAACAATCTCAATATAAATTCCTTTAACAGCTGCTGTTGGCATCTGTCTATTTTGGGAGACAATGGAAGAGTATACCTTTGAGAATAAAGTCAAACCACTAGAGAGTTACAGTGCCTGCTGTGCCCATAGAGACCAATATGGAAGAGATATGTTTCATTGCAGGTGGAGCAGATGGAGGCATCTGGTTTCACTAGTAGAGGTGCACCATGGTGTTCTTAAGTAGTATACCTGCATTCTTTAGTACTGTAATCTGTTTTATGATCTCAGCATTTCCCATCCTACTCTGTGGCAAATATAGACCAGGCCCTGGCAGTCAAACCTTTTCTTCCTTATTCTAACTGCCTTGCCTTTAAACTGCCAAGTACCCCGTTTTCCCCGGGAAACCCCCGTATTTTCTTACCGTTTCCCGCAGGTGTCCCGAATGGCAAAATACCCCGTATTCTCCCAGATTACGGAGCTCCTGCCGGTGGCCATGTTCTTCTGGTGCCGGCACTTCTACGCACTTCCGGACATGCATAGAAGCGACTTCCGATGCCACTGTGCCCATTTCCAAAATGTCCGTAGCGCCAGAAGTTGCTTCTACGCATGTCCGGAAGTGCATAGAAGCAACTTCTGGTGCTGCGGACATTTTGGAAACAGGCACAGCGGCATCAGAAGTCGCTTCTACGCATGTCCAGAAGTGCGTAGAAGCGACTGCCGGTGCTGCGGCGCTGCCGATCCCAGATTTTTCAATCCGGACCTTGGGACCTATGTTTTAAATTTTCTTCCTACTCTGCCTCCCAGCCCTCATCATCCCTGCTTAGCTAGGATACTTCCATATGTTTCATCCTTTGGCTAACAACACTTAGCTTTCTCCTATCTCTAGCTCTTCTTTTAGGTTTTTCAAAAGAACCACTTTCTCTGTGATCTGTGCAAAATGTGTATGCAGAGCCTTCTTGGAGATGCCACACGTCACCATTGCAGAGCAGAAGTCTGCGAACAGGGGCATCAGCAATTTTGCTTTGGGTGTGGGTGTGGGTGTGGGCCAAGGCAAACAATGGTCATGCTGGAAAATGTATCTCTTGGCCAAGATGACTTACAAAGCATTCTTTAAAATCCCTTTTTGAACTTGTGCCTTTATTGCCCTTTGTTTCAGCAGCAAATGTATATAAATCTTTCAGTAAGAGGTCTAGCAATAACACGCACCGTTTTAATACATGGTTGTGAATTTTTCTTGATTTTACTGTTTTATCTTTCATAAACAGCTTTGAGGTGTTTTTTAAACAATCAAGTGATATATAAATTTCATTAAATAAATAAATAAAATTATGGTAACCTATGTACCTGATTTGTTCAGATACTCTTCCTGTGATATTTTTAGGTCCATCAATTCTTGTCTCAGTTGTCTGGCAAAATTAGCAGGATTATCCCATGGGATGTAAGACACCTCATCATCACCACCAAGCATTCTGCCACAGCCTTCTAGCTGCCCAGAGTCATCTACCTTTGTCAGCCTCAGACTTTCAAATGTAAACACTTTAAAAGCTCGCTCTATTTCAGCCCAGTTCATGTGTTCTGTAGGAAGATCAAGGCACAGAAAGTAAACTCAACAATGCCAGCAAAGTGTGTCCCATGATGAGATATTTTTCCTACAGGCACTGGTCACTTTTCATTGATATACAGGAATCCCTCCCACTTGTGCATTATCATCTTGTGTGCATCTGTGAATATTTGCGGCGCCAGGAAATAATAATTTAATTCATACCAGGAAATGGAGGGAGAGAGCTGGTGTCAGGGGCTGGATTGAGGAATTGTGGGAGCCCCCCCCCTTTCTGAACCTTCCCAAGGGCAGGAGGGCAGTACAGTGGTGCCTCTCTTAACGAACGCCCCGTAAGACGAAATTTTCGTTTAAAGAACGGATTTTTCTAGCGGAGGTTACCTCGCTAGATGAATTCGTTTTATGAAGAATTCGTCTAGTGAATCACGGTTTCCCATAGGAATGCATTGAAATTCAATTAATGCATTCCTATGGGCAAATAAAAAAAATTCAGTGCATTCCTATGGGATTCGCTAGATGAATTTTTCGTTATAAGAATAGACCCGTGGAACGAATTAAATTCGTCTAGCGAGGCACCACTGTATTGATTTAGAACAGTGGTTTGCAGAGGGGCATAGTCCAGAGGGGGAAAGCTGGGAAATACTGGATGAGGAACAGCTAGAAGAGGAACCACCAGGAGAGAGACAGCTGGCAGATTCTGTGTCCTTGGAAATAATCCCTAACCCCCCTTCGCCTAAGACTAGATGGGCTTTGAGAGTGATAGAACAGAAAGTGTAGCGGCAACAAGCTCAGATTACCAGATGTAGGAGTGACATAGATGAATGGGGACGGAGGGGGTGAACCTTAACTGGGAGCAACGCCATTTCTAGAGAGATATGCATTCCTTTCTCTCTCGCTTTGATTATTAAAGAAAGTAACTGGTAAGAACGCTCCTTTCGTTTGATCTGCTTATTTACTGCCACTAGGGGAGGGATCCGGTCCCCCAAAGCCTGACAGCTGGAGAGTCCTTGTGGCTCATGAGGAGACCCACCTTGGAGCTTGAAGAGGACTTCAGTAAGGCCAGGGAAGGGAGTCCAGCAGGGCTTTGTTTAGGCTGCTCAGCCTCCCTGCCAAACACCTGACACGGGGGGAGCACAGCAGCAGCATAGAGCTGGGTGATAGCTGGTTTTCAACATTGTGATAGATCAGCAGCTGAATATCGTGATGTACTGATATATCACGACGCCTGAAATTGCCCAACCCTAACCCATATCACTCCTGCTCACCTCTCAGCTGATCAAGGCAATTTGAACTGGCGATACATTGTGGCTTCCTGGCTGCCGCCAGCACAGCTCAGGAAGGCAGGAGGGAATGAGGTGCTGGCAGTGGCTGGGGAACTGCAAGTATTGCCAGCTCAAAAAGTCTGAAACTGGTATCGCGGTTTGAAGGTCATACCACTTTCAGACAATTAATTGCAATATCGCCCAGCTCTACAGCTGCAGCCACTTTCCCACACATTCTCCAGGCAGCCCCAGAGCTTCAATTCCAGTTGTGGATCTTTTTTCGTACAGTATTTTTGATCTGGGTTGCAGAGAGAGTGGCAGAGCGGGCATTTAAAGGGTGTTTAGAGGGTGCTCCCCACTTATGTGATTTCCACTTATGCACGCGGAGCACTGGAATGTAACCCCTACAGAAGTGGGGAGTCGCCTGTACTGTACTATATTACCTATTTTTTAAAATACAATGTACGGCTTACAGCCCAGACTTATGAATTGGGGAAAGAGTTCAGGAACAGGAAGAGCAGTGACTTGCACTGCAACAGGTGAAGCATAATCCCTTCGTGCCTGGCAACCGGAGCAATTCTAGACAATTCTACCCTATTTACCAGGAAACCTCTCTTATTACCATTTATAACAAAATAAAAAAAACCCTTCCAGTAGCACCTTAGAGACCAACAAAGTTTGTCATAGGTATGAGCTTTCGTGTGCATGCACACTTCTTCAGATGTAGTTCACACTTGTACCAGCCTCTTCTTGCCAAGGGAGGCCTATAATACATTAAAAAGGTGTGAAGGGAGTCAAACCTTTACCTGGTCCTATAAAAAATACCTTATTACAACCAGTTTGGACTTGGGGGGGGGGAACTGTTTACAATAAAGGAATCGTGTTACCACTAGTGCAATAATGCATGAGCTCATGGATTCTGGCAAGGCGTCTGGTATTGGTTCCAGGTGGCGGAAGAGGGAATTTAAGAAGATCCATCAAAGGCAGTTTGCACATCATTTCATCTTCAACCTTGGCTGGGTCTAAACTACCCTGCATCTGAAGCGAAAAAAGAAACAATCAAATATTAACCGATGTTTATGCCCTATATATCCTACATAAAAATATTTCTGAACTTGAAAATTGAACTGAAAACTGACACTTAGAAATTTTGGAGGGGGACACAAGTATGCAATAGTTGACACCCATAATGCAATCCCATATATGCCTGCTGTCACTTCTCTGCATGCAATATTGTGGCAGCACATACGCTTTAGAACTCCCTGCCTATAGATATCAAGCAGGCGCCTTTGCTGTATTATTTTCGGCACCTGTGAAAAACATCCTTGTTTAGACAAGTCTACCCAGATGCTTAGACATGCTAATGGGAATTTAATGTTTTAGTATTTTTGAACATTTGTATGTTTTAATGTTTTAAGTCTTAATAATACAGTCGTACCTTGGTTCTCCAATGCCTTGGTACTCATACGTTTTGGCACCTGAATGCCCAAACCCAGAAGTAAGTGTTCTGGTTTGCAAACGTTTTTCAGAAGCTGAATGTCTGACGCGGCTTCCGCTTGACCGCTGCCAATTGGAAGCCGCACCTTGGTTTTCAAATGGTTTTGGGAGTTGAACGGACTCCCAGAATGGATTACGTTCAGGAACCAAGGTACCACTGTAATTATTATTATTATTATTATTATTATTATTATTATTATTATTATTATTATTTCTCCCTGATTTTGTGGTTTTACCTTTTGTTAACCACTTTTAAAGGAGATTTTATTGTAAAAAAAGGTTTTAGGAGCAGAATGTAATTTTATTTGAATGTCAGATCTTAGTGAATAGCAAGCTCTGTAACCAGCAGATAGGGTGTATGTGTGTGTGTGTGTGTGTGTGTGTGTATATATATATATATATATATATATATATATATATATATATATATATATATATAATATTTTTATTGGTTTTCCAAATTAATACAAATCTGTCCAAATTATTTAAATTTGATCCAATTTCTTTTAAAAATTAGGTTTCCCGTTCCTGTTGCAAATGTATGTCCATCATTTCCTGATGTAGCCACTTCATTCTTCGTTAATCTTCTCTTCATCCTTCTCTTGATGCAAAGCGATATGTTCTTTTATTGGGTGAAGTGAACTGGGCAAATTTTGCCCAGTACGGGGGGGGGGGCAGATGGTAGAAATGGTAACCTTGGTCACCGCCATGCAAAAATAAGGAACAAAAGGTATTTATACCAAATAAGCAAAGATATTAACACCAAATCAGTAATCTAAAATGTCGCACCATTTGGTAGTCAGTTTGATGTTACCATGGTCTGGCACTATATTGGGAGTGGGAGAGTGTGTACCCATATCATACAATTCATTTCACTATTTAAGGTATATTAGGGGGGATTTCTCCACCCCCATCATTCAGCTTGGATACTGAGATCCAACTGTGAGAGCTTCCTGGCAGTTCCCCCACTGTGATAAGTGAAATTACAGGGAACCAATCATAGGGTCTTCTCAGTAGCAGCACCTGCCCTGTGAAACAGCCTCCCATCAGATGTCAAGGAAATAAACGGACTTTTAGAAGACATCTTCCCTTTATAGGGAAGCTTTTAATATTTGATGTCTTACTGTGTTTTAATTTATTGGAAACCACCCAGAGTGGCTGGGGTGACCCTGTCAGATGGGCAGGGTATAAATATATTATTGGTGGCACTGTGGTCTAAACCACTGAGCCTCTTGGGTTTCCCCATTAGGTCAGTGGTTCGAATCCGCACTATGGAGTGAGCTCCCATTGCTCTGTCCCAGCTTCTGCCAACCTAGCAGTTCGAAAGCACACCAGTGCAAACAGATAAATAGGTACTGCTGTGCTAGGAAGGTAAATGGCATTTCCATGAGCTCTGATTTCTGTCACGGTGTTCCATTGCGCCAGAAGTAGTTAGTCATGCTGGCCATATGACCCGGAAAACTGTCTGTGGACAAACGGCGGCTCCCTTGGGCCTGAAGCAAGATGAGTACCTCAACCCCATAGTTGCCTTTGACTGGACTTAACCATCCAGGGGTCCTTTACCTCAATGATGATGATGATGATGATGATGATGATGATGATGCAATGAGTGTGAAATTAGTTCCAGCCTCTGAAGTCCTTTGGGTCCTAGCAAATATACAGGAAAATGTTCCTACCTGCTATTTCCCCCTCATTGTTCAAAGTGTCTTTATTTACACATTCAATGCTACTGAGAAAGGAAGGAAGGAAGGAAGGAAGACTAAACTGCACAACATTCTACCTTTAGGAAGTACAATCTCTGGGACAGGGTATCATGGTAGTTCAGTATAAGAGGCCATTTCTGATCCATGGTCTTGTCTTTATTTTGAGGATAAAAGGAGTTGTAAAGATTCTGTTAATAAAAGTAAAAGCACAAATTTAAAATACAGTATCTATATTTTTAAACAACAAAATAGTAATACAGTCATACCTCGGGTTGAATACGCTGCGGGTTGCGTACTTTTGGGTTAAGGACCGTGCGGACCCAGAAGTGTTTACTTCTGGGTTCCGCCATGCATGCGCAGAAGCATTCTGTGCACTTTGCACGTGCGCAGAAGCACTCTATCGACCCCAAAACGGATTGAGTACGCAACCCGAGGTACCACTGTACTTGGCAATACAAACCTTTTTCTCACTCTCAGGAAGGGCAAGAGAAGGAAGGATCGAAACCATGTGACTTGCAATGGTATGATCCAGCCCATCTTCACGAGGCTCTGGAACCACCAAGCTTGGTGGTGTAAGATTCTGTTCTGATGCAACAACCTAGCAAAAGAAAACATAAATAGGATAACTCCATGGCTGTCATGGTTATAATATGAGCATCAGGACAGTCAGAATCCCAGCAGAATCCCAAATCTGTCCATTATCAGGAACAAGGAATACTGGGACCCACCCAGCTTAGGATGGAGTCACTATAGATTAATAATAATAATAATAATAATAATAATAATAATAATAATAATAATTTCTACCCTGCCCATCTGGCTGGGTTTCCCCAGTCACTCTGGGCGGCTTTCAACAGAACATTAAAAACAGAATAAGACTTCAAACATTAAAAGCTTCCCTAAACAGGGCTGCCTTCAGATGTCTTCAACAACTATGAAAACTGTTGACTGAGGGACTTCCGGTAATGGTGGGCTAGGGAACGGATCGCGGAGAGGGAGCTCCGGCAATCTGGGAGCTCTAAAAAGCAGACAAAGTACGCTTTGGAGGGGGGCTGGCGCCTAAAACCCCTCCAAGGGAAAGGTGAGGGTACGGGTCCCTCACTGAAGCTGAGAAAAGCGGCGTGATTTCGGCAGAACTTGGCGGCGGCACCATTGAATGGTGAGAGTCGCTGAGAGGAGCCGCACGCAAAAACTCTACAGTGTCTGCTGCAGCGGCGCCCGAGAATCTCCGCTCCTAGCAAGCACCAGAGCTCTTCGACAAGATACATCTTAACGATAAACCGACCGTGAGTGTTACAAAGTTGACATAAAGATTACAAAACTAAGACCGCGGGCGGGAGGCTAAGTCGAAGGAGTCAGTAAACGCACCGCTGTTTAATTGCGAAAGAGCCCTCTGACAGAACAAGAGTTGTTTATTGAACAACGGGTCACTGTTTAAACGCGCTGGGGGAAGTCAGAGAGATTGAAAGAGACAGGAAAACCGAGCGCAAGAGTAAAAATAGAATTTAATTGAACAATTGATTACTATCCCTCATTTCAAGATGGAGATCGGGAGGCTTGAAAAGACATTTTGAAAGGTTCTTTTCCGAAGCGAAAGACAAGGAGAAGGAGGAGGAGGGGGAAACAGGGTGGAGGAGGAGGTGAAGAGGAGAGAAGGAGATCAAAGACATTGCAGCTGCAGCTGTTGTATCTACGTGACAAAGAGGGAAAGCTGAGGCTGGAAACTGAAAGCTGGCAGACTGCCAAGGCATCGAAACTTAGCAGACTTTTAAAGCCCACAAAGTACTCCCCCCCCTTTTCTCTCGACTTTTTCTTTTCTTGATGAGACTGCTGTAAGGAAAGGATGATGAAAGACTGAATACACAGAAGGATACTCCCAGATAGGGAAAGGAAAGGGGAAAATTAGGACTCTGAGTATTTATCCTCAAACAGAGGAATAAAATGCCCATAAGAAAGTTCAAGGAGAATCCAGCTAGTTCCACTGCATTGGCAGGGAACCAACCAAGAAGGCAATCAATGTCAACTCCAATCCCAGAAGGTGAGTCCTTGGCAGACATAAAAGAACTGATAATAGGAATGAATAAAACTTTAAACGAAAAATTGGACTCAGTTGAAACCAAAGTGGACTCAATTGAGATTAAAGTGGGTGACAACACCAAGATGATAGAGGAGTTGACTGGGCAGATGAGAGAGCTGCATAATAAAAACAAGGAACTAGATAAAGCGGTGAAAGACATAAATGTGAAGATAGGAAAACAAGAGGAAGCAATAAAAAAGATAGCTGCAGAAAACAAAGATCTAAGATCAGTAAAGGAGAAAGAAGATGAAATGACACAAAGATTGAAAAAGAAGCAAGAGGAGCTTGAAGATCAGATTGCTTTTCTCGAGATGAGGCAGAAGGAGCTGATTTTAAGGATGAGGGGTGTCCCGGAGTCGGCAAGAGAGCAAATAGAAGAAAAAATGATTAAAGGATTGGCAACATGGCTAAAAGTGAGAGAAGAGGATCTGATGCTTGATATAGACAAGATCTATAGAGTAAGAACGGATAGGACAAAAAACTTCAAGGGACCGGGAGATGTGATGATTTTCTTAAATTCAATGCTCCTCAAAGAGAAAATTTTGCAGAGGAAAAAGGTTGAGGATTTGACGATAGAAGGAAGAACAGTAGCCATCTTCAAAGAAATTCCGAAGAGATTTAGGCTCAAGAGACAGGGCTACAAAGCAGTAACAGAGACCCTAAGCAAAAATGGAATATGGTACATATGGGAGTATCCTGAAGGATTGACTTTCACCTTCAAAGGCAAAAAGAAGACCTTTAGATCGGTGGCGGAGGCGGAAAGATTTTGCAACAGAAACAAAAAGGAACTGTTTAAAGAACTGGAGGAAGACAAGGAAGACGAAGACCTGCAAGTGGGCGAAAGCTCTTGAAGATTGTTGTATATAAAAGAACTTCTCTTCTTTTGTTTATAGGGAGACTGATCTTCTTTCCATTTCCTTTTTAGGGGGAGGGGGGACTTCTCTCCCTTTGGATAAAGATCTTCACCCCTTGTTTCTTCTTCCCCTCCCCTTTTTTCTTGTTGTAAAACAACAAGAGGAGAGTATAAGTTAAGGAATTTGGGATAAAATCTCCCTGTATTCTTCCTGGAAGGGGTTGTAGTGAGAAGTGCAGACACACTCTTACCAACTAGAGCTCTTAGGTGGAGGGGTGGAAAACTTAGACTTTGGAAATATCACATTCTTTGTTTACTTTCACCCCTCCCCCTCTTTAATTCTTTCATTTTTAAGTCCTGGTTTTGAAGTTTGTAAATTTTCTCCCCAATTTATTTTTATTTAATTGAAACAGAGTTTAAATAAAGTAATGGATTTAAATATTATATCCTGGAACGTGAATGGTTTAAACGATAAATTAAAAAGAAACAAAATAGAACATATAATAAAAAAAGGTAGCTGGGACGTTGTATGTTTCCAGGAATCTCACGTATCACAAAATCATGAAAGGGTTTTGATAAATAAGAGAATAGGAAATGAATTTATTTCATCAAACAAAAAGAAGAAAAAGGGAGTAATAATTTACGTTAAACCAAAGATTAAGGCAGAAAAGTTATTCCAAGATGAAGAGGGGAGAATGGTTGGGGTGCGTCTGTACTTACCAAAGGGAAATGTATGTATTGTAAATATCTATGCACCAAATGGATGCAAAAAGGAATTTTTTGAGAAATTGGGAAAGAAAATGGGGGATCATATAATGGATGAAGAAATAGTGCTTTTAGGAGACTTTAATGGTGTTATGCAGGGGGAGGTGGATAGAACAGAGGGGAGGAGGGGGAACGGGGGAAGACTGCCAGAAGTTTTTCGAAATTTGGTACAAAACTACAACTTAGAAGATGTATGGAGAAAAGAAAATCCAAAGGAGAAAAAATTTACTTATTACTCTGGGGCAAAAAAATCAGCCTCTAGGATTGATATGATATGGCTCTCACCGAAATTGATACAGATGACGGGGAAAACTGAAATCTTGGTTAAATCAATTACAGACCATAATCCAACAATGGTGAAAATTAAAGGGAAAGATATAAAAAATAGAAGGTGGAGAATGGATGAAAGGATATTAAATGATGAGGATTTTATACAGAAAGTTAAAAAATTACTAAAGGAATTTTATGAGAAAAATATGTCGGAGGAAGTAGAGTTAAAGACAACCTGGGATGCGAGTAAAGCCTTTATAAGGGGATTATATATACAGCAAAAAAGTAGAGTTAAAAAAGAAAGGGAAAAAAATATGGAAAAATTACAAAAGGAAATTAATGAAAAGGAAAGGGAATTGGCAGATAGTCCAAAAAATGAGGATTTGAAAATGAGAGTGAAGGTATTACAAAAAGAATTATCTATATTGGTCGGACAAGAAATTGAGAATAAAATAAGATGGCTTAAACAAAAAACATTCGAATGGGGAGATAAAGTAGGAAAATTATTAGCATGGAAATTAAGGGAAAATCAAAAAGAGAGATTAATTACGGAAATAAATTATAAAGGGAAAAAATTGAGAAGGCAAGAGGAAATACAGAAATGTTTTAATCATTTTTATAAGAACCTATATGAGGAAAAGAAACTAGATAAGGGGAAATTAGAGGAATATTTTTCAAAAAGGAGGAAAGATAAAATATTAGAAGAGGAGAGAGAAATGTTAAATAAATCAGTGTCAAAACAAGAGATATATGAAGCCATAAATAAATTAAAATTGGGGAAGTCACCCGGAACGGATGGCTTGTCGAGCAGACATTATAAAGTATTTAGAGAAGAATTAGGAGAAATTTTACAAAAAGTGATGAATGATATCTTAGAGAAGGGAACCATACCCAAGACATGGGAAGAAGGTTATATAGTATTAATACCGAAGGGAGAGCAAGAGGAAAGACAGGTAGGGGACTTTAGGCCAATTTCGTTACTTAATGTTGATTATAAAATATTTACGGACATCTTAGCGGCTAGATTGAAAAAAATATTAATTAGGATTATAGGGCAAGACCAACAAGGATTTTTACCGGGAAGAAAATTGGCAAAAAATGTGAGAGTGGTACTGGATCTATTGGAATATTTGGATTGGTCTCCGGGGAAGAGGGCAGCCTTTGTCTTTTTAGATATAGAAAAAGCCTTTGACTCTCTATCTTGGAAATTTATGAAAAGATCATTAAAAGAAATTGGAATAGATGATAAATTTATGAGAGGAATTAATTCAATATATAATAATCAAACGGCTAAGTTAATACTGAATGGAGAGGTATTAGAGGATTTCGCAATAAAGAGGGGAACAAGACAGGGCTGCCCTCTATCCCCGTTGTTATTTATAATATCAATAGAATTTTTAATAGTGGATATTAAGAAGGAGGAGGAAATTGAAGGAATCAGAGTGAAAGATAAAAATTTGAAGATAAAAGCTTTTGCGGACGATATGATTGTAATGTTAGAAGAGCCAGAGATTTCAATCAAAAAATTAGAGGAGATATTAAATTCTTTTGAAGAAATATCAGGATTAAAAATTAATGAAAAAAAGACAAAAATGATGTTGAAAAATGTGGGACAATTGGACAAAAGCAAATTGCAACAAATTTCAAATTGGGAAATTGTGAATAAATTTAAATATTTGGGTATCATAATTAGTACTAATAATATAGATTTATATGAAAATAATTATGGAAAATTATGGAGGGAAATAAAGAAAGATATGGAGAGATGGAGGGGCTTAAATCTCTCTCTCTCAGGTAGGATAGCAACAATAAAGATGGCAATTTTACCAAAAATTTTATTTTTATTTCAAATGTTGCCTATATTGGGGGAGAGAAAGATTTTTGAAGAATGGAGGAGAGATTTAAGTAAATTTATATGGTTGGACAAGAAACCAAGGATCCAGTACAGACTACTTACGGATGTTAAAAGTAGAGGGGGGTGGGGGGTACCAGATTTGAGACTCTATTATGCATCATCGTGTATGTGCTGGCTTAAAGATTGGTTAATATTAGAAGATGAAGAGTTACTAGAGGTGGAAGGATTTAGAAATGTTGGGGGATGGCATACATATTTATTAGAAATAGAGAAAGGGAAAAATAAACAATTTAGTAATCATGTGATCAAAAAATCAATATTTAAGATTTGGAAAGAATTTAAAAATCTAATGGAACCGAAGATACCATGGTGGGCCTCGCCCTTCGAGATGACAGCCCTAGGGAGAAGGTGGAAAAAAGGAAGATGGTTGACGTACCAAGAGGTTTTGGTGAGTGAAGAGGGACAATGGAAACTAAAACCATATGAAGAGATCAAGCAGTACTGCAACAGTTGGTTGCAGTACGTACAGATTCAAAGCCTTTTTCAGGAACATAAAAAAATAGGATTTACAATTGGAAAGTCAAAATTACAAGAATTATTAATAGAAAATAAGGAAAAGCCATTATCAAAAATATATAAATTCTTGTTAGAATGGGAATTAAAAGATGAAGTAGTTAAGGAGGTAATGATAAAGTGGGCACAAGATTTAGGGAGGCCGATCTATGCAGCACAATGGGAGAGTATATGGAAGGTTTCAATGCGATTCACGGCTAGTATGAATATAAAAGAAAATATCTTAAAACTTATTTATAGATGGCATTTGACTCCCAGTAAATTGGCCAAAATATATAGGAATGATTTAGATAATTGTTGGAAATGCGGCGAGAAAGGAGGAAATTTTTTTCATTGTTGGTGGGCCTGTGGAAAAATATATAAATGGTGGGACGAAATCTATGAAGAAATGAAAAAAATGTTGAGGTTGACTTTTAGAAAAAAACCAGAGTATTTATTATTGAGCATTATCCCAGAAAATATTCCTGAGAACAAAAGAAATATTTTTTTGTATGCGAGCGTGGCAGCGAGACTAGTGATAGCTAGGAAATGGAGGAAGGAAGATCTACCCACAATCCAAGAATGGCAATTAAAACTGATTGAATTTATGAATCTAGAAAGAATGACGGCAGCAATTCGGAATACTTCTAAGCAGAAATCTAAATTGGAATGGGGAGTGGTAGAGGAATATTTTAAAAGAAATGGTGTTAAAACAGAGTTGATGATCTGTTTAAATTAGATAGTCATGAGGAAAATTAGAATCTGGAAAATGTTAGTGTGATAAAACAAAATTAATCGAAATTAAGATAGACATGATAAATGAAGGAACGCAATTTTTAAAATATATTTAGAAGACAAGCGGTGGGAAATGACTCGGAAGGTAACTCTTTTATCCTTTTTCTTTATTTTTTTCTTTTTTTCTTTTAAAAAAGAAAAAGAAAACTGTTGACTGAGAACTGGGACAGTTATAATTGAGAAAGCTCCAGTCCCGTTAACTAGTAAAGCAGTTATTTCCCCATAAGGTCACTTTCCTGTGCATACCATGTGAAGGACTTTTAGCTGCACACAAAACCTTAAAAAGAAAGAAAGAAAGAAAAGACTACTATTCTTGAATATACTGATGACTGTGCTTACCTGTTGCAACATGCATTCCAGTATCAAGGGAACAGAAACAATCTCATCAGGGACTGGGTTCAGGAGGTCATTATAATACCTCATGTCCACATCTGTAATCAAAAAGTAATGTTGCCCTTTCTTCATATATAATATTTGTACCGGTCTGTCATCATACTGAAATTTGTGTGGTCACCAACAGATGGAGCTAGCATCGCAAAGTGTCATATGAATGACAGTGTATTGACAATCTAGTGTGGGGTTTTCCTGAGAACCAAAGAAGCCTGAGACCAGCAGACCCAATTCTGAGCAGTATGCAGGAAAGTCCAGGGCCTAGTTCGGCCCCAACGTTCCTCCTTCTTCATCTCTGCTGAAAGATGGGCCTGCTGGGCTTGGGTTTCCCTCAGCCTACCAGAACACCTCAAACTCTTGTATTTGGGCATGGGCCTCTTGGGCTGTGGCAGGAGAAGGAAGCATCAGCGACAGTGTTCCAGGCTGCGGCCTGGAAAAGTCCCAGAGGGGGCTGGCAGCTCCAGAGTACATTGCTTCAGCAGGAGGAAAATTCAGGAATCCCACCCCCAAGCTGTTGCAGAGATTGGTATAACTGCATATGACATCAGCAACAGCACATATGTGGGTGAGGAAGGAGGAGACTGCTTGGGGTTGGAGAGCAGAGATGAGAAGGGGGCAATGAAGAGCTGCAAAATCACCATGTGGGTGTTCCATGTCAAGGGAAAACTTGGAAGGGAGGTGGTTTGAAAAAAAGGGGGGGTGAAGGCAAAATGGGGTTGGAAAAGAGAGATGGCTTTAGAAATGGGGAGGTGAAAAGGGAGGTTAGTAATTGCATTGGGTAGGGAGGTCTAACTGGTTAAATGGGAGTCTATGTGCAAGGAGGAGTTGCAAAAAAAAGGAAGGGGAGGAGGTGTAGGAGGGGTTGAAAGTGAAAAGGGGTATACAAAGGGGGCTGCAGAGTAGGAAGGAGTGGTGGCTTCAGAATTGATGGGGAAGGCAAAAATTAGTTGCAATGTATGGGAGGAGGAAGATCCAGGCGGTTAGGTGCAAGGTGGGTATAAGAAATGGACCTATAGGGAAGAAGATATATACAATGGCTGATCCTCCATATTGGAGAATATAAAATCTACCCTGAAATAAACAGCACGTTTTTGACATTCAGTATGCCTTGATGCGGGACCCAGGTGGCGCTGTGGGCTAAACCACTGAGCCTAGGGCTTGCTGATCAGAAGGTCAGCTGTTCGAATCCCTGTGACGGGGTGAGCTCCCGTTGCTTGGTCCCAGCTCCTGCCAACCTAGCAGTTCGAAAGCATGTCAAAGTGCAAGTAGATAAATAGGAACCGCTATAGCGGGAAGGTAAACGGCGTTTCCATGTGCTGCTCTGGTTTGCCGGAAGCGGCTTTGTCATACTGGCCACATGACCTGGAAGCTATACGCTGGCTCCCTCGGCCAATAATGCGAGATGAGCGCGCAACCCCAGAATCGGTCACGACTGGACCTAATGGTCAGGGGTCCCTTTACCTTTACCTTTATGCCTTGATGCAGTGAAAATGCTTAAGAATTGCTTCAGAAGGCATCTCACTACAGATGCTAGAATTCTCAGGTTCTGGATGGCAGCTTTAATCAAAACTCATCACCCCACTGCTATCTGCAGAAGGTTTACACATATTTTGCCCTATTTCTCCAGCATGTTGAAAAGGAATTACTCTTTTCGATGACAAAGTTTAGGAATAACTTACAGACACTTCACACATACCTGTTGTTAAAACTGGTGCAGCAGGCTCTTCTGCTGCCTGCTTTCTCCTTGAAGGTGTGGTTGGAGCAGGGGGTGGTACCTTGTGAAACAAAAACATTTATGACAATACAGCCGTCTTATATTCAACTTTTCAACCCAGTTATTGCAGTACTTGAATTAAGTACTTAAACAGGTTGTCAATTTTGCTGCTGGACACTCTTTGTGAATAATGTGATGCAAGGAACTACTGCAGGTTTGAGTCACATAGAGTGCTGGAGGAATCTTGGGATCACCTGGAGGAGAATTTTTGAATTAAGGTAGAATTTAGGCTGTCCTTTCCATGACTTAGATGAACCCCCTCCTTTCCGACACAATTCACACAACCTGTTTAACCATTTGCAAGGCAACCTATAGGCCAAAAGGCCTGTCAAAATTAAAATGTCTTTGCCAGCCAACGCATGGCCATCTGAAATGGGACTAGCTGGCCTGCCCTTGGCAAGGAGTTCCAGCACCTGAGAGCAGCCAAGAAAGTCCTCTCTCGAGTCCCCACCAAATGTACTTCAGGACAGAAAGATGGATATCTTCTGCGGATCTTAGAATCCAGATTTGCATGGGTGAATAACTTCCCACATAGTCACATAGGGGTTTGTAGATCATAACCAGTATATTTGATTATGCTTTTGGGAAAGGGACGGGTAGCCAGCTCTGGTCTGGCTTTTGCTTTTTCAACTGGCTAAACTTTATGAGTAGTCAAAGTCCTATGGAGAGCCTGTTGTAGTAGACTTGGGCTTTAAACTGTAAAAAGAAGGGTTAGTTCCTATGTCCTCAGACTATGTCATATATTACAACAAAATACCCCCTCCCCAAAAAATTCCACCTTCTCACCTGATCTTTGGGAGGTTCACTACCTCCAAATGTAACAAAATTTTGCTGGGCTGCAGCCTCCTGCTTCCTAAACCTGTGCAATGTCATAAATGTAGGTTGCTCCTATGACAAATGGCTGTGGCTTCCTGTGTTGCCTATTCCGATGCCTCCTTATCCATGCCCCACAAAGGGCTCCTTTCACCCCCCTCCCCCATGCGTCTTGAACCCTTGTTCTAGGGAGTCTTTGGGTGGGAGAGGGTGTCATGCCTCCCCTCACTTCCTCTGTGATTTGAAGTCAAAAAGCGCTTACATGTTCAGTAGATACATGAGTATGTGTGTACAGGTACGTGGTGGGTGAGTAAAAAGGGGAGATTCATACCCCTGTGGAGCAGGATTTAGAGCCTGCTCTACAGTAGCAAAGGCAGCAGAGGCTGCTGTGGCATTACTGTGTCTGGCGGAGGTTAGATTGTATATGTGGAGCTGAGAGTTGTTATAGGGGAATCTCCCCATAGCTCACACCAAAATTGGCTCCTTCTGTAATGTCTTCACTGATACACTTTGGTACGCCACCCCACAACTGGCAGGGCTCCCATGGACTCTGGTTGTGTAGCTGGAAGTAAGAATGTAAGAACCTGCTAGATCAGGCCAATGGCCCATCTTGTCCAACGTCCTGTTCTCACAGTGGCCAACCGGATGCCTGTGCAAAGCTCAAAAGCAGCACCGGAATGCCACAGCACTCTCCCCACTTGTGATTCCTAACAACTGGTATTCGTGTACTTTGTGTACTTCTCCCTTCTTTGCCATTTGGGGTGCTTTCTTCTTCTTTACTTGTGCTTGGATCAGATATAAGTGCCCCAAAGGAATAGCAGGATCTTAGAACTGCCCAGTGACCCGAGAAGTAATGGCTTTTCCAAGACTAATCCATCCAACCATTTTTGCTCTGGACCACACTACTGACACTGAACTATCTACTAGATGATGCATATTTATGCAGAAATGTACTCCTATGCACAATTTTACATGGAAATACATCTGCTACCAAGCATGGACGTGGTCTCTAACCTCAGTCTTGCTCTTCTTTTCTACTACGGGGACATTAATAAATTTGGTGGATTTCAAGAAGTGCTGATGCTGTCTTTTCCAGTCCAGGCAGTCATACATCAAACATGCCACAACTTCAAAGAGCTCCGTTCCAAATTCAAGCTACACAAAATAAAAGGAGGAAATATAAAGACTGGCTTTATAACATGCAGAACACATGGGAACTCAGCCAACTTCTAAGCAATGAATTATACATGCTATCGAATAACACAACAAGCATGACTTTGCCCTATTCAGTTTGAATGCATTTTAATATAAATATTATCCCACCTCAAAAAAACCCCCCAGATTTCCATTATGGGAGAGTTCCTATTTTTTCTTCCACTCACCAACACGTGGCAGTGAATCCATACCACCAAAGACCAGAATTCCAAGCTAAATGACAACTACAGCAAATGCCTTTTCTTTCCATCATCCGTTTAGGAGAATTTGGTATACAAGACATATTGTTTTGCAAATGAAGCTTCTGTTCAACCATGCCCTTGTATGGTTTTGCAAGTCTCCCCATGCTTCCCCTTTAAACATCCAATCTTGGAGGCTTGTAAGTGGAGTGTGGGGAGACTTGTAAAGCCCTTTAAGCAGCTGAATGAGTGAGCTTCTTTCTCCTCTTCCCCACCGTCTGCTGCCTGCTTGGGATGGGCAGGAGGAGACAGGAGCCTTTAAACGTCTGAGCAGGCAGCAGGGGTGAAGGATTAGAAAAAGCAGTGTGTACAATGCAGACGTCTTTCTACTCGTTGCTGCCCGCTCAGATTTTAAACAGAGGAGCATTCTCCCTTTCAGACAGCTCTTACTTGAACCTCTGCTTTTCAGAGGCTCCAGCAGAAGTGCTGGGCTGCTTGAACCAATGAATGATGCATTACACCCTGTCCTGCTGCCAATCAGCAGACAGCACCAGATATATCAGTTGATGGGTTGTGTGGGTGGGCATAGTTTGGGGGAAATGGCTTCGTATGGGCTGGAGGTTCCCCATCTCTGCTCTAGGAAGCCTCAAACTGAACCTTAAGGGTCTATTGATCTATAACAATACCTTGGTGAGGGACTATGCTAAACCTCGGGGTTCAGATTAACATCTATTCCCACTCCAGAATTAGAAACAAATGTCACACCATGCACTATTGCCCGCTTACGTAACACAAATGCTTCTTGTAAAAGACAATGGGCACAAAAGAATTTCCTCCTTTTCCTCCCATATGGCCCGTACCACCCCCAAATCTGCTCCAAAGTGTTGGGGGAAGGCCCTAGATCCTATTTAGGGGGTGCATGGGCAAGGAGAATGGGGAAATGATCAATGGCGCAAGGAGAAATCCATGCACTAACGGAATGTTAACCTTAGTGCTGCATCAAATATAACCCAATACAACTAGCCAGGGCCTTTAGTTCAGGGGGAACTCACAGGAACTCAGTTCCGGCACCTCTCAGGTGGGCACCATTGCCATACTAAGAAAATGAGGGTGAGTTCTGGCACCACTTTTTCTAGAAAAACAGCACTGCTACTAACCAACATGTCAGCGTTACTCCAGTCAGCAGGAAAGGAAGACTCCTTGACTAGGTGATGGAGGCGAGCTATCTGAAAAAGATTTGATCCTGGTTTCCCACTATTCAGAATTGGTTCCAAATATTTCCAGAAGGTTTGCAGGTCCTTGGCAGCTTTCATCTTCTTCTTCTTTTCAGCTTCGACAACTAGGGTTGCATGAGCATGGAATTATTTTAGCAGGCAAGTATGCCCATGGCAAATCTTAAGCATACTTTGGGCAAAAAGGATTAAGCCATGGTCAGCTCACTCTTTTGCAAGGCCTATTTAATAATCTAAGCTTTGGTCAGATAACATGATACACAGGAATGGATGAATCTGTCAACTTTGGTTTCTTTCAGTTTTGTCATATTTCCAAGTTCAGTTCTCTACCTTTCCATGGCAGCTTTTTTTGTTAAGTCCTCATGAAAACTGATCAGCATTTTAGTGAGAATTTCTCCTAATTGTCACGGACTGATTGGAAGCAGAGGAATGGTAGGGGGAACCAGATGGGGAACCCAAAGGGGAAAAGGCTCAGAAGCCAGGGAGCAGTGGAGGGACAGCAAAGAGATGAGGAAGAGGAGGTGTCGAAAGCTGAAGAGGTAACAGGGCTTAGTGAGCTGGGAGTCTGTGGCAGAGACAAGTCCAGAGGCAGAGGAAGAAGCTGAAACAGGCAAGTGGGAGGAGGGAGGTCAAGAAGCAGAGATGATCAGGCTGGTGAAGTTTCATGGGTATCTCCCCCTCCTGCTGCGACAAGCTCCCTTCTTCCCTGACTCCCAGAAATAGAAGAGGCATGAAACTGGAGGAGCAAGGACAGGCACAGTCTCTGATTGCTGGGGGTGAGGAGCCCTGGAGAGGAGGAAAAATAGATGGTTGTAGGGAGGTGGGGAGTTTTAATCTTGGCAGCTGATTTCATGGAGCAAGACTTACAGGGAATAAGCTGCTGTGCTCATTAGACCTGACACTCAGTCAAGTCTGTGAAGATCATGTTTCTGCTAATAAAGAGTTAACTCCAACTTGGAGCTGTTGGAACTGGCCAGCTCGTTCTGTGACACTAATGTACACATTTTGTAAAGCAGTTTTCCCTAACGTAATGCACTTCTTCCTCCCTTCCTCTTTGGCTTATTCTTTTGAATAGGATATACCCCTCTATTTCTACATTCCAGTCATGAGTTTCATAGTTGCCATCCTGTATTAAGAGCTCAAATTCATCCTGCTTGTTTCCTATACTCTGTGCTTTAGTATAGAAAGTGAAACCACAAGTCCAGCTGTTTCCTTCAATGAAGCTATTATTCCCAGTACTAGGTATTCCTGTCGTCTGTAATATTGTCTCCCTCCCCCTCAGGATTTAGTTTAAAGCTTTCCTGGGCAGCTTCACAAGACTCTTAGCAAACATACTCTTGCCAACTGCTGTGAGGTGCAAGCCATCTCTTACCATAAGTCCTTCCTCAAGGAAACGGAGACCATGATCTAAGAAGCCAAACCTTGGATCCAACTTCCTCCTTCCTGCTGCTTGACTTTACAAATACTCCCATTGCCTTTCCTTCCTTCCACCTGTCCCTTACCTAGCTGCACCTTAGGAGACCCTGGACCACAGCACCAGCCTAGAATAGAGGCATTTTTTTGTTGGCTCCATAGAGCTATTAAGCATGAAGACTCAACCATCATTACTGATGTTAAGACAACTACTGTAGCCCAGGGAATCCCACAGTATGGTAGTGACTTGGCACAAAGTTTTTTTAAAAATTATTGCATTATAATAATGCAACAAATAAACAATGCAACAAATAAACCTTAATTAACATAAAGCACAAGAGCTTTATGTTATGTTTGTATGTTTCCATTAAGATCTTTTTAAGCATTTAAGTGGCAAAGAGGACAGGCAATTCATCTCACCAGAGGGCACATGGATGAGTTGGTTGTCTACTTCCCCACCACCACCATTTGAACATGCCCAACTCTCTCCCTTTGATGCTGGGCTGGGGTGCACTAGCTTGGGATTCTGATGGCTTCCAAGGGTCTAAAAGGTTACAGAAAACCCAGCAAAGGGCCTTCTCAGTAGTGGCGCAAGCCCTGCGGAACACCCTCCCATAAGATGTCAAAGAGATAAATAACTACACAAACTTCCATAGACATCTGAAGACAGCCCTGTACAGTGGTACCTCGGTTTAAGTACACAATTGGTTCCGGAAGTCTGTACTTAACCTGAAGCGAACTTTCCCATTGAAAGTAATGGAAAGTGGATTAATCCGTTCCAGACCGTCTGCGGAGTACTTAAACTGAAGCGTACTTACTTAACCTGAAGCGAACTTTCCCATTGAAAGTAATGGAAAGTGGATTAATCCATTCCAGACGGGTCCGCGGAGTACTTAAACTGAAAGTACTCAAACCGAAGCATACTTAAACCAAGGTATGACTGTATCGGAAAGTTTTTAATGTGTGATGTTCTACTGTGCCTTTGTATATTTGTTGGAAGCTTCTCAGAGTGGCCGGGGCAACCCAGCCAAAAGGGTGGGGGTACACAAAAATATTATTATTATTATTAAGCTAGTTGTTGTTGTTTAGTCGTTTAGTCGTGTCCGACTCTTCGTGACCCCATGGACCAGAGCACGCCAGGCACTCCTGTCTTGCACTGCCTCCCGCAGTTTGGTCAAACTCATGTTCGTAGCTTCGAGAACACTGTCCAACCATCTTGTCCTCTGTCGTCCCCTTCTCCTAGTGCCCTCAATCTTTCCCAACATCAGGGTCTTTTCCAAGGATTCTTCTCTTCTCATGAGGTGGCCAAAGTATTGGAGCCTCAGCTTCACGATCTGTCCTTCCAGGGAGCACTCAGGGCTGATTTCCTTAAGAATGGATAGGTTTGATCTTCTTGCAGTCCATGGGACTCTCAAGAGTCTCCTCCAGCTAGTATGCCCTTGCTAACTATAAGTGACTTTGGGGTGGGAGAAAGAAGGATCAGTTTGACTCCCCAGAGTTTTTCTGCAAGGACTGTGCCCTGTGCCATGATCACCCTTACCTATTACTCTTCTGGTTCATCCACAAATGGACTTAGCTCAGGAATAAGATACAGATTTTAAAGTCTATTAAAATATCAATAGTATATCTTGGTTTTTGGTTTGTTTGTTTTTGGTAAAGCTAATTAAAATGCTCAAAGTATGCTACAACAAAAATGCCCATCTTAAACAAGAACAAGAATGGTGGATCTTCAGGTTCATATCACATACAATTGCTAATCATCAGCTCACCTTCTGCTTCAAGAAATGGTTCTTCCTGCAGAGCAACTGCTTCCAGGTGGGTCTGGAGTGGCTCATAATTGTCAGAAGAAATCTTAATGACGCTTGCAACATTGATCCCAAGATCGGATAGCACAGGCAGAAGTTGAGGGTAGTGAAAACCACTAATTATGAAATAATACTGAGCACCGTCATCTGGTTCATCATCTGTTCAAAACATCATACAAACCAATTGGTTTTATTAAAGCATAATATTGAGAAAGCATCCAAATTGGCAGTTTACATATATATGGTAGATGACTTGCATATAAATTATTTTCCATAAATACATCTATTACAAATCCTGCTTTTCAAATGCATGTAACTTTTGAAGACTTACAGTTTGGATTGTATCATATGCAATTCATAAGGGGATTGGGTGTAACTCAGGAGGGGGCAGGGAGGCTGGGAGAAACCCTTTTAAAATAAGGTTATTAGTGTGCAACTATTTAACTAACATTTAGTGTTTGGAGAGAGTTGAAAAATGTATGTCCTGCCCAAGTAGTATCATTCCCTAGGTTGTCTTCAGAAAGACATTTCCAAGGAAATTTGTTCCTGCCAATGCTGGGATGTGCTGCCATGGAATGGAAGAAAGAGGCAATATAGGCATCCCTTATTTTATTTCTGAGGCATTTCCCAGCAAGCATTGCCAAAAGTATAACTGACAGGTGACATTAAAAGGATTATACCATATTGAGATTCACTGAACAAGCAATGGAAGGCAACATGGGGTGGGGGGAGCATCTCGTCTCCTTTCATGTGAGCAGGAAATGGGAACAATTATCCAAGGAATACCCTGCTCTTCCTATACCTGTTTATTCAGCACATGCAATGCTTCTGGATACACATCATATTCTTTTACTAAGTACAAGAATTGTTTCTGAATGAGGCTATCCCCTTTGCCTATGTGCACAAGGCAGTCACAAAAAGAAAGACCTTCTCCGAGACCACATAACACCGGTCTTGAAAGATCTACATTGGCTCCCAGTACATTTCCGAGCACAGTTCAAAGTGTTGGTGCTGACCTTTAAAGCCCTAAATGGCCTCGGTCCAGTATACCTGAAGGAGCATCTCCACCCCCATCGTTCTGCCCGGACACTGAGGTCTAGTACCAAGGGCCTTCTGGCGTTTCCCTCGTTGCGAGAAGCCAAGTTGCAGGCAACCAGGCAGAGGGCCTTCTCGGTGGTGGCGCCCGCCCTGTGGAACGCCCTCCCATCAGATGTCAAAGAGAAAAACAGCTACCAGATTTTTAGAAGACATCTGAAGGCAGCCCTGTTTAGGGAGGCTGTTAATGTTTAATAGATTATTTTATTTCATTTTTCTGTTGGAAGCCGCCCAGAGTGGCTGGGGAAACCCAGCTGGATGGGTGGGGTATAAATAATAAATTAATATTACAGTATTAGTATTATAGTATTTACAGGCAAATTTAGCAGTTTGTGAGGCTAAACATGCTGTGCTGAATGCTAAGTTCCTCTTGAAACGAGCAGGACATATTTCTAAAAACGTTAAATCTAAAAGCAAAGATCAAAAGGATTTGCTTAATCGTCATTTACTGTGTTCATATACAAGTAGGTAGCCGTGTTGGTCTGAGTCGAAGCAAAATAAAAAAATTCCTTCAGTAGCACCTTAAAGACCAACTAAGTTTTTATTTTGGTATGAGAGTATCTGACGAAGTGTGCATGCGCACGAAAGCTCATACCAAAATAAAAACTTAGTTGGTCTTTAAGGTGCTACTGAAGGAATATTTTTATTGTGTTCATATAGTCTATGTTTACTGGCTTCCAGTAATTTAATTTATTACATTCTAATATGATGTCTCATATGCTTGCGCTTCTCAGAATGCCAGGATTAGCCACAGCTTCCTCTTAGTGCGAATCAGTCTGAAGTCCTGAATCTGTAGTTCTTTTGACATGAAGCATACAACTGATTTATATTTTACACACCGATGTATTTGTCAAGATCATCTTCTTCTCCACGTCGTTTAAGTTTGGTGTCTTTCTTAATGGCAGCTGTTGACACACTTGGTGACTCAGCTCCCTTCTTCTTCCCTTTCCCTTTGGCACTGGGAGGTTTCTCCTTTTTGCCGCCTTTCCCTTTCCCTTTCCCCTTTTCGTCTTTCTCCTTGTCCTTGTCCTCGGGTGTCTACACCAAATTAGATAAACTACATGCACATCTTATGGAAAACAACAGGGGAAAATATTACGGTGGCGTAATACAATCATTAGTATACCTATCTGAGGCAGCACAGCACACTTCTCCCTCAACCCAATGCCCTCCAGGATACTTACTATAACCTGCTGGAGCCCAATGTTCCTTCTTTTCCCTATGTACATTTTAGTTTCCTTCTCACTCCTCAACAAATACTTTGACATTCCACACACCCTGACAACTCAGATTTTTCTCAGACCATTTAAAATACCCCACCCCACATATTCTAACCGACAATTTCTGCATGCTTCCAAATGAATAGACATCCAACCACTCAAGTTTGCTACTAGTTAGAGTGGTTACATTTTATTCTGCCCTTCTTCAAGGGAAGTATCTCTGCTTCCACTTTATAGCTTAATCAGGGAAGATAGGCACTCTGGCACTGGAAGAGGCAAATATAACATATAATATAACAATGTTATTATATTACTCAAGTCAGCCCATTTGATGTGGGCAGTGGTCATTGTTGTCCTAAGAGCTGACAACAGCCCACAACTGCCTACCCAGGCTGGAAGCTGCTCCTCCATTCTCAAAGGTCGTTCTTTTTTCTTTCTTTCTTTCTTTCCTCAACCAGAACTTTTTTTCTACAACCAGAAATGTTGGGGGCTGAACCTAGGGCAGGCATAGGCAACCTTGGCTCTCCAGATGTTTTGGAACTACAACTCCCATGATCCCTAGCTAACAGGGCCAGTGGTCAGGGATCACGGGAGTTGTAGTTCCAAAACATCTGGAGAGCCACGGTTGCCTATGCCTGACCTAGAGCATAAAAGCACCTGTTCTACCCCTGAACTATTTGCCACTTGTTTTAGCCTTTAAAACACTCAAGAGCACTCAGCTCTTAGGACAACAATGACTGCTCCCCACATCAAATGGGGGGGGTGTTCTTTGCGTGGTCGCGCACAGTCGCCCCCCGATCCTACACGGTTCCCAAAAATACAACCTGGCTTTGCCCCCTCCCACACTGGATACCTGGAAGTTTCCACCTAACCTCAGTTAACCAATCCCGTGGGGGGGCATTGCCAGGGGAGTTGGCCAGGTAGGGTGGGACCGCCCTGCCCACACAATAGAGGGTGGAACTTACGTGGGAGTCCTCGGCAGTTTCAGGCCTTGGGCAGAATCCTTTAGTCTAAAGGTAAAAGGTAAAGGGGCCCCTGACCATCAGGTCCAGTTGTGTCCGACTCTGGGGTTGCAGCGCTCATCTCACTCTATTGCCGAGGGAGCCGGCGTTTGTCCACAGACAGCTTCCGGGTCATGTGGCCAGCATGACAAAGCTGCTTCTGGCGAACCAGAGCAGCACACGGAAACGCTGTTTACCTTCCTGCCGGAGCGGTCCCTATTTGTCTACTTGCACTTTGTTGTGCTTTCGAACTGCTAGGTGGGCAGGAGCTGGGACCGAGCAACGGGAGCTCACCCCGTTGCAGGGATTCGAACCGCCGACCTTCTGATCAGCAAGCCCTAGACTCTGTGCTGGCCACATGACCTGGAAGCTGTCTGTGGACAAACACCAGCTCCCTCGGCCTATAGAGCGAGATGAGTGCCGCAACCCCAGAGTTGTCCGCGACTGGACCTAACGGTCAGGGGTACCTTTACCTTTAGCTTTTTACAATTTGTTATGTTTCAGCTCTGAAGTCCATTGAATTCAATGGGACTTACTCCCAGGTGATCCTAAAATACCTTCTTTTCAGCAGCCCTTCTCTGCAGGTCCTTCTGTTTAATGCAGAGCATCTGATATTTAATTAACTTTCCAATCAGAGTTACAGGAAGTGCTTCTCCATTATTGAGAATTATTTTTGCCACTTCTAACACCTGAAAAGAGAAAGCGAATGATTACTGCTTCAGTATCAAATTCAGTATATGTGGTGTCCTACAACATAAGCATATTGGTTCAAGATAGGGAATGAGGAATAGTGATGTACCAGTCTGGTTTGCAAGTCTGGCCTGTCTTCAAAGGTAAGGAAAAATCAGCTATAGAGCCTGTTCCAACCCCTCTAGAAAGGCTGTAATTCACCAATAGCAACCTGGGCAAAACAGGACATGATTCTGTGCTTGCAAATTTTGGTTAGTGTAGCAAACAGAAGTGGGAGCCTGCCATATTTGACCTGGTGCAAAATTACACCATGGATGTGGGTGTCATGGAAACACAGGTGCTTAGGACATGGGGCAACGATATGCCCAGTAGAATAAGCACTATTGGTTTAGCATTCAAGTGGTGTTCATAGATTCCACCATACCTTCAGGTTCAGATTTCAGGTATGATATGGCACTGCTATAACATAGCTATTTTTAAGTACAATTTGTTCAGATAGTAAAGCAACAATGGGAACCTTTGTACCTGCAAACACAAATGGAAACTAACCAATGGCAGTGTCAGAAATACTTTTGGGTGCTAGAGTTTCCATCCGGGTACAATTTCCCCCTTTCTTGTTCCTACTGATTCTGCTGGTGTGTAGCCTAATTGGGGTGGAATAAGGTTATTGAATTTTCTTTGGGTGATGACAGCAGTAAGAACATACGGCTACGTTGTCCAGATGTGTGGCATTGACAAGCTGTTTTATGACTATGTTTTTTACAGCTTGCTTCCACCAAATTTCATATAGCTTACTAACATCTGGGATCTTTTCCTGACATTCACATAACCACTTAAAAACAACAACATGACACAAAAACTCATCAATGGTTTTTAGAAGAAAGAGAGAGGTGTTGCATGATAGTGACTTAAAACGTTCTTCCAAGGTTGAAAGTGTTTCTACGGAAGACTTTATATAAAACATTTCTCTAATTTTCTTTTTAAGAATACTGGATCTATTTATAGCTTTTGAATGAATGAGGTGTTACTCCACAGTTCTGACATCCTCTCATACCCTCGCACCTCTGGAGAAATTGCACTCGACTGCATATGGTGTCGATTTTGATTTCACAGATATGGACGACTGTTCTTGCTGCATGTCGATATGTTGTCTGAAGCTGGCAGGCTTCATGTTGAGAATGTAGTCAAAGGGTTTCACTCTCGACAAATGCAAGGGCAGAGAAAGATGCTATGTAGTTCCTAGCCTACAGCTGGTAGGGTTCACATGGTGAATGAGCGAGAGTCACTGTAACTTTGTACCATCAACTGCAGGCTGCACTGGAACTGTGTAAAGGATTAATACAGACATCCCCAAACTGCGGCCCTCCAGATGTTTTGGCCTACAACTCCCATGATCCCTAGCTAACAGGACCAGTGGTCAGGGATGATGGGAATTGTAGTCCAAAACATCTGGAGGGCCGAAGTTTGGGGATGTCTGGATTAATAGTTTCAGAGGACTTAAACAAGTCAGCAGAGTTGGAAACCTTCTAAGTGATATCCTAAATGCAGCAAGTTTTCACCAAAGGGTATCATCCCTTTTGGGGGCATTACTTTGGGTGTAAGAAAGCAAGGGGGAAGAGCCAGGTCCCTGAGCATGGAGAGTGTAATTAAAGTGATAATCACAGGTGGATCTTTCCATGGTTAACTGAAACATGAGCACAACTGCTAACATATTTATATCTACCCTAATTGACTTCTGGAGGGCTGGGTGCACGTGTGGTTTTTGTTAACTACATTTATTTTTTATTATTATAAAGTAACACTGTTGATTATTCTCAGGACAATGCTGGATTGGACTGCACTAGGACCAGAGAGCCAATGATTCAGGAAGGAGATGCAGGTACCACTATGGTCAGGGAGTGCTATAGCAGTGTAGGGAAGGGACATCAGGTCTTAATAATACTAGTGGCTTGTCTGTAGTCTTAAACCTGAAGATGCTTTGAAGGAACACCAAGTTGGTTAATGGGATCCAGGAAAAGCATGCCAACCTTGCTCATGTGACTGAGACCTGGTGGCCTTCCACAGTCCACTGCACCTAGAGGAGTGCCAAACAAACAGAAAGAAAAAAAATGTTCCAGAAGTTCTAAACCATTATTTGTTTATGCACTGGAAGCTCAAATCTTGCAAACCATGGTTTGGTATGATGACTTTATAAGTCCAAACCTATACAAGTCCAGTTGTGCGTTGTGTGCCTTGAAGCTGTCTGTCTTGTTTTGGACTTCAAAATAAGTGCAGACGTGTGAAATGACTTATGAAATAGCGCTTAGCTGCTCATCATATAACATCCTGACACATCATTGCTTACCCTTAGTATGTTGACTAGAAATGGTATGGTGTACACTATTCTACATCTAGTGTCTCATAAAAAAAATGTTTCAAGGTTTTCTTCAGTACCAGCTGCAAAGCAAACAGCCCCAACCACGAAAGCATTCTCTTCCGAAGAGATAAGAGCTAGAAAAATAATCCAAGCAATGGTAATTAAAAATGCTTTCACTCACCTCAGTATACAAAGGTGGTTCTTTTTCCTTTTCCTTTTCCTTTTCTTTGCCCTTTGGTTTGCTTACATCTCCACTTGCCATGATCTGTAAAACATATAGTGTAATGAACAAATACAAGAGAATTAATTTTCTGAATTTATTATATGCTCACCTAGGTTTGTCATACTCAGACATGCTCAGAGTGAGATGTGTTGCTTAATGTAGACCAGGCTTCCTCAAACTCAGCCCCCCCAGATGTTTTTGGCCTACAACTCCCGTGATCCCTAGCTAGCAGGACCAGTGGTCAGGGATGACTGGAATTGTAGTCTCAAAAACATCTGGAGGGCAGAGTTTGAGGAATCCTCATGTAGACTAAGAAGACAAAGAGCTATTTTAGCAGGGTCTGAAGGCTTGGGGGAACTCTGTAAAATTTACCTTTTTTTTTACTCTGACTAACACGCTCCTGTGACATATCACAATCTGATTCTGAAACTCCTCTTTGTCTCAAAATGGCTTCTCATGTGCATGGTGAGGATGGCTACTTTTTTGAATAACACATGCTCAATTATCCTTTGCGTAAGCGGAACTGGTTTTGCTACTTCTTAAATCCCTAGCCTAATCTTCTAAGAAGAGTACATGTATTGAACTCTAAGGAAAGTAAGTATATCGAACTTTATTTTTTTATTTTTTAATCAAACTTTATTTCAATTCCTTAAAATATTACATCCAAATACAAACGAAAAAAGAAAAGGAATTAAAGTATATTGAACTTTACATAGCTTATAAACATGTTGCATGTTAGACATTTAAAACTATCCTGACCAAAGTCTTAAACTACTACTAATAAAGCTCTTGTAAGTTATAGTATCAAGACTCAACTGAGAGTACAGGTTTCTTACTCCAAGATTTCCACTCAGCTATCTGACAAAGCAAAGGGGGTAAAACAGCTTCCAATTGTCTTCCTCCAATCCAGTTTCAAGGGATGCAAATGAGCCCCAGGGTGATTCCTCTCAACCCAGCTACATCTAGCCTTTAAATTCTGCCTCCATGTAAATGCCCACTTCCTTCTCCTCCAGCTTATCCTGAGAATCATATCTCAGGAGACCAGGAAGCACATTTCCATCTCTTGGCAATGGGGTGAGCATTATTTTACATCACTATTGGTCATAGGTAGAGATGCATTCTCGTTTCAGTTTTAACCCCAGCATCCACACCCCACCTCTCACCATTATGAATACCAAATACCTGTGCTAACATTCCTTCCCAAGTCACCATACTAAAGAGCCTCCGCATTGGCACCTGCACAGCAAGAGACAGGGCCTTTGTGTGAAGTTCATCCTCGGTTTGGTCCCCAACAACCATTGCGATACTGGGAATCCAATTTTCCTATCCCAAAAACAAACAAACAACTTTTACATTCAAGAATTATAAACAACTACTCCCTTACCACCAGATGGCAATATTATACTGCAGAATAATTTTCTTAATCTATTTGATGCCAGCAAAATTCAGTGACAATTTTCTGTATGATTTAGACACACATACTTGCATTGGTTGTGAAAATAATATGAAGCAAAGTTTCACATTTATAATTTCTTACACACTTAGAAATGTATGGCAGATCAAAACACACTTCAGAACAAATGGAATTTTATATTAATATCTGCAAAGGCAATGACAAGCTACGCTTTTAAAATGATTGCTCAAATATGACCTTGTATTTTCCATCAGGATATATAAGCTGTTAAATGTTAATGATTTCCAAAGAGAGCTGTCATATTTGCCAATCCTTTGTCTCCACTTCAAATACATCTAATTCTTTAACTCCTATTTTTGAGGTCCACCCAAAATACTGAAACAAGCCACAGCAAAATTCAAATCTAAAGCCATTATGCTAGATTTCTGAATCAAAAAGAAGGCTTCAGTGATGCAAGACAAGTGTGGAAAGTAATCAGGATTGTCCTTGTGTTGCTATCTGTAAATGGCCCTTCTTTCAATTACCGGTAATTGTTAGCCAGTGTTAGCCAATAAATACACTTTATTAGTCTTGCTTATTAAAGGGCTGCTTGAAAGGTTGGCAGCACCATTATGAAATTAATGGATAATGACCTTAATAATAATGACCTATATGAATAATATATCAATAATGTATCAAGCCATCGTACATTTCACAGTTGTCAATAATAAAGTCCAGCAGCCTTTGGGGTGCCAAATGTGACCTTCAGCAACTCTTCCACACCCCATACAAATAACTGAACTGTCTTCAGGGCGAAGATGCTAATGATCCTTTTAATAAGAAATTGACTGAGCAATGGCTGATACTGTATCACTACATCAGCCTCTGTCAGCATCTCCTTTAAATTAGCTGCACAGGTGTCATCTGGATTTACAGGGGGTTGAGGGGAGAGCAGAACATCACATTTATTTTATTTAGGATTTCATTCACACACACACACACACACACCTTTTTAATTAAAACAATACTGAAAGCAGTTTGCAAAATTCAATTAAAAAATAAAAGCATAATAAAGCATTTCAGCAGAAATCAATGCAATATTAGTTGCAACTGAATTATGTCCCATTAATTTCAGTTGGATGTGAAACTATCAGGCACTGTAGATAACTCTAAGAAGGGCATAAAAAAAATTCCTTCAGTAGCACCTTAAAGACCAACTAAGGGCAGTAAAGCTGTGAAACTAGTGGCTTGCATAGCTGCCAAGTTATCCCTTTTTTTAAGGGATTTTCCCTTATGCTGAATAGGCTTCCTTGCGAGAAAAGGGAAAACTTGGCAGCTATGGTGGCTTGCTTAACTATGCTGACTAGTCATTTTAAAGCATTAGGCTCATCTAAGTCTACTGACTGCAGCTGGGCTCAGAAATGCCTATTGCCACAAAGGATCAGGCTGCTCATGAATTTGTTGCTGAAACAAAATCTGATCTGAGGATCTCACAGCTCAGTTTTTTATTCAGTGTATTTAAAATACATGACCCCACCCCACCCTGCCCAATAAAGAATCCTGGGAACTGTAGTTTGTTAAGGGTGCTGAGAACTGTAGCTGTGAGGGAAACTACAATTCCCAGAGTTCTTTGGCTAAAGTGACATGCTTTAAATGTATGGTGTGCTCTTGTTAGTCTCAGACCAAAATGATGCATTAGCTCCTTGCTCAAGGCTGAATATTGACACCTGTCCAAGGATCAAAGAAACTTCAAGGACTAAACAGCCAGTGTGTTATAGTGGTTGACTAGGACCTGGGAGACCTGGATTTGAATCTCCACTTGGCCATGAAGCTCACTGGGCAACCTTGGGGTCAGTCAAGGCCTCTCAGACTAACCAACACCTCACAGGGTTGTTGTGCAGATGGAATTAGGAAGCAAGAGAACCATGTAGGTCACCTTGGGAGGGGGGGGAGAAGGCGAAATATAAATGCAAATAATAAGATAAATGAAATGATCCTTTTTTTATGCACCACCTTGTGCTCCTTGGAGAAAATGAGGCATGTAAATGTGCTAAATTCCACTTTATTCAATTGGCGAGTTGGGGGCTACTCCCAAGGATAAGTGTAGGGCTCGCCTGGGCTACATCACATCACATGCCCTTCCTTCAATGTAAAACACACAAAACAAAGAGGGAGACTGAAGCAAAACTAGGATCTCTAGCATGGCTGAGCTCAAGTGAAGCTTGTACAAGTGTGTATGTGTGTATGTCTACACACACGTGTGTATGAGTTTGTATATATTTGTGTACATGTGTGTGTATCTGTGAATATGTGTGTGTGTGTGTGTGTGTGTATGCAATGCTTTTTGGAGGGGAACGCAGGTGTACGCAAACCCCTAAACATTTTGTAAATCTTTGTACTTTTGTCCATTTACTGTTATTTATTTTCCCCGATTTGAAATATAAAATGGTGATTTTCTTGAGTCAAAATGAGAGCACCCCCTAAACATTTTTTAAGGAAAAAAAGCACTATATGTGTTCACATGTGTACAAATATGTGTGTGTACATATGTGTGTATATGTTTGTGTACATATGAGTGCGTGTATCTGTGTGTACATGTTTTTGTGCACACGTATATGTGTGTATATATGTTTGTGTTTACATATGTGTGTGCACATATATATATGAATGTGTGTGTGCACACATACGCGTGTGTGTACGTGTGTCTCCCCGCCCCGCCCCCACCAACGCACCTCCTCTAAGCGTGCAGACACCAGCCCAGCCTCCCAGTTCTTGGAACCGGTCCCGCTAGGCGCCGAGGCCCCGCTGCCGCTCTTGGGCCGCTTCGGAGCCATCGCGAGTTTCCCCGGAGGGACGGAAGGCCACAGTCGGCGCGGAAGAGAAAGAGTCCGAGCGGTCGCCTTGGCAACGAGAACCTGACCGGCCCTTCGCGCATGCGCCGAAAGAGCCGGCGTAGCCAGGGCAACCCGAGCGGCGCCTGGCCTGGGGGCGTGGCCCGCCCATCGCGTCGCGCGGCGAGGTTGCCCCGGGGTCGCTTCCGACTCTGTGCCAGAATTTGTTGCTCCTCGTAGCTGCTCGCCACCCTTTGGGTTGGTTGGCTGGGAGTTACGAGGGTGGGTCACAAAAGGAGCTTCAAAACATAATTATTAATTCCATAGCCATTAATTTAAGGTCACTGATTTTTATTTATCTACGTATTTATTTGGTGCCAACACGAAAAGCCGGATCAATCCGTGTTGCTCAGCATCTTTTTCCTACCTTGGCCTCTCCCGAGCTCGCAATTTATTTTCTTTTTAAATGTGCATAACTTTTTGCTCACATTTGGATAGTATTGGAAAACCTGTCTTGGAAAAAAAATTCATCTTGTGCTTTCATGCTGTAAACTGGCCTGTGGTCTTAAGGGCGGCATGCACCTTTACTAAATAAATAAAAAAAATACCTTACAAAATGTTGCACTTCAGTGTTTGTGTGTGTCCTCGCAGTGTTAACAATGCATAGGACTTCAATCATGCGGAGTCTTCAAAAATGTGTGTTACGCTATGTATTGCTACTCTGTGTGCGTGTAAAATGATGGATCAACACATCTCCTGTCTGCATTTTTGAGCTCTTCTTGGGGCATGGCTCTCCTTAGGGACATGGCTTTGGGGCTGTCACATTGAACTCCTGCACTTAAAATGTACCACTAAGCTTAACACATGATCCTATTACACTGAGACAACTCAATGTTGTCTATATTGAAAAAATATAGCTGGGAAAAGTGTATCGTAAGGCACTTGGAAGGTTTGGCAGGCATATTAAAGGCAGCCTCAAAAGGAAAAACGTACATGAGTATATAAATCACATAATCTGATATCACAATACATAACACTATTTAAAAGCATAGCACATCCACTCCATGTCCACCTCCGAGGATAATGGCAAAGAGATGTACTTGGTCTTTGTCCTTCATCTGTAGTTTGTACCAATAGGTGCAGGATCAGAGGCTCCTCACTAGACTCCCAGCATTTCAAGAGTCCTTTCACCTTTCCCACCAGTGGAAAGCAAAGTTTCATAGCTGCTTCTGTATTTTACAGATCAGGCTCTGGAGGAGTATGTGACTCCTTGAACAACCCAGGTATTCCATGTTGTTCTTAACCATCATTATAATAATGTGCTATCTGCAGGTTTAGAAACTGCAATGTTAAATTATCTGTCTGCCCCATTCATGTATAATGTGGGGGTGGTTGTTTTTTATATCAAGAAGGGACACATGGGTGAAGGGAGCTGAACTCTTCCACCTTGTTCCTCCCCATAGTCAATCACTCAGACATACACACACCTGGCCAGCCTGGCTTGTATTGGACACAGGCTAGGGGGGAAATGTTGGCTGGCCATGGAGAGCAAAGGTGAATATGTTACACACACACACCCCAATCCCTTTTATACATGAACAGAGCAGAAACTTCATTAAATAAATGACTGTCACCACCCCATCAAGTTCAGCCTATATACTTTGCACTAGTTCAATGTACAGGGAGCTGTAGCTTGACTTCAGCATAGAACTTTCCTTAACGGACAAGAAATAAAAGGAAGTAGAAATAAATAAATAGAAGCCTTGCCTTCTATATTATGGACCAAAGTCTACCCTAGTTGTGTTTTTTTCCCTTTTCCCTTTTTGGGGGGTTATGCTTGAAGTGTTTCTCCAAGACACTAGTCCAAAATCAATAGAGGGTTGGTTTGGCCTGAATTTGAAAGCTGCAGTTCTACACAGAAGGACGCTGGGAGGATTTGCCTTATAATGTATCTAACAAATTACAAATCCAAATGGGATTTACGTGAAACCAAGTATTCTGGGGCTCTTGGCATGTCTTGGAAGAAGAGTGAGCAAACCAAACTCGCACAATAGTGTTGGAGCATGACCTCAGCCTGGACCCATACTGTGCAGTGACTTGGAGGTCTGCACAGGTGTGGGCAAGCTAGGCTCACACTCTCTGGCCGAAATCACATTCCAAATATTACCATATGTTCCCACACGGAGACGAAAGAAGAGAGAGGATTGCTGCTTGGGAGAGAATAGGAGAGCTGCCAAGATAAAGAATTCATTACAGGGGAGTCATGTTGTGATCTTACACTGGAGAGAAGTGAAATATTTTGTGTGATTTAACATTCTGTGAAAATATCCCAAAACACATGCTTACCCCCTCCTCTACCCCTAGCTCTATTATACCCATCTGGCTGCTCAGAGCCAGGAATCTTTATTTAAATTTCAAGCAAGCCTTTGCTGAATTATTGATTCAGTCCAAAATTTCTGCTGGGAGGATACTGCCCTTCCCTGTTCATTCAAGTGCCTGAGCTAGTAGCAACCAAAGGTTTTTTAGGCAAGTACAAATGGGGAGGAGAGATACATTGTGTGCAAAAAAGAAGGACAAAAAGAAAGAGGAACGGAAGAAGGGAAGGTCACCTAAATAGTTGGATGAACCAGTCCTTTTAAAAAGCAGGAGGATGGAAAATTTGACCAGAAAAGGTAGTAGACTTAAAGATGGTTGGGAAATTTCAAGTGCTACAAAATGCAGCCACCTGGCTACTGGTTGGATTTCGGCAACTGGAGCATATGACACCTACATTGCTCTAGCAATATAGTTGCCATTCCCAGGCCCCCAATTTAAAGTCCAGGTGAGGTCCTTTAAAGCCTTGAGCAGGTTGGCACCAGGCTACTTAAAGAGCTGCCTGCACCTGTATCAACTGGCCTGTACCTTAAGATCTGCTCTGAAGGCTTTACAGCAGGCACCCCCAAACTGCGGCCCTCCAGATATTTTGGCCTACAACTCCCATGATCCCTAGTTAACAGGACCAGTGGTCAGGGATGATGGGAATAGTAGTCTAAAGCATCTGGAGGGCCAAAGTTTGGGGATGCCTGCTTTACAGCAACAGTTAGGTTGGCTGGGACGTAGAACAGGGCCTACTTGTCAGTGGTCCCACAGTTATGGAATTCAATCCTACATGTGATCAGAAAGGCCCCTCCCTCAGTACATTTATACAGGCCTTGAATACAAACTTTCATGTCATGGTCTCTAGTGGCTAACCGTAAACTGAGCTATAGAAGTGATGTTGTATGGCCTGGGTTTTTGTATCTAACGTATGCTAGGCTATTTTTTATTTGTATGGTGGTTTTTGTGAAGTAGATCTTCAAAATTCCATTTTATTGATAATGGGTGATATCCCATTAAGGCATAGTCAGAGTAGAGCCAGCCACTGAAATCAATGGGCTTTGAGTGAAGGTAAATCCTGAAATACATCAGTGTACTGGGATTCTATCCAATCTTAAATCTTCTCAGCCAGTGTCTCTGGAGCATAAGATTGTGCATGTCATTTTTAACTTTTTGAAATAGGCTTACAGATTTAGTGTCTACATCTGGGGTCAGCAAACTTTTTTCAGCAGGGGGCACTGTCCCTCAGACCTTGTGGGGGGCTGGACTATATTTTGAAGGGAAAAAAATGAATGAATTCCTATGCCCCACAAATAACCCAGAGATGCATTTTAAATAAAAGGACACATTCTACTTGTGTAAAAACATGCTGATTCCTGGACCGTCTGCGGGATTTAAAAGGCGATTGGGCCGAATCCGGTCCCCGGGCCTTAGTTTGCCTACCCATGGTCTACATTGATGTACCAACACACTGAACATCCCAATTCCTTCTTATCGGTATATATTATTATTCGGTGTCTACTTAATAAGTGTTATCAACAGCTGCCAGTGAATTATATTTGAGATGCATTTTTTATGTACGTATGCATATTACTCAAAAGAGGTTTTACACTCTCTATGAAATTTAATGTCAAGGCACAACTAAGAACATTTGATTTGACATTAATTGACAGTTGTTATTTGACAGTATTTGCCATACGACACGCAGGAGCAATCTGCATTTGACTGCTTTTGACAGATGATGTGTAGTAGCAATTGGCAATATTTGATAGCTGACATGTGAGAACAGTCAGCAAGTTTCTGGCAGCTGCCATGCAATAGCAGCACTCAGTAAACAAATATCAGCTTTTGAACCAGGCTTCATTTCAGCCAAGCAAACCCCTGCTTTAAAAGAAAGCTAAAACTGAGCAATCTACATTCGGAAGTTGCATTTTGATCACTTGTGGAATTTCAGCATTTTCTAAATTTCATAGCTGATGCAGACCTCCATTTGAACCCTATTCTTTGTAAGCAGCTTCCCCCATGTTAACCGGATTTGTTTCATGTTAAGATGGCAATTTCAGCAGCAGCAAAGCTTATTTCCTTTTACTTAAAAGCTAGGCAGCGATGCTAGCCATGAACCGCCAGAAGAGTGTGTTGCAAGCCTCTGCTGGGAGTTGTTTTCAAGCACTTGATTCTGGAGCCCCAGGAAAGCTTTTTTCTGTCCTGTTAGTTTTGTTAAAATAAATACATAATCCCGAGTTTGTTATAATGGCAGCTAAAGCTTGCTAGCTTTAGGTTTAATGTAATACTGTATCTATTGTCTGTGAACTGGTTATGTTTTTCCGTTTGATTGAAATGTTACATCCCAGTCCTTGGGAAGAATTTACCATGCCTGAGCCCATTGGGTCAGTTGCTATGGATAGCTCAGTTGGTTAGAGTGTGGTGCTAATAATTGCTGAGGTTAGAGGTTTGATTCCTGTATAGGACAGCTGCATATTTCTGTGTTGCAGGGGATTGGACCCTCAAGGTCCCTTCCAACTCTACAATTCTATGAGGCTATGAAAATACATGCTATTAAATTCTAAACTTCGATGACTCTTGGAGAACACGGCTGTGCCTGTCTACTCATAAGTAAGTGAGCTCATTGGGGCTTACTTCCAAGTGTGTATAGGCTTGTGCTTGTTTGACCAAAACTAAAACTGCAAACATTCAGATGTCAAGGAGATGTTGTTGTTTAGTCGTTTAGTTGTGTCCGAATCTTCATGACCCCATGGACCAGAGCACGCCAGGCACTCCTGTCTTGCACTGCCTCCCGCAGTTTGGTCAAACTCATGTTCGTAGCTTCAAGAACACCGTCCAACCATCTCGTCCTCTGTCGTCCCCTTCTCCTAGTGCCCTCAATCTTTCCCAACATCAGGGTCTTTTCCAAGGATTCTTCTCTTCTCATGAGGTGGCCAAAGTATTGGAGCCTCAGCTTCACGATCTGTCCTTCCAGTGAGCACTCAGGGCTGATTTCCTTAAGAATGGATAGGTTTGATCTTCTTGCAGTCCATGGGACTCTCAAGAGTCTCCTCCAGCACCATAACTCAAAAGCATCAATTCTTCGGCGATCAGCCTTCTTTATGGTCCAGCTCTCACTTCCATACATCACTACTGGGAAAACCATAGCTTTAACTATACGGACCTTTGTAGGCAAGGTGATGTCTCTGCTTTTTAAGATGCTGTCTAGGTTTGTCATTGCTTTCCTCCCGAGAAGCGGGCGTCTTTTAATTTCGTGACTGCTGTCACCATCTGCAGTGATCAAGGAGCCCAAGAAAGTAAAATCTCTCACTGCCTCCATTTCTTCCCCTTCTATTTGCCAGGAGGTGATGGGACCAGTGGCCATGATCTTGGTTTTTTTGATGTTGAGCTTCAGACCATATTTTGCGCTCTCCTCTTTCACCCTCATTAAAAGGTTCTTTTAATGTCAAGGAGATAAGTAACTGCAATGTTTAGAAGACATCCGAAGGCAACCCTGTATAGGGAAGTTTTAAAAAGTTTTATTATGTTTTTATATATGCTGAAAGCCACACACCATGGCTGGGGCAACCCAGTCAGATGGGCAGGTTACAAATACGGTAATAAAATTATTATTAAGGAAGAAGACATCCCTATTTTCATCAGAGGGTATGGATTTCCTTGTATGTATAATCTGACCAGTTTGCACACTGCGACTCTCAGCCAAAACTTCAAATGTAGTTCCCCCTGTACACATGCAATAATTGACACATTTGGATGAGGACTCACAATAACAGCCGGCTATCTCGAGTAGACAGAATAGAGATTTGCCATTGTGCTCCACCTCTATCCTTACTAAGGCCACATTCAAGCATGCTAAAAACATTTAAATCTGCTGTGCTGCAGCTGTCCCGGAGTTCCTGGCAACACTCTTGAACTTCTGTGTATTGGAGAAGGTGGCACATTATTGCCTAAGGAGATGGTGGGAGGTTGAACTATCAAATTCCAGATTTCAACAATAAAAGCCCTACATTTCCTGAGAACTTTTTTTTTTAATACTTCCTTCAGATGCCCCAAACCTGTTATATTTTCTTAGCTTGCTAGCATGGACCCCATCTGAGAGCTGTTTCCATAACTAGGCAACCCAGTTAGAGCAGGAATTCCTCACATAGTGGGGAGCTGATACAGGAAGAACACCTGCCTGTGAATTGTTTCTGACTATGAATCAGAAAGAAGGGGACAAGGCAGATGGCCTGGCATTGCTAGTGTTTCTAATTGTCATTTGAGAAGGAGGACTTAGTCTGTGGTGCCAAAAGCTCAGTGGTGGAAGAGGAGGATAAACAGCGTGATGAAAGTGGAAGAGCTTTTAATGATCACACCACAACATGTTTTCAGCTAAGCTGAGCTGTTGGGTCACACAGTGGAAATGAACACACAAAAAGCTGGAGATCCTTATTTATTTATTTATTTATTTTTATAACACTCTAAATTCATATGTTGTTTTCTAGTAGCATTATAACAAAACTGAATTCATTCATTCATTCATTTAGTATACTGCCCATCATCCACAGATCTCAGGGCGGGTCACAACGTAAAAAATACAAGATAAAAACACAAAATACTTAATAAAAACAACAACAAAACAAATCACAGGTCAATAAACCTCCTCTCACAAACACATTTTAAAGGTAGGTAGCCGTGTTGGTCTGAGTCGAAGCAAAATAAAAAAATTCCTTCAGTAGCACCTTAAAGACCAACTAAGTTTTTTATTTTGGTATGAGCTTTCGTGTGCATGCACACTTCTTCAGATACACAGATACACTGAAACAGAAGTAACCAGACCCTTATGTATATTCAGAGGATGGGGGTGGGAATGGGTGATGGGCGGATAGGAGTGGTAAACCTGTTGATGGCTGTTAACGACTGCTGATGATTGCAATAGGTCCTGTGGGGAAAAAGGAAGGGCTGAGGCGCTAAAGAAAGCTTGATCATGCATAATGAGATAAGAATCCTATGTCTTTGTTCATCCCAGGTGGCTCCATGGTTTTAAGCTTGGTAACATTTTAAAGGGTATAGGACGTTAATCAGCCAACGGCCTGGTTGAAGAGAAACGTTTTTGCCTGGTACCTAAAGGCACCTGGGGGAAGAGCATCCCAGATACCAGCCACCTGGAGACTCTTCTGCCCATAGTCGCAGCCACAGTTCTCCCCACTCCAGCCCAGGAGTAAAGGGACATCATGGCGGGAGGGGGGGGGATAGCTATTCCAGACAGCTGGAAAGAGACAGAAAAGAGAAGCAGCCTCAGACCATCTCAGCCTGGAATCTAGCAGGTCTGCAGATTCTGATCCACATATTGTCCTGGTTGCTGAGGATCAGATGAGTTCACTTCAGAAGCTGAGCCCGCTCAATTCTTCCCTTACCCATAAGGCTTGGGGTTGGGTGTGCATGATGAAGACTGAAGGAAGAAGAGAAATGCCACACATTTGTGGGCGACCACTTTGGCATTTCTTGCTTCTCCTTGTGAAGATCCATTTGTACAGAACACATTGGTAGAGCAGACATACATTATTCAACTTGTTGAGGATCCCTCCTATTTGAACCCGGCAATAGTTGACACCAGGGGTTTACCTACAAACTGCTAGCAAATACAGTCACAAATCCTGAATAGGGATGGAAGAATCTATCAATTTCAGTTTCTCTCAAGTTCTCTCCCCACCCCCAGATCTTAAATCCAGTTCTCCATATTTCCACACCAGTGTGCATTTTTTTAATTATAAAAAGTCCTCATGGAAATTAACCAGCATTTGAATCTAATTTCTGCTAATATACACACACTTGAATGCAATTGTTTCAAACTTACACATTTTTGCAAAGCAGTTTTGCCTAATATACACATTATTCACTAGGATATTCGTTTTCATGCACACTTTACCACATCATACTCATGTTTGGCTGGGAAATTGTGAATTTCGAAGGATGGCTGTGTTTCAGTTCTTGCATTGTTTTGGGCAAGGCAAATTAGGGAGGTTATGTTTAAATGGAAACAGAACCAAATTTCTCACTGCAAATAACAAGGAACTTTCCTATATGCAATATCTTCTGGAGGGAGAGAGGAAAACAAAACTGTTAAAATGGCTGCATCGCCTCTATGTCACTCCTCCCGCAATTCCTCTTGTAGGCAGTTGCCTGCTCCCCCCCCCTCTCTCTGAAGCTCACCCCACACCAATCCCTTCTGAGCAGCTGTTGTCCATCTGGCTGCCCTTGGTTCCTTGTCAGCTGTTTGATGTCACCTATCAATCTTCCATTTTTGCTGCAAATCTCTGATGATCAAGTTTCACATTGCTAGGCCCCTGGTTATAAAGCTGCCTTCATTGGCATTATCAGTAATTATAACAAAAAAAAATCTTAGGAAACTCCTCGTTGCATAAACAGACACTCAATTCCCATCTGTTGCTTTAGGGCATTCATATTTGGACAAACCACCCCAGATTTTGTGATGAGCTGTTCAACTACATATACCCTAAACTTAATTAAGCTGCCTTTCTGAAAAGAAAGTTTTAAATAGCTTAAAGTCACTACAGTATTTTACTCTCTCATTGTTAACCCTTATGTTGCATTGACTTCTTTGCAATTTCAGTGCTCCTCCTCATCTCCTTAACCTTCTATGAACTGAACTGAAGTCAAGATGACAGGCACCTCCTGTTCTTTTATCATGCGCTGTAGCCAGAGCCCCTAATGCTCCCATCCGCCAGCACAGGGATCGCCAATTGCAACCCAGATATGAAATGTCTGATAGCTCAGTTGGCTGCAGCAGCATGATGCTGATAATGCCAAGGTTGCAGGTTCGATCACTGTCAGGGACAGCTGCATAGTCCTGCCTTGCAATGGATTGGATCAGGCATCCCCAAACTGCGGCCCTCCAGATGTTTTGGCCTACAACTCCCATGATCCCTAGCTAACAGGACCAGTGGTCGGAGAAGATGGGAATTGTAGTCCAAAACATCTGGAGGGCCGAAGTTTGGGGATGCCTGGATTAGATTAAATGATCCTCAGGGTCCCTTCCAACTCTATGATTCCATGAGTGTAGCAGAGCCACTCTGATCCTGCAAAATCCACAAAAGATATATGGGTGATACTTAAGAGTTTAACAAGGGTGCCAACCCCCAACCCCAGGGTAGTTATAATATAGGATGACTTAAAGGTAAATATAAAGTGACAACTGTGGGATGTGAAACACAAGAGCAATCAAGTACAACATCCCTAGAGTGGACATAAAAGGGGATGTCTGGACCAGCCAGTCGGAACTTCCTGTTTCTCCTAGGCTGGGACAGACTTCCTCTGCATGTGACTAGAGGTGGGCGTGACCTCACCTGCCCAGGTAACAAAAGCCATCTCTCTCTCTCTCTGACTACATTAGTTGAAGAAGCAACATCTGCTTAGCCAAGAGAGAACAAATGGACTATCTCCTTATGGGATAGTTTCCAGGTGTATATTACTTTTATAACTTTAATAATAATAATAATAATAATAATAATAATAATATAATATATTTCTACCCTGCCCATCTGGCTGGGTTTCCCCAGCCACTCTGGGCGGCTTCCAACAGAATAAAATAATCTATTAAAGATTAAAAGCCTCCCTAAACAGGGCAGCCTTCAGATGTCTTCTAAAAATCTGGTAGATGTTTTTCTCTTTGACATCTGATGGGAGGGCGTTCCACAGGGTGGGCGCCACTACCGAGAAGGCCCTCTGCCTGGTTCCCTGCAACTTGGCTTCTCACAATGAGGGAACCGCCAGAAGGCCCTCGGTACTGGACCTCAGTGTCCAGGCAGAACGATGGGGGTGGAGACGCTCCTTCAGGTATACTGGACCAAGGCCGTTTAGGGCTTTAAATGGCCTCGGTCTGCCTTCTGGGATTCATTTGTGAACATAATGTGTGAGTAAACTCTTTTTATACTTTAAAGAAGACTGTGTCATGTCTATCTTTTTATGAGGGACTAAAGGGGAAATTACCAAGGAAACTTATTTTAGAGGCTTTAGCGAGCCTGAGCAAACGCATCTGCTGTGCAAGTTTAGAAAGGGGAATATTACTCTGCTAAATTGTAGAACTTGTTAACACAAGTTGGAGTCCAGTTCCTGTCAACTTTCCAGTTTTAAGCTACTCCTGATCTTTCTTCTTCTTCTTCTTCTTCTTCTTCTTCTTCTTCTTCTTCTTCTTCTTCTTCTTCTTCTTCTTCTTCCTTGGCAATCGTAGCCGAGTAAGATTGTCTTCCATAAACACGGTTTTAACAATGGGTCCGTAAGTGACTGTGGAGGCCAATTCTGGATCCACACGTCCTTCCACAGTGGGGACATTGGTTTCTGGCAGGGAGTTGATCACGATGTGGATTTGCCAAGCGTGCCTTCCTCTTAGCACGTTTCTCCCTTGCATCCTGAGATCGAGTGTCTTCAAAGCCCACCACACCTTTGGTAAAGGCTGTTCTCCAACCGGAGCGCTCGCAGGCCAGTGTTTCCCAGTTGTCAGTGTTTATACTACATTTTTAAAGATTTGCCTTGAGACAGTCTTTAAATCTCTTTTCTTGACCACCAGCATTACGCTTTCCATTTTTAAGTTCAGAATAGAGTAGTTGCTTTGGAAGACGATCACCAGGCATCCGCACAACATGACCAGTCCAACAAAGCTGATGTTGATGTTGAAGAATCATTGCTTCGACACTGGTGATCTTTGCTTCTTCCAGTACTCCAGATCTTTAACCCTTATCACTCCCCTTAAGACTCTGGATTTCTAAACAATCACATTAAGGCATCAATACACTATCCCTTTCAGATGTTTTTCTTTAGCTGTTGGAAGTAGATGGATTCAGGTGGGGTGGTGGTGGAGGCAGCACCACATGGCTAATGTGTCAGAGCTACAGGGGCAGCTCCCCAACTGGCTGCATTTCTACTGGGGACCATCTGCCGAGGTGAAACTACTTGTGCCATCAACCAACAAAGCTGAGTTGTTGCTAGGCCTACAGAACCCAACTTAAGCAGAGACTCTCCTCCACAAATGGGAAGGGTTTAAACTTCAGGAAAAAAATAGAAAATGGGATGGGCGCTGTGAAGAATACCTTGTTTTATTGTTTCTGGCCTCTCACCTTGAGATTTAACGCTTTCCATTGAAGACACTGAGAAGGAAGTTCCAGTCAAATCAAGATCTGGTAATCCAATCTCTGAGAGGCAGCACTCTCACTCAAGTACAAGTCTTTGAGGAAAGTCATTGAAGTTTAATTAGGCTGGATGCACACACATATCTATATAGTGTAGATATACATTCATAGCTCACAGTCTTTCCTGTCCATCTTCAAGTGTGCATTTTTGACAGTCAGTTGTGCTGTTAAATATATATAGGCCATTTCCCCCACGCTGTCCAACAGCGCCAGGCTGTTTAGCACAGACATTTGCCCTGGTCTTGACAATGAGGCAGAGGAATAGGAGCTGACTACCTCCTATGGGAAGCGAGAGAGTTTTATTCATTCACTGTGACACTATGGGCTAATAGAAGGAAAATATTGATGTTTTATTAAATTACTCCTCTATTTCAGATCACATAACATGTCTAAGATCTAAACAATGATCCTGCTCTGGAGGAATGCCTGTCTGAGACTGATGAGATAAACGTTGTGTGGGAAGATCTCTCAAGGTTTGCTAAATTACTTCCCTTATTTAATTAGAAATTAATTGAAAACACTCCTCGTTCAACAGCTCTATACTCACAACCTGATTTGTTGATAATAGCCTCATTCCCCTTGCAATATTCCCTACAGATTTGACCATAATTATGTCCCTGATTTTACACTTTCAGGTCCTCTTGAAAGAAAACTAGCATTGTAGATAATTGATTAATAGGAATATAAGGCAATGTGCGAAGCCACATCCTAGGCAAATCTCTGACCAAGACACATTGCTTGTAAATTGCACAATGATAATTTATGAGCTGAATGGGATAGAAAATGGATATCTTTTTGTGGATAGAATGATGGTTGGCCAGAAACCAAATTAATGGAAAAAGAGATAATTTAAGTGGCAGGTAATTCAGAAATAAGGAAAAATTAGCATTATGTTACTGAACTGAACATAATTAGATGCTCACAGCTGCCTTTCAACCAAATGGCTCCCACATGCACACTGTATCAATATTACTACCTTGATATAAAACACTTGGCACATTTCTTTAAATGCTTGCATTTCATTCATTTTATACATAGATGAACCACAATCAGGCTTCCTTTCATTGCTAGCATGTGGAATGTTGAAGAATGTTTTAATCAGTTTTTAGTTTGTTGCTGATTTTTTGCTTTTGAAGGTTAAATAGTTCTTTCTGCTGATATCTCATTGTTTTATTCTCTTGTAAACTTAGAGGGTTTTTTAAAAATCCAATCCAATGGTGTATGAATTTTATGAAATAAAATAAATAAGGTCCTTCAGAAGCTATATGAATAGGCAACTATGCAGAACTTTTCCTTGGATGAAGTTTATTCATGAGAAAATGGTGGACATGATGCTTTTCATATTTAGTGACTAGGGATGTCAAGTAAAGGTAAAGGTAGCCCTGACCATTAGGTCCAGTCGCAGACGACTCTGGGGTTGTGCGCTCATCTTGCTCTATAGGCTGAGGGAGCCGGCGTTTGTCCGCAGACAGCTTCCGGGTCATGTGGCCAGCATGACTAAGCCACTTCTGGCGAACCAGAGCAGCACACGGAAACGCTGTTTACCTTCCCGACGGAGCGGTACCTATTTATCTACTTGCACTTTGGCGTGCTTTTGAACTGCTAGGTGGGCAGGAGCTGGGGGCTGAGCAACGGGAGCTCACCCCGTCGCGGGGATTCAAACCGCCTACCTTCTGATCGGCAAGCCCTAGGCTCTGTGGTTTAGACCGCAGTGCCACACGTGTCAAGTGATGTGCTAGACTGGTGACTGGGAGTGGCTGCCGGGACCATATAACACCAGTCCTGAAAGACCTACATTGGCTTCGAGTACATTTCTGAGCACAATTCAAAGTGCTGGTGCTGAATTTTAAAGCCCTTAACAGCCATGGCCCAGTATACCGAAGGAGTGTCTTCACCCCCATTGTTCAGCCCGGACACTGAGGTCCAGCGCCGAGGGCCTTCTGGTGGTTCCCTCTCTGTGAGAAGTGAGGTTACAGGGAACCAGGCAGAGATGCAGGCATTGTGGTGAAACACCGCCCCCACAATAATTGGATGCAGAATTTCTTCTCCTCTTGGAGGTGTTTGGTGAAGGAACCCCCCCCCCCAAAATTTATCTGTCCACAAATAGGCTGGGGAATTTTGAGAGGACCTTTGCACAACTACACCATATTTACCTTGTTTCTGAAGGACCTAGACAGTACAGGTTTTGTACTTACATCTCCAAGGAATCTATTTAAGACAACAGAAGGTTTTATTTTTCTGGCCTCCCGCCTTCCCTCCCTCCAATCGCGAAGGGAGATGGCAACGGATGAAAGCAAAAAGAGACAAAAGCCATAAATTAACCAGGGAAGAGAGAGAGAGGGAAACATCCACAAACGACTGACAAGATTAATATGCAGTTGATGGGAAGCACTTTCACACCAGGGTGCCAACAAATAAACACAATTCAAAAATATCATCCCTGCTCTAGTACGGGATTTCCCGAGACAGAAAGCGACTTGCCCATTTGCACTATGAAGTTCGCATGTCCCAAATTCCTAAAATGGGAACCTGATAGGGGGAGATGTGCATGTGTGTGCGTCGTGTGGAAGACAGAGAGAGGGAGTGAAAAGTAGGTCACGGTGCAAGGTTAGAGTTTTCAGCATTAAAACAGGGAATGGGGAGCAAAGCTGGTGAACCTTGGAGTATGCATGGGAACCTGAAGATGGGGAGTATTCAGAATTGCCTTGAAGCTTGCCAGCTGCTGTGAATGCTAAGCTAGCTGCTCTGTCATTGGAAAGGCAAGAGGGTGCCACTTCCTGCCTGCCTGCTGTGTGGCTGCGATTGTTCAAGGGAGCCTTTCAGCAACACTGGCTCTCAGGCTCCATTGTTCTTCACAAGATAATGTAGCTCTCTTAGCTATCTCTCTCTCTACAACAGGCACCCCCAAACTCGGCCCTCCAGCTGTTTTGGGACTACAACTCCCATCATCCCTAGCTAACAGGACCAGTGGTCAGGGATGATGGGAAGTGTAGTCCCAAAACAGCTGGAGGGCCGCAGTTTGGGGATGCCCGCTCTACAAGCTTTGGCTACTCTTTTGTGCTCCTCTGGGAGTAAACCCAGTTTCTTTGGACGCCTGCCATTTTCTTTCTCGTTGGAATGGTTTATGGTCTTTATATATATACATAATTCTTATTTATTTTCCATTTCATATCATACATTCACATCATCATTATTCACTTTACCGCCCTGGCTCTTTAGAGCCTACCGACTTCCTTCCCTCCTGCCTCAAAATTAACTTTTACGCCATTGCAATTTATACATTTTCCAATTCTAATTACACTCATTACAGAATGACTCAGAATTTAAATAAATATAGAACGATATAAAATTTCTCATTACAAGTCTTCAGACAACCCTGCTAATGATGTTAATTGCTTACAATAATCTTTCAGATATCGTATAAATTTACTCCAATTCTTTCAGAATACTTTATCGTGCTGGTTTCAGAATTTTTCCTGTCAGCTTCGCCAGTTCTGCAAAGTCCACCATCTTCATCTGTCCCTCTTCTTTCGTTGGTATTTCTTGATGTTTCCATTTGGGGGCTAAAAGAATTCTTGCCGCAGTTGTTGCATTCATAAAGAGTCTTTTATCTTCCCTTTTATTTGTCACTTCAGTTTCTTACTTTAAAGGAACCCTCGCATATCTTGAGTTCCTTTTTGCTCACCAAAGGCCCATCTAGTCCAACATTGTGTTCACTTTCTCTCTCACACACACCCTGTCTCGCCCTGCCATGCCATGCATGGGAGAACCCCCAGAACAGCATGTGGGGTGGAAAGGGGAGATTGTTCTGTTGGCCAAGCAGATATGTTTGCACTGATGGAATTATTGCTCAGTGCGGAGCGACATTATTGCAGTCAAACCAACAGTCCATGTTTTGCCAGATAGGCTCATGAGTGGGTTGAGGCTCACGAAGCTTTCCTGTAAAATTTGCTAGAGAGAACACTGTGAAATCACTTCCTTTGTCTATTTTGGCAGGAAGCTGTAACACTTCCTCCCTGCCTGGGCAGCCTCCGTTTTCTTCATCATTCTGCCAAGCTGGACACATGTGCATGTCTGACGTCTGCAGCTCAGACCCCATTTTTAAGCTTTGTACATTTGTAACTGAGGGACGCGGGTGGCGCTGTGGGTTAAACTTCTGAGCCTCTTGGGCTTGCCGATCAGAAGGTTGGCGGTTCGAATCCCCGCAATGGGGTGAGCTCCCGTTGCTCGGTCCCAGCTCCTGCCAACCTAGCAGTTTGAAAGCACGTCAAAGTGCAAGTAGATAAATAGGTACCGCTCCGGCGGGAAGGTAAATGGTGTTTCTCTGCGCTGCTCTGGTTTGCCAGAAGCGCCTTTGTCATGCTGGCCACATGACCTAGAAGCTGTATGCCGCCTCCCTCGGCTGATAGAACGAGATGAGCGCCGCAACCCCAGAGTCGGTCACAACTGGACCTAATGGTCAGGGGTCCCTTTACCTTTTTACCTTTGTAACTAAGATAATAGTTTTCAACCTGCCTACATTTTGCTACTGTAAACTTCCAGAAGTAGATTACATAAGTAAATATTTTTATTTTTTCATAAAACAATGTGCGTGAGAGTATTTTTTTAAGGGAAAGAAAAGGGGTAATACCAGAAAAATCCAGTCTGCCTAAAAGCATTCTTGGTAATTATTGTAAAAGGTTAAACAAACCTTGTCTTAGCTTCCAGGTTTAAGCTGCCAAGTATGGATAATACCTAAACAATATATCGTCTTCTAGTGTCTAAATCAATTGCTACAAATGCTATGTTGAATTCCACCCAAAGTGGAATATATAAAGGCATACAATAATGAGTATTTTGTGTGGAGGGGAAATGCATCGTTCTACCCGGACACTGAGGTCCAGCGCCGAGGGCCTTCTGGCGGTTCCCTCACTGTGAGAAGCAAAGCTACAGGGAACCAGGCAGAGGGCCTTCTCGGTAGTGGCGCCCGCCCTGTGGAACGCCCTCCCATCTGATGTCAAAGAGTTAAACAACTACCTGACATTTAGAAAACATCTGAAGGCAGCCCTGTTTAGGAAAGTTTTTAATGTGTGACATTTTAATGTATTTTAATCTTTGTTGGAAGCCGCCCAGAGTGGCTGGGGAGGCCACAAATAAATTATTATTATTATTATTATTATTATTATTATTTCACAAATAATCCAAGATTTCATGCAGTATTTAAGAAAATCACAGATGCAGAAACTGACTGGAACAGACTAATGAATGACCACATGCAAACACTGACGTGAACTGACCCATCCGCTTCCACTTGTGAGGTGCCTTGGGAAAGTTTGCCCTGAAAAATGGCATATGAGTGCTGAAATAAATAATAATAATAATAATAATAATAATAATAATAATAATAATAATAATAATAATTTATTTATACCCCGCCCATCTGGCCGGGTCTCCCCAGCCACTCTGGGCGGCTTCCAACAGAAGAATAAAACACAATAATCTATTAAACATTAAAAGCCTCCCTGAACAGGGCTGCCTTCAGATGTCTTCTAAAAGTCTGGTAGTTGTTTTCCTTTTTGACATCTGATGGGAGGGCGTTCCACAGGGCAGGCGCCACCACCGAGAAGGCCCTCTGCCTAGTTCCCTGCAACTTGGCTTCTCGCAACGAGGGAACCTCCAGAAGGCCCTCAGTGCTGGACCTCAGTGTCCGGGCAGAATGATGGGGGTGTAGACGCTCCTTCAGGTATACTGGACCAAGGCCATTTAGGGCTTTAAAGGTCAGCACCAACACTTTGAATTGTGCTCGGAAACGTACTGGGAGCCAATGTAGATCTTTCAAGACCGGTTTTATGTGGTCTCTAAATGATGGATATGAGTCACCCAGCATAAACCTCAATGAAATGAGTAGGAGCTTCACAAGGTTGCTCTTCATTTCAGTGGGGTTTAGATGGGAGCATATCCTGGTGAATTCTGCTCTGTGGCTGCCACCCATCATAACACCACAAATCCACTACCGGAGAGGGCCAACCTAGTAAAATAAATACAGCTATAGTAAAGAGTTCCACTCCAGAGTTTTGTGGGAAATAGGCAAGAGTCTTCGCCAAAAGTTCTTTTTACACTGTAGTGGCTGCCAGCATCAAAAAGTAATTAAGAAATGTGAAAGCACCAAGTTAAATTCTAACTTGAATATCTATATCAAGGAGTAAGATCAGTCATAGAAAAGGGAGCGAGGTCAGACTGCTCAGTGCATCTGACAAGTTTATTGCAAGCTGATCTGTAACATTACTAACGTGGGTTTTCAATGTGCAGAACTTAATACTTGCTGCTCAGCTTCCACCTTCCACTTTCCTGACCTGGTGGTCTGATTACTTGCTCTCGTCTTCTTTCCCCTTGTATTATTTGCAATTCCGTTTATGTCACTTGCAATGTATTGAGGTGAGCGCAAAGAAGAGAAATACAAGCACTTTTGCTCAGATACTCTTGATCCTTCTGCATTATAGGTGGCAGTCTAGTATATTTGCATCAACATATTATATGGTCATAGCATCTTACTCCATGTCCCCCTTCCCTCGTTTAACTTCCCTTTTTATATTTGTTTGTATTACATTTATTATGTTGCTTTTAAATGTCAGTTAATAAAAGTCAGTTACAGTGGTACCTTGGTTCTCAAACGCCTTGGAATTCAAACAACTTGGAACTCAAACACTGCAAACCCGGAAGTAAGTGTTCCGGTTTGCGAACTTTTTTCGGAAGCTGAACATGCTCCCTTTTGAGTGTTACGCTTCCGATTTGGGTGCCATACTTCCATTTTGAGTGTTACGCTGAGGTCTCTCCATTTTTCCTATTTTGCGTTTTTGTTTTTGCAGCTTTTTTGTGTGACTGTGTGGAACCCAGTTCAGCTACTGATTGACTGATTGTGTGACTGCAGTACATTGTTTGTTGCTTTCATTTTATGGATCACTGGTCCCATTAGAGAGTAAAATTCATGTTAAATTGCTGTTTTAGGGGTTGTTGTTTTTTTTTTTTTGCATGACTTTCTATGGGAAAGCGCGCCTTGGTTTTGGAACGCTTTGGTTTTGGAATGGACTTCCAGAACGGATTAAGTTTGAGAACCAAGGTACCACTGTATTCATCTAAATCGCATCAATATTTTCTAAAATCGTGATTTAACAATCACGTATATATTTCAGTAAAATGCTCAACATCTGTCCGGAACACACTTACTATTGAGTAAGGCCCGCTGAATAAAGTGAGCTCTGAGAAAAGCATAATAATAATAATAATAATAATAATAATAATTCACTGTACATAGTTATGCTAATGAACCACGCCAGCTCAGCGGAACTAACTCGATTGGCCGTTATTGGGGACAAAGGCCAGTAACTGCCCACCAAGGAAACCATCGGAGGGCCAGGCCAGGGGGCATGGGGCCCTTTCTTTACTGGGTGCCAGTGGGCAGAGACAAAGGCCAAGTTTATGGTTCCGACTTTGAATGACATAGGGTATGGGGAGGTCCTTGGAGTCGGTTATGAGCAAGAAGCAGAAGGAGGGGCAGATCTCCATGTGAGCTGGGGGAACTAAGAGACACAGAGGATGGGTTTCTGCTGCCCTTAAGGGGGAAACCAGTCCCTTCGTGGGATGGAACTGCTCCATCTAGGTCCAGGTTGTATACGGGAATTTTTTCAGCCGGAGCTCAGTTCTGTCACCTCTCAGGTGGGCGCCATTGCCATTCTAAGAGAACAAGTTCACGGTGAGCTCCGGCACCTCTTTTTCTAGAAAAATAGCAGTTTGCGAGACCATTGACTCAGCAAAGGTCTTGGGAAACAATAAGATCTCAGTAGCATGGTACTGCTAGATAGGAATGACTTGAGCATTGGGGAAATCAGAAGATTTGTAAAGTTTCAAAAACCTGCTTGGTCAGAGATTATAGTGGGACAGAGGGAATGACTATGGAACGATTGGAAATGCAAATTTTTATCGCTTGCCCTTCAGCTCTCTTAAAAACTATCATCTGTCCCCAGCTGGAGCCTTACTGCAGGCCAAACACTTTTGCCTCACAAGATCACAGCTGGGGCACATAGATCAGATCAAAGAGCCACTGCAGACGGAGTTTCATTATAACTCTCTGCATTGACTGAGGGTTTCCTTATAAATGTTTCTAAAGCTAGTTTGATCAGTTGCCTCCTCCAATTCACATCTGCATGAATTTCAGCAATCTGTCATAAAGCCTAGTAACGCTAGCTTTAAATTCGGGACAGAATTAGGAGAGAGGTTGTCCATCTCAGAGGTTGATATCAGAGATCAGTGTTCCAAATTGCACCAGAAATCCACATGAGTAGAGCAGGCTCCCTGTTGAACGACTTATCCCTCCAAAGTGTAGAAGATCATGGAACAAGCAGTGGGAACGCAACAAAAGAATCCGTGAACTTACCTTCACTGTCCCATTCATGCTGTTCTAATTGTGTGTGAACACCTGAACAGGGAGGAAGCTTTTTGCAGACCAGGGTGGTTACGTTCTAAACCAATAAAGCTGTTCAATTCTAAACCAATAAAGCTGTTCGATTCAAAGATGGAAATCTGTTTTTCCATCATGGGGAATCTGAAGCATTCGTGGTCATTGTTTTCAGCGTTGTGTATCTACAACTTAGGTGGTTAACCTGCGGAACAGGTTAGGCCACAAGCCACCACCAGGCATTGTTGTGAGGATAAAGTAGGGTTGGGGAAGTACTACGTAGTCTGCCTTGAACTTCTTGGAGGAAGGTAGGATAGAAATGTAATAAAATAAATCAAAAGACAGAGGAGCACAGTACGAAGCTTTATGGAAGGTCTTAGTCATTGTTTCTTCAATCAATCAGTCATTTGTCGCCTTTTCAAAGTTAAAGCCATGCGAAAAGTGGCTTATAGCATATTAAAAAGAATCACAGAATTATATTGAGCTAAATGAGTTTTGTAGAATCTCCAGCCGTTGTAGTATTTTTAAATTCCACCCCCAAATTTCAACCCCATACAGTAACATCGGGAGGACTTTGCTGATAAATGCTTTTCTAATTGGTGGAACCAACTGGCCGCAAAAATGCAAAAATATCTAGAGGATAGTGGAATACCTAAAATAGCAAAAGATAAAATGACCATTTTGAATGCACCGGTGACAGTGATGGAATTATAGCAAGCAATCTCACAAGTAAAACTTTCGAAAGCACCTGGACCTGATGGACTTTCAACAATATACCGTATTATAAGAAGTTGCAAGATTACCCAAAACAACCATTGAAGGACATTATGAATATGACTTTAAATATAGGTGAGCTGCCAGAATCTTGGAAGAATGCTTCTATAACTTTGATTATATACCCCGAGCAGCTTAAAAATTATCGACCTATATCTTTGTTGAACAATGATTATAAACCTTTTGTAAATATATTAGCAAATAGGTTGAAATTGGTATTTTTTTTAAAAAAAATCACATAATTACAAACGTAACAAATATAGTCATAAAAAATAAGCAAAACGTACACCAAATTGAACCACTCCTGGTCATCTGTACTGTCCTAAAGTCTTTTGTGGCCTTTCCCATTTAAAAACAATCAAACGTACCAAGAATGCCAAAATGAAGCTTGCATTGTTATGAAATATAGGCACACCTTTAGTCACTACCTGCTCTGTGCTGATGCACCCATGCATTCCCATTCTACCCTTTCCGCTTCCGGATTTCTAGAGTTTTCTGGATGGTTTTTTCCTTATCAGATAATCCAAGCTCTAAATTTGTGCGTTTCCTTTCCTTCCTTGCAAAACAAGTTGACAGGATGGAACAGCCAATGTCTCCCAATTGACCTTCAGGGTCAAGGGCATTGCACTGATCTTGGGCTGGCAGTAATAGTTGTGTTGACAGATCTGTTTCACCAGCTGTACAGCAAGCTATGTGGGACCAGGCGGGGAGTTAACTCTTCTTTAGCTAGCTGATTACATTGCCAAATGTTTTATTTGTCCATGAAGCAGATGATGGCCTTTTCAGTTTGCAAAATAGCAGATACCTCCAGAGTGACTTATCACGTATCAAATAAAGAGATGCATAGAGCGTTAATATTCACATTCTTTTCTCCACATAGTTTCTACTCTATAGATTTGTTCCTTCTGTCCATGTGATTTTTTTAAAAAAATACCATTCTTTAAATAACACCCCATATCCTTCTGCTTCTCAGGCAATGTAACCTCCAGCTTAAGAGATATTCCTTCCCCCCCCCCCCCACACACTTCTGATTTGCCTCCACCCCCAGGAGACAGAGAACTTCTCCTTTAAAGCAAAGTTGTCAACCTTGTTCCAAAGCCCAATACTGCTATGCTAGTAGGAATGGGAGAATAGGTCATTTTTTGTTTCTCTAAATTTCCCATTGGTCCAATCTTAAGTTTGGTTCTCTACATTCCACATCACTTTGTGGTTTTATTTTTAAAATCTCTCGTGAAAAGTTCACCAGCATTTTTTGGTGCAAATTTCTTACTATGCGTATTTTTATATGCAAATTTCCTTAATATACACATTTCCCCCCGACTGATTTCCCCTAATATAATGCATTTTTAATGTTATTTTTGCTAATATGTGCATTTATACATACACCTTAGCCCAGTACATGCATTTTTGCATATATTGCTTGACTGAATAACTGCATTACAAAATTCGGATAAGTGTAAGTTTCAAAGTTAAGTTTCAGTTAGTAAATTGTTTCAGAAAGTCCAAATTAGATAAGTTCCTAAATGTCAGGCTCTCTTTAGCTATAAAAATGTGTACTACTTCTATCTCATTTTCCCAAAAGAGAATGTACTGCTAGCTCTGCCATTGCTTACATTAACAGTGAGAGGGGCAGTGCTATACTTAGCCAGCTTCAGAGGCTATAATTGGGGTGCACATATGTACAACTCAAAGTGGAGAGCAGCAGCAGAAACCTTTCCCCTGCATGAATGTGTTGCAAGAGCTGAAACACTTAATAAGACCCATACTAACCAAGGCACTTTAACGATCCAGCAGAAGTGGCTACAGTGGCAAGAAGCAGCTTAAGGGCTACACAGAAACAATGCAATGCCTACTGAAGGGATATAAAACTCTGATGGCAATCCACCAGCTCAGAGGTTTTCAACCATTTTGAGCCCACGGCTCCATTGACCAACGTCTTTCTTTCTTTCTTTCTCTTTCTTTCTTTCTTTCTTTTTATAAATTTAAAATTTTAAGTTTATTTCAAAATTCAAAAATCAGTACATCAAACAATGCAAACTGACATCACATATAAAAACTTTTATACATGCACAAAAAAGAAAAAAAAAGTTCTCTCCCTACACCCTTCACCCCCCCCCCGTGTTGATTTCCCACCTTTTCTACATTGTGCCTAATATTTCCTCAATCTCATGTATACTTCTTTCTATTTTTTCATTTCCTTTTAATCATTTTTTGAACCCTTTACATGTCTGCTATAAGGTCAATTTTCTCTGCGGTATGGCTTAGATACTCCTTAAACATTTTCTAATCTTTATCTTTTTTCTGATCAGATATCCCTTTAGCTTTCCCTGGTTTTTTTTTTTTGCCAAATTTTGATACAATTTTATGTGCCATTCTTCCTTACTCAGTACTCTAACACTCTTCCAATTTTTTGCGACTAGGAGTCTGTTTGGTGGCATTGTAAAGAAATAAAAAAATTCTGGGAAGAAATATACAGAGAATTGAAAAAGACTCATTCAAGAAAGAACCAGAATTATTTTTATTAGAAATATTAAGTGATGGAATTAAAGAAAGAGATAGATGTATATTAATGTATGCAACTGCAACCAACTACATTTTTTCTGTGGCACCCCTGTGGGGCTCAAGCACCTAGTTATGTCACCCCCTTGCCTGCAGGGCTTGCAGCCTCTCACCCCTTTTCGAACACCCTCCCTTGTGGAGTATTCTCTCAGCCTCCTCTCCCTTCTCCCTGGGAGTCCCCTGGGCAGCCGCCACCCTCCTGCCCCAAAAAGATCTGCCTCCTCCCACTGCCCAGAGGGGTCTGGGAAGAGGGCGCCCCCAGGCTTAGGAGCCCAATGGAGACTGGGCAAAGATGAATGTGAGGCCAACACCTTACCTTGGGAGGCAGTAGCGGGCACTGCTGGGCTTGCATGGCAGAAAGGCTGTCCTTCAACACTGGGCACACAGCAAGCCTTGCACACAGCAAGAACAGGAAAGCACTTGCCTATCTGCCCAGCATCCCACTTGTTGATCCATTCCCAAAATCAAGGGCTGGTGGACTGACTGGCTGGGCTCCCTCGCCCACTTGCTTGCTTACTCTGAGGCTGCCTCAGCTCCTGGCAATCCAGCACCCCCTGACCAGCCCCAGAGGTCCCATTTGCTTGCGGAGCTTGAAGGCAGGGCTGCTGCAACAAACAGCTGTGCAAGCCTTTGGGAGGCAGAGATGCGAGAGGGCATCAGAGGGAGGGAGGGGAGGGAAGAGGCCAGTGTTGCACACAGCACCCCTGGGCATCATTCAAGGCACCCCAGGGTGCCACGGCACACTAGCTGAAAACCACTGGGCTAGCTTCAGGATGGGACAAGCCCTTCAGCTAGAGGGGAATATGATCTTCTGTTCTGAACATCTAAAAAAAACCCAAATGAAAGCATTGACTGATCAATTGAGTGCTTATTGAGTGCTTATTGTCCCATGTCTTCTTTTCTTTGAACTGGAATGTGATGCACCTTATGATGGCGCCTGCTGGAGGTTTAGTCCTAGGTTGGCTGATTGTACAGTTATTGAAGTTAACTTGAGCTAGACACTACTCACCTACTGTTCTCCGCACCAGAGAAACGACAACAAATTTTGCGGCACCTTAAAGACTAACAAATTCATGGTAGTGCCAGTTTCCATGGCTCCAGATCCCACCTGGTCAGAAGCATGAAGTGAGGAACTACAGTGGTACCTCGCAAGACAGACGAATGCCTCGCACAACGAAAAACTCACAAGACGAAAGCGTTTTGCGATCTTTTTGTTGACTCGCAAGACGAATTTTTCTATGGCTGTGCTTCGCAAGATGATTTTTTCTATGGCCACGCTTCGCAAAACGAATTTTTTTGCATTTTTTTGCTTTGATTTGTTTAAATTGGAAAACCGCAAGACGAAATTTTCGCAATACAAAACAACTTGCGGAACGAAATAATTTAGTCTAGCGAGGCATCACTGTAAGTACCGGTAGTTGCATCAGTTGCAAGAATTCAGGCCCATGAAAGAATATACTACAATAGATTTGCTATTATTGAAGGTTCCTAAAAACTCTTGGTTGTTTCTGCCAATGCGGCTACCAAACTGGAATGTAATTAGATAGTTACATAAATAATAATAATTATTTTATCAAGTTGTCTGATGTATAACATAAGTTTGCGTTTTTACAGTATTTTAAAATGCATGCTCTGCTCACAGCATTCTAGATGGGGTAATGGAAGAAAAAAAAGAGAAGGTTACAATCACACAGGTTTATTTTAAATCAAAAGATCAGTCTAACTTAGCTAGTTACATATTACCTGCTGGAGCAAAGGTTTGGGTTTCAGAATATGCACAGTTCCTTGCAGAAAATAGGTTTTGAGCGAGAGGATATTTGGGCCCTCAATATAGAGGTTTCCAAGGAGCCCAGGAATGAGAGTGAAACCTTTCTTAAAGCTGTCTTTTTATTGGAGATGTATTGTTGTCTTGACCCAATCATGAAATCTGCTCCATTTCTGATATGTCTGTGGTCTCTGTGAGAAAACTAGTTAGCTCAACCACCATCTAAGGGACTCTCAACTCATATTACAACAAAGCTCACCAGTTTTGACTAGCTAGGCTTTGTAAATATTAAAAAAGGATTAACTGGGGGTATACAGTATACAGGGGGGAAATCACTGCTTCAGAATTCACTATTCAGGATTCTGTTCAGATTCAGGACTCACTGCAAGGGTGAGAAGTCTTTGGTGCTCTAGGGGACACTATTCAACTACAACAGAATGTAGGGATGTATCATAATCACCAAACATATTTGTTAACCTATTATCTGCCCTTTAACCATTACTCAATTCACTAAATAAAGTTAAATATATTTGCCTACTACTAATATCTCACTATAGATGCCACATTGAGATAAACAGAAAAGAATAATATTTTAATTTTTCCTTCCCTGATAGAACCAAAATAGTCTCAAAAAGTAAGCTAGCATCCCCCTAACTCTGAGCCCTACCAATTAAAATTTGTCCTACCCATTCAAATCCCCCCCACAATAATTTGATTAATTAACCATAATTAAATTTCCAAAGCATGGCTTTCTAATTAATTGTGGAGTCAAAGCAAGTACACAAATTTTAAATTACATCCTCACATTTATCCAAGTTATGTGTTTGTTGCATTGCAATTAATCCATATGTACAATTCTTTTCTGAAATGATATTCTGGGGCTATTCTACATGTCCAGCATGGATGCATTCATGGTTAAGTACCAGGTAGTGTGAAACTGCCTACGAGAGACACTGATTCATCCAAGAAATTCACAGGAATCTCCTTTATGGTGTCAGCCTGAAATCCTGCTTCTATCCTGGCCTTTCCACTTCTGCTTTCCAATGAAACTGAGCCTTGATTATCACCTCAGGATGTCATATGAGCTTCAGATGGCTATAAAAGGTTGTGAGCAAGTAAACTGCGTCTCACTCTGGTCTCGCATACCTTACCTCACTCAACATTTGGCATCAGACGTTGCCTTCCAGTGCCACTATGTCTTGCCTAGCACAGCAATTCTATTAAACTGATTTAAAAGCTGCCACATACAGGGCCTGTGGTTTTTTATATAAAGGTACTATGTGGGTGGTGCTGTGGTCTAAACCACTGAGCCTCTTGGCCTTGCCGATCAGAAGGTCGGCAGTTCGAATCCCCGCGACGGGGTGAGCTCCCATTGCTCGGTCCCAGCTCCTGCCAACCTAGCAGTTCGAAAACATGCCAAAAAGTGCAAGTTAAATAAATAAGTACCACTCCGGCGGGAAGGTAAACGGTGTTTCCATGCGCTGCTCTGGTTTTGGTGTTCCGTTGTGCCAGAAGCAGCTTAGTCATGCTGGCCACATGACCCGGAAAAACTGTTTGCGGACAAGCACTGTCTCCCTGGGCCTATAGAGCGAGATGAGTGCCGCAACCCCAGAGACATCTGTGACTGGACCTAACTGTCAGGGGTCCTTTACCTTTACCTTTTTTACTATTTCCGAGACTGAGGCTGAAGCCTTCAGTGGTGATGCTCAGCAGAAAAAAATCCTCTTGTTCGAATGGGATGGTTTAATAGCAGTGTTCTTTTCACCTTTGGTCTGGATATTGATGCTGTAATAACTGTGCCCATTTTATATTTTGGTGTGATGTTACCTGATGCTTAGCCATAAAAATGATTGCATTTGCATGGTATGGAAGCCTCCTTTAAGTGATCACACATCCCGTTTTAGCCATTAGCAGGACAATGAGACTCTGACACAGAAACCGTGACTCTGACTAGCGACATTGCCTCTTCATTCCTCTCTCTTGCAAAAATTGTAGTCATCGCTGCATAATCCACCAGAAGCTAATATAGCTGTTTTGTTGGGGTCTGTCTTGGGAGACAATGGAGAAGTGCACCTTGGGGGGTGAACTCAAACCACTGGTCAAACACTGGCCTGCTGTGGTTGTAAAGACCTATATGGGAGAGACATGTTTTGTTGCAGCTGGGACAGGTGAAGATGTCCACTTGTGCTGCTGCAGAGGCACCATGATGCTTATTCTCTCTGCATTCCTCCCAGCAGTCATTCCTCCTCTGGTCACTGCTCTGGAGACATGAACAGGCTGTTTGTCTCCAGGCACTATAGTCATCTGCAAGGGATTCCCACATGGCGTTGTTGTTACCAACCTTCCTGTCTTGTTTGCAGGCCTGGTGTGTGCAAGCAGCTCCCCATAGACCCCGTCTTTGGGGGGGGATCCTGCCATCTTCCATTCTGCGGACATGACCAAGCCAGCGTAAGGTAAAAAAGGTAAAGGCAATGGACCGCTGGACAGGAAAGTCCAGTCAAATATGACTATAGGGTGCAGTGCTCATCTCACTTCAGGCCAAGGGAGCCATCGTTTGTTCACAGACAATTTTCCAGATCACGTGGCCAGCATAACTAAACAGCTTCTGGTGCCACAGAACACCGTGATGGAAGCCAGAGCGCATGGAAACGCTGTTCACCTTCCTGCCACAGTGATACCTATTTATCTACTTGCACTAGCATGCTTTCAAACTGCTAGGTTGGCAGGAGCTGGGAGAGAGCTCACCCCATCGTGCAGATTCGAACGGCCAACCTTCCGATCAACAAGTCCAAGAGTCTCAGTGGTTTAGACCACAGCACCACCCGTGTCACTGAGACATAGCAGCTAAACTCTTTCTATAAGCTGAGCAAGTCCTGTAGGGATTGGAGTTATTATGTGCATGAGTGGAGGAAAACACAGACACAGGAAAACTGTCAGTACCACAGCCCAGTTCTAGCTTCTGTGAGAAATTTGAAACAATTGCAAATGTCATTGCAATTGGGTCAGGATCATGAAATGCAACAATCCACTGCTGTAAGTAGTTGAGCTCTTTTGCTGCTATTATTTCCACTGCTCAGGACAGAAAACATCTCCATCGTGTTCATGGCTAAATTCATTACCTAAAGATAACCATGTGCTTGTGTACCTGCCAACGAGAAGTTGTCATGCATCTATTGAAATCAAGGCAGACTTCATTTTGACAAACAAAATGGTGCCTCCTCTTCATCCTACACATAAACACCAGCTGGACTGACAGGTGAATCTTACTTCAACACTGGCAGTGGGCAGCACCATCCACAGCACCAAAGGTGGAGGGATATTTCAGGGACCCAGGACAGGCCTTGGGAGCATACACAGCTCTGTCTCACAGCCAAGAGGAATGGCCAAAGAGCTAAGGATCAAATAATCCAAAACTTTATTGTGATCCAAAGACCCACAAAACAATTTCAAAACTAGATAAAGTTAAAATGACCAGACAGATGGAAGAAACGAAGACAGTCATTTTGTTTTATGTAGGGCATTAATTATGATCTTTGTTTCTTATAACCTCCGAAAGAAACTTTGCCATGGCCAGTGTAATATCATTTCACCTGTCTTCCAAAAGATATTTTATATGGGAGGCTTCAGATTTTCCCGGCAAATTTGCCAGTAAGGGTTTGATCAGTTGATCCCTTGCTTGCTCATATTGCCCACAATGCAGTAGGATATGCTAAGGAGGAACAGATCTCTCCCCCCACTGAAATTTGCTGCCTAGGATGGTCACTTCCAGAGCTGCCAAGTCTCCCGTTTTCCCCGGGAAACCCCCGTTTTTCCAGCTGTTCCTAGCTGAAAAAACGGATTTTTTTGTTTTTTCCCGGTTTATTCTGGCACGGCGGCCATTTTGGAACTGGGTGGAGCATGCTCAGAAGCAACTTTTGATGCTGCTCTGCCCAGTTCCAAAATGGCTGCAGTGCGACTTCTGGCACGGCGGCCATTTTGGAACTGGGAAAAGCAGCATCAAAAGTCACTTCTGAGCATGCTCCGCCCAGTTCCAAAATGGCGGCAGTGCTACTTCCGGTCTGCTATTTCTGGCCCGGTCCCTTATTTCTCTGACAGCAACTTGGCAGGTATGGTCACTTCGCTCTGCCTTATGATAAGGCCATGATGATTTATTTGGATGAACAAATTGTGTTAGTCTTTAAGGTGTGATACAACTTAATGGTTGCCTTTCTGCAATAAATTAACATGCCCACCCCTTTGGAAGTTCTTCCTAAGTGTGGCCACTCTTCTAAATCCTATTATAGCTTTGGGGAAATGGCTATCGCTAAGCAGCTTTTAATCAATGTTTCCCACAATGTCACACAAATCCTCTTCTGCTTGGGGCATCGTGGGTGAAGGGCACTCTGTTTGTTGTTATTCCCCCTCAGTGACTTCATCACATTGCAAATCTGAATGGCTACATCGTGTTATGTTGTCATCGAGTTCTCTGCCTCATCCCTGGCTGCTGTTTGCACGATCCAATGCGACTAATTCAGGAAGGAAGGAAAAGCAGTAGTCAGGGAAGGGAAGGCACTGAAGCTGCCCAAGTCTGGGAAAGCAATGATGCCAACCAGGATCAAAATAAATTATGATTCATGCAATTTAAAGTGTTGTTCGGGGGGGGGGATGTTACTCCATCAAAACTTAAAATTTCTATGCAGCAATCAAAAGTGGAAAATATTTCGTTCTTGCGAACTTTAATTGCTAAATTATGGAGAAGCCAGGAAGTCCCAACTATAAGAGAGTGGCAGGAGAAAGTAATCAGCTACATCGATTTGGCCAAATTGACAAACTCGATAAGGGGTGGTTCGAACAAAAAATTTAAAGAAAATTGGGAAAAATTTGGAATATATATAAAGGAACTTGGGTTTAAGACAAATATCTTGTAAAGTTCCCAAGAGGAAGATAAGCAGAAGCAGCAAAAACAATTATAAATTTGAAGCCAGGAAGGAAGAGAAGGGGAAGTCGAAATGTATAAGAAGATAAGAATATAGGTGATTATGAAAAGGTATAAGTTAAGAATATTGTAGAAGATAGGTTAAACTATATTTGGATTCATATGATGGATTATTTGTGTATTTACTTTGTTTTATCTTAGTTGGGTGTATTGTTTTATTTTTTTAATCAATAAAGATTTATTTTTTTTAAAAAAAGTGGAAAATATTTCACGTAGCTCCAGAAAAATACAGTTTACGAGTTTGTGTGCCTAAACCTCTGCAAACTGGAACAACACTGCATTTTAGCTGGCCTTTTGCTAAAATCACCCTACTGTTAACTCACAGTTGAATTTCACTAGTGACCATCTGAAGGGGTCTTCAGTATCCGTCTCCTGTGTGTGTTTTCCACCTCCAGTTCTGTGATTCTTCTGCTATTCTCACTATGAACAGAAAATCTGCTTGGTGCTGTAAGTCTTACTAAAACTGTCTCCACCTCAGTTTACTTGAGGCATCATTTTACCAGTTTTGATATCTGAAGAAGGAGGCTACTTTTAAAACACCAATGCCATCTGGAAATAGCTTTTCTGTTCCAAATAGCCATGTCATTTGATTTATTACCCTGCCCAGCGCCCAATATAGAGCGGCACAGGTCATGACAGCTTAACTGTGGTAAACGCTTTCCAGCATTCAGGCCACCACCTAGCAGAGGGTGACAAGTTTAGCTCTGAGTGAGGATCATCTGCTCTTGCTTTGACATGTCCCTCACACTTCTGAGGTGCATCGTGGAGATCTAATTACAGGCCAACCAAAAGCAGGGACACGCAGCAACTTAATTGAGGGCGAAATGAATTAATTAGCGAAGCATCTGAGGATTCTCTCAGTGAGCGCACACAGGCCTCAGCAAGGTATCAGTTTCTTCTCCCTCCCCAAGTGCCACTCCATACATGCTTAAGTTGTGTAGGCAAGAGCCATCTGAAGGGAGTGATATAAATCAGGCTGCCAGTACTTGTCTTCCTAATGCTGGGGGGTTTCTGATCATTCTGATTTCTAATTTCCTTGCGATGTTTGCAAACTGAATGCAGTGTGGGTATTTTTGCAGTGTGGGTATTTTCAGCCTACGATAATACCAGTATCAGAAAGAGAAATGGAGAAAAAGCAGAGAGGGGTTCAAAATCAGGAGGGTTATTTCCTTTGCAGCTGTTTCTCTAGAACAGGCACCCCCAAACTCCGGCCTCAGCAAACCTATATCCGGCCCTGATTGTACATGTATTTTTTATGTAAGGTAAGCCATTTGGAGACATATGGTGAAAAGTGGGGTATAGAACTGCAGATAAATAAACAAATAAATACATCTTCATCTTCTCTGGTTGATACCTTTCCTAATCTGCGGTACACATTCTTGCTCAGCTTCTATTATTGTGGTTTTTAGTACAGTAATTTCAAACCTACCTCAAAGTTTCTTGACTCCCCTCCTTCAACTTCCTTTGACTAATCCTGTTAATTCCCCCCTCCACCCCGAAATTTCCTCCTTTGATATCAAATGTCACTGTGTTGGACCCTTCTTGGCAATTTGCCCATGTATATGCTGAGGCCGATAATGGCGTGTGTTTGCAATATGGGCCTTTCTGCATTTAGATGTAGAAGCATGCTTAAAAACAAATCTTCCCAAACAGCAACCACACCACATTAAAAGGTAAGTGCAGATAGGCCTTATGTTTGACATCACTCAGGGTCACCTCCTGTACTCCAGTCAGCTCCAAGTTTCCAGAGTACAATCTCTCAAGACATAGGAATATAATAGAAAGGTCTTCTCCACTCATCTCACAGAGTGTTTGTTGTGGGGGAAGAAGGGAAAGGAGAATGTTAGCCACTTTGAGAGTCCTTTGGGTAGTGATAAAGCGGGATATCAAACTCTTCTTCTCTCAATTTGCCACCCTGTTCAGAGCTGGCAGCCATCATTTTTCACTCCCAGAAATATGCTTTACTTCCCTGGCTTCCTCCTAAGTTTCTCAAGGTTATCCTGAGTGGTTGGTCAGGTTGATATCAGCGTGTTCTTACTAGAAAATTACTTTGGGGGCCTGCTTTTACCCTCCACGTTGATTGTGTTGAGAAAGAATGTTGGCACTTGTCTGTCTCGGAAGACCATGGAAGTATGTCAAACCTTTGGAGAGTTACAGCGCCTGCTGTGGCTGTAGAGACCGATATGGGAGAGACATGTTTATAAAATAGTAATTAATGGAAAATACATTCTTCTTCCTCTTCTTCTTCTTCTTCTTCTTCTTCTTCTTCTTCTTCTTCTTCTTCTTCTTCTTCTTCTTCTTCTTCTTCTTCTTCTTCTCCTCCTCCTCCTCCTCCTCCTCCTCCTCCTCCTCCTCCTCCTCCTCCTCTCAAGGAGTGGCTCATATCAGAAAGAAGATACAAGATACTTAAAAACAAAAATCGATATCAGTCAAAATATCCTTTCATTTTAATTTCATTTCACTTTTAATTTGTATGCTAGCTTTGTATGCTTAATTTGTATGCTTTCTATATTACTATACGCAAGGCAGTTTACAAGCTGAAGAAATGACAAAATAGACAGCAAAGATCACACACAACAATCTGATCTAATACAAAAAAGTCTTAATAAAAGGATAACTTTCCAATAAACGTATAGCAAAAAAGCAATATTCAACAATCCATTAGAATATAACATTAAACAGTAAAATTAAAGATCAGCAAATAAGAATTAAACAGTTTACACTTAACAGTTACAATAAAGAATTACTAAACTCATCAATAAAAATAGTGGCAAGTCACAGTGCATAAAATGCCATAAAACCATGTGAAAGGATCTAATTGAGAAACAAGGACACAATTAATAAGATTATTTTCTTTTAAAAATATGCATGTAATTCAATGGGCAGCCTCCTTCTGGAACGGGAAATTCCGCTGTTTTAGGAGGCAAGGAGGCAGATAGACCTCTCCTAGGAAGGGTACTTGAGGCTCACTGGAGAATGGCGTTATTTAATTTGTGTCGTTTTCATTGCATCCTCACAGTTCCTCCATGCTCTTTGAGACCTGCTGGCTGGTGTGTATGCCTATTCAATTGTATGGTTAGGGCTTTGTAAAGAGGTTCTTGCCGGAATGTCCACAGCAGTTGCTTGCCGCAGGACCACCATTCTTGCTGCAATCGAGGATAGCTGAATACACAAGAAGGGAACTTCTCCTCCTTCCCTTAAAACCTCTAATTTGCCTCTCTCATTTCCCCACCTGCAGTCACTCTCTTCTGATAGCAAACAGCCTGCCAGAAGAGGCTTGTCTTATCAGATCAGATGTTGCTGGATGCCCCAAGAGACCAAAGTAACCTCTGCCCCATGTTGATGGATTGAATAAAGCCACTAATCGTTAAGTGAAAGTTATACTAGGCATTGCTCAGTGGTTTGTGTGCGCAAAGGGCAGGGTGACAAGTAAAAGTCGTTTTCCAATGGTAAGACTTGGAAGATTTTGCAACAAACAGCTGGCTACGAGACCCAACTGCTGATAGAATGCATTAATTACTGTCGTCAAGGTTTTAGACACACTTGTGAATTGCTGGTAATACCAGCACACTGGATTATCAGGGGGGGGGAAACCCTTTCAAAACAGTGAGAAATGAAAATGAGTAATAATGATCTTAAATGAGATACGAGCTTGGAATTTCCTGCTGAAGGAGTTCTGTGAAGTTTTGCATTCCCGGTTGCCTTTTTGGCTACATTTCTCTCCACTTATCCTGGTCATGCTGAACCGAAGGCTGTGATGAGCATGCAAGAAAAGGCATGAAAAGTGGACTTGGGCTCCTTCCCTATTGAAACCAAAGTTAACCCTGAACCATATAGCTACTATTGATTAAGACTTGGCTTTAAACAGAGCCTCTTCTCCTCCTGAGTTAAAATTGGAATGATGGCTAGATTGCCTATGGTGGACACTCTTCTGGTTCCCCAAACCCAGTAAAAACTCCTTGATCAATAGTAGGATAAAATAAATATGTGCATTGCCTCAGAATAATTCCCCTATCTTGCCATTTTCAGCTCTTGCAAAAATAATTGTCGGCCGAGCCTTGGAATACTTGAGGGAGTAAGACAGCTGTCTCGCATCTAGCTGACTCAAGTGGATGAAACGAATTCACGGTTTAATGTACCAGGTACTCACTTTCATATGAGGTGGTCTTTTGGGGTCCAAACCCCACGCTTTTGGGATAGTCTGTTTTCTCAATTCCCATGTCCTAATTACTGAGCTGCTGTCCCCAGTTACTGTCAGGGAAAGAGAAAAATGCAGCTGAGTGTATCTGAACGGCTGGGAAAGGGGGGAGGCAGGATGGTATGTCAAACTTTCACATGAGATAAATGGGAGCTAATTTGTACAACTGGGAAGGCAAAGGTAGCATCTCAGAAGCCAACAGGTGACCAGATGTATTGAAACAGGCATCCCCAAACTTCAGCCCTCCAGATGTTTTGGGCTACTATTCCCATCTTCCCCGACCACTGGTCCTGTTACCTAGGGATCATGGGAGTTGTAGGCCAAAACATCTGGAGGGCTGCAGTTTGGGGATGCCTGGCTTAGCCCTACCCTACTGCCAAACACAGAGTCCTTGGAGAATGAACCAGACAGTCCACAGGTCAAGAACCCTGAGGAGCAAGCAGGTCCTCCTGGAAGCAGTGCTGAGCATCCCCTGGTGGGGCCCTCTGGTGGAGCCATCAGAGGAGAAGGTGAAGCCATGCCCTTAGTCCTCAAAATTACCAGTAGCAAAAGGCTGAGGCCAAGGAGCAATGTCAAAACATGTGCCTGTAGACCGACAGTTGTTGCACGGCTCATGAGTAAGGGGTCTGCTTGTGAGTAAGCAATCCTTGGAACCCCTTCACTACCAGCAGCTGTGATTAGCATTTGGTCCAGGAGGCCATAGGTTTCCCCTTTGAGCTTTCCAGTTGCTGGAAACAAGAGAGGTCTCTGGCTCCTTGTTCTTTGGAGTTTGGTTCCTTGCTCTTGAGCAGGCACCCCCAAACTTCGGCCCGCCAGATGTTTTGGACTACAATTCCCATCACCCCTGACCACTGGCCCTGTTAGCTAGGGATCATGGGAGTTGTAGGCCAAAACATCTGGAGGGCCGCAGTTTGGGGATGCCTGCTCTTGAGTCTACCCCATCCCCTTGCTGTGATATTGATCTTGGCTGTTGCCTGACTTCATTTCTGGATTCTGTTTTGGATTTAGACTGATGGATCTGTGCTTGACCTTGGCTTGTTGACTATGCTGCACCTTGATACCTGCCCACATGGGTAAGTGTTTTGGAAAAAGGCTTTTACCTCCTTGGGATGAGCCCCCAGTCCCTGGGGGCACCCCCTGGAACACAATGGGGTGAGAAAAGTTGCCTCTGCCAAAATCCTCTCTTCTGCGCAGCTGTTTAAGCTGCAGGATCCTTGTCCTACTTGGGGTGGATCTTCACATAGGAAAATCCTGCTATAAATAAGTCAGAAATTTAATCGTTATAACAAAAGTGGGGGGAAACACTATGGAAAATCACATAGACATTTGTTTTGCTCTCCAACACCATCTGGTTGTTTATAACACATTCAAAACACTGTTTTTTGACTAATGTGGCTGAGTCCTTGGTCTCTGTTGCACAAGTGGCTTACTAAGTCATAACTGTGGATATCCAGGCATTATCCATTGGTTGCATTCTTGAACATGGGTAATGTGAGGCCACTTGCTAAATAGACAATAGGTACTTCCCCCTCTGGGGACCCAGGTGGCGCTGTGGTTAAACCACTGAGTCTAGGGTTTGCTGATCAGAAGGTCGGCAGTTCGAATCCCTGTGACGGGGTGAGCTCCTGTTGCTTGGTCCCAGCTCCTGCCAACCTAGCAGTTCGAAAGCATGTCAAAATGCAAGTAGATAAATGGGAACCACTACAGCGGGAAGGTAAACGGCGTTTCCATGTGCTGCTCTGGTTTGCCAGAAGCGACTTTGTCATGCTGGCCACCTGGAAGCTATACGCCGGCTCCCTCGGCCAATAATGCGAGATGAGCGCGCAACCCCAGAGACGGTCACAACTGGACCTAATGGTCTGGGGTCCCTTTACCTTTACCTTTATCTTCCCCCTCACTTCAGCATACCTTGATTTAGTAAACATTTTTGCCAGCGGAGCTGTTTAATGTGTCATCCTTTGCCCAGAAATTACTGAAAGGATTCATTAATGCCTTCTAAGGTTTCTCTTTCTGCCTCCCAACCAGACAACAAGACACAGGGTAAAATGAGGAAACCAAAAGAAGAGACAAATGCGAGGATTCATGTGATTTAAAACAAGATTGTCTCAGTGTGGTTGCATCGATGGACTTGAAAGAGGAAGTTACCCAGGTCGATTGAACTGAGGACAGGTAGGGACTTTGAAATGGTACAGTAAAATCCAGGAAATTATGCAGGTAGAAAAGGAACTGTAAGATCGGGTGCACAATTTGAAGAACCACCAATGCAGGGGTGATGAACGTTTATGGATTTAGTGCAAAAGCAGAAGGGTTAAATATGTTGATAGCCTATATTTGCTTATTCCCATTGGGGAGTAAGTGCCACTGAACTAAAGGCAATTGACTTCTGAATAGACATGCAGATTGTTAATCAATTCCCTGTATTATTAAATAAATGTCTTGACCTGCAGCAATGGAAAGAGCCCACAGGGTGGCACCGCCTCCCAGTCTCAGACGGAAGACACCTAATGCCACTATAGGGCACTTATGAACGTCAACAGGCTGGTGACATGTACGGTATACGGAGCAGGGAAATTCTAAAGCAGGAAGACAACCATATGATTGCATATTGGGATCAGATAAAGCCCTCCACAAATGTCATACTCAGAGATCTTGATTTTAGAAGGGGGAAACTCCATTACAAGCAACCGTTCCCCTTCAGGTTGATTGGTTTTAGATTTTTGAAATCCTGGCTATAGATAGATGAATCTACCTGCCTTTGATCCATTTTATTTTTCCACTAGCTGGCCCTGCCACGCGTTGCTGTGGGTTATTTGTGTGATTTCCCCTACCCTGTGCCGATCCATGGTGTATCCCTGCGATTCCCCCACTCCTCCCCTCACCCCCCAGCTTATCCCTGTGATTCTCCCCTCATCCCCCTCCCTCATCCCTGTGAATCCCCCAACTCTGTCCTGATCCATGACCTATTATGACCCCTCTTTCCCCCACCCCGGCTTATCCCTGTGATTTCCCCCCTCTCCTCCCCCTAACCCGCCCACTTACCCCTGTGATTTCCCTCCTCTCCTCCATCCAAACACCCCCCCCCAGGTTATCCCTGTGACCCGTTCATTTTGTACACAATCATTCCCCCAATGCGACTGTTATGTAAAATTTTGCCCTGTCCCAACCCTGACTCCCCTACCCATGTGTGTTATGTGAAATAACATTTATTCTACCCAAAGGTTGAATTCAGTTGATTCTATGCTGCGGCCTATTCGGGGCCCCCCATCCCCCACCCAGGCAGGCCCCTAAATCCACTGAGCCCAGTCTGCAAAGCCGAGGCAAGATACTGTGGAGAGGGCAGGTTTCATCCCTGTGTCTCCCCCCACCCTGTTCTGACCCATTACCTATCCCTGCCCCCTATTCCCCGCCCCCCAGGCAGGCCTCTTCCTCCACTTGGCAATGTTGGGCCTTGTTGCTGCAAAAGGCCTGCTTTCAGTTGGTTGCTGTGGAATTTTGTGATGTCATCTGGTGGTGCGGCTTTCAAGGCAGCAGTGGGCGATCTGCCTTTCTATTGGATGCTGCCCTTTGCTGCTGGAGTCTTCAGAGCTTCTGCTGGTGACATCTAATTTGGGCGCCACTTTTTGTGTTTCATTATTTTAGGTATGAAAGGTTTGTTTTTTTTGGGGGGGGGAAATTATGCCAGATCCCTCATTGATGGGCATGGAACGTTGTGGCCAAATTTGTTACATTACAGTTCAGCAGTTACGGAGAAAGGCACACCAAATGCCTATATATATATATATATATATATATATATATATATATATATATAGACAGGATTCTGTTCCATTCAATTCTTTTTAAAAAAAATAAAAATCTGCCAAAATATCTATCTTTCTTGGGAATTGTTCCCTGAGTGCTACCATATAGAGTCAAAGCAGTCATTATTTCCAGATGCTTTTTAATATTTATTGTAAGCCACCCAGACAATGCACTTGAAGATTAGGATAGGTGAATGGATTGATAGAGCACAATACTGGCTTTTTGTTCTCATTTTGCAGGCAATCATATGTGTGATTGACACTATTCCATTTCCCTCTTTTTAAGTACTGTACAGCGGTACCTTGGGTTAAGAACTTAATTCGTTCCGGAGGTCTTACCCTGAAACCGTTCTTAACCTGAGGTACCACTTTAGCTAATGGGGCCTCCCGCTGCCGCCACGCCGCCACCACGCAATTTCTGTTCTCATCCTGATGCAAAGTTCTTAACCCGAGGTACTACTTCCGGGTTAGTGGAGTCTGTAACCTGAAGCGTTTGTAACCCGAAGCGTTTGTAACCCGAGGTACCACTGTATCACACAGGACTTCCTTCTTTGTGTGAAAAGTGCAATTACTTGCTGTACACAAAGCATGTTTACCCCACTTTTCAGCCCAAAAGACTTCCAGAGCAACTAGCAGATCAATTAAAACAAGATAGTTCTTGCCTTCAGGCTTACAAAATAAAGGGGGGGGGGAGAGAGAAGGAAGCATAGCTGCCAAGTTTTCCCTTTTCTCGCGAGGAAGCCTATTCAGCATAAGGGAAAATCCCTTAAAAAAGGGATAACTTGGCAGCTATGGAAGGAAGATACTCAGGTCTTGCTTATTAGCATTACAGTTCCTATAATAACCAGCTGAAATGGAAACTGTTGGAAAAGGAGTAACCAACTGCACAGCTGTCAACCCTCCCGTTTTTTGCGGGAAACCCCTTTACTTCAATCTGTTTCCTGCTGGCAATCTCCCAGATTTTAAAGGAAGCAGCTCCTCTCCCTCCCTGCCGGCCAGGGAGGCTCCACTCAGCCCCTCCCCCATGAGCGCGCAGCCAGCCGCCGCCTGGTAAGATGCCTCGCTTGGCAGCTGGCTGCTCGCTCACTTGCTGAGTGCTGCCGGGCATGCGCAGAACCGATTTCTGGTACCCAGACATGCGGACACGGGCAGCCTGGCACCGGAAGTCGCTTCTGCGCATGTCTGGACATGCGCAGAACCGATTTCCGGTGCCCCGGACATGGGCAGAGCCGGCACTGGAAATCACTTCTGCGCATGCCCGGGCATGCGCAGTGGCAATTTCCGGCAGCACTCAGCAAGTGATCCCTTATTTTTTAATCCGAAAGTTGACAGCTATGCAACTGCAGCTGGTCTCTCAGCAGAGTTGGTGAAGTGGCCCTGATGCCTTTCTCTACTTCTGTTTAGGGTTGCCAGACTCAATAGAGGACAGGACTTCTGTGCCTTTAATTGCCCTGTTCTCTTTTGAGTCTGGAAACCTTAACTTAAAGAGAAAACAGCAGACCCTTTGCTTGGAAATTAAACAAAAGGTCTGCTGAGTTCTCTTTAAGGTTTCCAGACTCAAAAGAGAGCAGGGCAATTAAAGGCACAGAAGTCCTGTTCTCTATTGAGTCTGGCAACGCTACTTCTGTTGCAGAAGTTCATAGCTGCCAAGTTATCCCTTTTTTAAAGGGATTTTCCCTTATGCTGAATAGGCTTCCTCGCGAGAAAAGGGAAAACTTATTCCTGCCAACACCCCCCAACATGTATATACTATTTGGGTTTCCCCATTCCAAGTTTCCCGGTGGTTGGTTTTTCTGTTTTCTTTTTGGTCTTTCCTCCCACATAGTAACACCCAACCTTTTAGCACACCAACTTTTCCTTATTATCACTCTACCTCTCCTCAGAGAAACATTATTCTGCAAACTATGATGTGAAAAGTAATGTTTCTTTTAAGGAAACCATTTTATAAATCGTGGCCAGAGTTTATATTGCTGCAAAGTGGGCAACTTCCTGGACCACCTTCTATTCTTGATTGCCCTCATAAACTGTGGATATAGTAGCCCTCAAGACTAAAATTGGAACAACTTCAGGAAAAAAAAATGTTGAAAAATGGGTCTGTTTTTTATGCATTCACATGAAATGTATTTTATGATTATGTATTGTTTTTTGTTTTATATGCCCTATATTCATACATTTTAATAAAAGCCCACCAATATCACTTTGCATTTGAAAGCCTGTACTGCTTTTCCTTAACTGGCCTGCCAGTGAAGATGCCAATGAGGGGTATGGCAAACTAAAATTCCTACATTTTATGAGTAACCCTTATCTGCATGTTGCTGTAGGCAAGGAAGGGACTCTAAAACAGGGGTCAGCAAACTTTTTCAGCAGAGGGCCAGTCCACTGTCCCTCAGACCTTGTGGGGGGGTGTCGGACTATATTTTTTGGGGGGAAATAATGAACAAATTCCTTTGCCCCACAAATAACCCAGAGATGCATTTTAAATAAAAGCACACATTCTACTCATGTATAAACACCAGGCAGGCCCCACAAATAACCCAGAGATGCATTTTAAATACAAGGACACATTCCACTCATGTAAAAATACGCTGATTCCTGGACCGTCCGCAGGCCAGATTTAGAAGGCGATTGGGCCGGATCCGGCCCCTGGGCCTTAGTTCGCCTACCCATGCTCTAAAATAAATCTGTACACCTACATAGTCTGGATTCACATTATTATTCTGAAGATTCACAGGCACACAAGAGTAGGGATAGAAGCGCGAACCTAGCCCCATCCCATGTTGGTTTTGTGTGTTGACAAAACCAGTTCTGACTGCAACGTCCTATTTCTGGGCAGATCTTTTGGGAAACCCTATGGCAGGCATCCCCAAACTGCGGCCCTCCAGATGTTTTGGCCTACAACTCCCATGATCCCTAGCTAACAAGACCAGTGGTCAGGGATGATTGGAATTGTAGTCCAAAACATCTGGAGGGCCGAAGTTTGGGGATGCCTGCCCTATGGGGACAGCCATCTTTCTCTTCCATGCAATGTGCTTGGTAGCCATACAAGGATGTTGTCTGGAAAAACAGGTGGCTGCTCCCATAGGTACGTGGGGACAATAATAATTATCTCCTATAAAATTCCTCAGGAAGGGATTGCACAGTTGCTTCCTGGAAGCTTTTTAAAAGAGTTTTACTTTTTTTTGCTTTTTTATTTTTTCTTTTACCATATGGCCACGGAGGAGCTATTAGCTGCTCTAAGAAGCTGTAAAAGGTTAACGAAAGAAAGAACCCTTGGGATCACTCCATAAGCAGGGTGTGGACCCAGGCGCAAATAGGTTTGCCAATTATGAAGCTTGAGCCACAGGTCTGCATTCCTATCGGCACATGAGCCTGAAGAAGGCGAAATGGGTAGCTTGGTTTCAAAACACGGAGCAAACTGGAAATCTCCCTGTCCCTATTCAAGGAGCATATTCTTACCAATAGTTAATGGGTCACTTAATGAACATAGTCCAAATAACATGAAGATGACAGGGCAGTCTCTAAAAAAAGATGCTTTCTTTTTTACAGGAAATACAGTAAAATGCTATTGGGAAAAGGTCTTGCAGACAGCCAAGCTCACACAGCAATTTGGCTCTCCAGGCACAGAGAAGAGTCACAGCATAGCCATCCTTCTAGCTAACTAGATTCTGTTTATTCTGGAGAAGAGGAAAATGGACTCCATGGGGCACTTCCTAAAAGGTAAATACAGGAAAGAAGCATTACATTAGGTTCACTGTATGCCCCAAATACCCAGGAGGCCTCTTTTTCTCTCTCTCTTTTGTACAAAGAATTCCCAATTATGTTGAGTTTTTCAGAAGGAGACCGAGGCCTAGCTGGAAACTTCAATATAGACATAAATAAATATAGACACACATACAGGGACTAAAATTCGTAGGTAGTTGGTGGGGAGGAAAGGCAATACTTGATTACATACCTGTTACCATCTCATTAGCAACATATAACCAGGATAATGCAACACTCTGGGACGTGAGTAGCACTGTGGTGTAAACCCACTGAGCCTCTTGGGCTTGCCGATCGGAAGGTTGGCGGTTCGAATCCCTGCGATGGGGTGAGCTCCCGTTGCTCTGTCTTAGCTCCTGGCAACCTAGCAGCTCGAAAGCACATCAAAGTGCAAGTAGAAAAATAGGTACCGCTGCGGCAGGAAGGTAAACGGTGTTTCTGTGCGCTCTGGTTTCCATTTCGGTCCTCTGTTGCACCAGAAGTGGTTTAGTCCTGCTGGCCACATGATCTGGAAAGCTGTCTGTTGACAAACGCCGGCTCCCTCGGCCTGAAAGTGAGATGAGCGCCGCAACCCCATAGTTGCCTTTGACTGGACTCAACCATCCAGGGGTCCTTTACCTTTACCTAATGTAACTCTGGCGTCTATAGAAATGCTGCCACTTGCAGAGGAATAAGGGAAACCATGACCTCTCACTGTAGTCTTGCTTTGAAATGGTCCTGGCATGCTCTCACTACCTCTTCTCCCTTTCCCTCTGATCCAGCTGTCCATGCCCTGAGGGACAACAGAGGTCAAGGCCAGGCATAGGCAAACTCGGCCCTCCAGATGTTTTGGGACTACAACTCTCATCATCCCCAGCTAACAGGACCAGTGGTCAGGGATGATGGGAGTTGTAGTCCCAAAACATCTGGAGGACCGAGTTTGTCTATGCCTGGTCAAGGCAGTGTGGCAATGACATTGATAGCAGCTGTTGCTGGAGCCACTGGTTGGCTGCCCAACGCACTCTACAAAAAAGCTTTCCAAACTTTTCATGTTGGTGACACACATTTTAGACGTGCATTGTTTTGCAATACAGTAATTCGGTTTCCCCAGCAAACCAGAGGTTAAACTAACCCCTATCCAGCCCCGGGAAGAGTGTGGATAGCATTCGCACAACACACCTACACACTGCAGCTGACACACAAACATGTCAAGACAGACAGTTGGGAAAGCTCCGTTCTACACGGTGGGAACACCCTCGTGGACAGTGGTGGGCTGTTACAGAGACCTGGCCTAGCATACCCTCCAACATTCCTTAGATGAAAATAGGGAAATGTCTCACTCCCCAACTGACCCTCCCTAACTCCCCATTTTTTGCCCCCCCCCATTGCAGAACACTTCCTATCAGAAGGCGGGCAAATGCTGCCGCCATTCCACCAATGTGTCAGGGATTGGACTGAGGAGGAATGGTGGAGACCGCCCCCCTGAACCTTCCAGAGAAGAGGAAGACAGTATAGATTTACAACAGTGGTTTGCAGAAGGTCACGGCTCAGAATAGATGAAGGGAAAAGCTGGGAAATAATGGGAGAATAGGGGGGCAGGAAGCAGAGCCGGAGCAGCTGGCTGATGCATTATCACTAGAAAGCATTCCAGACCCCCCTTCTCCCTGAACCTGGCGAGCCTTGAAAGTAGGAGAACAAAGAGCTAAGAGGCAAGTGGCCCTAAGCAGCCACTGTAAGGGGTGGTGGTGCTGTTGCCGATTGAGAAGGAAATGGGAGGAGGAGGAGGAGATTACTCTGAGCCAGAGCCGTCTTTACCATAGGGCTTAGTGGTGCATTGCGCCAGGGCGCCGGCCTCTCAGGTGCGCCTCAGTGAGTGAGGGAGCTGCGCGGCTTTGCCGGCGGCCTCCACTTTCCCTGCACACCTGCGAGCTGCGCCCCGTCAACCATATGGCTGGCGGGCATGCAGCTTCCTTCCAAAGCCTCCACGGGAGGAGAGTGATCCCCTCAGAAGCTTAGGATGGAAGCTGCACCCCGTCAACTTTATGGCCAGCGGGCACGCAGCTTCCCTCCCAAGCCTCTGCAGGGATTGCTCTCCCGCAGCGGCATGGGGTAAAGTTGTGCACCCCCCCCCCCACTATCTGTGGTAATTTGGGGGCGCTGAGTGGATATTTGCATCCCGGCGCCACATCTGCTAAAGACGGCCCTGCTCTAAGCAACGCTATTACTCCTAGGGGCTACCTTTCTAAGCCTCTCTCTGTGAATATTGAATAAAAGACTTTGGTAAGAGCTTTTCTTTTCTATCTTTCCCTGGCAGCCTGCCATGGGGTGATCCCTGATGCCTGACACAACAGGACACAGCACACCTACCCTCCATGCTCCTGAGAAAACCCTTAACCCCGATTTTCTTTTAGTCTTTGGTAGTTTTACAAAAGGAAAAGCACATACCAATAAACAATTTTTTAGAAAGGGGGAAGATTCATCGAGGATGCACAAAGCATTTTTTTTAAAAAAAAGAAAAACCAAGACTCCTTGCCATCTGCTCCGCTTCCCCTTTCTTACTGCTCAGGCAGCCCTGCCCTCAGCCTGCCCCTCAGAGTTGGTTACAGAGCAGGGCCTTGGCAGTGGCAGCCTCTCCTCGTCCTCACTTGCTCTCTAGCAGCCACTAGGAGCTGCCCAAGGGAGGAGGCCGGCAGCAGCACCTCTCAACAACCATGGATATGTATGTAGCTATTCACTAGGGCTTCTTCCGCAGCCTCTCTGCTCCTTGTGTTCCTGATTAGGTATTGAGATGGAAGGCCTGGAGGGTGGGGGACGAGACGCCCCATAGTGTATCAGTGGGGCTGGTTGGTGTGGGGCAACATCACTTGTCCTTTGCTTTCACTCTGCTTTTGATGGAGGAAAAAAATGTCTTGAACTCATTAGTTTTCAGCTAATGGGAAGGTATAATTCTGACAACCTCCTAGTTGTTTTAATGAGCTTTTAGTTTCCTCTCTCTACCTCTCGCTCCCCCCTCTCCACTCTCTTTCCCCCATTTTTAATGAGATACCAATTTCCTCTCTACTGCTTTGCAGATGCCTTTCCAATAAAATGGACAGCTTTGAATTTTTATGTTGGAACAAATGCCGAGCTGTTCTTTATTTTTCATCTGCAATGCACTCGCTGCACCTCCATGTGCTAAATGGCTGTTAATTGCTAAAAAAAATTAACAAGGTGTTTAACGCTAGGGCATTTTCTGCCTAGGTGGGGAGACTCGTGTTTTTCTCACTTGTCCAAAGTCCAGGATTTTCTGGATCCTCAACAACAACAAAAAGGAAGGGCATGTGTGTGTGTGTGTGTGTGTGTGTGTGTGTGTTTGCAAGCATATCTCCTCTCCTCTTCCCTTCACTGTGCCAGAAAGAAATGCTGCCCTTTCCTTTCATAAGGTTGACTGTGTAGTCCAGTGTATTTTTAATTGCAGAAATACTGCCGCCCTTGTTTGTGATTGATTTGTGGATGCAGGAGGGGAAAAGAGAGGAAGCATTCTCAGAAGCCGGTTGAATGCAGTCAGCCCCTCCTTCGAGACATGCGAGATGGACCCTTGGTGACTTTGAGATATAAAACTGTTTATTGAGGAAAAGTTATTTTTATTTCGCTTAAAGAGGGCATTAAAAACCTGCAGTGAAATAAGATGGTTGAAGTGGTTTTAAAAAAGCACCCTTTCAGCGTATTTATAGTAATTCTATTCTCAAAGTATCTGGTTTTGACCTGCTTTTTCAGGGTTTCAGCCTTCTTCTCAGGATCAGGGTTTAAGGAGAAGCAAAATATCTACTTTCTGCTTTACATGGGAGGGTGGTTTTTTTTGTAAAAAATAATAATTTTGCCCGTGCTCACTTCTTCCCCATTAAAAGTGCTTCTGCAGAACAACTTGTTATTGTAAAGACTTAGTTGCACGCTTTCCTTTAAGAAGCCAATGAACCCCGGGAGAACATCAGAATTCCGTGAGGAAAAAGTATGCATATAGATTGTAAACTATGGCACAGAGAATTGCAATAAGGGGTGCCCTGCAAGCATTCCTAAGACTAAAAGATTAACTTTGAAATACAAATATTTTTCACAACTGAAGGTTTGCCCATCCATCTGATGTTAAATGTCTCCTCAGACGGAGAGTAAAACAAGTGTGGAGAACCTGGGACCTTCCAGTGGTGTGCAATTAGTGGGCTAGGGCAGGCATAGGCAAACTGTGGCCCTCCAGATGTTTTGGGACTACAACTCCCATGACCCCTAGCTAACAGGACCAGTGGTCAGGGATGATGGTAATTGTAGTCCCAAAACATCTGGAGGGCCGAGTTTGCCTATGCCTGGCCTAGGGGGACTAGGCCAGGCATCCCCAAACTGCGGCCCTCCAGATGTTTTGGCCTACAACTCCCATGATCCCTAGCTAACAGGACCAGTGGTCTGGGATGATGGGAATTGTAGTCCAAAACATCTGGAGGGCCAAAGTTTGGGGATGCCTGGACTAGGCTATTCCCCAAATGTTCCCTGGCACCTCTTTCCCAAAGCCTGGGAAGCTTCTGCCCAACTTAGGGAGGTGTGATGCTCCGACAGGTCCAAGAGCCCTTCCATTGCCTTCCCAAAACCCGCCCAGCTTTGCAAAGGAGGTGAGAGAGCTCCGGCATCCTGTCAGAGGCCAGGTGATTCCTTCCCAAAACCCGCTGTCTGGCTTAGGGAGGGAGGCACAGTGCTCACGTAGCAGCATCACAACATCACATGCGTGTTATTCCCTTCCCACCACAATCGCCCTCGCAAGCTGCCACCTCTGGCCCTAACTGTTCCCCTACGAAAAATTAATCACCACTGAACTACAACTCCTGCTATTCCTGGCCATTGGTTCTACTGCCTGGGGCTGGCAGGGGCCTGGAGTCCAACAGCATTTTGAGGGCCACAGGATATCCCAGCCCTTGAATAAAATTATGAATCTATTAGCTGGCTGGCCACACATTGCTGTGGGTTTTTTGTGTTAAATGGACCTTTTCCTGTTAAATAGACCTTCAGAGTCTCCCTTTAGACCCCCCTTACCTGCCCTGTCCCAACCTTGACTCCCCTACTGTAAGTTTCAGAAATAAGACTCCCCCACCCACGTGTGTTCCTGAAAATGTCCCCCCCCCGTGGCTATGTGTTTCCCCCTCCCTTTGTTGTGCCTCATCCCTGTGCCCCCCCCATTGTGAAAGGCCCTATTCTGTTTGTTTTTCCCTGCTTGGCAATGCTGTGGCCTATTGAAAAAGCTGGGCCTTGTTGCTGCAAAAGGACTGTTTTCAGTTGGTTGCTGTGGAATTTTGTGATGTCATCTGGCAGCGCAGCTTTGGAGGCGGCAGCGTGCGATCTGCCTTTCTATTGGATGCTGCTGGAGTCTTCAGAGCTTCTGGTGGTGACGTCCAATTTGGGCGCCACTTTTTTGTGTTTAATCATTATTTTAGGTGTGAAAGGTGTGGGGTTTTTTGGGGGGGGATTTATGCCAGATCCCTCCCTGATGGGCATGGAACGTTGTGGCCAATTTTGTTACATTACGGTTCAGCAGTTACGGAGAAAGGTTGTGACCTCCGCGCGTGCAATGCCTACATTTTTATATATATAGATAATGACTGAATTGTGCAGGCCAAATGCCAATAAGAGTCAACTGTGAGTATAGCTGAGTGTCTATGTGGGACACTGCAGTTCAGTAAGCCACAGGGAAGCTCATCTGAGCCGTAGCAAAAGGCCTCAAGGACTGAAAAAAATCGCCATAGCTTTGGTGTTAGCCCATAGCTGGCTAATCTGTGCAGGTGCTTGATAACTGACTTCCTTGTTCCAGCTCCCCTGCCCCCATTTCTCCCATATGAGGGAGGTAGGACCTGATGGGATTTGTCAACTATGGCAATTCATTGTTTACTCATATTGCCCTTTACGTTTTCCAGCCCAAATCATGCTGAAATGTATATTATTGCATATTAAGTTTAATCGATACGCTATAGTTTTACGATTATATACATCTCCTGAAGTGCAAATTGTTAGGTGCTGATTGAGAAATAGTATACATTTTAAAATAATAGTCGTAAGTAGAGTAATAAGTAATAGCTACAGTTTACCTAAACCTTATAGGCAGTGTTCTCAACAAGTGAAATTTAAACACATATATGGCATTTCTGAATTTTAACACCTCTGTGCATATGTAAATATTCATAACATGATTTTGTATCAGCTCATTCTGCTGTTAAACAAGTTCCAGATGTCCCGCATAATAATTATCGTACAGACTCCGAGTGTTGCTCGGTTCTGTTTTGAGTATTCATCAACCCGCTATTCTGGAAGACTGCCTGGTGCATGTTAAAAGTGCTCTGTTACTGACCCGTGTTCAGGAGGCAGTAAATAAACCACAGTGGACAAGGCTCTCGATCCCATTATGTACAGAATAATTGTACACTAAGGAGGTTCCATTGGTTTATAGTCGAGCGGATTTACTTGTATTTCTGCTGCTGTTTAGAACTCAGAAAACATTAGCAGCTTCAGGGAGGTATGTTGCTTTCCTGCCTGCTCCCATTCTTCTTGTTGGTTAATTTTGTAATGCACTCAACTATAAACTTAGCCACTCTGTCTAACTTTTCACATTCTGCTTCACTTGTTTTCCTTTTTTGCCAACAAGGGCCAAGTTGAAATGTCTCCTGTAAACATTAACACCATTTCCATGCGATGCAAAAGTTGGGAGTGACAATTTGCTGTTTTGGAGCGGGGCACACACACAAAAAGAGGGAAAACAGTACTGAAGTCCTAATCGATGGTTCTTCATCAACCTGAAGTGACAAGGGGTGTGTGGCAAGCCAATCTGAAAAAGATCCTTGTCTTTCTTTCTCTCACTGTAGGGTAAGAATGGGGGACATGTGGCCCTCTAGATGTTGGCGGACTGTGGTCCCCATCATCCTGGACTATTGGCCATGCTGGCTGGCTGGAAGTTAAGAGTCTAAAGGGCCAAGAGTTCCCCACCCTTGCTGTAGTAATAATACAAAATTTAGAAATTGTCCAGTAGCACCTTAGAGACCAACTAAGTTTGTTCTGGGTATAAGCTTTCGTGTGCATGCACACTTCTTCAGATACATGTGCATGCACATGAAAGCTTATACCCAGAACAAACTTAGTTGGTCTCTAAGGTGCTACTGGACCATTTTTAATTTTTTTATTGATTTCGACTGCGTCAGACCAACACGGCTACCTATCTGAATGTAGGAGTAGTAATAATAATAAAAAGGTAAAGGTAAAGGGACCCCTGACCATTAGGTCCAGTCGTGACCGACTCTGGGGTTGCGCGCTCATCTCGCATTATTGGCCGAGGGAGCCGGCGTACAGCTTCCAGGTCATGTAGCCAGCATGACAAAGCCGCTTCTGGCGAACCAGAGCAACACATGGAAACACCGGAGCGGTTCCTATTTATCTACTTGCATTTTGACGTGCTTTCGAACTGCTAGGTTGGCAGGAGCTGGGACCAAGCAACAGGAGCTCACCCCGTCACAGGGATTCGAACCGCCGACCTTCTGATCAGCAAGCCCTAGGCTCAGTGGTTTAACCCACAGCGCCACCTGGGTCCCTAGTAATAATAATAGTAGTAGTAATAATTTATTATTTATACCCCGCCCATCTGGCCAGGTTTCCCCAGACACTCTGGGTGGCTCCCAACAGAATATTAAAAACACAATAAAACATCAATCCTTAAAAACATCTCTAAACAGGGCTGCCTTTAGGTATTTTCTAAATGTCAGGTAGTTGTTTATCTCTCTGACATCTGGTGGGAGGGCATTCCATAGGGCGGATGCCACTACTGAGAAGGCCCTCTGTCTGGTTCCCTGTAAGCTCACTTCTTGCAGCGAGGGAACCCCCAGAAGGCCCTCAGAGCTGGACCTATGTCTGGGCTGAACGATGGGGGTGGAGATGCTCCTCAGGTATACTGGGCTGAGGCCATTTAGGGCTTTAAACGTCAGCACCTACACTTTGAATTGTGCTTGGAAATTTACTGGGAGCCAATGTAGGTCTTTCAGGACCAGTGTTATATGGTCTTGGTGGCCACTCCCAGTCACCAGTTTAGCTGCTGCATTCTGGATTAGTTGTAGTTTCTGGGTCACCTTCAAAGGTAGAGGGGCTTGCAGTAGTCCAAGAGGGAGATAACCAGAGCATGTACCACTCTGGTGAGACAGTCTGTGGGCAGATAGGGTCACAGTTACCCCATTCAGGGCCAGGAGAAGGAAAAAGTGGTAGTGAGCAGCTGCTCAAACTTAGGGAAGCACCATTGCTGGCCACTGCTTCCAGAAGCCCCAAACCCACAATGATAGCACTGAAACAGGTGAGCTGGGGAGGCCAGTTTCATTAAACTTCCCCACCCTGCATCCCCCTTCCCCCATTTTAAGAGCTGCAGCTCTGCCTTAATTTCAGCCTTTGGGTTTCAAAGATTTTTAAACAATTCATCCTTCCATCTTCTGGTCTGAAGAGAGACATTCAGAAATATTTTGGGTGGAATTTAAAGATTATGTGCAGTTGATATGCTGCTGAAAGTGAAACAAAGCTTCTTCTCATAACCTCCTGTCCCAAAACACTGTTCCAGGGCTTTCATGATGTTCATCTAAAACTAGTGCTGTTTCATGCATTCTTTGACAGAAGTCTATTTCACAAAGGGTGTGCCCATGGGTAATAATATAGGCTGGTCGTCTGCAATGATAGGATGTGTAACTTAAAATTGTCGTGCCTTTCGGTTTAAAAGAGTTTTCACAACTTGTTCCACTCCAGAAATCACGAAGGCCACTACATGGGTCTCATTTGAGATGCTTGTTTCTTGCTCTCATAATAAATCCCCAGTTTTAATTTTACCTCAGTCACTGCAATACCTTCCAACTCCCGGATTGAAAAATCTGGGATCAGTGGCGGTGCGGCACCGGAAGTCGCTTCTACTCATGTCCAGACATGCGTAGAAGCGACTTCCGGTGCCGGGCTGCCCGTGTCTGCATGTCTGGGCACCAGAAATCGCTTCTGCACATGTCCAGACATGCGCAGACAGCCGGGAGCTGGGACATGGCCAGGTTTCAAAGCAGGAGCTTTACGGGATATTTACGGGATATAATCAATTCGGGATAACAGCAGGAAACGGTAACAAAATACGGGGTTTCCCCGCGAAAAACGGGATACTTGGCAGCTATGGTCACTGCTGATATCCTTCATAGGTGCCATTATGGTTCCATTTCATCTTTTTCTCTGTAAGTCAAGGCTAATCATGCCCTGTACCTTCACCTTCTTCTGATATCTCACTTGCTCTGCTCCGAAACCCTTCGCCATCTTGTCAGGGATGCTGTAGTTGTGTTTTGGGGGCAGATGAAAGAGGCAGGGCTCGGTTTATTTGATTGCTCACACATTAAGCTTCATTTAGAGGCGGCAGCTCAGAGGACCTTGGGGAAAGTAGCTGAACCCGGCCTTGATGCAAGAAGGAGTAGCAACAGAAGGAACTTCAGTATCTTTCCTAAAAGCACATATTATCGTGTGCAAAAGCAGCACACCAAATCACAATGGCAGCCTTATACATAACCACAATGCTTTGCCTATGATAGCTAATAGTGCTATCATATTCAGTTCCTGAGAATCAAATTGCATTCAAAGATTAGAGAAAATATCAGTGAAATTCTCATGAGTGGAGTGCAGTCCTTTCATTAATTCATTCACCTTAATTAATTCATTCTCAGTGCCCCCCCCCCCGGTCCTTTACTGGGCTTTCTTGTAAGCACAGGAAATAGGGGCAGTAATCTACCATGCTCCAGGTAGGTGTTAATAGTGTTTTTTGTTTAAAGTAAAATATCCCCACACACACACACACAAAAAAAAATGGTGTAGGATTCCCCACACCTCACAGAAGATAAAAGGAAGAACTTCCCTTACCAATGAAAGAAAGTGCCCAATCTCATCCCATTGAAATCAATAGGACTTAAAATGCTTAACTTTAGCTGGGATGTGCCTACCCTATATTAATCCATTTTGCTTATTATTATTATTATTATTAATAAATTTTTATTTATACCCTGCCCTCCCCAGTCAAAACCGGGCTCAGAGCGGCTGACACCAGTAAAATTACAATAAGACGTAAAAGAAAGAAAAACAATTAATTAAAATACGGGTTAAAATACGGTTTAAATTTAAAATTTGTAAATGCAGCCTCATTTTAAAGTAGCCCAAATCAAAACCATAAGGGATGAAAACATAGGGGCCAGACTGAGTCCAGCCCAAAGGCCAGGCGGAACAGCTCCATCTTGCAGGCCCTGTGGAAAGATGTCAAATCCCGCAAGGCCCTGGTCTCCTGTGAGAGAGCGTTCCACCAAGTCGGGGCCAGTACTGAAAAGGCCCTGGCCCTAGTTGAGACCAATCAGTAACCACTGTATGGCTCGGGATCTCCAAAATGATGTTATTTGTGGACCTTAAGGTCCTCCGTGGGGCACAGAATATCAGGCACCAAAAAACTCCCCTCCCGGCACTCCCCAGCTAAGTTCGGTGTGAGAAAGGAGTGCAGTTCAGCACCGAGGTGGTGTCAATTGAAACTGATGAAATGGAGAAATGGAGCTGGGAGACATCAGCATATTGATGGCACCTTATTCCAAATCCCCAGATGACCTCATCTCAATGACCACATGTAGATGTTGAAGAAGGAACGAGTGCCAACTATTTTTAGTAACAGGGATTTTTAGCATTCTTTTCACAGTTCCAGAGCATATGGAAGACGTTGCCTCTTGTTATCCATCATAAATCAACACTATGGATACGGTTTCTCCATTTTGGTGTATTTTCCCAGAATAAAGCTAATTGCGTAAGCTTTCTTTATAGATTTAATTGTAACATCACCACCACCACCATCATATTACTATTACTATTATTATTGTAGTATGGACTTTTTAAAGTATCCTGGCTTCACATTTATCTGTTGTTGTTGTTGTTGTTGTTGTTGTTGTTGTTGTTTTGTCCTTTTGTTTTATGAAGCACATTGTTTTATATTTTTTGACTGTACCATTGTTATTTCATACTTGGATCACTTATGAACATTGTTGTTCTTTTTTGCTTTGTTTCTTGGAGTATTCACATTCCGCACCCCCAGGGGAGGAAAACCTGTTTGTTTATTTCATCTCTTAATTCACACCAGGGCACTCACTCCCTGTCCCAGAATGGAAATATATGTGTGCTTATTGTGTGTGCTGTGTTGATTGATGCATAGGTCCAGCTTAGAGTGTTATTCCTGGCTTGACTGGTCGTACACATGATATATCGTAAGTCTGTGTGCAGCATGCTGTATGTACTCGGAGAGCAAATCCCGGAATTCCCCGCAGGAGGCCCCTTGTGGCCTTTGACTCTGAGGCCTGCTGCCAAACATTAGCTACAATACGAGTGCTTGTTTTTGACAACAGCATGCAGGTTGTATTACACTAGTGGCTATTTTCGTTTTGAAGTTATGACAGAAATGCCTTTGCACCCTGAGTGTGTGTGGAAGAAGCCAGGTAGCAGAATGGCTCCTACACTGAGATAGAGGTGCACATTTAGATGCTTGTAAGCCCCGTTGAACTGAATTGGACCTTACCTCTGAGGGAAAACACACAGGATCGAACTGACTCTCATGTCAGGTTTTTTCTCCTCCTCAGGAGAAGCGATTTTGGAAGTATTCCTTTAGAGGTCTGCATTGGGTAAACATTACATCAGAACCGAAAATCCACATTGATTTTCCAGGAAGGATTTGTGAGCAGGATATTCGATTCCTGCTGGCTCCTGCTCATGTTTTCTATTTATATTCGTCCAGAGGAATAATTTTTTAAAAAGTTCTCCCATGGAGTAAAATGTTACGTCTGAATTGGCCCTGATTATGGGTAAATCCACCATTCACTCAGTGGCTGGAAGTGGAATTATAGAGTGTCATTTATTCCAGCCACCCGACAAGAACTACAGAGTTCAAGGAGCAGAACGGCTACATCTGGGCAAGGTAACCACATCTCTTGGATGTTTTTGGACCTCAGTCAAGTTTTGAACACCCCCCCCCACCCTCCCCTTTAAGCTGGGACCCAAAGCAACAGCAGCAGCGACCGTGTTCCAACCTTCTGTCTTCGATGATAGATGAGTCTAGCTCTGAAAACACAGAGAGATACTAGACTCAGCATAACACAGATGTTGCCATGGAGGCAAATTTGGCTTTAATGAGAATGTGCAAGCTGGATCGCAGAGAGGTATCTAGTGCCTGCTTCACTGAGAAGCAAAATATTACCAGCTGACAGCGCGCGCACACACACAAAAATATTCTATTACCGGTTATAGATGGAGCAGGGTCAGATTGGCAGGGGCGGTTATTGTTCCAAGGGTAATTCTGCAATGAGGTGAAAAAACGTCCAGCTGAAATAATGATCGCTGCATTTTTCACACACACACACACACACACACACACACACACACGAGGTAACGCCTAGTGTAAAGATGGCAGACCGTGTATATAGTCTATTGAAGAGGATCTGGGAGTCATTACAAGCAACACGCCCCCCCCCCCCCAGTCCCCAAGATCCCCTCTCTGGGGGAGCTTTCAAAAATTCTCAACAGCAGAATCCAGCTTTATGTACGGCTTCCTTTTATGTGATGAGCACAAAGTGTAGCTAGGCTCTTATACAGTATAATTTATATCCTGCACCTTTTCGTTTACACACAAGACGTACCGGAGAAGCTTGCCTCTTTAATACAGAGGGATGCCAAGGTCTCAGGAAATTGGCATCTTGCTTACATTTTCATTGTATAGCTGGTATTTTACATTAAAAAACAACAACAATGTTGATTGTTTTCTATGCTTGCTGTTGTAAATCCACCATGGAGTCTTGAGGACAAAGGATGAATTACAAGTTTTTAAAAACAAATAAGTAGAATAATAACAATTAAAGAAACAACGCAATAATATTTACCTTGCATTTCAGCCAAATGATTCCCAGGGCAATTCACAGTAAAATACGAACAATTAAATCCATGTAATAAAAATGAGTGTAGCACAGCAAAACAAGACCATCGTAATAAAATGAGCCACAAAGAAGCAGTTAAAAATGGGCTAAGATGCAGAACTCGGGTAGCCTGGGAGGACAAATTTATGCTCTTGACTAGGAATGCTGGAGAATTTCGCAATAATTAAACTTGCTCCCATGCTCTGCAACAGCTTGCTTGTTAGCTTGTTATACAAGAAAGTTGGTTTGCATGTGAGCACTAGGTGGAATCTACACACATTTAAAAACCGTTCTGCGTTTTTTTTTTAAAAAAAATACATTGAATTTTCCGTAAGGCTCACCATCGCCATCTAGTGCCACGTACATTGCACTTAAAGCATACTTAAAGCGTTTTATTTGCAGCTGTATAGCTGAGTCCCTAGTGATCTTCAATGATGGTCTGTATATTAGGGATAATGTCTGAGTGGTTAATGTGCATAAAAACCAGCCATGGTGCACATCTACCAGGCCTCACAGAGAATGTGCACATAACCTCAATCTTAGTAACAGCCTGTTACCTGCCCAGAGGAAAACATAATACTATAGGTATGCCCTGCCACAAGGGGAAGCAGTCTATTTTTTGAGACAGCACCCTGGTTGTCATGGTGGCCATGAAACCCTAAGCCAGGCATCCCCAAACTGTGGCCCTCCAGATGTTTTGGCCTACAACTCCCATGATCCCTAGCTAACAGGACCAGTGGTCAGGGGTGATGGGAATTGTAGTCCAAAACATCGGGGGGGGGGGCGAAGTTTGGGGATGCCTGCCCTAAGCCAACCCAGACAAGGCAAGCAAAGGTTTCCTCAAAAGCCCTGGCTTGGGGGCTATCAGCACAAATTCTGAGACCAATTCTGACATCAACTCAGGTAAGCAAAACAAAAGCAGATAACCAGCAGCGAAAGCTTAAACCACAGATAAATTGACTTCGGAAGGCATTTTTTTTATAAAATATGCATTAGGCATCATCTTTAAGTTGATGCCTGAAGTACATAAATAAGTAATCAGATGGATCTCATGGGGCAGGGAGTTCCACAGTGCAGATGCTGCAGATGAGAAGGCTGTGCTGATGAATGGACATGAACAGAGCCTGGCAGATTAAGCTGGCTTTGAGTATATGTAATTCCCCCCCCCCCTGCCACAAGCACTGCCAGGTTTGAGGGGACCCTGGGCAAGGGAGCTTCTTTGCTGTCCTGACCACTCCCCTCCCACCACGCCTTCCTCCCACACTCTCCTCTGGGCTAGGATCGCTGGCCAGGCCCATTGCTAATTTGAAAGTGGAACTGGGAAAGAGGGAAGGGGACATAATCGTGCAGCATAGTTCCATTCCCCTTCCTTTTTTTAAAAAAATATATTTTTATTAATTTTCCAATTAAAACCAATTATATCACATTCATTATTTCAAATTATACACATATATATATCAATCAAACCGAATGTTATGCCAAATCGTCTAGAGAATTTTTTATTTGGGTTCCCATGCTTCAAGAAATTGGGGATTCCTCGCAACCGTCCACTGCCGTCTTTTTTCTAAAGTTCAAATCGTCCTCCACGTTCATAATAATCCAGATCTTCCCTTCCCCTTCCTAAATGGCAGCCAGCCAACCTGGGCTAACTACTGCTGCGGGGGCATCCGTAAAACCGTTGGCTTGCAGCAGCACAGCTACATTTAAAATGCATTTCCCCCTTTAAAATCCAGGCTGTGGTTTTGCCAAGAGATTTGTCAGCAACCCAGGTGGCCACCCTAGGCTCAATCCAGAACTGCAGGGAGTGGAGAGTCAGGTAGCATCATTTGGCCTCTTAAGAGCTCTGGTACAGCATCCCTTGCAGGTGGCGCTGTGGTACCACAGAGCCTAGAGCTTGCCGATCAGAAGGTTGGCGGTTCGAATCCCCGTGACGAGGTGAGCTCCCGTTGCTCAGTCCCAGCTCCTGCCAACCTAGCAGTTCGAAAGCACCTCAAAGTGCCAGTAGATAAATAGGTGGGAAGAAGTGGCTTAGTCATGCTGGCCACATGACCTGGAAGCTGTACGCCGCCTCCCTTGCCCAATAAAGCGAGATGAGTGCTGCAACCCCAGAGTCGGTCACGACTGGACCTAATGGTCAGGGGTCCCTTTACCTTTACCTTTACAGCATCCCTGGTATCAAACCCAGCGGTGGTTCGATTGCTAGGTCATCCTCGCCCTTACCCTCATCCTCTGAGCCTGACATCATGAAAATGTGTACAGTGTACAGTTACGAACACGATCCATTCCAGGACGCAGTTCGTAACCTGAAATGGTCATAACCCAAAGCGCCATTTTCTGGTGTTCGTAACCCGAGGTGTTTGTAACCCAAGGTACGACTGTATGTGCAAATGGATGGCAAGGTGGATTTGGAGTTGGATTATCTCAAACATTTGAAGGGACCCAGGTGGCGCTGTGGGTTAAACCACAGAGTCTAGGGCTTGCTGATCAGAAGGTCGGCGGTTCGAATCCCTGCAACAGGGTGAGCTCCTGTTGCTTGGTCCCAGCTCCTGCCCACCTAGCAGTTCGAAAGCACATCAAAGTGCAAGTAGATAAATAGGGACCGCTCCGGCGGGAAGGTAAACGGTGTTTCCGTGCGCTGCTCTGGTTTGCCAGAAGCGGCTTTGCCATGCTGGCCACATGACCTGGAAGCTGTCTGCGGACAAACGCTGGCTCCCTCGGCCTATAGAGCGAGATGAGCGCTGCAACCCCAGAGTCGGACACGACTGGACCTGATGGTCAGGGGGCCCTTTACCTTTTACCTTTAACTCAAACATTATGTGCCTTTGACACATTTCTCCAGGTCCTCCCCCCTCCTGCGGTGCAGCTTAGTTTATTTCTAATTTGGTCAGGAGCTAGGGTTGGGGAGCTCACCCATCCCTACTTTAAGTTACGCATGCATCCGTAGACTTGCTCAGGATGTGGCAACTGTTTTGGAGCTGAAATACAAAAGACCCGTTTTCCAAAAGGTTTCATCAGGATTGAAAAGGTCATTTTTGCAGCAATTTTAGCTAGGATTTTTTAAAAAATCAAACTAGGGGTGCGGGGTATTCATCTACATAGTTGTGCTAGCTGTTTTCTGCTGCAAGAGTGATACCGACTGTGCGTAAAATAGCCATATCTATACACACATGCATCTATAAATAAGTGTAATAAAGAATACAGGCATGAGAAGCCAACCAGTCCTGGGCAGTTGAGATATAAAATATATTTCTCCTCCTCCTCCTCCTCCTCCTCCTCCTCCTCCTCCTCCTCCTCCTCCTCCTCCTCCTCCTCCTCCTGTCCTTCCCCCATTCCACACATCAGCACATGTGGGACTTGCTGGTTAGGGACACCATCTCCATCTGGGGAGTCTCACTTTCCTTGTCTTCTCCTGAGCCAGCCACACCTGCTGTCCCCCGTCCCCCAGCCACTTTTCTCCCTGCAGACCACCACCTGATTCCCCCAGCAATGGAGCCCCCCCCCAGTCCTTCCCTCCTGCTTTCTGCAGCTTAGTCAGTCTGGGTAGTATCTTGGTCAACCAGGAACCAACCCAAGACCACCTGCACTGTTGGAACTGCTATCGCTTTAGCTTGTATTTGGCTTGTCTAAACAGGCAACCGGCCAGCCGGCCACTTCCTTCTTGCCAAGTTTCCTCCCGGCTGGAGTTAAGGACTGTCCTTCCAATCTCCTTGGGCGACTGTGATTTGCTGAAATGGGCCTTGTTCTTTCTCATATGGTTCCCATTGTTGCTCGCGCCCACAAGTGTAAGCAGGCAAGGAATCTAAGCGAAAAACAAACAGACAAGAAGTGATCGGCCGCAGGGACTGTAGTGCAGAAATGGCTTGGGTGGGTTTGAAAGTCTCGTGTTGTCAGTATGCTCTTTAGAACTATCAGCACCATGGCATATCCTTAGCCTCGGAGAGATAATTCCTACCCCCCCCCCTACTGAGCATGCTGGAGCGGGCTCTCATGAGCTGCTTTTTGTTTCCATCCTGAGTTCAGCGTTGCTCTATTTAGACGGGATCTACAGCTCTAGGAATAGCCTCCTGTCATGTACAGTATGTGCAAGGCTATTCCCCCTGCCTAATCTCATCTAATTGGCGACAGAAGCCCTGGCATTAGGTGCAGAGGTGTGAATGGTATTAGCAAAAGAATATGAAAAGTCATTAACATTTGTGCTGACTGAAGGACAGGTGGGACCCATTAGATGACACGGCCACCCTCTTGAGATCGCGCCTCTTGCATACAGCTTTGCAGGTGGAAGTTTCTCCAGGTGCATTTCATTCACCCTGACCAAATTGTTGTGGGTAATACAGATTAACCATTGCCGGGGTGTAGCAATTCGGTGCAGACTTTGCCCTTTGTTCTCTGGGTAGCCCCTGAATCACACGAAGAGGGGAAATGTTTTAAGTCCGAAGGACACAGGAGGCCCAGCAGCTTATCTCATGATATGTTGGTCAAGTCAATGAGCTTTAAGGCAAGAGTGGCACAGTGGTTTGAGTGGCATAGTGGTTTATGGACCTGGACCTGGGAGAACAGGGTTCAAATCCCCACTTGGCTGTGAGGTTCACTGGGTGACTTGGGGCCAGGGTTGTTGAGAGGATAAAATTGGGCAGGGGAGAATGTCCACCACTTTGAACTCCTTGGAGGAAAGATGGAGGGATGGAACTGTAATAATAAAAACATAAATGCCCAACAATGTATAGAAATCTGGCAACAACTGTGTAGGCAGTGAAGTGCTGGTTGCTGGTCACCATGACACCATGTTAATTCTTGACCTCCTTCTTCCAGACCAGTAAAGCATCACAGTTGTGGTTGCAATTCATAGTGTAAGATTGATTAATTTCTAGGTATGGAAATAGGTCTGTGATGAGTTAGTATTCTGAATGTGGTGGCACCAAAGATTTGCATAATTGCTTTATGATACCAGCAGTTTCATTTTCCATTCCTGATTATTCCTAGCATGGAATTTGAATCTTCATTGACCCCAAGATCACCATCAGTTCAGACTCCATGAGCATATATGTGAAATTAATATTGTTTTTTGGTCCTGATGTGCATCACTTTACATTTTTCCCCCCAAATAATTTTTATTCATTTTCCAATATTCACAAAAATAAAATCACAAAAAGAAAAACATAAAATAAAAATAAAATAAAAATAAAAATAATACATTTGTTTACACTGAACTGTATTTCCTATTTTATAGCACATTTACTCAGTTTGGTAGAGGTACTCTTCAAACTCTACACAATCTGTTGACTCACCTCTAACTCTAGATAATTTATGAACAAGTTAAAAAGCACAGGTCCTGAGACCAACCCTTGGGGGTCTCCACTTTCTACATCTCTCCCTTGGGAGAACTTCTGCCTTTCTTTTTAATTTTTACCTCAGGGGAAGCTTTATAAGTCTCCATAAGACTTTTGATGGCTTCAGCCCTCTGCTGAGACAACTTCCCTCTGTGTAGCTGCAGTAGGGGAGAGCTGCAGCCAGCTGAGCCCACTGGGAGCTATCCATAATTCTGCCTTCTGCTTAAGGAGATGTGACCTGACTCAGCTTGCCCAAAATAGACCTGACTTGACCATGCCCAATTCCCCTGCAAGCATCAAGCCCTACAGAAGAGCACAGAATATTCGAGGAAACAAGCCACAAATGTCCATGCTTTTATCCCTGACTTCTTAACAAATTTCATATCCAAGTAAACATGACATGGCCCTTCCAAAGTTGGCATGCCTCCCAAAGGCTTTGTTGCTATGGTCCCTGACCCAAGGAGAATGAGGTACACTCAGGAAAAACATTCAGTCCCTTCTCCTGAGGGCATGGTTTTACCATCAGACTCAGACTCAGAAGATGTATCTCAAACACCACTTTTACCTCCCCAACCTCTGAGAATCTAGCAGATGCAAAATCAGATGAGTTTCCTTGTCAGCTTGCATAAAGCCAGCCTTCAGGTGACTTCAACTCTCTGCTGAGATAACACTCCTGTAGAGCTGTAACAGGAAGATCTCCAGCCAGCAGGGCCCACGGGAGCTGTCCATGGTCTGGTTTTCACTGCTAAGTTCTGTGCCTGCAAATAGGGTTCCCCATCATAGAAAAGATAATGCTTTCTCAATGTGACACCACAGCAGTGTGTTTGAGCATGAGATGATGGTACATGGTATGTTCATATTTTGCACTTAGGAAGTCCCATATGCAATTGGTCCCTTCTAGTAGAAGGGTGAGAAGGAACTTTGCATGAGATCATAGAGAGCCAGCAGTGCGCTTTGTGGTTTTAATAACCCTTGGACATGGACGCAAATGCACAGTTGATATCCTTATTTCTCTCCACACAAATTTCTGCATCTCCTGCACTTTGGACAGACACAAGTGTCTATGTCTCTCAAAGAATTGGGACAAACTCCACATGATATTTCATCACAACAGATTTCCTTTAATTTGTTCAGATTATACACACACACACACACACACACACACATATATATATACATACATACACACAGTGGTACCTTTACTTACGAATTTAATGTGTTCCAAATGCACATTTGTAGGTCAAAAAAATTTGTAAGTCGAATCCCATAGGAATGCATTGGGAGAAAAAAATCGTAAGTCGAAGCAACCCTATCTAAAAATTCGAAAGTAGAAAAAATCCTATCTAAACCGCATCCAAGATGGCGGACGGAGTTCTGTTCATAAGTGGAAACATTCGTAAGTAGAGGTACCACTGTATATTATTATTATTATTATTATTATTATTATTATTATTATTATTATTATTCCATATTGAAAGTTACATTTGTTACTCAACAGTTATATTCCAATTCAACAAAACTGGTGACTTCCCACTCACCCAACATTGATGTTTATAACCCAAATTACATACAATTGCATTTTAAGGTCCTGTTTTATCTAATTTCATCCTCTTTATAACGTTTCTTAATATATTCTGCTATTTTCTTACAATTCAAACCCCACTGTGGTCTTCACATATGGGAAATAACTTTTAAAATAGAGTAGGAAGGGTTTCCAGTCTTCTTGAAAGGATTCTAAATTTTGTGTCTCTTATCAGTGCCGTCAGTTTTGCCATCTCTGTTCCAAGATTTTCATCAACCGGTATTCCTTTGAGGGTGTTCTCTCCTTTTTCCATTTCTGTGCATAAAAAAATCCTTGGCGCTGCAATCACATGCATAAATGCCGTTGAGGCTTTCTTTGGGATTTCACTGTCTAGTATCCTCAGTAAGTAGGATTCTGGATTCTGGGAACATGCCCCAGTATTAGTGAAAGTGGTGCTCAAATAACCCTGTTGTCATTGATAGAACACTCCCTGGTGAGGTTTAGAATAGCGGTGGCAGTTCCTCCCTTTCTCCTTCAGGGGTAGGGAACCTATTAGAATGATCTGCATACAAATTTTTTTGGAACTGAAGGGGTTCCTGAATGGTCTAGAGCAGGGACGTCCAACTCCCAAGAGACTGTGAAGAAGAAGAAGAAGAAGAAGAAGAAGAAGAAGAAGAAGAAGAAGAAGAAGAAGAAGAAGAAGAAGAAGAAGAAGAAGAGTTTGGATTTGATATCCCGCTTTATCACTACCCAAAGGAGTCTCAAAGCGGCTAACAATCTCTTTTCCCTTCCTCCCCCACAACAAACACTTTGTGAGGTGGGTGAGTGGGGCTGAGAGACTTCAAAGAAGTGGGACTAGTCCAAGGTCACCCAGCAGCTGCATGTGGAGGAGCAGGGAAGCGAACCCGGTTCACCAGATTACGAGTCTACCACTCTTAACCACTACACCACACTGGCTCTCGCTGGATCTGTGATCTATTCACAGGGGGAAAAACTGGCAGTGATCTACTCCCTTTTTGGGGGGTTCAGGTCAAAGTTGTTTTTTTAGGGAGGAGTGTCCCATTTTGGGGGGGGATTCAGGCCAAAGTTGTTGAGCTTTTTAGGGAGGAAAGTTCTGTTTTGGGGGGGATCAGGCCAAAGTTGTCACACTGCAGTAAACAGGGAAGGGGATTAGTTGCTCACCAAAATATCGCTATGGAAACAATCTGCCTCGCAGCAAAAACTCCGTCTTACGTTCCAGCGATCATGCAAAAACGGAGGGTGGGGAGAGGGGCCAGGGCCAGCTGCTCTTAGGCAAAAGCAATGGAAAAGGAGCCCGTGATCGACAGCGATCGGCTGGAACCTCCCGTGGATTGACAAGTCGATCCCGATCGACGAGCTTGACATCCCTGCTCTAGAGAATTCTTTGGTTGTCATGGCCATACCTGCCAAGTTCCGGCCTGAGAAATAAGGGACTGGACTGGAAGTAGCAGACTGGAAGTAGCGCTGCAGCCATTTTGGAACTGGGCAAAGCAGCATCAAAAGTCGCTTCTGAGCATGCTCTGCCCAGTTCCAAAATGGCCGTCGCGCCAGAATAAACCGGGAAAAGACAAAAAAATCCGTTTTTTTCGGCTGGGGACAGCTGGAAAAACGGGGGTTTCCTGGGGAATACGGGAGACTTGGCAGCTATGGTCATGGCGGGCAGTTTGCTTGGGTCCCCAGTTGCACTATAGAATGATGAGATGGAAACGGGCATTGACTGGATCAGTCTGTCAGCTGCTGGATGCTTAGAGACATATGATGTCAGGGGTGGGATAGGTGGTCATGGCTTCAGGAAAGCAGACTCCTGGGGCAAATTAGAACTCCTGCTGGGCCAGAAGTTCCCCACCCCTGCCCTAGCCAGCATGTCTCTGTGTTGCATGGTGAAGTTTGAATGAACTGACAGCCTGAGCCCTTAATGATGTTTGCAGACACCGAGCACTGACAAATCTCAGGAGAAAGCCAATAACCAAACAATTCTAAGACAAAGATTCGACACTCACACTTCCTATGCCCAACCACTCTGCCGGTCTAGAAGGCTAGCACTCTCTTGTAACGGGGGACAAGTAGCAGAGATAATGAGCTTCTGTTTGTTAAGCCCCTTTTCAAATGAATGGGAGTTTAACAAGAACATGTCTCTGTCACATGTTTGGTGCTAATTGTCTCTTCCCAGAAAATTCAATACCTGCATTCATGCTGCCAGGCTCTGGGGATTTCAGAGCACCACACTGTCCCCCATTGAAAGGAAATGAAAAATCGGCTGATGCTGACCAGACCCCCTTCAACAACTCCAGGCATTTAAGTGCTGTATCCTGCAGCGTGAGTAATGGCTTTTCCCTCTTCTACATCTAAGAGCAATAAAAAGAAAGGAAGAAAGTTGCGCTCTGTAACCACGCTAAGCTGCAAAAGCATCTTTGCAGATTGGGGCCGTTAAGGGATTTGTATTCTGAAATGACTCTTCAGTATAGTGATAATCTGCGCGCCTAGCACTGCCAGAACATCTTGGGTGGGTGGTGTTCAATGCCCCTGGGAGCAGCTCTGTTATCAGGAACCTGTTATCTATCCTGTCGTCCTCAATTAATGTGCTTCGTGGAATGGATTCAATAATGAATTGACGTGGTTGGCAGATTTGTCTATTGCTAGAGGTGTCCTGTTCGCAGCGTCACAAAACCACCCAATGCCCCCACACTGCTAAATGAAGGAAATTCCATTGCAACGTTACTCCAAGGCCACCTGGGTAGAAAAACAAGCATCTGGGGGTAGCCAGGTGGTAGCCAAAGAAGGAGCCTAGACGATGTGGGGGTGTAAGCAAAGTTCAAAAGTTATGACTGACTGATAGCAGTGGCTCGTTTCTTAGTATAGCAAAAAGCAACCAAGGGTTTTCCTTCTTCTTCATATGTCTGTTTGATCTGAATGTCTGTTCCGTTTATGAGGTGTTCTCCAAATGATTAACTATGCCAATTATTGAAGTGTATGGCGAGAGGCTTCTACCATTCTATCAAGAATAGAGATGTTTACCTCATTTTGCTTCCAAAGTGAAACCAGTGCATTCGGAGCCCTCTGCCGCTGAAACACCAACAAAAGTCATCAGTCATGCTGCCAGCTTTAAAACATATTTTTAAAGTTTTAAGCAAAGGAAACAAATAACACACACACACACCCTTTCCAAAATTGTTTTGGCACTTCTGCACCTTTTTGTTTCATTGGGAAACTTTTGACACACACGTTGCCCAAATTGAGCAAAGCCCCTGGAATTAAATGCATAAAATAATAAATAATAATATCTTTATTACGGTCATAGACCAGCAAATTAAATGGAATTAAATGAAAGGAGACTAGTCCTCATATTTTAACGATGTACATACATCCACTTCACACAAAACATGAATCCAAAATGACGGCTGCCTTAGAGTGATTCAGGCTTTGTTTAAGCTGAAGCAAGACTTCACGAAAGAATCTCTTGATGCCTCAGGTCTGCCTTGGAGATTTGGTGGGTGCAAACAGAATCAGGCAGCCTCAGACTGCCTTTCAGAAATGGTTATGTTTGCTCTCCAAAGTCTCCATTGATGGAAAATGTCAGGCATGGACATTCCGAGCACAATTCAAAGTGTTGGTGCTGACCTTCCTAAACAGCCTCGGCCCAGTATACCTGAAGGAGCGTCTCCACCCCCATCGTTCAGCACTGAGGTCCAGCTCCGAGGGCCTTCTGGTGGTTCCCTCACTGCGAGAAGTGAGGTTACAGGGAAGCAGGCAGAGGGCCTTCTCGGTAGTGGCGCCCGCCCTGTGGAACGCTCTCCCATCAGATGTCAAGGAAATAAACAACTATCTGACTATTAGAAGACATCTGAAGGCAACCCAGTTTAGGGAAGTTTTTAATGTTTGATACCTATTTTGTTGTAGTTGTTGTAGTTGTAGTTGTTCTGTTGGGAGCTGCCCAGAGTAGCTGGGGAAACCCAGCCAGATGGGCAGGGTAATAGTAGTAGTAGTAGTAGTAGTAGTAGTAGTAGTAATAATAATAGTTGTTGTTGTTGTTGTTGTTGTTGTTAGAAAGAGGAGGATTGTCATTTTGTAACTAACAGCTCTAGCTTTTTACAGGGTCCTTTTTTATACTTCCAAATCACACAGATTTTCAGAAGGATGAAGATAGTTGGTGTTAACTGAGTACAAAACAAAATACTCAGTTTTTCATCCATTATAGTTTCCTAATCCCTCATCTGAAATTTTGCAGGTTGCTTACACAGGGGCACCTCCACAACATTTGACCTTAAAAAATTGGATGCAACTTTCATCACAAGACTCCCCTTGCACCCCACAACACCTATCATTATGAAAAAGGGCAACTACACCTGAAAATTTCATTCAAATCTGCAAATCTCTCTCTCTCTCTCTCTCTCTCTCTCTCTCTCTCTCTCTCTCATCTCCGTAGTGCTTTCTTTCAGGGGGGGTGCAAGGGGACACATACCCCTAAACATTTTGTGAATCTTTGTACTTTTGTCCATTCACTGTATTTATTTTCCCTGATTTGAACTGTAAAATGGTGGTTTTATTGAGTCAAAATGAGAGTACCCCCTAAACATTTTTTTTTTTGGTGGGGAAGCACTGTATATTGGCATCTGCCTGTTTATTTATGTGTTTGTGCTTTTCTTATAGAAACGAATCCACCAACACACAAGCTATAAAGCAGGGGTGTGGATGCATGACCCCTTAGAAGTTGTCAGCCTCCGCCAGGATGTCCAATGTAGCAGCAATAATAATAATGTCTAACGGTCAGAAATAATGGGAGTTGTATTCCAATAACAACTGGAGGGCTGTAAGTTCCCCACCCCTACTGTGAGGTACAGAAACCTCTGTACATATTTGTCTGATATTTGGCAGGCTTACAAGGAGCTTCTAAGCCTGTGAATTCCATGCAAGAGTTAAAAAGTTAAAGTCACTTGTTCATTTCCTCATACTAGTCCGAGGGGATACATGTGAAGCCTCTGATTTCCAAAGCATGCATCAGATTTGGACCTAAGACCCCCTTTCTGAAACACGGAATCAAGTTCTGAACCAAATCTTGCCTTTGTGCTCTCTTGGGGTTTCATAGAACTGCATAGGTTAACCTCTTGCAAACGCAATTACCAAAGAAAGCATTAGGCATTTTACATAGCTGGATGATATGCTCTAGTGCCAAGTTCATGTCCGACCCTATTATCCTTCGTGTTTGCTCTCCTTTAGCTGAAAGCCCCAGCTCTTTTCATATGCAAATGCTGGAAAGGAATTCAAAATGATATATTTCTGCTTCTGCGTATAGCTGGATTGAATGTTACCACTGTCCCTTTATGTTTGCAAAGTGCAAAAACAGCTTGGTCAGATAAGGCATTGGTGGACTGACGCATCCTCCTTCCTTGGAATGGAATCATTTTGTGGTCATTCAAGAATTTAGGGCTTAGATGGCGTCCTTGGGCACCTGGCACTTAAAACGTAATTCAATTTAAAGTAATAAAAAGTGAATTTAAACATATCAGATGTATATTTAGGTTTTTGCTGTTTCATATTGACTTACAATGGCCCCCCAGTGTACCCTTAGGCTCCCTCACCATAAAATTTCTGGTTACAGGTCTGATTTTTATTTGCAAGGATGTAAGCTTCTCCAAAAGCTAGCATGTTTAAGGAAGCAGCTTAGCTCCTTTCTGAGCAGGTCTACGGAAGCACACAAACAGACAGCGGTTTTCAACATCTCAAACACGGAGCATAATTTTAACGGCAAGCTGGGCCCCCCTTTTAAGTTTTTAACTATCCATGTCTATTTCCTACTGTTGTTCCCTGACTTCCGAGTGATCAGAGGAAAGGGAGAGCGGGCATCTTGTACCTTTAACAGTTTTGTAGAAGAGGGAATTATGGGGGTGGCAAAAAGCAAGATGGCTACTTTTGGGGGTGGGCAAATAGGACAGGTACTTTGTGCTTTTAAAAGTTTTGTACTCTGCCCCCGAAGGGTTTCTCTCTCTCTCTCTCTCTCTCTCTCTCTCTCTCTCTCTCTCTCTCTCTCTCTCTCTCTACTGGTAATGGTGCCCATTCTGTGAACCACCCTCCCATCAGATGTCAAACAGATAAACAGCTTTTAGAATACACCTGAAGGCAATTCTGTTCAGGGACGTTTTTAATGGCTGATGTTTTATTGTGTTTTTAATACAAGGCGTGACGGGAAAGTTTGCTGAATGGTCAGAGAAATCGGACAGAGAGAAATATTCAAACGTACATACCTTACAGCTGGCAAGGTGCCGGTACTCCTTGAACACCCCCAGAAAAAGCACTGCTTAGGGCATTGTGAAGTCTCCTGGGCTGCTAGGGCCATGCTCTCTTCTTCGCCAGCCAGCCAGCTGATTCCACACACACACACACACACACACACACACACACACACACACACACACAAACACACACACCCCCACAGGTGGCAGCCCAATACATTGTGGCACCTGAGGCATACCACAAAATGGTGCCACCCTGCACCAGGGAAGAAAGGGTGAGTGAAGATCTACATCAGCCTCCAGCTTGGGATATTGGCAAACAAAATTGGAAGCGTTGAACCTTGGGGCATGCACTATCAGGGCCGGCTCTAGGTGTAGGCTGGGTGGCGCGGGGCGCTAGGGCGCCGGCCCGGCAGGGGGGTGCCGTGCTGCGCCCTGTGCCCGCCCACCAGCCGCGCCAAGAAACGGGACGGAGCAGGGGCGCCGGAGCAATCTCCGCACCACGGCGCCAGGGCACCCAACACGCTTGAGACGGCCCTGTGCTCTATTTCCTTTTACTGGGCATTCAGTTCTGAGGTAGAGGAGATATCTGACTGGGAGGCCTAGACAAATAGGCTAAGTAATGGAATCAAGCAACATGGGCTGTATCAATAGGAGTATAGCATCTAGGTCAAGGCAAGTAATAGTACCACTGTATTCCGCTCTGGTCAGACCTCACCTGGAATACTGTGTCCAGTTCTGGTCACCACAGTTCAAGAAGGATACTGACAAGCTGGAACGTGTCCAGAAGAGGGCAACCAAAATGGTCAAAGGCCTGGAAACGATGCCTTATGAGGAACGGCTTAGGGAGCTGGGTATGTTTAGCCTGGAGAAGGTTAAGGGGTGATATGATAGCCATGTTCAAATATATAAAAGGATGTCATATAGAGGAGGGAGAAAGGTTGTTTTCTGCTGCTCCAGAGAAGCGGACACGGAGCAATGGATTCAAGCTACAAGAAAGAAGATTCCACCTAAACATTAGGTAGAACTTCCTGACAGTAAGAGCTGTTTAGCAGTGGAATTTGCTGCCAAGGAGTGTGGTGGAGTCTCCTTCTTTGGAGGTCTTTAAACAGAGGCTTCACAGGCATGTGTCAAGAATGCTTTGATGGTGTTTCCTGCTTGGCACTGGATGGCTCTTGTGGTCTCTTCCAACTCCATGATTCTATGATTCTAAGTTTCGCGGTGGCAAATACCCATCGCTATAGTTATATATTGCTTTCGCCTGCATAAATGGAGAGGAAAGGGAGATGGTAGCTCTCTCGACCAGAATTGTGAAAGCTGAAACGCATGTTCTCTTTTTATCATGCTCGCTCCTCACTTGTTTCAAGACACAGTGCATACCACGTCGTGGCGCGTTTGACATGAGGCACCCTTGGGGTACGAGGAGGCCCCAGAGTGCACGACGCACGGTGCTTTTGCAGCTTCAACTTTCTCTTTTAACCGTTTGAATTAGTGGTTGTGATTAGCATAAAATCAACAGTTAAAACACTCTCATTTCATTTTTATTTTTTTTAAACAGCAAAGCTAATTGCTCCTAAGTGCCCGGACTGAGTTGAAGTGAAGTGAAATGGCACCCTTGTGTCGAAACTTCCCCCCCACCCCCACCCCGCCATCCCAACCTCCAGTGTTTCTCACCGGCACACACATAATGACCTTTAAAACAAGCCGTTACAATTCTGACATGGTACCAAGCTGACACCTTGGGCTGGGATTTAATTTTGACTTATGGCAGCATTAGAAAAACATATGATGTGGCCGTTTGTTTGTAGAAAGAAGGGGGGAAATCATAAAAACCCTCTTTTTTTATGAGCTGTTGCTTGATTCGTTCCTGCAGCCCCAAGTAGCGAGCTTCTAAATCAATGCACACAGCTGTTCTTGGTTCTTGGAGCTCAGCAGGTGTACTGCCCAATGCGCCTGCCATCTACCCCCACACACATAACAAATAATAATGTCTTGCACACACCATCCATCCATCACCGATGGCTAGGCCCGCTGAGGCCACTGTTCTAGTGGGGAGATTTCCACCCCACCCCCCTTTCTTTACAGTAGAAATACACTCTGCCCGTGGACTATTAGTCACACTTTCTGGACTCCTTTAATTGAATAACCTTTGGCTTTTGTGGCAAGAAAGGGGAGGGGAGTATATGAACCCCACACACCACAGTGTTTATTTGTGTCAAAAAACAATAGGTGTACTGTGGCTGGCGAAATCAATTAGTCTTCCTCTTGCAGTAAGGGCCCACATCTGGTGTGATTTAAGTCAATGTAAGGGAAGGGCCGCCGAGGCTCCGAGTTCTCATTTCAACAGGTGACAGGGAAGGCATAAAAAGCTAATATATACTACAAGTGTGGAGGCAGGGCTATAAATACTGGTGGGTTTACTTAGGAGGTAGAAAACAAAGCGGACCAATAACGCAGAGTAAATGCTTTCCCCGGCTGGGCTGTCACTTGGAATGAGCAGAGACGGCAGGAGGTTCGGGTGGAAGGGGAAGGGCTTGGCGGAAGAATGACAGCCGAGAGAAAGACTCCTTTGCATGCCCAAGTCACCGAAACATTTGCCGGGGGGGGGGGGAAGCAGAATTGCTCGAGGATATTTTGGGGAAACCAAGTCTGGAACTTGCACTCTCTGCTTCCTCTTAGAGGTTAATGGCAGGAAGGGGTTGCGGGGATATCTGCAACGAAAGCTCACGCCGCAATAGGCCAGTTCATCCCTAGGGTACCACCAAAAGAGTGGTGGAGGAGACAGCTCCAGGACTTGTTTTTGTTTTGGTTTTTTTTACAGCAGAAGCACACACCTTGCTGGAGCATGGATAGATTCTGCAAGTGAATGAGGTGATAATGAGGCTTTCAAAAGTCCTTATTGTTAGCGGCAGATTAGTTTAGAGGAAGTCAGAAAATAAGGTAATGAGAGATGGTTCATTTCTTTCCTTTGATGGGGTTTCCACTTCATGCTAGCAGTTATAATGTTGTTGTTTAGTCATGTCCGAGCAGTTATAATGTTGTTGTTTAGTCGTTTAGTCGTGTCCGACTCTTTGTGACCCCATGGACCAGAGCACGCCAGGCACTCCTGTCTTCCACTGCCTCCCGCAGTTTGGTCAGACTCATGTTTGTAGCTTCAAGAACACCGTCCAACCATCTCGTCCTCTATCAATTCCCTTCTCCTTGTGCCCTCAATCTTTCCCAACATCAGGGTCTTTTCCAGGGAGTCTTCTCTTCTCATGAGGTGGCCAAAGTAATGGAGCCTCAGCTTCAGGATCTGTCCTTCCAGTGAGCACTCAGGGCTGATTTCCTTCAGAACGGATAGGTCTGATATTCTTGCAGTCCATGGGACTCTCAAGAGTCCCCTCCAGCACCATAATTCAAAAGCATCAATTCTTCAGCGATCAGCCTTCTTTATGGTCCAGCTCTCACTTCCATACATCACTACTGGGAAAACCATAGCTCTAACTATACCTTTAACTATACGGACCTTTGTCAGCAGTTATAATAGTAACACATATTTGCAAGATGGTCTGCATTTCACATATGTTGTTAAAGCTCAATGTCTTGTTTTTTAAACTTTAACCTGTGCAGTGAGAAATAGGCAGCACTTGGTTTAATGGCATTTGGGTAACTGTGCATTGAATTGCAGCCGTGCAGTATGGCTGATCATCGCCGCGAACTTCCCCCCAGCTAAATTCCGACATGCTAATAACCACTACCCCACCCTTTGCCAGCTCACTGTTATATGACGGTCAGCTGATTTTAATTAATTTTATGTTATGCTGTGTACTGCTGCTACGTGGTGGGTGTGTATCAGCACAGCTGCCGGCATTCTTGACTCTCCTTGGGGATGTGGCTATGGCCTCCTGAACTTCAAAGTCTTCTACTACACCAGAACCTTTGGGTTCCTTCCATGTGCAAAAGCTGTCTTCCATTCATGGGAAAGCTGTTAACCCCCATGCTAAAATGCTTCCAGAGGGAATAGTGAAGGTATACCCTATGTATCTCCAGCTGAACAAGAAGAACCATGTGAAGTCCTATCAGATTTTCTGTTTGAATGTAGAACTTGGTTTCTAGTTAAGATCTTCTACAGAGGCTGCCCTCTGTGTCCCTGCAACATTTGAATTGTGTGTGGATTGGGACATGGGTAAACATCTTCTCCACACTGCAGTTACATCTAGACCTTAGCTGCCAAATATCCTGTTTTTCGCGGGAAACCCCCAGATTTTAATCCATTTCCCGCTGTTCCCCCCTGGATTTCCAACCTGCCAAGGAGCCTCCATTTTGGGTGCCGCTCTTCCCATGTGTGGGCACCGGAAATCGGGCAGAGCGGCACCGGAGGTCGCTTCTACGCATGCCTGGCGGCCATCTTGGTGGCCGCACAGCGGCGGCCGTCACCAAGATGGCTGCAACCATGTGGCCACCGGGCATGCGTAGAAGTGACTTCCGGTGCCGCTCTGCCCGATTCCCAGTGCCCACACATGGGAAGAGCGGCCCCAGAAGTTGCTTCTACGCAACTTCCGGTGCCGCGCCACTGCTGATCCCGCATTTTTCAGCGGGAGACTTGGCAGGTATGATCTAGACTCTGAATCTCTCTGCCAATAAAGTCTGGCTCCCCCCTCTGTGATGACTTACCACAACCATACAATGGTTTTTCTCTTGTGGCAATCTTTTGCTTCTTCTTCTTCTTCTTCTTCTTCTTCTTCTTCTTCTTCTTCTTCTTCTTCTTCTTCTTCTTCTTCTTCTTCTTCTTCTTCTTCTTCTTCCTATTATTATTATTATTATTATTATTATTATTATTATTATTATTCCGCCCTTCATAATAAGATCTCAGGACAGTCCACAAAAGAAAACACACAATAAAAACAAGTAAATAATTAAAACAAAACAGCAAAACCATAACGCTCCTTCCCCACAGAAATATTTAAAAGGCTGTAGAATATTAATCAGCCAAAAGTCTGGTTGAAGAGGAACACATTTGCCTGCTGCCTAAAATATATATATAATGAAGGCACCAGGTAAACCTCCCTGGGAAGAGCATTCCACAAATGGGGAACCACAACAGAGAAGGCCTGTTCTCATGTTGCCACCCTCCAGACCTCATGTGGAGGAGACACACGAAGAAGGGCCTCAGAAGATGAACACTGAGTCTAGGATGGTTTATGCGTCTGGTTTATAATTTGGAAATCTGTGTTTTGTGAAACAAATAAATAAGTACATGTTGTTTCATTGTGCCAATTTTTCTGCAAGCTCTTCCTCAAGTGTTTGCGGAAGAGCACCAGTAACTATTTGGCTTCCACGACTGCAGTTGTGGGGCTGACGTGAGTTGCAGTTTGGCAACATCTGGAAAGCCAAAGGTTCCCCACATCTACACTACCGAGTCATTGGATGAAACATTTTATAATTCTCTGCAAGGAGGATAAAAATGCTTGCATTTTTTCTTTTAAATGGATTTAAACTGAATTTCTGCATTTTTGAACATTATAAGTACTACGTTTCTCTTGAACAGTAACTAGGTTGATATTAAATAATCTGGATACAAACATGGTTGCCTACAGTTAGTCTCTAAATTGAATCAATGTCTTCTACTAGATACAGTGAGTTAAATGCAAAACTCTTGATTTTTTCTCAAATATAAACATTGACACTCTACCCACTGGTGAAGGAAGTGGATTGCAATCCTGGCAGGGTGCCATTGTAGCTGTCCCTCGCCCACGCTGGGTGCCACGCCCCTGCACGCGACGTGTCACACCCCCAGGACGCACGCCACGCCCCTGCGGGCGGCGCGCCATGCCCCCAGGATGCGCACCAGCCCTGCCCCCATCTGCTCTCTGCCCCCTAGTGCTGGAGCATGAAGCTCTGCCACTGACTCTACCCAACAGACATAGGCATGTCATCATCACCTGATGAAAACCAATTGCTCTTGTTTAAAATTATACATCTTTTTAAATAAGGGATGGCCAGAGCTTATGAGCAGTTATGAGATTTCTAGAATGGATCCTTAAATTCAGCAGCTCATTTAAGTTATGCAAAATTCTTTCCCAACACCAACTCAGCAGTACCCCATTTGGCAATGGTGATATCTCAAAGGCTGCCTGATCTGGAATTAGAATTATGTTCCATTTAAAATCCAAGTCCTTTAATTCTGCTGCTTTTTCATGGTCCATAAAACTCTGGGACTTTGAGATATGGGGCTCACCACGAGGAGCCAAAGGGCTTTTCTTCTAAATTCGCTCTAGCTCTCAAGTCCGCAAGGGGCTGTATAACCTCACCAGATTAATCTCTGTATCCACCAATGAGAGTTAATTTGCCACTTATAACTCCTAGAGTCTCCAAAATATTGCCGGGAGTCTTAACAATTAGCAGGCACTGTTCTGCCACAACACCAGTGAGTAAAGCAATCTCATCTCCAGACTGAGATCCAAAATCCTTCCAGCTCTTCCCAGTCCCCCTCATATACATCCTCCACAATAGGTTAATTGAATAACAGTTCGATGTGGTTTGAGTAAACACAGAAGGATCAGAGTTACCAAAACTGCTGATTGTGCTGTTTTCCATCTTTCATTGCTTGGAGTTTGAGTGGGTTTGAGATTCTGGCTGTTCTCTTACTTCATACCTGTGAAATCATAGTGTACTGGTGCAATACAGCCTAGAGCAGTGGTTCCCAACCTTTTTTTGGACATGCCCTACCTAAGCATCTCTAAAATCCTGGTGCCACCCACCCCACCCCCTGGTGACATATAATTCTTATTCAAAAAGTGAACTCCTATTCATGTGGAGGAGGCCTAAAAGGCCATTGCTTGGTCTAATTCATTCTCAAATTGCCCCCCTGAAAAATCAAATTGCCCCCCTCTGGGGTGTGTGCCCCACATTGGGAACCACAGGCCTAGAGTGAAGTGTTGTTGTTGTCGTTGTTTAGTCGTTTAGTCGTGTCCGACTCTTCGTGACCCCATGGACCAGAGCACGCCAGGCACTCCTGTCTTGCACTGCCTCCTGCAGTTTGGTCAAACTCATGTTCGTAGCTTCGAGAACACTGTCCCACCATCTCGTCCTCTGTCGTTGCCTTCTCCTAGTGCCCTCAATCTTTCCCAACATCAGGGTCTTTTCCAAGGATTCTTCTCTTCTCATGAGGTGGCCAAAGTATTGGAGCCTCAGTTTCACGATCTCTCCTTCCAGTGAGCACTCAGGGCTGATTTCCTTAAGAATTGATAGGTTTGATCTTCTTGCAGTCCATGGGACTCTCAAGAGTCTCCTCCAGCACCATAGTGGTGGAGTGAAGTATTATAGTTTTAAAGGGTTCCACTCAGCCAAGGGTCAGCAAACCTTTTCAGCAGGGGGCCAGTCCACTGCCCCTCAGACGTTGTGTGGGGCTGGACTATATTTTGAAGGAGGAGGAGGAGGAGGAGGAGGAGGAGGAGGAGGAGGAGGAGGAGAACGAATCCTTATGCCCCACAAATAACCCAGAGATGCATTTTAAATAAAAGCACACATTCTACACACGCTGATTCCTGGACCATCTGCAGGCTGGATTTAGAAGGCAATTGGGCAGGATCCGGCCCCCGGGCCTTAGTTTGCCTACCCGTGCATGAATCATTGTTACCTCCACCACCACCACCACTTTAGCAGCAAAGTCCTTTTGTTTCAGTTAGATCTATAATAGGCCAGGTAGGTCCGTAACTTTCCATTATCACTCAAATCACTCATCTCCCCAAAACCTCATCCATTCTCAGTGGTCTCTTTTTTATGATGACTTATTATTATTGAGGGGCTTTCCCTTCTTTCTCAGTTAGTAAACCTCTGTTGGTAAATCTCGGTGAGGACCAACAAAATGCAACGAGGTGAAGAGCTCGCTAAGGTCAACAATTTGTGCATGTGAATAACTCAACAGAAGCATTCACCTTGTACCCCAAACAGTGAATGCCCTTAGCTTTAGCAAGGTCTCCTACACAGCTGAGAGCCATTTAAGTAAATAGACTTTGGAGGGCTTTAAATCACAAAAGGAAAAGCAGAGAGCCAGCAGGCGTAGCTTGTTCTGCTTGAGGACAGCAAAAGATAAGTTATGAAGGGAAAACCATTAAAAAAAATTAAATGTAAACTTAAAGCAAAAGTAAAACAAAAACAAACCACAGAGCCAGTGTGAAAAGCTACCGTTCACGCCGCCATCTTGAATCACTACTTGACTGGCTGAAGGTTTTAGTATGCTATTTTAACTTTGTTACAGTTGTAGGCAAGTTGATTCCAAACAGGGGATCCTTGTACATGTAGAGAAGTCTTGTCTGTATGGGAATTCTCTTGCCAATGAAGAATTGACCAAGCTGAAATGAATTGGGAAGGCATGGAGATTCAGCACACAGCTCTTCCTCTGTAAAGTCCATGGAAGTAAACTGGAGGTGAGAAAAACAATGATATTCTTGTTCCCATTCATTCCCATGGGCCCTTTGCAGGAAAATGACCAGCTAGATTGCAATAATAGTCTGTTAACACAATTTAAAACCAGCGTTTTGATCCAATGTTTTCCTAGGCACAATGCAAACCACTATGTCCAGTTATGGCTGCCACATTTTAAGAAGACCGTGTTCAGCCGAGGGCAACCATGGTGGAGAGCGGTCTGAAAACCAAGTCCTATGAGGAACAGTTGAGGGTTCTTAGTTTGGTTAACCTGGAAAAAGAGAATATTAAGAGAAGGCAGAATAGGGGCCTACAAATATCTGAAAGCTGCAACATAGACGTTTATTAGGACTGTAGAGAAACAGTGTTTCAACCATAAAACCATGGCTTTGACATAGAAATTTGAAGGGGAAATGGTTTTGTGAAATTGTTCCCCACAACTTTCTTTCAACAAAGCATTTCACTGATTTACAGGTATCAGCATGTTTACTTGAGAGTAAGAACTCAATGGTGATGGCTTCTTAATAGACAAATACAGGGCTGCACTGTTCACTGCACTGTTCCCCTCCCTCCCCAAAAAAGACAGCAGAATATGCTTTTTAAACCTTTTCATCTGCTTTCAGATAAAGCATTCTTGGGCTCTTGCCAGTCTCTTTTATGTTTTTGGTTTTTTTTTAAAGAAAGGAAACCAAAATGCGGGGAAAGTTTTCCCTTGTATTTCCAGTTTATAGGGTTGCTGAGAATGGCACACTGTGATTTTATATTTTTAACAAGACCCCTGCAATGTTTGAAGGACTATTTAATACTGTACCTCTCAAATAAAATGAGTGCCCAGAGGAATGATCTACCTACTCTGTGTAAGTGTGTGGTATTTTCTGTTTATGTCCAACTGCTCTACTGCCCATTATAATGGTGGCCGCTAGTGACAGGCCAAAAGGCAGCTGTTTTCAATGGTGGCACCTGAAGTGTAGGTGGGTTCAGGCATGGGCCAAGACCGAAATTCAGCTCAAAAAGGATTTATTGGAACATCAAGAACAAGAATGAGAAACAGGGGTCAGTATATATACCTTAAGCCGGCCCTGTGATAGGTCGCCTTAATGCTGCAATTAGCGAATCACAACACTGGCCCTATCTCAGCAGGGATTGGCTGCCTGTCAGCTACTAATAATGCCACTGGAGGGTTTTAGAATCTTCTCTGTTTGTTTGTTTTTTTGCTATACAGATCAAGTTCCTGAGCTCCATTGCATGCATACATGCTTTGGCCTACAATGCCAGCATACATAACAGCAGCCGTTTTGAATTTCCCAAATTTCAGAAAGGACTTCCCAACAGGACTTCTTGAGGGAAAACAGAATTGCGTCTGGTTCAATTCCCTTCCTTGGATTAAAAAAATAATAATCAAAATAATAATTATAATAACCTCATCACTGAAATAGAGCTGAAATAAAATAGTTAATGCTGAAGTGGGTGGAACAGCTGAGAAATGATTCTTGTCAATTCGGCACAGCCCTTTGTGCAAAGGTTCCAGGCCCACCAGCAATTCCTTGAATGATTGTGTTACCACCTGACATCGCATGGCCATTCGATGAAGTGTTGCCAAGCTTGAAATCTGTGTACAAAGACTCCTACGCCACGTCAAGCAAATGCTGGGCTTTAAAAACCTCCCCCTTTAATCTAACTAGATCTCTGTTACACACATCAGGTCAGCCTTCCCTTCGTGGACCAGATTACACCCTCTTCTTCCTGGATGACTTGGCGTTTATCAGTAGCAGTTTGGGATTTGGGGGGACTGCAGAAAGGTGGGCAGAGTGACCCAACCTAGAGGATATGCTGGAATTGCCCTCCCCACACCTGAAGTACTTTCCCCTCACTACTATAATACCCTTTGCTCATTACTACATCTGTGGAGGCCCCTCACAACTCCCTTTAGACCTTAGCTGCCAAGTATCCCGTTTTTCTTGGGAAACCCCTGGATTTTAATCTGTTTCCCGCTGTTCTCCCAAATGGAGAAAAATCCCAGAACCCCCCCGGATTTCCTACCTGCCAGGGAGCCTCCATTTTGGGTGCAGCTCTTTGCATGTGTGGGCACCAGAAATTGGGCAGAGCGGCACCGGAAGTTGCTTCTACGCATGCCCGGTGGCCATCTTGGTGGTGGCCGCATGGCGGCGGCGGCATGCGGCCACCACCAAGATGGCCGCCGGGTATGTGTAGAAGCGACTTCCGGTGCCGCTCTGCCCGATTTCCGGTGCCCACACATGGGAAGAGCGGCCCCGGAAGTTGCTTCTACGCAACTTCCGGTGCCGCACCGCTGCTGATCCCGCATTTTTCAGCAGGAGACCTGGCAGGTATGCTTTAGACACCCCAACTCCCCTGTAATGGAGGCTGGACTCTAAACACAAAAGCTGAATTAAAATTCCAATTTGTTCCTGCTCCACGTTGCTCTGACTGCTGTACGTCACTCACTCGGCTGGGCCCATTGCAGGCTCTGGGTTCCCTTCCCTCCCTTAAGATATGCCTGTGCTCTCCCCAAAGCCTGTGCCCTGCATTCTTCCATCCTGGCTCCTAGCAAACAAAGGATGTCAACCTGCATGGAAACCAATGTTGTTTGTTGCAGACCCTCCAATTGTCCCAGTTTCCCAGGGACAGGCCTGGATTTACAGAAGCCACCCTGGTTTCTGATCTGATCCTGGAATGTCCCACTTTTCCTTAGGACATCTCTATTTTCACTGGAGAAATGTTGGAGGGGATGTCTCTACAGTCAAACCTCGGTTCTTGAACGACTCCCTTTTTGAACGTTTCGGCTCCCGAATGCTGAAAACCCGGAAGTAAATGTTCTGATTTTCAAATGTTTTTCGGAACCCGAACGCCCGGCGCAGCTTCCACTTGAGTGCAATAAGTGCTTGCAACCAATAGGAAGCCGCGCCTCGGCTGTCGAACATTTCAGAAGTCAAACGGTCTTCCAGAACGGATTGCATTTGACAATTGAGGTATCACTATTTTCATTGGAGAAATTTTGGAGGGTATATTATGAGTGAAGAGGATTTGATGGGCCTTTATTTTGAAAAAGAAAAAGGAGAGGGAGGGAGGGAAGGAAGGAAGGAAGGAGGAATCCCTCAATCACCTCACTGAGTCTTGGCTAAGATAAGCCAATCCTATATCCACCCACTGCAGGAAATTTCTAAGAAATTTATCTCTTTGCGCCCCCACCCTCAATTGTCAAAATGGTTCAGCTCAGCTTCAGTTCAGGCAGCAACTTCTTCCAGAGGCTTCCAAAGGCAGGGGTTGGGGCAGAACAGCTGGAAACACTCACTTTGAACTTGTTCAAAGCCAACCCCACGAGGTGGATCCTGGAATCTCGTTAGACCCAGCTGAATTGATAATCTTTGAACAAATTGTAGAAATGAAACATCCCACTCTTAACATTTTTTATGGCTCGGCATCCCTAGGAAACCGCCTTCTGGAGGCAAAATATAACATCCAAGTAGCCCCTGTGGTCAGTTGCTGGACCTTGAACCCACTGGCATTTGTGGGCTTCCACACACACAAGTAGCTGAGTGGCAAATTAAATTTTTAAGCGTCACTTGGAGATAAGTCTTCTTGCTTTCACTGGAGCCTTACATCTGTGTAAGCACAGCTTAGGGCTTCACAGCTTTAGGAAAGCCGAGCGCCGCCATAAAAGCAGCAATAATTCAGAACAGTGTTTTGAAAAACCGGTTCCAAACAGTTGGCTGCCAGTTGCCCTCTGACACAGACACATAAAAGGAAGTAGCGAGTCCGGTACCAGCAGGGATCACTGGAAGAAATGCACCCCTCATAAATCAACTTGGCGCGGTTACAGAGCTCGAGCACAATGAAGCGCATGTTTTTGAGGGTTGCGGAGGAGGGGATTCCTTTGCTGCCTTCGGCAAACGTGTCCATCAAGAAAAGGAACGTCATGGTGGGGTTTGGGGGGGGGCACAGAACTGGGTGAGGCAGAGCAAGGAGCTCACTGTCTAGATATCCTTTCGACAGAACAAAAAAAAGTGTTTTTTTAATAATTATTTTTATTAAGGATTTTCTTGGGTTACAAAGGTAGTGCAGTGTCTCATGCATCATTTTTACACATCAGTTTTACTTGTTGAGACATTATGAGGAAGGGGGGAAAGAGGTGGGTGGGATGGGGAGTTGGGTATGGTGGATTGTCAATGTTTCTGTTTTTCTTGATATGTGTAGGGGTTCGGCGTCAGCGTCGCTTGTGCAGGTTCTCTGTTGTTTGTTCGTGCTTCTCTGTTGGTGAGAGAGGTCGGGATTCGTATTAAGATGTGATTGCTCATTTGTGGTTGGCTGCGATGGTCTTTAGTTTCTTGTGTGAGTGGGGAGGGAGGATGTTTTGATCAGGTTAGCCATATTGATTTGTATGCTGACGGTAAGTTTTTGTCGTTGTCTTGTTGGGCTGTATAAGTGATGAAGGGGAACCATACTGGGGTGAAGGTGTTTTTATCTGTTGTTGTTGTTTAGTCGTTTAGTCGTGTCCGACTCTTCGTGACCCCATGGACCATAGCACGCCAGGCACTCCTGTCTTGCACTGCCTCCCGTAGTTTGGTCAAACTCATGTTCGTAGCTTCGAGAACACTGTCCAACCATCTTGTCCTCTGTCGTCCCCTTCTCCTAGTGCCCTCAATCTTTCCCAACATCAGGGTCTTTTCCAAGGATTCTTCTCTTCTCATGAGGTGGCCAAAGTATTGGAGCCTCAGCTTCACGATCTGTCCTTCCAGGGAGCACTCAGGGCTGATTTCCTTAAGAATGGATAGGTTTGATCTTCTAGCAGTCCATGGGACTCTCAAGAGTCTCCTCCAGCACCATAATTCAAAAGCATCAATTCTTCGGCGATCAGCCTTCTTTATGGTCCAGCTCTCACTTCCATACATCACTACTGGGAAAACCATAGCTTTAACTATATGGACCTTTGTCGGCAAGGTGATGTCTCTGCTTTTTAAGATGCTGTCTAGGTTTGTCATTGCTTTTCTCCCAAGAAGCAGGCGTCTTTTAATTTCGTGACTGCGGTCACCATCTGCAGTGATCAAGGAGCCCAATAAAGTAAAATCTCTCACTGCCTCCATTTCTTCCCCTTCTATTTGCCAGGAGGTGATGGGACCAGTGGCCATGATCTTGGTTTTTTTGATGTTGAGCTTCAGACCATATTTTGCGCTCTCCTCTTTCACCCTCATTAAAAGGTTCTTTAATTTAGTTTTTATCTGCTTTGGCTTTTATCCTCCCATTGACTCTCAACCCCTTCACACATATTCAGAGATGACCATGCCAGTCAGGAGTCTTGAGAGGTGGAATAATAATAATAATAATAATAATAATAATAATAATAATAATAATAATAATAATTTATATACCTCGCCCATCTGGCTGGGCTTCCCCTGCCACTCTGGGCAGCTTCCAACAAACATTAAAATGCATCAAATATCACAGATTAAAAACTTCCCTAAACAGAAAATACCTTCAGGTGTTTTCTAAATGTCAGGTAGTTGTTTATCTCTCTGACCTCTGATGGGAGGGCGTTCCACAGTGCAGGTGCCACTACCGAGAAGGCCCTCTGCCTGGTTCCCTGTAGCTTTGCTTCTCGCAGTGAGGGAACCGCCAGAAGGCCCTCGGCGCTGGACCTCAGTGTCCGGGCAGAAGGGCTATCTCAGCTGGAAACATTTCCTCGTTCTCAAAGGATGCCCCTGGCTCGTCCGAAGTGATTTTGATTTCCTCAAAATTGCTATTTCACCCGAGCGAGGATCTGAACTTGCCTCCAATATTGCTTTGCTGTGTTGAAATGAGGGTGGGGAATGTATGTGAGAGAGCTGGGATTTAATGTTTGCCAGCATGGATTTAGCTTGATGTTCTGCAGTCTGCATTGCGGAGCATAATTCACCAACCACACTATAAACCACTGTAACAACACAGGGACAGGGGTTAGGAACATTATTGGGATGCAGACAAGCAGCTGTGCTGGCCTGTTAGAGAAATCCCAGACGGCAGCAACATCACAATACTTTTATTACGACCAGCTACAAGTCAAACCTTGCATGTGCAAAATGCTTTATTGTAGTCACCACCAGGCTATGGTTATGGACACCTAGATATCAGTCGAGACTGGGAGGGTATGTTCTTTCTAAGCAAGGGTCCCTAGGGTCAGTTGCTGGAAATGGAGTAAGGTTGGCCACATGTTCTGTTTTGCATCGGACTCTCCTCAATTTGAAAAGGTTTTCCTGAGTGTTGTTTATTTCATCCTACAAGACACCTCTCAAGTGGTCTGCACTCTGCAACTTTCTGAAGTGCCCATTCAAAAATTGGTTTGTGTGGAATGATTAATTTTAAGACAAGGCAGAGGAAGAAGTTCTTTTGAAAGCAAAATCAGGATGCACACCTAGTTCAAGTGCTTAGTAGCCAGCCTCCCTGGCTTCCTGTGCTTTAATTCGGTGTTTTTCAAACTTGGGTCTCCGGCTGTTTTTGGACTACAACTCCCAGCATCCTTAGCTAGCAGGGATCATAGGAATCGTAGTCCAAAAACAGCCGGAGACCCAAGTTTGGGAAACCCTGCTAATTAAAAACCAGTGGAAGACCTCATGAGGTCCGTTCTCCCTCGGGACTTTTTCCAGACCAGGAAACACAGGTTGCCAGGGAACTGCAGAATAGTGGATAGATCAGGCATCCCCAAACTTTGGCCCTCCAGATGTTCTGGACTACAATTCCCATCTTCCCCAACCACTGGTCCTGTTAGCTAGGGATCATGGGAGTTGTAGGCAAAAACATCTGGAGGGCCGCAGTTTGGGGGTGCCTGGGATAGATGAATAACCAAAATTAAAGTGCAAACGGCATCCTCTGTTACCTCCCAGCAATAAGGTAAGCTGAATATTGCATCCAGCAAAAATGTAAAGAAATTCTAAGCTGCCAAGAGAGGATACAGGATGGGAGACACCTGGCTTGAGAGCAGTACATGTGAAAAGGATCTAGCAGTGTGATGCAGCAGCTAAAAAATCCAATGCAATTCTGGGCTGCATCAATAGGAGTATAGCATCTAGATCTAGGGAAGTAATAGTACCACTGTATTCTGCTCTGGTCAGACCTCACCTGGAGTACTGTGTCCAGAAGAGGGCAACCAAAATGGTCAAAGGCCTGGAAACGATGCCTTATGAGGAACGGCTTAGGGAGCTGGGTATGTTTAGCCTGGAGAAGAGAAGGTTAAGGGCTGATATGATAGCCATGTTCAAATATATGAAAGGATGTCATATGGAGGAGGGAGAAAGATTGTTTTCTGCTGCTCCAGAGAAGTGGACACGGAGCAATGGATTCAAACTTCAAGAAAGAAGATTCCACCTAAACATTAGGAAGAACTTCCTGACAGTAAGAGCTGTTCGGCAGTGGAATTTGCTACCAAGGAGTGTGGTGGAGTCTCCTTCTTTGGAGGTCTTTAAGCAGAGGCTTGACAGCCATCTGTCAGGAATGCTTTGATGGTGTTTCCTGCTGGGCAGGGGGTTGGACTGGATGGCCCTTGTGGTCTCTTCCAACTCTATGATTCTATGATTCTATGAGAGCGTATTCAGAGTGGGGGGGGGAGTCAGAAAAGGGCCCCCACTACAGCCCAGTATCCCAGGACCTATCATGCTTTTGCTTTGTCCCTGAACGGAAGTTGCATCATTTAATCATAAATTATACCATATAACATATCAGCAAAAGGGCAGGGCTCAGAATAAACAATTGACCCAAGCTTCTGCATATGTTTGCAAGTCTGTCATCTGGTTACGTATATAAACATTTTATCAGGCCCACACAGATCGACCTAACACAATCCAGACTCCAAGTATCTCAGAAGCAGAAAGCAAGAACTGTATGTTCATAATTCAAACAGGTGGCTCTATAATAGGCGATCCAGGGAGAGGATGCAAAAGTCACGCAGAATTCACCCACCAAGAAGGCCAAACCCCAAATTGGAGGGCAGGGAAAATTTATACTTCCCATGCAGTCTCTAAATCAAGAGGAGATGCGGCGAGCCTCAAGCTACCGTAACAGTGCAGCCCGAACGATCAAAAGTAAGTAACCAAACGTGATAGAAATATGCAGTGCTTTTTTTCTGGGGGGACGCAAGGGTACACATACCCCTAAACATTTTGTGAATCTAAGTTTGGCCTCATTGAGGGGCAGTATTTCAATATGAGTAGGAAAATGAGAGTAACACTAAACATTTTTTCCTGGGGGGGGGGGAGCACTGGAAATATGAAGCCCTTAACAATTTGGGACCAGTTTTCTATGAAATCGCCTTGCCCCACATACACCCACCTGGTTGGTTTTAGTATTTCTACTTCTTAATCTCAGGGTCATGGGTTCGAGACCCATGTTGGGCAAAAGATTCCTGCATTGCAGGGGGTTGAACTAGATGACCCTCATGGTCCCTTCCAACGCTACAATTCAATGATTCTACTTTTGTATGTTTTAAAGTAGGGTTGTGATTTCCCCCCCCCCCCTTGATTTTGTGGTTTTATCTTTTTGCAAACAACTTTGAGCCCCCTCCCCCAATCAAGCGGGTTGTAAATTGTATGAAGTAAATAAATAAGGAATATATTGTGCAAAGAAGACTCTGATGAATTATAAAGAATAGTAATTAACATATAGGCGCCTAAACAAAACAAAGGCTTTTCCATTAAAAGGTGTTGAAGGTAAGGCTAGAAGAATTTTACATGTCATTTTCACTAATATATGCTTTTTCAGCACATTCCCCTTAAAATATGATTCCCCCCATATATTGTTTCAGTGGAAAACTACATTACATAATTCAGAAAAGTGTCAATTTCAAAGGATAGCTGTGTTTCGGTTCACATATTGTTTTGGAAAGTACAAAATAGGTAGTTTTTCATTAAAATGCAAATGAACGGAATTTCTCCTCCATCCCTAGCCCAATTCTTAAAAATAAAATACCCATCACAAGGCTGCAAAATTGAATGAAAAACTCCTGAGGGAGAGGCGAAGCTTAATCCTCTCCCTTCAGGCGGTATTTTCAATCAATGCCAGCCTTCTCAACCAATGCATGACCCACCAGGTGGCAGTATGGTACTGGAAATGCCTTGTGCCCACTTTACAGAGAGGTAAAATGAGTACAATCCACTGGAACAGCAGTTCCCAAATATTGTTTGCTGGGACACACTGTCAGAATAAAAATTTGCTGACACCACACCAAATTTTTTAACAGCTAAGGAATACATTGGAAAACAAAGAGAAACAGATCCCAGCAGTACTTAATTTATAACAAAGAAACACAACAACTTTATAATAAGATAATGGGACATTCAGAAACAATAAAACAATGGAGGTACCTAAGAACATAAATTATTCTCAAAATATAATTATATACAGCAACTAGGATAGTCCTCAGTATCACTTGATGCTCTCTCCAAATAATAATAATATCTATCCAAATAATAATAATAATAATAATAATAATAATAATAATAATATGATATTATCATCATCATCATCATTATTTCTACCCTGCCCACCTGACTGGGTTGCCCCAGCCACTCTGAACATAAAAACATAAAAAAATCACAGGTAGGTAGCTGTGTTGGTCTGATGTAGTCAAAACAAAATTTAAAAAATCCTTCCTGTAGCACCTTAGAGACCAACTAAGTATGTTAGAGACCAACTAGGTATGTGCACATGAAAGCTCATACCTATGACAAACTTAGTTGGTCTCTAAAGTGCTACTGGAAGGATTTTTTAAATAAAAAAATCAGACATTAAAAACTTCCCAATACAGGGTTGCCTTCAGATGTACAGTGGAACCTTGGTTTATGAACACCTCGGTTTACGAATTTTTGGTTTACGAACGCCGCGGACCCATCTGGAACGGATTAACTCACTTTCCATTACTTTCAATGGGAAAGTTCGCTTTATGAACGCTTCAGTTTATGAACAGGCTTCTGGAACCAATTACACCCATGCTTTGGGTTAAGTACGCTTCAGGTTGAGTACTCTGCGGACCCGTCTGGAATGGATTAATCCACTTTCCATTACTTTCAATGGGAAAGTTTGCTTCAGTTTATGAAGATCAGGCTTCCTAGCCACTTTGCTTCTCAATATACATTGGTTGGCCTCTGTTATTTTCTCCTACCGATAGGGAACCCACTTAAGGATTCTATATAGGCTCTTGGATAGCCCATAAGGGAAAAGGAGCAGGGTTTTTTTTCTTATAACACTGTTTTAAAATAAAAAAACCCAAAACAAACCTTGCAGAAATTATTACTAATAATAATTTAACAGTCTTTTGCTTCATTGCTCCTAAATGGTTTGTAGTAATCCGAGTTGGAAGTCTCAGCAAGGCCAGGCTACCTGTAATCCACTTAACAAGCCAGTCCAGAGGTTTTAATTTGTTCTTGGAGGAAGCAGTTGGACACATGGACAGGAGCTGCTTTCCTGTTACTAGGTCTCAACCAACAATTCTCTGCGTTGGTTGAAAATGGGCTGTACCAAATCAAGCCAAACCAGATTTTCATGCAGAAAACTTTAAGCATCTTTTGCTTAGCTAGTCTTATGACCCACAAAATTGTAAGAAACACCAGAATTACAGACTCTTAGTGTTTGGAAGTGAGAGCTGGACCATAAAGAAGGCTGATCGCCGAAGAATTGATGCTTTTGAATTATGGTGCTGGAGGAGACTCTTGAGAGTCCCATGGACTGCAAGAAGATCAAACCTATCCATTATTATGGAAATCAGCCCTGAGTGCTCCCTGGAAGGACAGATCGTGAAGCTGAGGCTCCAATACTTTGGCCACCTCATGAGAAGAGAAGAATCCTTGGAAAAGCCCCTGATGTTGGGAAAGATGGAGGGCACTAGGAGAAGGGGAAGACAGAGGACAAGATGGTTGGACAGTGTTCTCGAAGCTACGAACATGAGTTTGACCAAACTGCGGGAGGCAGTGGAAGACAGGAGTGCCTGGCGTGCTATGGTCCATGGGGTCACGAAGAGTCGGACACGACTAAACGACTAAACAACAACAACAACAACAAAGTGTCTTTACAGTGAGCACATAAACGAAATGCTGTCAAAGAACGGACTGGATTGTTCGACATGTACTTGGCCAGGATTTCCCTGCATTGTGTCAATTTTAATTTATCCAGGTATCTGAAGAAGTGTGCATGCACACGAAAGCTCATACCAAAATAAAAACTTAGTTGGTCTTTAAGGTGCTACTGAAGGAATTTTTTTAATTTATCCAGATAGTCTTCTGACAATGGTGTATTTTCTTCTTTCCAAGATGTGAAAGGTGTAGATTGGTGTTAGGCGCGATCGCGCTGTGTGTGTGTGTGTGTGTGTGAGAGAGAGAGAGAGAGAGAGAGAGAGAAAGAGAGAAAGAAAGAAAGAAAGAAAGAAAGAAAGAAAGAAAGAAAGAAAGAAAGAAAGAAAGAAAGAAAGAAAGAAAGAAAGAAAGAGAGAGGTACAGATAATAAATACAACCCATAGAGGCAGATTTTACATTGTGTGGCATAAATTCCAGAGGCTTTCCTATGAGATGATATATCTGACAATGTTTTTTAAAGACCCATCTCTCGGTTCTTCAGGCCATTTTCACAAACTATATCTCAATGAGTCAATTCATGATGAACTAGAAAAACACACAATGGTGTAAAACCAAACAGCCTTACTTGAGAAGCCAGTTAATTGTTATTTCCTGCCCTGTAAGCCATCAGTTCAAACTCCTTTTTTTGTGGGTTTTGTCCATAAAAAATTGGCTGTGGGCTTTTGTTATACAAGGGCAACTAATTTTTACAGCAGGCCTATAAACAATAATTAACACACTACATCCTGCTAGGAAAAATCAGCAGATGCAAAGCCTAGTTTGGAGCTGGGGTGATGTAAGTTACATTATTATTATTCTTTTAAAAAAATATTGTGGTTTTGTTTTGATCTGGGTTCTTCTGTAATCGCATTTTGTGCATCCTACTTGAGTTCCATGCCTAACTTCATGCTAACTCCCATTCTTAAATGTGGAAGAAACTGTCAGGTATGTAAGGAACAAAGTGGGCTGTGGGTCTGTCCAATGTGTCACGAGACAGCAAATGGACAGTCCCACGAGAAGAAGCATTCAGGTTAATCACAATAGAAGAAGAGGAATGATATAACAGTCTAGGCCAGGGATGGGAAGGGATGGAATGTTACAAGCTCAAAGTTTAATGTGCAAAACACGTAATGTTTCATGCTTTGCAGTTAAAACTTATGTAAAGGTTTGTATCTGCAAAGCAGATAAATTTGCATTAAGTGAGAGGTTGCACTCTAGGTGAAAGCGGAAGGCTAATGTTTTTCCATTTTAGGCTATCTGATGACACATCTCTGGAAACATGAGCAGGTCCCTTGCCAGCAGGAAGTTGATACTTAACACCCTCAATATCTCTGTGTTGTGGGAAGCCAGCAGAGAGATCACCAGCTCAGTGTGTTGGGAGAAGGAGCTTACAGCATAATTGAGTCTCCCTCTCTCTCCCTCCCTCCCTCTCTCTTTCTCTCTCTCGGATCACTGTATTAAAGGACTTAAAGGACTGAACTGCATTACCTGATATTTAAGTGCAATGTATTACATTGTGTTTTGTTATTCATAATTAGTTTTAAGACTGTTCTGCAGTCTTTGAAACTCATTCATGGGCACCGGCAACTGCCGCTACGCCACTGGGCAGCACTGCTCACCTCCAAACTGCTGAGTCACACTGCTGCATACTAGGAGGAGAGATGGATTGGCTCCACCAACGCATTTGCAGCACACCAGTCTCTTCTCCTTCCTGGTAAGCAGCAGTGACGCTGCAGTCAAGGGGTCAAGGGGGAACCACCACCGCCCAACCCATGTTTCCTGCTACTGAATATTTTGTCTGTTTTTGTAATATACACTTTCCTTAAAATATCTACAAATTAAGAAAATTGTACCACACAGATACTATTTACAAACCAGTTTTGAAATACCAACCCCCCCCCCCCGGTTAGACACTTACAGGTGGTTGAGGATGAACAAGCTGTGGTTTTATTCAGACAAGAAGAGATACTGTGGGTGAGGAAGTCGATTGTTCTGGTCAGAGGTGTTCCATCAGTTCTGGATGGGATTGTACTCCTACTGAAATACCAAATTTGAATGTTTGGGATCCCCCTGGTTCCTTTGGGGTGATGGCAGATATGATAGTTGCAACTAAGGTCCTTGCGCTAATTAGTCATGCCCTGATTAAATACAGCCTGGACTACTGAAATGCACTCTACGTGGGGCTGCCTTTAGAACCTGGCTTGGAAGCTTCAGCTGGTGCAGAACACAGCAACCCAGATATAGTCGTATCTTGGTTGTCAAATGCCTTGGTACTCGTTCGTTTTGGCTCCCGGACGCCGCAAACCCGGAAGTGAGTATTCCGGTTTGCGAACGTTTTTTTGGAAGCCGAACGTCCAACACAGGTTCTGAGGCTTCCAATTGAGTGCAGGAAGCTCCTGCAGCCAATCAGAAGCTGCGTCTTGTTTTTCGTTTTCGGAAGTTGAACGGACTTCCGGAACAGATTCCGTTCAAGAACCACGGTACGACTGTACTGGTGGGTGCCATATGTTTGGACTTCATGACTCCAATTTTGCAAAAAGGGGACACTGGGTACTCATTCAAGGCTGCCCTTGAAACTGACCCATAAACTCCAGCAGGTGCAGAATGCCGCGGCGAGACTCCTTACGGGGCCCTCTCCGTGAGATCACATTCATCCAGTGCTTTACCAGCTGCACTGGCTCCCAGTGGAGTACAGGGTCAGGTTTAAGGTGCTGGTTTTGACCTTTAAAGCCTTGTGCAGCTTAGGACCCTTGTACCTATGGGACCGCCTCTCCCGGTATGCCCCGCAGAGGACATTAAGGTCCACAAATAATAACATACCGGAGATCCCGAGTCACAAGGTGGTTAGACTGGCCTCGACCAGGACCAGGGCCTTCTCAGTAGTAGCCCCGACCTGGTGGTACGCTCTCTCTCTCAGGAGACTAGGGCCCAGCGGGAGTTGTCATCTTTTTGTAGGGCCTGCAAGAAGGAGCTGTTCCGTTTAGCCTTTGGACTGACTCAGTCTGACCCCGGTGTTACCCTTCCCTAAGGTTTTATCCCACAGATATTTAAATGAGGTTGCACTTGTAGATTCCTAATTTTAAAGTTGAATTTTAACATTGTATCTAATCTGCATTTTAATTGAATTGTTTCTTTTATGCTTGCTTTGATATTCTTGTTGTTAGCCGCCCTTAGCCCGGTCTTGACTGGGAAGGGCGGGGTATAAATAAAATTATTATTATTATTATTATTATTATTATTATTATTATTATTATTATTATTTGCTTCTGGTCCCAATTCAAAATCCTTCCCAACTTACTTGAAGAGGGACCACTATACCCAACTGACTTAAGATCAGCTCTGCACCCTCTGCAGGAGTGCTCTCCAGGAAATGTGGTTGCTTGGTTGGTGGGCACGAGAAAGAGAACATTTTCAGTGATGGTCCCAAGGTTAGGTCTCTTAGGATATGTGTTTGGCCCCCTCCACCCTCTATTTCAGCTAGGCCTTTTAATTGAGTGGGATAAGAGCTTTTTATTATCTTGCTCTTGCGGCTCAGTTTAAACTTTATGCTGAGTTGCTGGCTAAATGCAATGCCCTTTTATTGCTCTCGCTTCGTGTTCTTGTTATCTGTTTTTCATTTTGTTGATTAGGGCTTTCATTCATTTTTATTATCACTTTTTGGGTATCACCTTGGGGAAATTATGTCATAATTATGTAATGGAATTTATATTTTATTGCATAGTGAACATGAATGCTGCATATATGAAAAATGAATAAAAAGATGGGGGGAAGATAAAATGGATGGAGCAGCCGAAAAATAAACATGTGAGATAAGCCCCTGAAAGGGCTCTTTTCAGCTGAAATGCATTGGGGCAATGTAACAAACTATCATTCTTTCCAGCATCTCTGAGAAAACAAAAAATAAAAAAGGAATGGAAGATTTTTGACGATTATTTAGCGAATAATTAGATATCTAAAAGTCAACCGGCAGAGTACACCTGAACCCAATATAAATTTAAGAAGAGATAATGATGCAAATTGATCAAGAATTGTGCGATATAAAAAGGTTAAAAGTTTATGAATTACAGAGAGGTAATAAATTGGAAGTCAGCAAGTAAAGATTTTCTTTGTTTTTGTTTAATACCTTATGTGTTGCTTTTTATGTGGCATTTGGTATTTGTTTTTTGTTTGTTTTTCGTTGTCGTGTGTGTTTTTGTTTTTGTGTTTTGCTTCCCCCCCTTTCTTTTTCTTTTTTCCCCTTGTTTTATTTTGTAAAAATATGTAGATGAAGAATGTTTTATGTTTGTGTTTGTAATTCTGTTGTAATTCTGTTGTTTATTAATGCTTTTAATGAGAAAACTAATAAAATTTATTATTATTATTTTTAAAAAGAGAAATATTTTTCACTTTGGATGTTTTCTGGGTTTTTGTGTGTTTCCACCATGGCTATAAAATGCTGCCATACTAAATGGGCGTTGGACCTGCCCCAGCTGGGGTCTTCATACACTCTCCTGAATATGAATTTACCTGACGTGACCCTGCTTACTGAGACATTTCCTGGTCTAACCTTACCTAAGTCTACTTCTACTTCCCCTGCAGGCCCCAGCAGAACAGGGTATCTAAAAAGGATATGATGGATGCTTCCAATTGGTCCACCCTGACAACTGAAGAGTACATATAGCTTCCTTTACAACTTTTCTAAGCCCAGGGAAAAAGGCACTAGACTCTATTAAAGTTTCCTTTTTTACAGTGTTTGTTGTCTTGGAATGCAGACCCTGCGCTGGAGCATGTAATTACAACGCCATGTCCTGTGTTAAAAAGAACTCAGACACTAAATTGTCCATGTCAGCACCCGAATTTGACCATGAAATATAGTGCAGAGGGACCAAGAACAGAGTCTGTGAGAAGGTGACAGCTAAATGTGCATTCAGGTGCACTGGGCAATTGTAGTCTGCTTAATCCATTGGGCTAGTCCCATTGTGGCCATTTAATATTATTACCTGCCTTTTGTCCTTGAAATGTGCTTCCACCTCACTTTCCATGTGATACACTTGAGGAGTAAAGGTCAAGGCTAGGGAAAAGTGCAATAAAACATGACTTATTTTTCATGGGTGATCAGAGTCCTATTAAGTTGCAAAGAAGTCTGGAGGAATGTCAATTTTCTGGATCATTTTTCCTGCAAACATTGAATGAAGGATGGCTCTGCTGATTACAATGGTTGGAGACAAATGGCTGCAGAATAGCTGCAATATAATTTAAAAACCATGAATTTGAAGATGACATTGGTTTATTCTGAATGGAAAATCCCAAGTAGGCCATGATGAGATCCAAACAGATCTGTGTGGCCAGGCAACAGATGAAATCCACTAGATGTACAGGTCCTACAGTAAGTATCCCAAACCTTCCTTATATAATAATAATAATAATAATAATAATAATAATAATAATAATAATAATATATTTATACCCCGCCCTCCCCAGTCAAAACCAGGCTCAGGGCAGCTAACACCAATAAAATCACAGTAGGACATAAAAGAAAAGAAAACAATTAATTAAAATGCAGATTAAAATACAATTTCAAAATTTAAAATGCAGCCTCATTTTTAAGTAGTCCATAAATCCAAACCATGAGGGAGGAAAACACAGGGGTCAGACTGAATCCAACCCAAAGGCCAGGCGGAACATCTCTGTCTTGCAGGGCCCTGGTCTCCTGTGAAAGAGCGTTCCACCAAGTTGGGGCCAATACTGAAAAGGCCCTGGCCCTAGTTGAGGCCAATCTAGCCACCTTATGGCTCGGGATCTCCAGAATATTGTTGTTTGTGGTCCTTAAGGTCCTCCGTGGGGCATATCAGGAGTCCCAAGCCGCATAGGGCTTTAAAGGTCAAAACCAGCACCTTAAACCTGATCCTGTACTCCACCGGGAGCCACTGTAGCTGGTAAAGCACTGGATGAATGTGATCCCGCAGCTGGGCCCCTGTAAGGAGCCTCGCCCCAGCATTCTGCATCCACTGGAGTTTCTGGGTCAGCTTCAAGGGCAGCCCCACGTAGAGCGAGTTACAATAATCAAGCCTGGAGGTGACCGTCGCATGGATCACTGTGGCCAGATCAGGGCGAGAGAGGTAAGGGACCAACTGCCGCCTGGTTTTCTTTCCATTGGTGGGCAGGGGCCCTATTGATTACATGTAGAAAATCTTGCATGAGTCTGTGTGTGTGTGTGTGTGTGTGTGTGTGTGTGTGTGTGTGTGTGTGTTAAGGAACATGACATTTAACTGTGTACTTGATAAATAAGCTAGACTGCTCCCATATTGCATATCCTCCAACCTTCCTCTGATGAAAATTGGGACACATGTGTTTTAGTGCCACACTCTTGCGGGAGTCAGCCGACTCACACAATAACATGGCACAACCGCAATAATCAGTGCCAGCTACAAACACCGGTTTATCCTCCTCCCCGAACTCAGCGGCGGTGGTGCTGGGGGGGGGGAGAACGGGACATTCCAGGATCAAATCAGAAGCTGGGATGACTTCTGTAATTCCGGGAATGTCCCTGGAAAATGGGGACACTTGAAGGGTGTGATATTGGGATGCAGATTCCCATGGACGTGGAATATTTACACAGCACAGTTCCTAAGAGGAAAGATAGCTGAGATGCTCTGAAAAGTTTCTGTGGATATCCAAGTTTGTGAGATGGAAAAGCAGAAAATTCTACAAAAACATAGAGAGGATTTAAACATCCCCAATGGCGTAGCATTTGGGGAGGGCATAGGGGTGGTTGTTCTGGGTGGAAAAATTGTTAGGGGTGCAAAATTCCAACACCTGGTGCTGCCTCAATACAGTTGTGTGCTTCCGTTGCTGGGCTCCGTTGAAAATGGCTTCTCCATGTGAACCAAGTAGAGACCTTTCCAGAAAGTGGAATGACTCTTCTTTTCCTATCTGTGCGGCTGTGATCTCTTGGGCGATGCGGATGCCATTAGGCAGTTGAATGGGCATGTGTACTCCATCCATTTCCCTCCCTTCCTCCATGGAGCCCCGGGCCCTGGCAACCCATGCTACACCACTGCACTTCTCCGACTAAGGACAAGCACACTTGATATTTCACATCTGCTGTGATGAAGTGGTAGTCAAAAATGAAGTGGGATCACAGCAGGATGCATGGCGCTGCTATCAGGGCAGGGCATTGGGGCAGGACCGCTCTAAGCAAAACAAGCAAGAACACTTACAGAGGCAGTAGGGCTGGCTTGCTACACATTTTAGAAGTATGTTCAATAAAGCCCTAAACGGCCTCGATCCAGTATACCTGAAGGTGCATCTCCACCCCCATCGTTCTGCCCGGACACTGAGGTCCAGTGCCGAGGGCCCTCTGGCGGTTCCCTCGCTGCGAAAAGCCAAGATACAGGGAACCAGGCAGAGGGCCTTCACGGTAGTGGCACCTGCCCTGTGGAATGCCCTCCCACCAGATGTCACAGAGAAAAACAACTACCAGACTTTTAGAAGACATGTGAAGGCAGCCCTGTTTAGGGAAGCTTTTAATGTTCAATAGATTATTGTATTTTAATGTTTGGAAACCGCCCAGAGTGGCTGGGGAAACCCAGCCAGATCGGTGGGGTATAAATTTATTATTATTATTACTACTACTACTACTAATATCTAATGAGCTTCCCCACCCTGCACCCCACCACCCAGCCATGAGGCAATTATCCTGAGTCTAAAATTTCCTACCTGCTCCACTGCCCATTGTAAGCATTATCCTGGAGAGCTGAATCACCAGAAAAGGCAAATTCAATGTTAATAGATGTTCCACCCTTCATTAACAACCAGTTTCTCTCTCTCTTTCACAGCTGGAGAGAGGTGTAACTTGACTGATGGAGGAGAGGAGGGATCCAGCTGCAGTCTGGCCCAGCCTCCTTTTTCTCCTTCATGGGAGCTTGGAAACAGAAATAGGAGAAGCACAGAAGATGCTGCTGTCTGAGCCACCTCATCTAGTCACTTTAAGGCTGTGGGACATGTACGTATATCACCAAAATTCCTCTCATAAATTCTTCGCTTTCTACCCCGCTCCCTCAATTCTGCATAAACTGTGTAAACTTTTGCACCTCATACATCTTCCTTGCCAGGCAACATTATCATCATCTTGCAGGTGTCTGCTTCGCGGACGACTCTGGGGTTACGCGCTCATTTCGCTCTATAGGCCGAGGGAGCCAGTGCTTGTCTGCAGACAGCTTCCGGGTCATGTGGCCAGTATGACTAAGCCGCTTCTGGCGAACCAGAGCAGCGCACGGAAACGCTGTTTACCTTCCTGCTGTAGCGGTACCTATTTATCTACTTGCACTTTGACGTGCTTTCGAACTGTTAGGTTGGCAGGAGCTGGGACCGAACAACGGGAGCTCACCCCGTCGTGGGGATTCGAACTGCCGACCTTCTGATCAGCAAGCCCTAGGCTCAGTGGTTGAGACCACAGCACCACCCTCGTCCCTAAGGGCACATAAGGTTTCCTGAAAAAGAGGATCCCTGTTTCAGCTCATCCTAAAATATTAATAGGTTCTTGGCTGCCCTTTTCCAATTTCCTTCAGGATGCAAAATCAGTAGGACTTCTGGTTTCTTTAAAATCCTACAGAACAGTTGGGAAGTAAGTTGTAAGACGCTTTGAAAGTAAGTCAAAGTGGCTTCAGCAGAATTAATTTTCAAATAAGAATGCTTGAACTTTCACCCTGAATCAGAATCAATCATTTCTTCAGCAAAAAGTGTGGCTGGCTCAAGGTCTCTGCTCCTTGCCCACCCACCCCCCACCCCTTCTCACCCTGGGTGCTTTGATTCTTCTGCGCTTCCACCTGGTCCCAGTGATTTACTGCAACTGAGTTTTTCTGCTCTTCCAACAACTACCCCACAGAGACGCCTCTCTTTGGTCAGGGTCATGCTCTGATCCCCTGTAAATAGGCTTTTGGAATAGGAATTGTGCAATCAGTTGCAATAATGACATGGAAAACATAATTTAGCATCATTAAACTATGGTGGGGTATGTTTTTTTGCTGATTCTGTAACTTCTGGAATCGCTCTCTTTCCCTTTGGTAGCCTCAAAACTATTCACACATGTGCCGTGCTTGTTTTTCATAATTATCTGATGAAAGCTATTTAGCCAGGGAGTGTTTTGAGTCCCATTGTCCTTCCCTTTTGGTTACTACATCCATTTTGCGTGAAGGGACTTCAGATATTACTTTCACACATGGCTCTCCGTTCAGCCCGATTTTAAGCTTGTCCAATATTTTAACATCAATTTCTCATATTGTAGGAGTGACTTGGGCGACTTCCACCTCCCCGCCAAAAAATGAAGTGACACCAGGGCACAGACAGGAAGACGAGAGGCACCTTGGTACATAGAGAGAGTGTCTTTAGTAACATGAGGGTCTACAATGAGTATTGTCTTGTAATCAGTTTGTGTAGTGCTAAAGTACCGAGATAAATTTAACGATATTTGGAATTCATTTTTATAAACATTGTATTAGGTTAAATGTAGGTTAACTACAGTAACAATCCTTTAATGTTTATAAGGTGGTTTTTGTTTTGTATTGTAAGGTAAAGGGACCCCTGACCATCAGGTCCAGTCGTGACCGACTCTGGGGTTGCGGCGCTCATCTCGGGTTATTGGCCGAGGGAGCCGGCATACAGCTTCCAGGTCATGTGGCCAGCATGACAAAGCTGCTTCTGGTGAACCAGAGCAGCACACGGAAACGCCATTTACCTTCCCGCTTTATCTACTTGCACTTTGACGTGCTTTCGAACTGCTAGGTTGGCATTGTATTGTATATGGGTCTTATTTATTTATTTCCTTCTCTCCCCCCCCCCCCTTTCAGGTTTTTTATTTACCTTGTGCTCTCTCTCTCTCTCTCTCTCTCTCTCTCTCTCTCTCTCTCTCTCTCTCTCTCTCTCTCTCTCTCTCTCTCTTTCTCTTTCTCTCTAGCTTCCTTCACACATCTGGGTATTTTTTTTTAAAAAAATTATTCTTTATTGCAAGGTAAAAAGTTATATATCCATACAATGAGAAGCAGAAAGGAGGGACCTGAGGAAGTCAACAATGTTAGGATACACAAATGATAAATGTGGTTGTGGTTTTTTTCTTTTTGTATTTTGTATTTTGTGGTTCATGTGTGTTTTTTTTGTATTGTGTTTTATATGTTTTTTCTCAGTTTTATAAAATCAATAAATATATTTGAAAAAAGTTGTATATACAAACATCATCAAGTTTTTGTCTTTCAATAAAGAATTTTTTTAAAAAAAGTATCCAGATATATGAAGGAAGCTATCTAGTTGGCTCAGTCTGGCCACTTGCCTCTGAGGGCTAGCTTGTAAAACAACCTGCCTGCATTGTGAACTTGTCTGAACATAACATCCCCATCTCAAATTTAAGATCTTTAGCCTGCTTCAGTTTCTGCACTGTTTTTCCACGTTGTGGTGGTGGTAGGGTGTGACTAGATTATAAGGCCTCCTCTGTCTGGAGACTTCCCCCAGACATATGAAGCTGCCTTGCAACTGATTCAGAATGTTGTTCCACCAAGCCTAGCATTGCCCACAGTGGTGATTACTCACTTGCACCTGGGACCATTTGCATGCCAAATATGCACTGTTAGCTCCCACTGGGGAGACCTAAGCAAGTGCTAGGTTTATTAGGTAGAAAATTCTTACCTGATGCTTGGTGAGGTGCACAGCTGATGACCATCTTCTGGAGAACCAAGCATTGATAGGTAGTTGGATAGGAGGGAGATGAGACATTGTCCATAGAGTTCGTATATGCAGGGAATTTCCCCATATTATGAGATGGTGGAATGTACAAACCAGATCATTACTTACTCTGCTACTTGTCCTACTTCCAAGCAAGTAAGCCATGAGAGCAAAGCAGGGGAAGGTGAAGTGGAAGATTAACCTCTCTTTCAGTGACATGTTCATTTGTTCCAAATATTTATATTCTGGCTTTTGACTCTGAAGTTGTTGTTGTTGTTTAGTCGTTTAGTTGTGTCTGACTCTTCGTGACCCCATGGACCATAGCACGCCAGGCACGCCCAAAAACACACACACACACAAATCAATCTCTAAATGCAAACAATTCCCACCTCACTCCCCGCGACATTCAAAGAACTAATTATTTCCACCACATGACAAACTGACATATCCACATCACAATAGGACAAGGAGATTCTTCAGGCACATCCATGTTGTTGTTGTTTAGTCGTTTAGTCGTGTCCGACTCTTCATGACCCCATGGACCAGAGCACGCCAGGCACTCCTGTCTTCCACTGCCTCCCGCAGTTTGGTCAAACTCATGTTCGTAGCTTCGAGAACACTGTCCAACCATCTCGTCCTCTGTCACCCCCTTCTCCTAGTGCCCTCAATCTTTCCCAACATCAGGGTCTTTTCCAGGGAGTCTTCTCTTCTCATGAGGTGGCCAAAGTATTGGAGCCTCAGCTTCAGGATCTGTCCTTCCAGTGAGCACTCAGGGCTGATTTCCTTAAGAATGGATAGGTTTGATCTTCTTGCAGTCCATGGGACTCTCAAGAGTCTCCTCCAGCACCAGCACCATTGATCCCCTTCATGGATCAATGCCTTGTTGTGGCGAAGGGGCTTGAATAACTCAGAGAAGCTATGAGCTATGCCATGCAGGGCCACCCAAGATGGACAGGTCATAGTGGAGAGTTTTGACTAAACGTGATCCACCTGGAGAAGGAACTGGCAAGCCACTCCAGTATCCCTGCCAAGAAAACTCCATGGACAAAGACTCTGAAGTTACAATCCGACAATAAGCCTCAGGAAGTAGGAATACAACGGGATCTACTTCCGAGTGAGCATGCTTAGAATCAGGCTGCAAAAATTTACCATACACATGATAACAAATGTTGGAAATGCATAGGTGTTGAAGGAACTTTTTACCACATGTGGTGGACTTGCCCCAAAATAAAAGACTTCTGGGAAAAGATTTATAATGAATTGAAGAAGGTGTTGAAATATACCTTTATTAAGAAACCAGAGGCCTTTTTATTGGGTATAGTCGGAAATAAATTCCCAAAAAAGATGTTACATTCTTTTTGTATGCCACAACAGTAGCAAGAATTTTGATAGCAAAGAACTGGAAGACACAAGAAATACCAACGGTGGAAGAATGGCAGATGAAAATGATGGACTATATGGAATTAGCTGAACTGACTGGGAGGCTCCGCAACCAGGGAGAGAAGTCGGTGGAAGAAATTGGAAGAATTTCAAGGATTATTTGAAGAAGTATTGCAATATTAGTTAGCATGAAATGGACTTGGAAATCTATATAATGCTGTAATTTTAGAGATTACTTTAGGACTGAGGGTAATATGAAAGAATGATAGTTAATGGTTAGATTTTAAAATAAGAATAGATAGATGGATATAAAATATGTTTAAAAGATTAAGAAATAAAAATTGATAAAGAGGAATTATAGTGAATCGGAGCAGGGGGGGCTAGAGGAAGTCACCCCCATTTATTAGAAAGGATGGGAAACTTCTGAAATTCTTATATGTATTGTTATCGGTTTTTTATGATGCTGTTGTTGTTGTGGTGGTGGTGGTGGTGTATCTGTGGTTAATTTGTTTTCATAAAAGCAATACAATTCTTTGAAAAAAAAGAATCAGGCTGCATGTCATTAAGGCAGATCAAAAAGGGGGGAGTTAGAAGAAAGAAAGAAAGAAAGAAAGAAAGAAAGAAAGAAAGAAAGAAAGAAAGAAAGAAAGAAAGGAAGGAAGGAAGGAAGGAAGGAAGGAAGGAAGGAAGGAAGGAAGGAAGGAGGGAGGGAAATTAAAAGCTAGTGAAAACTGTGAAGCTATCAAAAAATTTAAAAGATGAAAAAATCATGCCTCTTCTTCCCAGGTAGTGAAGCAGGTGGGTGTGGTAGATGTGTGGAGAGGGTTGTCACTTCAAGGGTTAACACTCTTCATACACAAGGATAGACTTTGAGAGGGATAAATGGAGGGACTCAAAAAGCCACAGTTCATGTGCAAGCTTTGTTGGTGCAAGTTTCTCACTGGGAGCTTTCCATGGTGCTGTAACCTGTGTTGCTTGACCTTAGGAGTACCTGCTACAGAGGGATCTAAACAGGATTCTGAAATCACCCCTAAAATCCTTCCATAAAATCCAGCAGGATCCTTCCATAAAATCCAGGATCAGGGTAAAGAATGAAGGGAACATCAAAATTAAGTGGTATTGGGACCATTATTTACAAGTGATGCCCACAGCCACATGGGTACATTCCCCCTTTAAGTCTTTTCAACTCTTTGAGGGAAGCCTTCCTTTCCATTAAGCAAAACTAAACTGCTGCTGGCTTGAACATGGAGAACATTCATTTCTAGAAGATCAATGCAAACAATGTAATACCAGCACGCTCACTCTAGGTCTAGGGCAGGGGTCAGCAAACTTTTTCAGCAGGGGGCCGGTTCACTGTCCCTCAGACCTTGTGGGGGGGGGCAGACTATATTTTGAAAAATATATATGAACAAATTCCTATGCCCCACAAATAACCCAGATATGCATTTTAAATAAAAGGACACATTCTACTCATGTAAAGACCCCAGGCAGATGTCACAAATAACCTAGAGATGCATTTTAAATAAAACGACACATTCTACTCATGTAAAAACATGCTGATTCCCGGATTGTCCGCGGGCCAGATTTAGAAGGCGATTGGGCCACATCCGGCCCCTGGGCCTTAGTTTGGGGGACCCCTGGTCTAGGGTATTATAGAATGCCCATTATTAATTTGGAAGTATCCAATATAAAAGAATGTAGCTGCTAGCTAGCACCTTGTTTACCAATGACTAGAGATGGTTGAGCTCCCTCAAGCTTAACACATATGTACTTGAAGATAATCCTAGATCCTCTGACAAATCAGGAATATCTCATATTATATTTGTGAGCCAGGCAAAAAGCTTGAACCCCACCTCATCCCTACCAGCCATTGTGGTCCTGCAGAATAGCTTCCTTCCTGCAACAAACCTCAAAACACTTCTCCTCTTTCTCTTTATTTACATTTCAAGTAGGGATGGAACAACAGTGGTTGTGTGTAGGGACACATCACCCTGGCACACCAGATAGCAGCATGCTGGGATGCAAAAGCCCAGAGGCCTATGGGAGATGTAGTTCTCTGGAGGAAGGCTGCAGGTTATGACTCTGTCTTTCCAAAAGCATTTCTTTCTAGTATAGGAACTTAGTTGATTCAACCCTACTTAGAGACGCCCATTAATCTAATGCTGGAGAACTTTGTTGCTGAACACATGGCCCCATTATTTCTTTAAAAAGAAAAACATGGACGCCCTGTTCCAGATGTGTGCTATGCACAAAACACGTCTGATGTGAATGGACAGCTGGAAATCACTGGCTGAGTTATGGCTTGTAGGTAATGCAGCAGAGGAAGGATAACTGGAACCATTTTAAATAGAGTATAAGAGACTGTGATAGCCACAGAGACAATAACACTGGAAAAATATACAAAGAAAATCACCTGCAGGTCTGAAGGTTGTGTCCTTAAAGGTAAAGGGACCCCTGACTATTAGGTCCAGTCATGACCGACTCTGGGGTTGCGGCACTCAGCTCGCATTATTGGCCGAGGGAGCCGGCACATAGCTTCCAGGTCATGTAGCCAGCATGACAAAGACGCTTCTGGCGAATCAGAGCAGCACATGGAAATGCTGTTTACCTTCCCGCTGTAGCGGTACCTATTTATCTACTTGCACTTTGACGTGCTTTTGAACTGCTAGGTTGGCAGGAGCTGGGACTGAGCAATGGGAGTTCACCCCGTCTGGGGATTCGAACCGCCAACCTTCTGATCAGCAAGCCCTAGGCTCTGTGGTTTAACCCACAGCTCCAATATGGAAAACATGGATTGCCTTGATGTGTCTGAGGGGGTCAGTACAGAATTTTTTAAATTTGGACATGGGGTAGAGAGAAGTATTTTCTTATTCTCTCTGAGCACTGGAGTGTGGACTTGTCCAAGTCCAAGTGAAACTGTCCAAGTGAACTTGTCCAAGTGAAACTGATGCTGTAAATTCAGGACAGATGGAGGACAAGTTATTATTGATACAATGCATAACCAACTTACTGAATCCATTGCCACAGGTGTGGTGATGGCAGCATAGGGGAGGTTGACAATGGGGTCAGTACAGCCTCTAAATCAGAAAGCTACCATTTCAATCTGAGACTGTCTCGTTCCTTTATGTGGTGCACCAAGATTTCACACATTGGCATATGTAGCCTAGTTGTTGTGGGCAGCACAGTTAAGTGTCATCAGGGCAGGACTTTGGGACAGATGTCGATAGGCCCAGGAAGCAGAAGGAGCAGGAGGGCTCCCCAAAGTAGCACGGCTGGCTTGCTACGTCTTGAAGCAAGTCAAGTAGCATGCATTCCCCTCTAAGGAGAGAGGGACTGTGGTAGGATCATTACGTTTCAAATTTCCTAACAGTATTGAAGCCTAGAAAAGAAGAGAAAGTTGTGGGTTGTTTGGAATGAGGCGAAAGCACCAGAGCGATTCCCATTGAAATGATCTCTGCACCCAAAAACAAACATTTTAAATTCGATCCTGGCCTGCAGATAACCAAGAGCTGAAATAAATCTGGTCTCCAAAATTATCCTCTACAAATTTTTATCAAATGTTTGCTGACCAGTATCTGGATACTTGATTCCTGTATTGGACAACATAAGACAATTTATTTTAATAGGTCGAAATATATATTAAAAAATTGTCCAGTAGCATCTTAGAGATCAACTAAGTTTGTTCTTGGTATAGGCTTCTGTGTACATGCACACGAAAGCTTATACCAAGAACAAACTTAGTTGGTCTGGTATCTGAAGAAGTGTGCATGTACACAAAAGCTTATACCAAGAACAAACTTAGTTGATCTCTAAGGTGCTACTGGATAATTTTTAAATATTTTTTTATATATTTTGACTGCGTCAGACCAACACAGCTGTCTACCTGAATCTAGCATTTTAATAGGTGATACTGACAGTGTTTTAAAGCTGTAGGTGATTCTGTTAAAGTATTTTTGATTATTTGATTATTTTGATTATTTGGAAAAGACTTGAGGGCACAAGGAGAAGGGGGTGACAGAGGACGAGATGGATGAAGAGTCAGACATGACTATACAATTAAACAACAACAAGATTTTTGATATCCAATATATGATACACAATGGTGTTTAGTTTTTGACTGTCTCTGATATTGACTTATGGTGGCTTTTGTTGTCGTTTAGTCGTGTCCGACTCTTCGTGACCCCATTGACCAGAGCACGCCAGGCACTCCTGTCTTCCACTGCCTCCCACAGTTTGGTCAGACTCATGTTGGTGGCTTCGAGAACACTGTCCATGGTGCCTTTTACTCTGTGACAATTTTGTATCTTACTTACAGTGATGCTAAAGGGCCTACATGCAGTAAGGTTTGGAGTCATGGAGCATATCACAGACATACGGGTAAGTCAAATGGGTGAAAAAGAATTTCCTTTCCATATAGAACTTGATCATGTCATGGAATTGGATTCTAATATGAATCTTCTCCCTGACACACCAGTTTTCTATGTTCAAGGAACATTTTGTAAAGAATACTCTTCTGTGTGAGCCCTCCAACATTTATCCGATGAAAATAGGGACGTCCTATTCCTTAATAATCATGTCATTATTTATACCCCGCCCATCTGACTGGGTTGCCCCAGCCACTCTGGGCAGCTTCCAACGTATATAAAAAGACAATAAAACATTAAACATTTAAAAACTTCCTTATACAGGGCTGCCTTCAGGTGGCTTGGGGGGTTGGATAGCTCCACACCAGGTTTACCAATGAACTGATGAACCAATGAACTCCATACCAGCTTTACCAGGTTCCTCATAAGGCATCGTTTCCAGGCCTTTGACCATTTTGGTTGTCCAGAAGAGGGCAACCAAAATGGTTGAAGGCCTGGAAACAAATGCCTTATGAGGAACGGCTTAGGGAGCTGGGTATGTTTAGCCTAGAGAAGAGAAGGTTAAGGGGTGATATGATAGCCATGTTCAAATATATAAAATGAGGAAGAAATATATAGAGGAGGGAGAAAGGTTGTTTTCTGCTGCTCCAGAGAAGCGGACACGGAGCAACGGATTCAAACTACAAGAAAGAAGATTCCACCTAAACATTAGGAAGAACTTCCTGACAGTAAGAGCTGTTCGGCAGTGGAATTTGCTGCCAAGGAGTGTGGTGGAGTCTCCTTCTTTGGAGACTTAAGCAGAGGCTTGACAGCCATCATTCAGGAATGCTTTGATGGTGTTTCCTGCTTGGCAGGGGGTTGGACTGGATGGCCCTTGTGGTCTCTTCCAACTCTATGATTCTATGACTGGGTTGCCCCAGCCACTCTGGGCAGCTTCCAACATATATAAAAAGACAATAAAACATTAAACATTTTAAAACTTCCTTATACGGGGCTGCCTTCAGATGGCTTGGGGGGTTGGATAGCTCCATACCAGGTTTACCACAGAAACAAAATGGAGAAGGAAGGCAAGAGATTTAGGGGAGAAGGCAAAAGCAAGACAACATGGTGGAAATGTCTTCCTTTCCCCTTTGATTAAAATATCATTCAATCTGCCTGCCACACTGCCATTCAATTTTAGTGGTTGCACCCTTGGGTGCTGCTAGTATTTGCTTGGTTCCTCATTTGATTCTCAAATGGCAAATGTATCTGATGACATCTGTTCCAACATGTTGCAAGATGCCGGTAAGAGCAATTGAAGGAGAGTCCGTTTGAAGGAGAATCTGTTCCAAATTAGAAAAATCTTCTCCTAAGAGGTTCCTAGGGGAGGTGAAAGGAAGGATCGCAGCTGGGCTCTCTGTTTGCTGGGCCTAATGTAGATAATGAATGAAAAACCTGCCCAGTTGTGTGCACAGAAAGAAAAACACTTAAGTCTCCTGATGAAAAGCCAGATGAAAAAAGAAGAAAACTTTATAATTCAAGAGAATATAAAAGGAGGCGGCAGGGTCATCTTTCCCCCCGGAACGAGACATATTACTTTCTTGAAATCGCAGTAGGTATTATGGATTGGCTAGTCAACGGGGGAAAGTCCGAGCCTGAAGTAGTCTGACTGTAGAGTTGGCTTGACCATAATGCCTCGTAGTTTCTCATTATTGCATCTGCAGAATAAATATGGATCCAAAAAGTGTTCTTTTGAATAACGTCCTGGAATCCGATCCTAAAATTGCAGGTTTACAGGTAAAGAGCTGCAAGTTCGTTATCTTTTTTATTTATTAAAAAAATCACCCTCTCTATTTGATTAAAGGAGAAGCTTGTGGGATAGCCAGCCTCATATATCCAACATGCTTAAGTCATTAGATTTAATTAATGCATGAAAAGGTTAAGACCATAAAGTAAGCTGTCCTGCCAGGCTTAGTTCACCTTGAGAGAAACTGGGTAATCAAACATTTGTTCCACTTCCAGTCTACCCAAGAAGTTCAATGTGTGAGAAGGCCTGAAGCTCAGATCACATGGTTCTTACAAGCCACTCTTGAGTTCCTATACCAATAGTTTAGGAACTTTCACCACTGCAATAACTAAGCCAAGTTTTACTGTTTGTGTTCTGAAGCACATGAACCTGACCTTTGATGGGTTTGTAAGTAAACCAATTTTAACTTACCTAACATGTGGTCTTTTCCTATGCTGGGGGAAGAGGGAAGTTTTGGAACTCACAAAGGCATATTTTAAAGATATAACAATCTATATTTCTATGCTTTACTTTGCTGCACATTTTGTGATTTTAAATCTCTGCTGGTGATCTCTCACCAAATAACACTTGCTGCAAACTTGGATCTTTGCATCCATGAATTCTCTTTTTATATCTATTTTATTTGTCCTTGAGCCAGCGAAGCCTTGAATGATTATCTGCCTGGCCTATTTGTGAGGACTAACTTCACAGGTGTACTAAAAACATATTGTTTTCATTATTTGCTATTGTAAATAAGCACAAGCTTCTGAAATTTGAAATAGCTGTTCTTAGCAAACATTCATGCATTTGATCCTAACAATTCATAAACGTCTTATTACGCATTGTGAAAGAGTGAAAATCAAGGTTATGTAAAATAAGGGGTGGGCAGCCTATGCCCCAACAGATATTGCTGGACTACAGCTTCCACCATCTCTCATCATTGGTCATGCTTGCTGGGGCTGATGGGAGTTGGAGTCCAACAACCTGGACCTGATGGAAAAGTTTGTTTGCCTGCAGTGGGAAGAGTTTATTTATTCTGGAGATATTGTGCTAAATAGAGCATCATTGGAAGCTTTTTGCTAAAGGGTGAAATAAAAAGATGACTTAAAGTGATCTAAAAAAAAATCTATCCTAATTTTCTCTTTACAGTGGTACCTCTGGTTAAGAACTTAATTCGTTCCGGAGGTCTGTTCTTAACCTAAAACTGTTCTTAACCTGAAGCACCACCTTAGCTAATGGGGCCTCCTGCTGCCGCTGCACCGCCAGAGCACGATTTCTGTTCTCATCCTGAAGCAAAGTTCTTAACCTGAGGTACTATTTCTAGGTTAGCTGAGTTTGTAACCTGAAGCATTTGTAACCTGAAGCGTTTGTAATCCGATGTACCACTGCATTCTTTTAAAGCATTTTAAAGCATTCACTACAATCATAGGCTATTTCCCCTTCTTTTTCTTTAGTACTTGATGGCAAAGAATGAAAATAGCCCTAGAGCAGGCATCCCCAAACTTCGGCCCTCCAGATGTTTTGGACTACAATTCCCATCTTCCCTGTTAGCTAGGATCATGGGAGTTGTAGGCCAAAACATCTGGAGGGCTGCAGTTTGGGGATGCCTGCCCTAGAGGAACAGAAACACACACTATGGTTAGCTGGCTGGCCAGACACCTAGGCTGTAACTCAGGTCGAATTTCTGATTTCCCCAACGCAATCACATTGACTTCAACAAGAAAGTTATGCATATTATTCTCAATGCCTTTCTCCCCAAAATTCTTGGCCACGATTGCATTGTAATGTGCTCTTTTGTGTTTGTCATGTTCTGATACAAAATTAAAACATATGTTTCAATTCCTGGTGTTCATACTATTTGTTGCTGTTGTTAACTTGACCTTTGCATAGCCCAATATGTATGTTAAGATGCTCTCTGCATGGAGGAAAAGTGAGGGGGAAGGTCACACCCTCCCCAGGAGTGCAGGGGGATTGTCTAGTGCTGTGCACCACCCAAAAAAGCCCCATCCAGAAATGTAGTTGCCTCACCCAACAAGGAAGGCTGATATCACAGGGCTGCATAGAAGAACAGCAGGCTGGAATTTAGTATGGAAACAATCAGTTGGTAAACTGATCGCTAGCATAGCCTAGAGATGTGGAGGATGATCCTGTTTTCAATGGGAGTTGTGCAGACGTACTTTTGAATAAAAATGTGTGAAATCAGGTGAAAAGAAACCAAATCTTTGTGCCTGAAGTACAGAAACATACCTAATTTTATTTCACTATAAACCAAAACTTGAGACATTAGGTTGGCCATAAGTTTTCCACATAGCTTCTGGGGAAAGGAGATTGAGCCAATGGACACCGACTTCCTCATTTTTAAGAGTATTAAGGTATTTTGAATCCAGCATGATGCTTTTAGCTTTTTTTATATTCCCTTAGTACTTTTCAAAGGTTAATGGACTCCATTTTGGCAGATTTGCTGTGTGCCACATGTTCAGTTATCAGGATGATGTGATTGTTCTTAAGGAGGCCTTCCCAAGAGCACTTAGATTCCCTAAATGTTTTCAGCTGGGTGCAGCGATATAGTTTAAAACTTAAACCATCTAAATGTTGTGTGCTAAGGTCCCAGGTGCAGAACTTGAGCCATACACTATCTGTGAATGAGAGTTCCTTGATCTTGCCGAAGTGGATTCTACGGTCACTGAATATAGAAACAAAGGCAAGGCAACAGTTGAAGCTTCCTTCTCATTCTTCACTTGAGAGTAAGCTCTCTTCAGCACAGAGGAACACACTTCTGAGCAAGCTTGCATTAACTCAGACAGTAGGAATATTAAGAAGGCCTTGAAGTGTTTAAATAAGAATAATTATAATAATATCCTGCCCTTCTTCCCAGGGCAGCAAACTCACAAAAAACAACACTGGAAACATCTTCCTAAAAATAAATAAAAATTATCTGCGTTTCTCAAGCATTCTTTACAAATCCTTTTTAAAAAATCTCATTTTGCAAGTAGTATTAAAGAATTCTGATAAAACCCAGGTGGGAGAGAAGATGCAAGCAAAATAAAGCCTAACTGGTGCTGACCTTTAAAGCCCTAAATGGCATCGGTCCAGTATATCTGAAGGAGTGTCTCCACCCCCATCGTTGTTCTGCCTGGACACTGAGGGCCTTCTGGCGGTTCCCTTGCTACGAGAAGCCAAGTTACAGGGAACCAGGCAGAGGGCCTTCTCGGTAGTGGCACCCACCCTGTGGAATGCCCTCCCACCAGAGGTCAAAGAGAACAACAATTACCAGACCTTTAGAAGGCATCTCAAGGCAGCCCTGTTTAAGGAAGCTTTTAATGTTTGGTGGATTTCTGTATTTTAATATTTTGTTGGAAGCCACCCAGAGTGGCTGGGGGAACCCGGCCAGATGGGCGGGGTATAAATGATAAATTATTATTATTATTATTATTAGGGGGGCCCAGGGCAAACAGCACATTCCTTGTTTCTATCAAGAAATTATGCATCTAAACATGCCTGTGAGCCTCCCCTGCAAAGCAAAACATAATGTCTTTGCCGGGAGTATTTGGAGGGAGGCTAAAGCTATCACCCCACACCTGTTGCCTGTCAAGTTACTTAGTTGATGCTCTCTATACTTGACACAATGGCATGCTGCATCTTAACTGAAGTGGTGCAAAGACAGCTGAATCTCAGTGTGCTTCAGAGAGCCATCACACTCATCTTCATTTTGGCACACTATCATGCTGCAAATCTGTTCCCCTAAGTGTCTCTAAAGTGTTTGACTTGCCCTCCCATCAGCATGCCACCTGAAGGCACCTTCTAGATAGTTGGTAATTCTGTAAGCCTTAGGCAAACGTGGACCATGAAGTCTTCCTGTACGAGCACCACTGAACCGAGAAGGAGAAGGGTAGCACGCTAGTTTGTGTCTAGGATTGTAATCCGATTTGACGGACTCCTCACCTGTACTGTTTCACTTCAGTTCTCACTCCACTATTTTTAGCTGTTCCTGGTCCAGTCCTTTAGCTTTTTCGAAGGTAATGTCATGGTTTACAACAATTTCAGAGCCGGCTGAAGGCTCAATGAGATGGTAATCGCCCATTGAAACATGCATCTTGTTTCAGGGTTACTGTCATAGAATCAGAGAATTGTAGAGTTGAAAGGGACCCTAAGTGACATCTAGTGCAACCCCCTGCAATGCAGGAATCTCAGCTAAAGCATCCATGACAGATGGCCATCCAACCTCTACTTACAAACCTCCAAGGAAGGAGAGTCCACAACCTCCTGAGGGAGACGGTTCCACTGTCAGAAGCTCTTCCTGATGTTTAGTCAGAATCTCCTTTCTTGTAACTCGAAACCATTGGTTTGAGTCCTACCCTCTAGAGCAGGGGGGGGGAGCTTGTTCCCTCCTCCATGTGACAGCCATTGGGATATTTGAAGATGGCTATCCAATCTCCTCTCAATCTCCTTTCCTCCAGGCTAAACATACCCAGCTCCTTCGAACGCTCCTCATAAGGCTTGGTTTCCAGACCCTTGATCATCTTGGTTGTCCTCCTCCTCTGCACATGTTCCAGCTTGCAATATCCTTCTTAAACTGTGGTGTCCAGAACTGGACACAGTATTCCAGGTGTGGTCTGACCAAGGCAGAATTCCAGGTGTGGTCTGACCAAGTGTTACTATTGCTTCCCTTGATCTCGACACTATACTACTATACTATACCATACCATACCATACCATACCATACCATACCATACCATACCATACCATACCATACCATACCATACCATACCATACCATACTATACTATACTATACTATACTATACTATACTATACTATACAGCCTAGAATGGAGAGCCAGTGCAGTGTAGTGGTTAAGAGTGATAGACTCATAATCTGGGGAACCGGGTTCGATTCCCCGCTCCTCCACATGCAGCTGCTGGGTGACCTTGGGCTAATCACACTTCTTTGAAGTCTCTCAGCCCTACTCACCCCACAGAGTGTTTGTTGTGGGGGAGAAAGGGAAAAGAGAATGTTAGCCGCTTTGAGACTCCTTCGGGTAGTGATAAAGCGGGATATCAAATCCAAACTCTTCTTCTGCTTCTTCTTCCCACGAGGACAAGAGCATCCTGAGGGAGATTTCATAGGAAGTGATTCAGAAACAAAATGAAACAAATAATACAAAGCAACAGGCCCTCATGGAGTGTAATACTGGGAACTCTATCTATCTATACTCGGGTTGCATACATGTGTAAATAAACCATATATCATAAGGACACCACAGTCTCTGTTGTGCCACGTTGTCCAAAAGGAAACACAGGGCCTGGTAAGTGTGCCTGGTACCCACGGAATCTCACATTGCTTAGAGATTTGTGAGGCATGTAACAATATAGAAAAAAGTTTTTTGGTGGAGGAGAGTCCGTTCCAGAAGTTGATTTTGAGGATGAACCGATGAGAAATGAGTGGTGGTGGTGATGACAGAGATAACATTAATTTTATAGGGGTGCTGACTGGTACAGGAGCAGGGCAGGGGTAGGCTGTTATTTTTCTCCAAACCTCCCAAATAAAGCACTTTCACTCCATACGTTCAAAGCAGTATGATTCAACTTTAAACAGTCATGGATTCCCTGAAGAATTGTGGGAGCTGTGATTTGTTAATGGTGCTGAGAGTTGTTAGGAGACCCCTGCTCCCCTCCAGTTGGTTTTTCCCAGGTGAAAGGTGGCAGGTTCCCCCATTGGTTCATTTCCTCCTGCACCCTCTCAGCTTTTGGATGGTGCTTCTTCTACCCACGCCAGCCAAGCATTTCAAGGGAAGTAGTTCAAGAGACAGAGAGGTGTGTGAGACATTATAGAAGAAAAGGACAGTGAGGCAGTAAACCTCACTGTAGCATGCACTGTGGAGAACAGGATTGTTCACACAATGTAGAATAAATGTTTGCAGGATATGGACTTTGAAAAAGCCAGGAAAAGTCCTTGGCACAGCAAGAAGCCTACTTTTCCAAGCTGCTGCTGAACTTGCTAAAATCTCCTTTAATTGATGCCTTGCTAACAAATAGGTCTGTAGGGGTAGCCTTTTTCCCCTTTACATGCCGTATATACTGCTGATACTCAGGAGGGCTGACCCTTTGAGATATTTCCCGTGGTGAAAGCATAATGTTTTAAAAGGCGACTTCCAATCCCTTCCCAATGTGAGATGAAGATGCTGTTCTTGTGCTTCCTGTACAGTTTATTCATCGGGGTACTTTCAAGGTTATGCTATTATATGTTTCATTATGTGTCAATGTCGTGGAATGCTAATTCTTGGCAGCCCCCCGCCCTCCAAATGAAGAATCAGCACCTTACTGTACACTTCACAGTCTGCATGTCATTTGGCTTCAGTACAACCCAGGCTAGATCTTAACAGTTCATCTGCAGGCTATGCTCCTGAACAGTGAGGAATAAAAAATGATAGCGATGAACAAAATGAGCTGAGGCTGGTCAGGGATGCTAAGACAAACAGAAAGGGCTTCTTCCTTCAGCTATGTTTGGAGCTAGAACAAAGAAAGGACAAAAGGCTAGATCCACATTTTTGTTGTTGTTGTTTAGTCGTTTAGTCGTGTTCGACTCTTCGTGATTCCATGGACCATAGCACACCAGGCACTCCTGTCTTGCACTGCCTCCCGCAGTTTGGTCAGACTCATGTTCGTAGCTTCGAGAACACTGTCCAACCATCTCGTCCTCTGTCGTCCCCTTCTCCTAGTGCCCTCCATCTTTCCCAACATCAGGGTCTTTCCCAGTGAGTCTTCTCTTCTCATGAGGTGGCCAAAGTATTGGAGCCTCAGCTTCAGGATCTGTCCTTCCAGTGAGCGCTCAGGGCTGATTTCCTTCAGAATGGATAGGTTTGATCTTCTTGCAGTCTATGGGACTCTCAAGAGTCTCCTCCAGCACCATAATTCAAAAGCATCAATTCTTCGGCGATCAGCCTTCTTTATGGTCCAGCTCTCACTTCCATACATCACTACTGGGAAAACCATAGCTTTAACTATATGGACCTTTGTCGGCAAGGTGATGTCTCTGCTTTTTAAGATGCTGTCTACGTTTGCCATTGCTTTTCTCCCAAGAAGCAGGCGTCTTTTAATTTTGTGACTGTTGTCACCATCTGCAGTGATCAAGGAGCCCAAGAAAGTAAAATCTCTCACTGCCTCCATTTCTCCATTTCTGCCACATTTTAAGGACCCATCCTATTCATATAACTGTAATTTGTTTTGAACTCGTTTCAATACTGAATTTTTTAATTGTTGTAACCTGCCCTGGGATCTTTTGGTGAGGAAGAAATTGAATTAAACAACAACATATAGACAGATATCTCGTGATAGATATGCATTTCTTGTTGGCACAGTGGAATTGGAGGTGTTTCTAAACTGCATAGACCAATGTAGTTACTTTAGTTTTGATTCATTTTCCTTTCCATTGCTAATTGGTAAGCCCAAGCAGGCGCCAGAAAAAGCCAGGCCTTGGTTCTAATAATTGGTTTCAGCTTTTTCAACTGCCCGGTTGTGGTATTATTGAGTGGACAGCATGGAGAAAGCGACAGCGAGTGTAACAGTGCCATCGGTTGTTGCAGATCCTGCGTTTCAGATCCTGCCTGGAGCGGGGGGGGGGGGGTTGGGCAAGGTCAGCCTTCACCAACCTGGTGCCCTCCAGATGTTTTGAGGTACAACTCCCATCAGGCTTCTTGCTGCCTGTGACGACCCGGGTCCCACTCTACCTTACTATTACTGCGACACAGGAATCCAGAGGGGAAAACTCCTACCCTCTTCTCCTGGCGCCTCAAAAATAATAAACCCCTTTTACTAATGGGTTTCTTAGTAAGGAGAGCCTTCCAGCTTGCGTGGCCTGGTACCTTAAGAAACTCTAGGCTGTCCCCCAGGAATAACCTCTTGCCTCCAGTAAAGGGTCTCCCTCAGTTGGATTCCCCCCACCGTAGAAGTTTGCCCTAGGCACTCTGGTAACTTCTTGGCACCTCAGGTTACCCTTCTAAGCCTCCTCCGTGTAACTTCAGGACACAAACCACCACCTCCCTGCCTGAGGTGAGTTTGGCCCTCTCTTGAGTCACCACGGCTGTGAGTCCTGGTACCTCGCTGGAAAAATACAGACGGACCTCTTGTTGGCAAAAACAGAGATGAAGTTTCATTGTGTTAAAAACATAAGTGATTCTTTAACGTGTCATTTATTAATTAGCTTTGTTCCAGTTGTACAAAATAAACTCAGTCAAACATTTAACTTTAAGTTTTCCTAGCCTCTTAACTGTCTTCATACAAGCCACCACATAACATCACCTCACACCTTCCTCCCTCTCCCTCCTAACTGACCAAACCGACACTCCCTCCTTTCAAACCGGGCACAGTCCCGCCCCCATCAGAGTTCTATGCCAGTCAGGCTGGAGGTGGGTTAACTCTTTGCCAGCCGGGCAGAAATAAACATTTTAAAAGTGCTTCAATTTGTCACACTGCCACATCAAGCAGTCAATTGGTTGCGCTGTCAACAAGGAGGATCTTCCTTCTTGTAAATCTGGAAGTAAGTCTGAATCTGGGCCAGTTCTAATTCTGCCCAATCTCCATGCACATGGCAACATCAGCCCTGTAAAACCAGTCTATTTGACGAACTCTTTGCCCAGCCCACACATCAAAAGGAAGGTGCGGAGGGGGGCATATTCCTTGTTGTAACAATGTCTTAGCCACGTCTTCCAATCTCTGGTCTACCTGCTTCACCCAGTTGACCCCGTGCCTTGTAATCTGATGTCCGAATTAAAGCCTTTGACAGAAACATTGTTAAGAGTTTCCATTCTTCACTCCGCCGTGAGAGTCAGGTCAACAGGGAGGCTGAGCCCAGGGCTTGCAAAGTGCTTTCTCAATGCCCGACAGCCAGTTGGATGTTGGGCACCTGTCAAAGTCACTGTTGTGCAGCGTTTCCCAAGTAGGCAGGACAACCACCTGTCAGTCTTCTGACATCATAATGACATCAGGTGAGTGACAGATGGGCTGCTTAACCTTTAAAAGTTGACTTGCAGGGCTGGGGGCAGATAAGGATTTGGTCCAACAGCCCAAAACGGTTATTCATGCTCCTGCTTTTTGCTTACATTGAACTGCATTTGTCATTTGACAGCCCATTCACCTAGTTTGGAGAGACCCAGTAAAGATCTTGTCTAGCTTCCTAGCTGATGTGTCCTCTAAGCTTACCATGACAGCAGTTCCTATCTACATCGTGCGACTCCCACAACTATTAAGAAATATAATGGAGGACGGCGGATTTTTACACGACAGGAGATTCATAGCTTGTGCAAAAGAATCGTTTCTAGCACTTGCGATCTAGAGGTGATGAGAACCCTTGACATATTGTTATGAAGCTCAAACCTTCCACTTTCAGTAGACTGAAAATATCTTTTTTAAAATTGGAAAGACAAGCCTCGTAATCCACTGTGACACATACACCTTGAGTTTATTTTATTGGAGGGATTTTATAAGGGCTATTATCTCCTGGTTAACATAATCCTTATACTTCCCTCAGGGCAATCAGAACCCAGAGGCACAGAACGGTGAGTTTACAATCCTGCACAGCTGGCAGTACTGGGTTACGTGACCACAAATGCAAGTTTATACTGGAGGTTTTTAAAGCAGAACCTTTTTTTTACAGCTCCTGAGATGCAATCTGCTGTATTATCTGAGCAGTTCTGTGTGGTTTTGGGTCTTGGAATCAAGAAGCAGGCCTAAAGTTTGGCTAATTTGATTCAAGGTTTCAGTAACCTCCGTAAACGGAGGGAGTCCGCCTCCCCGCTGCGTTTGATCTCCATGCTCGCCCTGATAAATTATTAGGAACAATATCTACTTTTTTCCTGCTACAGCCATGTTTTCAGTCCAAGTATTTTAGCACCTGAACTCAAGTGAGGATAATAAATGTCAGGGAAATATTTATAGCTGGGTATATGGAGAGTTTCCAGTTCCCTCTACTGCAATAACGTGAATCCATCTGCTAACGGCATTAGAACGGCCTTTGAAAAAAAACCAAATAGGGTCCAAAATTAGAAGGCTGTGGTATACCCAGCTAACTGTTGCATCTATTTAATATAAAAGTGATAATTAAATTAGCTGTAAATTGCCTACCAAGGAGTCCTTACGAAGTGGTTTTGGACCTCAGTGTGCATAGGAGTTCCACCTGATCACACCTCAAGGATGAAACTCTTTAAACTGTTCCCTCCGGTGTGATCCCTGGATTCAACAGGGTTAGTCCGGCGGTAAGTGTTTTAAAGGATTGCAAGAAACCTTGGGACGCGCAATCCTGTACTCCAGTTACACCAGGTGTAGTGGCTTTTAGGATATGGCCGAAGTGGATGCCTCTCCAGAGATGCCTCTAACAGCTAAACAACTTTGTGGGTTCTCTAGTGCAATCCCACACTAGTATACCCGCACCATTGGTGCAACTCCTCCAGCAGATGGTCCAAAATGAATCATAGATTTGGAAAAGACCACAAGGGCCATCCAGTCCAACCCCCTGCCAAGCAGGAAACATGACTTAACAGTGGGATGAGATGGACGGGGTATAAATTTAATAAATAATAATGAATTAATAAGTAATCTTTGTCTAGAGTCCTCCTTCCTGGAGAGCCAGTGTGGTGTAGTGGTTAAGAGCAGTAGACTCATAATCTGGGGAACTGGGTTCGCGTCTCTGCTCCTCCACATGCAGCTGCTGGGTGACCTTGGGCTAGTCACACTTCTCTGAAGTCTCTCAGCCTCACTCACCTCACAGAGTGTTTGTTGTGGGGGAAGAAGGGAAAGGAGAATGTTAGCCGCTTTGAGACTCCTTAGGGTAGTGATAAAGCGGGATATCAAATCCAAACTCCTCCTCCTCCTCCTCCTCCTCCTCCTCTTCTTCTTCCTGCTGCTGCTGCTGCTGCTGCTACTTGGCTGACTGAGGTCAGTGGGATGTTGTGGGCCATGTAAGATAGGCAGCAGGCCAGAAGCAGCACAGATCAGGGACACCAACTATAGAGGGCTCTGGGTGCCTGAGCACCCACAAAAATCTTGTGGGTGCTCAGCACCTGCACCGCAGGGCCCCTTGCACAACTTCCAGTGCCTTGCGAAGCACCAAAAGTCACACCCAAGGCCTCATGAGACCTCAGAGATGCTGTGCAAGACCTCAGAAAGCATATATGAGGCCTCGCGAGACCTGAGACGATTTCTGAGGTCTTGAGAGGTCTTGGAACCTGACTTCTGATGCCACCGAAAGTCAGGTTCCGAGACTGGGGCTCGTGTGTGACATCATGACGTCATGTCATAATGTGACGTCAGGACGTCATGCACACTGGGCACCCATAAACTGGGGCCCAAGTTGGCTCCCATGGCACAGAAGTTTCTCACACACTTCTGAGCAAGAAACAGAAAAGGGGGCATGTCTCTTGGGGACTATGCATACTGACCAGAGAATGTGCATCTTGCCCATAAAAAGGTAAATGTACCCCTGACCGTTAGGTCCAGTCATGGACAACTCTAGGGTTCGGTGCTCATCTAGCTCTAGAGGCCGAGGGAGCCAGCGTCTGTCTCCAGACAGCATGACTAAGCATGGCCAGCATGACTAAGCCGCTTCTGGTGAACCAGAGCAGTGCAGGGAAATGCCATTTATCTTCCCGCCGGAGCGGTACCTATTTATCTACTTGCACTTTGACATGTTTTCGAACTGCTAGGTGGGCAGGAGCTGGGACCGAGCAACAGGAGCTCACCCCGTCACAGGGATTCGAACCACCGACCTTCTGATTGGCAAGCCCTAGGCTCTGTGGTTTGGACCACAGCGCCACCCACGTCCGCATCTTGCCCATATAATGTATAAAATGCAATCAAGATATGTGCTTTCCCCAAAGCCTGTTGGAGGTTATGTATAGTGGCCAGGGACTGTACAAAAGTTATGTACAATTCCCAAGAGATTGTGTATATTGACTGGAAAGTGTTCAGTTTTCCCTCCTCATGGAAGGATTATGTGCACATTCTCCATTAAACCTGGTGAACAATGGCCTGTTATTCCGTACATTACCGGGTCAATTTACATCCCATATGCATATATCTGCACTCAAGTGACAACAGGTTCTGCTTGAGTATCACAGAGCGAGCTGGCAGTAAACCACACCATTCAAAGTTGGAGTTAACTCTTCATTCGCAAAAACACGATCTTCACAGATTTGGCTGAGTGCCTAGCCTAACACAGTAGCACATCCCCAGTAAGTCTTACCTCATGCATCAGTTGCCAAGACTGAAAGTCCCACCTCCCCACAGCCATCCAAGTCCCCTCCTCTCCAGGGCTTTCCCCAAGCAATTGGAGACTGCACCTGCATGCAGCCTGTCGCTGCTCCACCCGTTTCAGCCCTCTTCTGGTTCTGGGAGGCAGCAGCGGAGGGGAGTTTGTCACAGCAGCAGGGGGAGACACCCCTGATTCCCCATCAGCCTGACTCATCTCTGCCTCTTGGCCTCCATCCTCCTACTCTTCTGCTTCAGCTTCTGCCTCTGATTCTGGATTTCTCTCTGCCACAGACTCTTCCAGCTCACTAAGCCCTGTCACCTCCTTAGCTTCTGCAACTTCCTCTTCCCAGTCCTCTCCCTCTGACCACTCGTCATTGTCCCACCACCACTCCCCGGTCTTTGAGTCTTCTTCCCTTGCTGGTTCCCCAGCTGGTTCTTACCACCATCCCTCTGCATCCGACCAGTCCGTGACAATGGGGGTGTTCCCTAAAATAGTGTCCTGGATACAACATGTACCATGATTGTGTGGATTGCCACCTTAATGCAGTAAGGTTTTGTACTCATGGCTGCATTGAATCCCACCCCCAAGGGTCTCTTCATAGCCTGCCACTGTGGAGCAATCAGGGAAGACACCGAATCCCCTTTTTATTGTGCTAATGGTGCCAATTTCATCTTATACTTCTTGACTTGAGTTTTTCTTTCAAGAAAAAGAAAGGTGGGCTATAATTATGAAAAATAAATAAACAGGGGGTTTGTGGTGACCTATGCGGTAAGTAATTCCGCACTTTGCAGCTGGGACGGGGATCAGAAGGAATATAATATTTGTTCTGGCCTCAAGGCACTCCATCCCAATTCTGAAAGCCTCTCTACAACATTATTATCTTCCTCCTATTACGATATTGAAGACATTTTCTAAAATTATGACATTTTTCTAATATCATATTTGCAAATTTCATACACTGTGGGTGTTTTTTCCCCCCATTAAAAAAATCCACCGGTAATTTAAGTTATTGGTTTCAAGGACAGCAGTTTTTTAAAGGTGCTATTGCCAGTGTCGGTAAATTTACTGATGGTTGGCAAGTGTGCTCCTGGCCCTTACATGGCAACACCTCTTTCTTTTTTAAAGGGTGCCTGTGAAGAACAACAAAACAGACGATCTCCTTTCCAGCTTGATCCTGGTTGGGAGCTGAGCTCATATTTTGTATACTTTGGCGGTTGAGATGGAAACTAATTTTTTAAACAGAAATTAAATCCGCAGAAAAGTAGGTAGTGGAAAGCACAAGGGGTGCAATTGAAAGAAAACTAGAGCGAGTGGTCTCATTACGGTTAGACCTTGGTATATTCTGGGAATGAAAATCAGACATAGCCAGATAAAGGAGCTTCTACCAAATTGAACTCTGGTTTCGAGATGGCCTCTGGCTCGCACTTAGTAATACTGGCACGGGTATTATTTTAAAAGTTAAATACCATTGTGTTTTGCTCAGCACGGAGTGCATGCCAGGGGAAATTCTGATGTGGTTGGATTGAAAGGGGCTTGAACTTCAAAGAGTACAAGCCGAGAGGAACCAGTGAATAAATGGGAATGGCGGGGAGGGCAGTATGAAATTCGGGTCTGTTGCACACCCTCCAAGTGTCCCAATTTTCCAGGGACAGTCCTAGAATTACAAAAGCCACCCCAGCTTCTGATTCCATCCTGGAATGCAGTTCCTAGTCTCTGCAGCCACAGCAGTCTGACTTCACCCCAGAGGCGCACTCCATTGTCTCTCGAGACAGAGAGATGCCAAGACAAACGTTGTCCCCAAGAGCACACCTTCAAGTCCTCTCCCTCCCAGGGGTGTTGCAGTATTTTATTACTATTGTGAAAAGGTAGGGAGCGCTGCAGCCACTGGACCACCTCTTATCTGCAGGACTTTGGACTGAGACATGGGCTTGTGATTCATGATCCAACCAGACTAATTAGGTACGCCTGCTTTGGAAGCCAAGTTCCCTCATCCCCATGAAAACACACACACACACACACACACACACACACTTTGTGTTGCATATTTTGCAAGGGAAAAGCAATACAGTTAATTAAAGCTCCACAGCCCCGGTCATTCAATGGGCCAGTTGGCTTCTGATAACCTGCTCGTGACTGGAAAATATACCTTCTTCTCCCTCTTGGGGTTTTGGGTTTTCTTTTATATGGCCTAAGAAAAGAGAGAACAAGTCAAAGGAAAGAAATGTGTTGCCTTTTTCCCAGCATTCATAAATGAGGTCACCCTTAACGGGGCCCAGCTTCCAGACGTGGCTGCAGCTCCATGGCAGAACAAACTATATGAGCTAACCACCTAACAGGCTTTGACTTCTCTTACATGCCAAAGAGGAACTTTGCATTGTCCAAGGCTTCCTATATACTGGGCACATCTAGTCCCTACAGCTCCTTGGAGGCCGTTTCCATCTTCTCAGTCCTGGGGTCATAAGAACAGCCCTGTGGGATCAGACCGACAGCCCATCAAGTCCTGCGTTCTGCTTGCGGATGGCCTTTGATTATTACTTAGAAAAGATATATCCCATACAAGGCTGTGAAGGAGACTCAGAGGTGTGAATTGCTTAGAAGGCAGTGGATTGCGCACAATTTCCCTTGGTACACCTGTGGGATGTGTTGAGTGTCCTTAGGAAATCTGGAATCAAATTCTTTCAGCTCTACAAATTTATCGTTTCAGTCAGGATATGTATGTGAATACAGTGGTATCTCCAGTTAAGAACTTAATTCGTTCTGGAGGTCTGTTCTTAACCTGAAACTGTTCTTAACCTGAGGTACCACTTTGGCTAATGGGGCCTCCCGCTGCCGCTGCACCGCCAGAGCACGATTTCTGTTCTCATCCTGAAGCAAAGTTCTTAACCTGGTACTATTTCTGGGTTAGCGGAGTCTGTAACCTGAAGCGTCTGTAAACCGAGGTACCACTGTATCAACAACAGGAAGCACAGGTAGGAGTCCTGCAGAGAAAAATCCTTTTGCTTTGATGGGTTAAGAATTCCTGGCAGTGAGAGAGAGTTGGATGCATCTCTGGTGGGGGGAAAGCAGGGAAGCTGGACTATCTAAGGGGGGGCATGCTGCATTCTCCAATGAGAATTCCCCTCTCTCTCTTTTTGCAGCCAGCCAATGGTACGGCTGTTGGTGAGGCGGTGAGGCCATGCCATTACGGAATCACTATGAAGGTATTCAGAATATCAGGAATACTGTTGTGTAGCTGTCAGAAAAACAAAGCAAACTTTAGCGAAACAAGCTGTGGGGTCTTTTTTCTTCTGGTTGGCTCAACAGACCAAGATTAATAAATAAAACAGACCATGATGAAAACAAACCATAGTTTAGTATATGTGTGAACACAGCCAGATCATTTCCTGTGGTAAACCATTTTGATTATTATTTTAATAGAAAAGTGAGAAATAAATAAAGTAATTTCTCTGCAGCTCCTTTTAGCTTTTGAGTGTCTGGGCTACCTCCCTGCATTTCTCTGGATTGGTCTTGAAGAGCCAATTCAGTTTCACCTCTGTCACAAACGCTGTCAGCAACCTTGGCCTAGTCCTTCTCTCTCAGCCTCGGCACCCTGCTATATGGGGTTAATAATTCTCGATCTACCATAAATGGTTGTTGTGAAGATTGCAGGATAATGCACAAGAAGCACTTTCAACACCTTTAAACAACAATGTAAATGTGAAATGCAATTATCATGCCGTGTTTCAATTACTTGGCATTGGTACCTTAAGGGGATGGTGAAAGAGTTACAGTTAAAAAAAAAATTTAAATCTGAGAAAGATTACTTTAGCAAAAAGAGAGGGGGGGGATTTGCTTCAGAAAACGGTCCCTTGCTGCCTCTAACATTTCCATAAAATGCCTGTTTACTTTGAACAGAGTAAATCAGTTGAGTGCTCCTTGAGGCTTTTAAATACTATGTTAATAACGCAGAAGGGAATTGGTCGGAGCTGACATGTCCACATATTAATAGTCTCAAAGATGGGTTTCAAATAAATTAAGGTTTGTCTGACGGAACAGGGAGGGGATTGAGGTAGGACTTGTCAGAGATTGCAGAGTTCTTCATTTGGGGCTCTCTCTTAAGCAGAGGGTAAAAGGGGTTAAACAGAACCCATACAGTGGTACCTCAGTTTACAAACTTAATCTGTTCCGGAAGTCCGTTCTTAAACTGAAACCGTTCTTAAACCGAGGCACGCTTTCCCTAATGAGGCCTCCCGTTGTCAGTGCCCTTCCACCGTTCGGATTCCGTTCTTAGACGGAGGTAAAGTTCTCAAACCAAGACACTATTTCCGGTTTTGCAGAGTTTGTAAACCAAATCGTTCTTAAACTGGACTGTTCTTAAACCGAGGTACCACTGTATTTCCTTTTTCTCCCCTGCTCAGTTTCCTGAGAACCAGATACAGTGGTACCTCTACTTACGAATTTAATGTGTTCCGAACACACATTTGTAAGTCGAAAAAAATTGTAAGTTGAATCCCATAGGAATGCATTGGGAGAAATAATTCCTAAGTTGAAGCAACCCTATCTAAAAATTCGTAAGTAGAAAAAATCCTATCTAAACCGCATCCAAGATGGCGGACATAGCTCCATTTGTAAGTAGAAAAATTCGTAAGTAGAGTTATTTGTAAGTAGAGGTACCACTGTACACTCCAGCAGGGTTTTCCCTAGAGTGGCTGTTTCTAGCCCTTAAATGCTGCCTTCATTGCCAGCTTCCCATTTCCTCCCCAGCTAATGCCAATTTCCTGTGTTTGCCGCAGCTGCCTTTTGATTATGGAGTCTCCATCTCCGGGCAACAACGCCGGCATCCCCCCTGCTCCAGCAGCTCATTGCCATTCATCAGACTGCGCTTTACGCACACAGCCTGCACGTTGCCAAACATATGCTATCCGTAAACCTCTTAATTCAGTTATAAAATGAATGGGAAAACATTCCCACTGCGGGGAAACCTAATGCAAACCCTCTCAGGTCTAAATTCTCCCACCAACTCTCAGTCTGAAAAGCGAACTCGGACAACAGTGTTCAAAAATCAAAACTGAAATCGTTCAACGCTTTTCCCACCCACATTTGCTTCGAGAAGGCAGGAAGAGGGGAAAGAAAAGGAGGGATTGTGCTCTGAGTTACTGGTGCGCACAGCTCACATATATTCAGCAGAGAAGCCTTGAAGTTCTCGCAAGCTGCTTGTGAGAGCCAAAACATTAAGTAATTTCCCTGGGGAGGGATAAAAAATGAAGTCTGAATCCAAAGATCTGGTGAAAAGTATGAGAAAGGAGCAAATGTAGGGTGGGTGGGAAGGGAGAGAACTGACAGGAAGGAGTGGGAGCGGGTTAAGGTGGCACCACAGAGGTGGGGGTGGGGTGGGGGGCAATGCAAAAAAGAAACCCAGTAGAATGGGAGCAAAGCAAGAGCATAGGAAGAAGTTCGAACTGCTAAGCAGATTCGTTTGATGGGAATGGGGAAACATTGGGAGGAAATTTGGTGATGAGAATTTCAATTATTGCAGTTGGACATTTCTTAACTTGCTTCCCCCCTAGCTTTGAACAGAGTCTGTTATTCAAAGTTGCACGCCCAGTTGGTTTGCTGCATAATCCAAAAGATCTCTTCTGCAGCTGTGGGAGATGTCAACTGAAATGGGTTCACTTTTAATTTTACATGCCACCCTACCCTGGTGGATACCCCAGAGAATCAAGACTGAAGTTCTCTGAACTCCGGTAGGACGTCAGCCAAAATCAAATATGAGGGATGGAGGAGGAATCTGTCGTAAATGGATTTATCTGTGGAATTTGGCAGTACCAACTTGATTGACTCTTGCCTGCATCAGACCTCCTCTTGCATTGAAGGCTGACGTGTCTGAGCCATTCCTTTTTTGAATCATATTATAAAAAAAATAATATGATTAATAATATACAAAGAAACAAAGAAACTTCTATCCTGCCCCTCCTCCCAAAGGAACCCAAGGGTGGCAAATATCAAAGCGGCTATGTAACTAAAAATAAATAAATAAATAAAAGTATTTGAAAACATTAATAATATTGTTGCACACCACCCCAATCTCTGAACGGTGCAAGATTTCAGGGGTTTAAGGAGCTTACCCAGGGTTTGTGTTTCCTTCAGAATGAGGAACAGGGGAGACTGTGGGGCTGTATCATATGTTTGTTGGTAAATTCAGTTCCACCTTAAGCATTATACCTTAAGGGTCAGACATGTTGCTGAGATAGTGTGTCACATGTCTATGCATTTCCGTTTTATGCTGTATGAATTAGTTGCTGTGGGCGTATAGGAGGAAAAGCACTGCTCTCTCTCTCTCTCTCTCTCTCTCTCTCTCTCTCTCTCTCTCTCTCTCTCTCCCAAGTGTTCTAAGATGCTGTAAATAAAACTGCTTATGGAAATACAAGATGCCTCTCATCTGCCTCGTCTTCTCCGCTAACACTGCTAGCCCTGCATGGATAAGCTCTGCTAATTGCGTGCCCAGGCTACCGCGGTCCCTGGGTCATGTTCCGTTTGAGACACCGGCTCCTGAAGGGAGAGAAGCATAGCTGCCAAGTACCCCGTTTCCCCCGGGAAAACCCCTTTTTTACTTACCTTTTTCCGGTGGTCCCCCGTATCACTTTGTCTCCCGTTTTTCTCCGTTATTTTCTCCTGCCGGCAGCCATTTTTTTTCTTTCTGATTTGCCCTTTTATGGGCACCCAAAATGGCCGCTGCTGGCTTCAAAAGTCGCATCTACGCATGTCCGGAAGTACATAGACGTGACTTCCGGTGTCGGCGGCGGCCATTTTTGGTGCCCATAGATGGGCGGAGCGACACCGGAAGTAGCATCGACACACTTCCTGACATGCGTAGATGCGACATTAGAAGCCGGCGGCAGCCATTTTTGGTGCCCATAGAAGGGCAAAATGACACCGGAAGTTACGTCGACGCAACTTCCGGTGTCGCATGGCTGCCGGTCCCGGATTCTGCAGTCTGGGACTTAGAAGGTAAGGAGAGAAGAAGGGGGGCTGTTGGTTTCCCAGTTTCGGTGATTGTCTCAACAATATTTACACATATGTACAACCTGAGCCTACGACGGATGGGTTCAGAGCATTAACGCCCTCAAGCTGGATGTCTCCATGCTGTTATTTTCATATTCCCCACATCCTCTCTCCTCCAATTGTGTTGTCTCCTCTTTCTCCTGCTCGGAGAAGCAGCATCAGGTGTTGCAGTCAGCCAGAAGTGGTCAAGTTACTTGGTGTTCTAGACTAGTGGTTTTCAACTAGTGTGCTGTGGTACCCTGGGGTGCCTTGAATGATGCCCAAGGGTGGCGCGGGCAACACTGGCCTCTGTCCTTCTTTCCTTCCCTCCCTTCCTCTGATGCCCTCTTGCATCTCTGCCTCCCAAAGGCTTGCACAGCTGTTTATTGCAGCAGCCCTGGCTTCAAGCTCCACAGGTGAATGGTGCCTCTGGGAGGCACCTCTCTTTGGGGCCGGGGGGGGGGGAGCAGAGTAGGTGGAGGGAACACTCCACAAGGGTGTTCAAAAAAGGGTGAGAGGCTGCCAGCTCTGCAGGCAAGGAGTGACATAACGGGGCTCCTGAGCCCCACCGGGGTGCTACAGAAAGAATGTAGTCAGTCAAGGGAGCCGTGGAACCGAAAAGGTTGAAAACCTCTGCTCTAGACACCAGCACTCTAGGCATCGCAGTGGGGGTCATTTGAGGGTGATATCAAGGAAAGGGGAGAGTTCAAGGGAGGGAAGCAGGGACAATTAGCTGCTAAAGGAGAGATTAAAAATAAGCACAGAGCAATAATGGATAAAGAAGGGTTCCATGATTCTCTCCTACATTCTTCGCCTGCCTCCAGAGGAGTCTTCAGAATTCTGAAGAAAGAAAGGCTTAGATGTGGCAATAATCTATAGCCAGGTTCTGACAAAACACCTATCTTTTTGCAAATAAAAGTGCAGCATGCCTGCAAATCCAAAAATAAACTGTGCTGGTAAACACTAGGTTAAAGTTGTACCCCGGGGCTTTTTTTTCCAGCTAGACCTCACCAGAACTCAGTTCTGGCAGCTCTCAATGCCAATGCCATTCTAAGAGAAAACGGGAGGAGTTCTGGCACCACTTTTTCTAGAAAAATAGTACCATGAGAATGGAGATCTGGTGATCACCATAACTTAAGAGCAGAAAACTAAAGTTGCTATAATAATTATTATAATAATTTATTATGCATTCCCCGCCCATCTGAAATATCCATCTAGCATATTGGATATGCTAAATTACCCAGGAATTTTTGACATCTGTCACACAGAAGAAAACTTCCTGTCCATGCTTAGTGGAGAATAAGCCTTGAACATCTTATTTCTGCATAAACCTGCATAAACAAAGGCCGAGGGAGCCGGCGTTTGTCCACAGACAGCTTTCCGTGTCATGTGGCCAGCATGACTATACCGCTTTGGCGCAACGGAACACCATGACAGAAGCCAGAGCGCACGGAAATGCTGTTTACCTTCCTGCCACAACGGTACCTATTTATCTACTTGCACTGGCGTGCTTTCGAACTGCTAAGTAGGCATGAGCTGGGACAGAGCAACAGGAGCTCAGCCGGTTGTGCGGATTCGAACTGGCAACCCTCTGATTGGCAAGCCCAAGAAGCTCAGTGGTTTAGACCACAGCGCCACCCACTACCACCCTTGCAGTTCAGCATGGCATATACAGAAAAAAACATTGCTTCAAAAGGAATAAAACAGGGAAGCGATACCCAAGAATTACATCTGGCTTTCTTCATGACTCCCCCTTTTTTGGATCATTTTGTGGGGTTTCCCTCCCTTCTGTTTAGTTCAGCTTCAGAATTCTTCATTATGAAATATAGATATGTACAGCCACTAGCATGCAGGAGAGAGTTAAATCACCTCTCTTGAATTAAATGGTGGTATGAATGTGGGGCTGAAATGGTATGCCTGATGATTGATAGGTTCATATGGGGCGACCTTCACATTAGCAACACGACTCTGGTTGCTAGGTAAACAAAGGCAGATGGATCCAGCTCTAGTGATTTTCAGCAGTGACGGCTGGCAAAGGCATTTCAAAGCCACAACCACCATGTGGATTGCATGAAAACGACTTGGCACGGGGTGGAAAGTATTAGATTCGGGTGACAAATAATTAACTGACATTTGCTGAGGTTTCTAAAGAAAGGCATAACCCCAACCTATACAACCATTTTGTTTTGGTAAAATCATTTTGATTACAAAAAGGACAGCTAATTCAGCTAAACTAATTAAACTCCATAGGAGACTTTAGTTCCTTTTACGAGTATTGCAAATTCTGGAATGCAATTATTGTATTGGATGCTTCCCAGCCCGCCTTCCAGCCCATTGGCGGAATGGCTGTGATGTCATAGAAGAATCACACGTTTTCTAGAACAGTGTTTCTCAACCTTTTTTGGGCCAAGGCACACTTGTTCCATGAAAAAAATCACGAGGCACACCACCATTAAAAAAGTTAAAAAAATTAACTCTGTGCCGCCCTATATTGACTATATAATTATGACTGTAAGAAACACTTGCCAATTGCTGTGTTGGTTGAAATCTCCTGTAATAAGGCTTCACAAGCCGCTGATTTCTCTGCCAGCACAATCCTTTGCTCAGCAAGTTTCAGGTTGAGCTCATCCAGCCAGCTTCTTTAAGTTTGTCTAAAACCACCCTCCCGTGGTGGTGGCTGTTGAGAGCTGTGCTCGCCCCGCGTCGTGACCTGGCCGGCTTCCTTTCCGGCGGTTCAGTGCATGCAATTGGCGGCCGCCAGGCACGTGACAATGCAAATCGCCCTTCTCGTCGCCGCACGTCACAGCACACCAGCCAGCGTCTCATGGCACACTAGTGTGCCACGGAACAGGGGTTTAGAAACGCTGTTCTAGAACATGTACTAGGCCTACCCTCCAACTCCTGGTAAGAAAAATCCGGAATCAGCAGCGGCGCGGCACCGGAAGTCACTTCTATGCATGTCTGGACATGCGTAGAAGCAACTTCCGGTGCCGGCGCTGCTCGATTTCTGGTGCCCAGACATGGGCAGAGTGGCACCAGAAGTCGCTTCTACGCATAGAAGCGACTTCCAGACATGCGCAGAAGGAGCCTCCCTGGCAGGTAGGAAATCCGGGGGATTTACGGGATTTTTCTCTATTCAGGATAACAGCGGGAAACAGGTTTAAATACGGGGGATTCCCGTGAAAAACAGGAGACTTGGCAGCTATGGTACTAGGCTGGCTTTCTAAGGGGGAGATCCCTCTGGGTGCGAGGAAGAATTTCACACAGGATCTAGAGACGCTTGGGAAAGCTGTTGGGGGGAAGGGTATTGGGTAGGCAGGGTGGCTTAATCTGGAGAGCGGATGCTGACAAATACGCAGGAGATACGGAAATGAAAGGAGCAGGAAGCCCACAAGCTAAAGGATGAGGACATAGCAGGCAGTTATCTGAGAACAGCCGGCAGCGGGTTTCTCAAAGACATACACAAAATAGCATGGCCTCTGCAGCAGCATGTCTTCTCTAGGGGGCCCCGGAGAGAGTGCACTGCAAATGTTCACCTCGCTTGGGAGGCAGCTTTAGAACATAAATAAAAAGGAAATTAGTTTGTTGCTTTTACATTCCTAGGGAAGCGCCTCATATATACAGGCATCCCCCCAAAAAAAAACTAACACAACTGCAAGGGTTACATAGTTCAACTGTTTCGGAATAAAGTCTTCATCAGCGAATAATTATCAATGAAATATTCATACTAGTGGGATCATGCTTGTGGATCAGTGTTCACATCATTGTGAAGTGGCTTATTCGTACATTTTGAATGACACCATAATCGATTAAATAATAATAATAATAATAATAATAATTTATTCATACCCCGCCCATTCGGCTGCATTTCCCCAGCCACTCTGGGAGGCTCCCAATTGAGTGTTAAAAACAATACAACATTAAATATTAAAAACTTTGCTAAACAGGGCTTCCTTGAGATGTCTTTTTAAAATAGGATAGCTGCTTATTTCCTTGACATCTGTCTGGTTCCCTATAACCTCACTTCTTGCGATGAGGGAACCGCCAGAAGGCCCTCAGAGCTGGACCTCAGTGTCCAGGCTGAACGATGGGGGGTGGAGACGCTCCTTCAGGTATACAGGACCAAGGCCGTTTAGGGCTTTAATGGTCAGCACCAACACTTTGACTTGTGCTCAGAAACATACTGGGAGCCAATGCAGATCTCTCAGGACCAGTGTTATGTGGTCCCAGCGGCCACTCCCAGTCACCAGTCTAGCTGCCGCATTCTGGATTAATTGAAGTTTCCGGGTCACCTTATATATTCACTAACAGTTGTTGTGTTTGCATTTTTGTAGGTGAGGAGGCTGAGGAGCGTAAACAAAGCTGCACTGCACCTTCGGGCTCCAGGGAACGTCTCCTCTCAAGCCACAAAGTCTCTCTCTCTCTCTCTCTCTCTCTCTCTCTCTCTCTCTCTCTCTCTCTCTCTCTCTCTCTCTCTCTCTTCATTTCTAGGTTTGAATTGAGTTATCATATCCTGGCACCACGCGCATCTGCAGTCATGCACGAGTCAATTGCACATAAGTGGGTGTGTGGGTGTGCCTGTAATTAATTTTGGGATTCATTACAAAGCAGCTGTAGGGGCCGGGGCCGGCCCCATCATTAGACAGGGGCACATGTCATGAAACAGTAGCAAATAGTGTTGCCTTTTTACTAAGGCTCCAACCTGCTCCTATTCCAAGGGGCTGAATGCTTAGCCTAGATATCTCCTTAGCTTTCTTGGTCAGCTTTTCCAGCTCCACCCTTCTGACTACCTGTACATTCCCTTCCTCCCCCCCCCCCCCCCGGCCACCAATCTCTTGCCAATTGTTTCTGGTTTTTATTTTGCAGGTTAAACTATTGTTACTTGGGAGGTACTGCTAAATGGGGAAACCCAGCCAGATGGGCGGGGTTATAAATATGTTGTTGTTGTTGTTGTTGTTGTTGTTGTTGTTGTTGTTGTTGTTGTTGTTGTTGTTGTTAATGGAACAAGTGCTTAACTGCTGAGATGATTGCTGACTTGTGAACGTATCCTAAATAAATTTAAGGTGGAAAGCTAAAACAAAGGCCAAAGGAAGTGACAAATAACGCAGGGCTATGTACTAAGCATGTGTTACAAGTTTCCCGCTGAAAACTGGTGAGAGACAAAACCGGAGCCTGTGCGCCTACAGCTCAATGCTATCTAGTGCAATAAAATTGTCACCTTTATGTAAGCAGATTGAGGCAGATCCCTAAATCAGAACCACATTGGGAATAACATGGGGGGCAGCTGTTAGACGTAGAGCACAAAGCGAAAAATCATAATTTTGGATTTTATTGCCTTGTCAGCTTTCATTCAGTGAGTTTTCTTGAAGCCACAGACTCTTTTCAACAGCTGAACTTTCCAGCTGGGAGACATAAATGCTTATCTTGTCTTTTCTTCTCTCTCCATCACCCCCCACCCCACCCCACCCCCGGCAGCTTCTTCCCATTCTCATCTTCAGAGTTGTTTGCATACAGTCCAATGTTTCTGTTCATGTTTTCAGATGAACATAAATAATCCAGGCACTCATTGTATCCACGTGGTGTGGTGTGTATCTGTTAAAAGATGCCGCATATCAGCAGATATTTAGTTCACTGGCACGATCCACGAGGAAGTTCTCCTTCATATGTCCCCACTGTGATGAACGACAGATAGTTGTGAAATGCGCAGTGGAATTCTGCACCGGCTGAATCCCCATGTCATTTTCAAAGGCAAATGCAGTGCGTTGCAGAACCCAGTCCTTAGGGATTACAACTGTAGTTGTTGGGGCACAACTACACAACATAAGAGATCCGAGACCATGATCTCCATCGTTTTTAATAGCAGTTCTGGGAAGGGACTAGGAATCAAATAGGGACTCTGGAAGAGGGAGGCATGCAGCTCTTTTCCCTACGCAATTTTCACACTTAACCATCTCATGACGCTGCTATTTGTCTCTTGGGGACAAGCATACCGGTAGATATACAGAATCATAGAGTTGGAAAGGACCCCAAGGGCCATCTAGTCCAACCCCCTGCAATGCAGGAATCTCAGCTAAAGCACCCATGACAGATGGCCATCCAATCTCTGCTTAAAAACCTCCAAGGAAGGAGAGTCCACCCAGCGGCGTAGCTAGCCTCCTGGCCACCCAGGGCAGCAAACCCGAAGGCCAGGGGGCGGGGTGTCCGTAGCGTGCATGCGTCGCGCGTCACAATGCACGATGCATGACACATGATGCATGCGCGCTACGGACACCCCGCGACAAACCTTTCCATGTGTCCCTTCTCCCTACACGCTTTCGGGGCTCCCTCCTCCCTTCTCCCTGCACGGAAAGAAAGTGGCAGCCGCTTACACGTGTGCAGGGAGAAGGGGCGCACGAGGCTGCTGTGTGCCTCCCTCCTCCCTTCTCCCTGCCACTTTCTTTCCATGCAGAGAGGAGGGAGGCACAGCAGTCACGACGCACGGTGCGACGCATGCACGCTGCGGACGCCCCTGCGGCGGATCATGGGAGAGGCGATCCTGGGAGGGGCAAGGCGAGGGGCTCCGTTGGCTGCTCACATGCCACTCAACAGAGTGGCAGCTAGCAACATCGGGGCCAATCCTCGGTGGCTGCGGCGGGGGTGGTGAAGGTGGAGGTGCGGCGGGGGCGCTGCCCCCCACAGAGTTCTCTGCCCCCCACCCCCATTGCAACGCCCCTGAGTCCACCACCTCCCGAGGGAGACAGTTCCACTGTTTCCCTTTGGCAGTTATGCTCGGGCAGTTTGGAAGGGTTTTTAAATATCAAGAAGTATATAAACTGTATGAAATAAAAATAAATAAAATAGGAATAAGTGTGGTCTGTATAATTGCGCTAGAGCGAAATTTATAGCACAGTGGTTGAGGGACCAAAAGGATTAGGTAGGAGGGGATTAGGTAGGTCTACTTGCCAACAAACGACACCCCTAGGATCATATTTGGCTTAGCTAGCTTTCTAGTTGCAGTTACGCCTATTAAAAAAGGAATGGGCCAAATCTCAAATGATTGATTGCCAGCATGATTTGGAATAATGAAGGTGGATGAAGAATGTCACATAGTAAGGGACTGTTAGTGCTGTTGTTGCAGTGTCAAGTTAAATTGTAAATGAGTAAGGTCCTTTTTTGCATTGAGTATTTATCGTTTTTATTATTCTGATTATTTTAAAAAGATATCGGATATTGCAATGGTTTGCGCTATTAGCTTTTTTTTTAAAGCACATTTCAAGCGACACACCATTTTTTATTGCACTATTGTACGATTGGCGGTACGCAGTAAAGATTTTGTGAAATACGAAAGTCTCCTGGGATCTTGGACCTGCTTCTGCAGCATGCCATGTATATATTTGCTTGCTGTCAACTTTCAAGGCTCAGCCCCTTCAAAAGCGAAACTCATATTTCAATTATTTCAATTATTTCATTTTTGAAGTTTTGAATTTCTTGCGGCATTCTTGGGGCAAACTCCAGGGATGTGAAGAAAAGGTTGTTGCGTGCCCAGCCACAGTCCCCCCCACCTGCCGTGCCTAACTGCAAAGTGGCAAATGAACGAACACGACAACTGCCTGGGATATAAAATAGCCACAACTTTTTTTTAATTTCAGGTGTGGGGAGCCTTGGCGTAGGCATTGGATATGCATCCCTCTCAGCCCCACCACTGACAGAGCCTATTTGGGGGGTGGATCCATCGCAAAACGCAGATTTACGTGGATGACCCCTAAACACCGAGGGAAGCTCCAGGGGTATCCTGGTGTCGCCGCCACAGAGAACATGGAATGGGTGGGTCACCACACTCCTATTCGATGAAAGACTATAGGATTCCACCCAAGGCCTAAACCGCCAAGGTTGTGACTAGCGCTATGGGGAAGGCAAAACCTGTAGAGCAGGGGAAATTCCTTCCCAGGTCTGAATACGGCAACCATCATTAGGTACCAACTCCGAGATTGAAAAATCTGGGATCGGCAGCACCGGAAGTCATGCTGCAGCCATTTTGGAACTGGGAAGTTGCTTCTACGCATGTTCTGCCCATTTCCAAAATGGCTGCAGTGCCGGAAGTCGCGCTGCGGCCATTTTGGAACTGGGCAGAGCAGCACTGGAAGTCGCTTCTACGCATGCTCTGCCCATTTCCAAAATGGCCGCAGTGCCAGAAATCGCTTCTGCGCCTGTCCAGAGACTCCAGACATGTGCAGAAGGAGCCTCCCCGGGCCGGTAGGAATCCGGGGGATTTACGGGGATTTTTAAAATCTGGGCTGCCAGCAGGAAACGGCTGGAAAAACGGGGGTTTCCCAGGGAATACGGGAGACTTGGCAGCTATGCAAAAGACCACAGCAAAGTCCTCCTAGCTGAAAAGGAGATGGACAGAGCAGAGAAACACTATTTTAAGGGAGGGGAAGGGAGTGTGATGCTCCCGGCCAACTGGGTGCTGCGCTGAGGGGTTGGCCGGGTTAAATAGATGGCAGGTGGACCTGAGGGAAGCCTGCCTCTCTCAGGTCCGCTCGCCATGCCCCCCTCCCCCGGGCCACCACGGATTGGCCCATTTGAATGTACAGGTTTGGTGGGAACCCGTGAGCCTGCACGGTGGCCGAGGGGCACATGGCAACAGCGAGAAGGCGGTAAACGGCCATTGTGGGAAATAAATTAACCAGTGAAGAAAGACCTCAGTGATGTGAAGTGCTGGGGCATTTGGATGGGAAGCTTGAGATAAATTTGTCCATACAAAAGATATATATATATATATATATTAAAAATGGTTCCTAGCTCTAAGGACATGTATAAAGATTATGCAGAAGAAAGTTATCAAAACTGCCTTTTGGCTTTAAGGGGCTAATTGTCACAAACTTATAATGGAATGAGAAATGCTTATTCACTAAGGTACAGTTGAAAACTTCATTTTTCAAATAATAGTTAAGGTGTAGCTGAAACGTCGTTTTTGATCATTTATTTTTTAAATAAAATAAGCAAATAATCATGAACACAAGCAAATATGCATCTTATCAGGGAAGAAACACAATGCTAATATATAATATGCATCATAAGTCTTTGAGAGTATGAATAGAACTTTAAATTACTTAGATCATTCTTGCTAATAGAAACAGATTACAGTATTGCCTGTTAACTTATGAAAGGCACTATTTTAGCCATTAAGGCAAATGAACTCCCACATTCTTCTAACTACTGCATTTGTTGTCTCTTTTTATTTGCATATAAAATAGATGTAGAAATATATGAGATTAGGTTAGATTGCTGCCTCGCCACTAATTATTATTATTATTATTAAAATATTGTATATCTTGATTAGTTCTTATATTTGGTTTTATTAAATAATTGATTTGAAAGAATTCAAGCCACGGAAGATTAATTCTGTTTAAACTTTTAAAATCTCAGGACATGTTCTCATGCTGTCCAGATGCATTAAATCCTTTTATTATCAATGCAATGTTTTCTTTACATATATATATATATTTTAATCCCCATATTTATTTCTAGATCACCGCAAACTGATTTCAGTGGTGACAGACCAGGCTTCAGGATTTTGCCTTGCTGGTCCCTTATTTTCAGTCTTTTTCAATCTATTTTATATTTAAAAGTTACTTCATGTGTAGCTCTGCAACTGTTGTTACTTTACAAGATTACATACTTGAATATCTGGTCTGTGCAGTTGTTATTTATGGTGATGTATTTTTACATTAGGGACCAATATCCCCCCCCCAAAAAATATTTTGACTTGACATCAATTCTAGGTCTTCCCCCACCCCCAGATGTATTTTGAAATGAGTTGCTGGCATTGCTTGATCTGTTGGATCACAATTATAATTGGTAAGAACTTAAGGAGAAATTTCAGTGTTATCATAAGCAATCCTATCTGGAAAAGATATTATTTTTCTCATAGTCTACTGAGAATGATAACATCCAGATAAATCCTTAATCTTTTGTTATTTTTGTTCTGAGGTTTCATACTGGTTCTTCCACCATTATATCCAAACTACACTGGTTTGTCTCCATATTAATGCCAATATTTTATTGTTTTCCCTGTATTTCATTTATACCTTTTTAATGATCTAACTGCCAGCTTCTTTAACTGATCTAATGATTGCATTGTTGTTGTTTTAATTCTCAGAGCTGTTTCTTCTGTGGTTTTCCAGGTTCTTATTCAGTCTTGCACAAATTTTAGTGTCATTTTTCTGTAACTTTTACAGCTAACAGCTCCAGAGCTAGACCAAATAAAACTACAAATAAAAGGACACTTTTGTCCTGCACCTTTTGTCAAACTGAAGGGCAAAGATATAATCCCATTGATAATAATCCTTGCTTTGTTTTAGGACTGAATCAATTTCCTAAAGATTAAGCCAAATTGAATCCTTAAATAAAATCAGATACTCAATATAATCAAAAACACATTCAGCATCTGAAAGTAAGATTATCATTTTGTCTTCCACAAAAAAAGCTCGACAATTTTGTCTGGATTTTCACTTTTGGGAATATTGCAACCCTAAAATATTATCCCTCATGTGACTATAATGAATGAAGGCAGTTTGAGCCTGATCTATATATGCATGATATATTCAGTCTCCTGACTAAAATACATATATATATATATATATATCTTCTTCTTCTTCTTCTTTTATTGGGGATTTGTTTCTTGTTTTGAAAAAAATATATATGCAAATCATCTGCCTGGCTTATTTCCCCATTGAAAGTTTTTGTTTATTTCAGAAATTTTTATCTTTTTATAAGTGCTTTATATGTATCTAATAATTCCAGCTGTATTTTACAGCTATAAAAATTCTCCAAACTTAACATTTGTTTCTGAACATGTCATGATTTCCTGCTCGGTACAATCTCTTATTCCTATTCTTCCATTCCATCAAGAAATAATAATCTCTCTTCCTTAGACACAAGAACAAATATATTAAATCACACACACCCCACCCCCTTTGGGATTTCGGAGGGTACAGCAAGGGCTTCAATCTCATGTTTGTAGGTCTTTAAAAGTTTCCCTGTCCTTATTCCTTTTGCAGTAGCATCTCACTCTGATACTTACAAAAATTTTATGTATATGCCTGTCCAGGTTTCTTTCACCTTGCAAAACCTGAATAAATCCTATATGCCTGTTAAAATCCTGTGTAACGGTCCTGGTCCAATACTAGGAATGCTTGCAGCAATTTATCAATATCACCTTTCCAGTTATCCCATTCAGTTTCTTCTAAAAAACCCACCCCCAACATTCTTCCCCTTTTATATATTTTTTATCTTCTCCCCAGGTATCTTATACAGTCATACCTCGGGGTTGCAAACATGATCCATGCAGGAGGCATGTTCGCAACCCGCAGTGCCACATCTTCGCACGCATATGACGTGATTCGGCGCTTCTGCGCATGCACATTTTGCGTTTCTGCGCATGCACGAGCACCAAAACCCGAAAGTAACCCATTCCGGAACTTCCGGGTTCAGCGCAGAGTGCAACCTGAAAACACATAACCCGCAGCGTTCGCAACCCAAGGTATGACTGTGATAACATCTTATAAGAACCACTATCACCCCAACATCAGTAGAAGAAAGGAAAATCCAGTATTTCAATTCTGCAGCAATGAAGTAAAATACCCAAGGTCATTTTGGAACACTGAATTTTCCAAAACTGGTCTTCGACTACATGGCATTCCAGGAAAGAATAATCTTCAGCATCCCTTCGATTTGTGCAACTTGTGAATACCTTAATTGTTTTGCATTTGTCAACCGTTTCCCAACTTTGGTTTGAATGCACAAACAAACTGAATGCAAATTCTATCCCTGTTACATATCAAAGGCTGCATTTCCTTGCAGGGGTCTGACCATGTCACACATAATCACTAACATACACACACACCATTTGTTGAATGGGCAAACTCGTCGTGAATAAAAACCGAACGTTAATGCAGTGCTGACAACTACATAGGACAGTTCTGTAAAAATTACAAGTAAAAGATGAACAGTGTGTACTTTTTGTTTCAGCTGTTGAGTCAATAGTTGAGTTGGCTCATGACAAATGCCTGTCCTGAGCCTAGCAGCCCTCGCAGGCTCAGCACACTGGGCAGTCACCCATCTCTCCTCTGGCGCTGTGGTCTAAACCACTGAGCCTCTTGGGCTTGCCGATCAGAAGGTCGGCGGTTCGAATCCCCAGGACGGGGTGAGCTCCCATTGCTCTGTCCCAGCTCCTGCCAACCTAGCAGTTCGAAAGCATGCCAGTGCAAGTAGATAAATAGGTACCGCTGAGGCGGGAAGGTAAACGGTCTTTCCGTGAGCTCTGGTTTCTGTCACGGTGTCCCGTTGCGCCAGAAGCAGTTCAGTCATGCTGGCCACATGACCTGGAAAGCTGTCTGTGGACAAACACTGGCTCCCTCGGGCCTGAAAGCGAGATGAGAGCCGCAACCCCATAGTCGCCTTTGACTGGACTTAACCATCCAGGGGTCCTTTACCTTTTTGAATCTGACAATGTTAGGAGCTAATATCACTGAGAACCTGCTGAGGTGTCTACCCCAAGCCAGGGCAGCAGCTGCATCTTCCACCAATTCTCTTGCGCCCCTCACTCCAGGAGGTTGGCATAGAGAGAGAGGCAGGCATTTGAGTGGGGAGCAGTACCTTGGAAAGAGGAGAGAGGTGCCCCACTGAGGACACACTGGCCCACAACCCTCCAAAATCCGAGAGCCAGCACTGGTGTTTTTCCCTGGCGGGGTTGAATCATCCTATGTTGTCAGGATACCTCTAATTGCAGGTGGGCCTCCTTACTTCCTGTGGAACAAAGATATTGTTCTCCTGTAGAGAAATGTGAGGCTGGTCTTCCTTCTGAGCGATAAAAATACACTTCTCTTGATATAGATTTTAGCACCACTAATTGCGTTTTTGCAGTTCCTCCCAAAGAGGGTTATCAACATAGCTCACGAAGTGTCATCTTTTAGCAACTGCTCAAGAGCTGGCTGTGTCCCCGTCAGCCTTCCATGCATCCCTCCCTCCGTTTGGCGAATGGCACCGTTTACATGGAAACTCTATGCAAACGCTGACGCAGAGCTCTCTCCCCGTGCACAAGAAATCTTTTCAGCCATAGTGAAAATATTTGGCCCTGCGGTTCGGTGGCTGGAAACGACTTGTCACGTCCGCAGGCTAGTAATTTGTTTTATTTTTAAATGGCCGGCCCTGCCGGTGATTAATAGCTCACAGAAATGAACTCGAAATAAGCCTTGCAGGAATAGAGATAGGCGGCGGTGAAGGAGGAGGCGGAATATGATGGGGGGGGTGTTGCTAGGACCACAGTGGGGCATAGGTAGGATGAATGACATAGCAGGCACCAAGGCAGGGGAAAATGTTTTGTGTGCTATTTGTGGCAAAAGATTGCAGCTCCAGATGGCATGGCTGTCACACTTAAAGAGCTGTAATATTGCAAGATGCAAATAAATTATGGCTTGGCCCGAGTCTCTCCTTGGTAGTTATCACAGCCTCCTTCTCTAGAGGAAAACTCATGCAGAGCATGCTAATAATTCCTCAGCAGAGAAATGTTAATAAAGCACTTGGCTGAATATGCAAGCAAACAAACCCTCTGTCTGCACCATATTTCAGTCAGTCGTCACTGCAAAGCTCGAGGTCTGTGGACCATAAGCACCCCCACCTCCCACAACCTCCACCCTGTAGGGCTGCTTCTCTAAAGCGTTGAGGCATTATTTTTACCTGTTTTAAAAATGAGACCAGAGCTTATGAACAGTGCCAGTTTTATGTATAGGCTAAACAGGCTATATAGCTTAGGGCTCCATTTTCTTGGGGCCCCCCAAAAAAATGTAAAAGAAAAAAAAACTGGATGTACATTTCCAAAATATAAGATAAAAAACAAAGAAAATAAAACCTACATACAGCAAAAGTGTTTCGTGTTTATTAAATTACCATATAGCATATATTCAACACACAAAAACAGCAACAAGGACACCTGGACATATAAAGGACTCCATTACCTTCAGTAGCTTAGGGCCTCATCGAACCTAAATCCGGCCCTGCTTATGAAATTCCAATGTTTGTTTGTTTTTTTAAAAAAATCATTTTTATTAGATTTTTACTTACAAATCAATCATATCAAACTAATTATTCCAAATTATACAAATATATAGGGACCCAGGTGGCGCTGTGGTTAAACCTCTGAGCCTAGAGCTTGCTGATCAGAAGGTCGGCGGTTCGAATCCCTGTGACGGGGTGAGCTCCCGTTGCTTGGTCCCAGCTCCTGCCAACCTAGCAGTTCGAAAGCACGTCAAAGTGCAAGTAGATAAATAGGAACAGCTACAGCGGGAAGGTAAACGGCGTTTCCATGTGCTGCTCTGGTTTGCCAGAAGTGGCTTTGTCATGCTGGCCACATGACCTGGAAGCTGTACGCCGGCTCGGTCACGACTGGACCTAATGGCCAGGGGTCCCTTTACCTTTACCTTTATATCTATTAAACCAAATATTATGCCAAATTATAAAAATTTTTACTTCCCCGTGCTTCAAATTCTGAGGGTTCTGAATATCGATAAGTGCTGCCATTCTAATCCAAGTTCCAAGTTCTTTTCAATCCAACATAGTCCAGATATTTTCCAACAGGCTCTGAAATGTTCTCAGGCGAGATTTTCCCACAAAGCCTATGTTTTCTGTCCAGCTTCCCCATAAATCCTTGCATTCTCCTTCCAGACTGGAATATCTTCCAAGCTGCGCCGCTTGTCTAAAATTCCAATGTTTGAAAATCATGTGTCCTGCTTTACAGTGGACAGTCCTTTATTCTGAAGGGATGTTAAACATGGTGAGAATGCCATGTTCTCCCCGCTGAGAAACTGTTTTTGCTCCACTTATGGTTGGCAGGGGGAAGGACTTCCATGTGCAAGAGAATGAGCATTATTTTCAGATAAAGTTATGCTCCAGCACTTCTCATATGGAATTTATGCCTTATAAGAGGTCATAGGTTTTCGGTTTCATGCGCTTCTATAGGGAATAGATATACACACCCATTGCCCAAACCCCAAACAATAAATACAACAAAGTTTTTAAGGCATCACTGAGTACTTGAACCTGATTTTTCACGGGTTCATTTCCCCCCCCCCCCCCGCCCCAAAAAACACACACACACAAATCAATCTCTAAATGCAAACAATTCCCACCTCACTCCCCGCGACATTCAAAGAACTAATTATTTCCACCACATGAACAAACTGACATATCCACATCACAATAGGACAAGGAGATTCTTCAGGCACATCCATGTTGTTGTTGTTTAGTCGTTTAGTCGTGTCCGACTCTTCATGACCCCATGGACCATAGCACGCCAGGCACTCCTGTCTTCCACTGCCTCCCGCAGTTTGGTCAAACTCATGTTGGTAGCTTCGAGAACACTGTCCAACCACTTCGTCCTCTGTTGCCCCCTTCTCCTTGTGCCCTCAATCTTTCCCAGCATCAGGGTCTTTTCCAAGGATTCTTCTCTTCTCATGAGGTGGCCAAAGTATTGGAGCCTCAGCTTCACGATCTGTCCTTCCAGTGAGCACTCAGGGCTGATTTCCTTCAGAATGGATAGGTTTGATCTTCTCTCAGTCCATGGGACTCTCAAGAGTCTCCTCCAGCACCATAATTCAAAAGCATCATTTTTTCGGCGATCAGCCTTCTTTATGGTCCAGCTCTCACGTCCATACATCACTACTGGGAAAACCATAGCTTTAACTATACGGACCTTTGTAGGCAGCAATGGCCAGAGGATTGGAGAAGATCAGTCTACATCCCAATTCCAAAGAAGGGCAGTGCCAAAGAATGCTCCAACTACCGCACAATTGCGCTCATTTCACACGCTAGCAAGGTTATGCTTAAAATTCTACAAGGCAGGCCTAGGCAGTATGTGGACCGAGAACTCCCAGAAGTGCAAGCTGGATTTCGAAAGGGCAGAGGAACCAGAGACCAAATAGCAAACATGCGCTGGATTATGGAGAAAGCTAGAGAGTTCCAGAAAAATGTCTACTTCTGCTTCATTGACTATGCAAAAGCCTTTGACTGTGTCGACCACAGCAAACTATGGCAAGTTCTTAAAGAAATGGGAGTGCCTGATCACCTCATCTGTCTCCTGAGAAATCTCTATGTGGGACAAGAAGCTACAGTTAGAACTGGATATGGAACAACTGATTGGTTCAAAATTGGGAAAGGAGTACGACAAGGTTGTATATTGTCTCCCTGCTTATTTAACTTATATGCAGAACTCATCATGCGAAAGGCTGGACTAGATGAATCCCAAGCCGGAATTAAGATTGCCGGAAGAAATATCAACAACCTCAGATATGCAGATGACACAACCTTGATGGCAGAAAGCGAGGAGGAATTAAAGAAGCTTTTAATGAGGGTGAAAGAGGAGAGCGCAAAATATGGTCTGAAGCTCAACATCAAAAAAACCAAGATCATGGCCACTGGTCCCATCACCTCCTGGCAAATAGAAGGGGAAGAAATGGAGGCAGTGAGAGATTTTATTTTGTAGGCAACCTTTGTAGGCAAGGTGATGTCTCTGCTTTTTAAGATGCTGTCTAGGTTTGTCATTGCTTTTCTCCCAAGAAGCAGGCGTCTTTTAATTTCGTGACTGCTGTCACCATCTGCAGTGATCAAGGAGACCAAGAAAGTAAAATCTCTCACTGCCTCCATTTCTTCCCCTTCTATTTGCCAGGAGGTGATGGGACCAGTGGCCATGATCTTGGTTTTCATGGATTTTTTCATGGTTTTCATGATCTTCATGGATCAATGCCTTGTCGTGGCGAAGGGGCTTGAATAACTCAGAGAAGCTATGAGCTATGCCATGCAGGGCCACCCAAGATGGACAGGTCATAGTGGAGAGTTTTGACTAAATGTAATCCACCCGGAGAAGGAACTGGCAAGCCACTCCAGTATCCCTGCCAAGAAAACTCCATGGACAAAGACAACAGGCATATAAAAGGCACATCCATAGACATGGCGAATAATCTGAAGGCACAAATGCCCTGTTATGAACAAGGAAATGTGTGAATCGTGGTTCTGTGCAGAGGTGGGAGGTGAAAGGAGAAAGAAGCACTTTTGGTGCTGAAATGTTTACTTACAGTATGTATTTCAATGGAGCTGGCTGATTTTGCACCCAGGTTCACAATCCATATGCAACAGTCCTGGATTTTTCTCTCTTCCCACAGAAGACAAAAACAGAAAAGAAGGTGTGTTGATCTTAGAATATCTGCAGAACCTTCATTAGGAAAGAATATATGATTTTTTTGTATACTAGTGTCTTCTTCTTCTTTGGCGATCACTCGTAGCCGAGGAAGATTGTCTTCCATAAACACGGTTTTAACAATGAGTCTGTAAGTGACTGTGGAGGCCAATTCTGGATCCACAGTTGATCACAGTGTGGATTTGCCAAGCGTGCCTTCCTCTTAGCACGTTTCTCCCTTGCATCCTGAGATCGAGTGTCTTCAAAGCCCATCACACCTTTGGTAAAGGCTGTTCTCCAACTGGAGCGCTCGCAGGCTAGTGTTTCCCAGGTGTCAGTGTTTATACTACATTTTTAAAGATTTGCCTTGAGACAGTCTTTAAACCTCTTTTGTTGACCACCAGCATTACGCTTTCCATTTTTAAGTTTGGAAGAGAATAGTTACTTTGGAAGACGATCATCGGGCATCTGCACAACATGACCAGTCCAGCAAAGTTGATGTTGAAGAATCATTGCTTCAACACTGGTGATCTTTGCTTCTTCCAGTACACTGATACAGTGGTACCTCTACTTACGAATAACTCTACTTACGAATGTTTCTACTTATGAATGGAGCTCCGTCCGCCATCTTGGATGCAGTTTAGATACGAATTTTTAGATAGGGTTGCTTCTACTTACAAATTTTTTCTCCCAATGCATTCCTATGGGATTCGACTTACAATTTTTTTCGACTTACAAATGTGTGTTCGGAACGCATTAAATTCGTAAGTAGAGGTACCACTGTATTAGTTTGCCTGTCTTCCCAAGTGATGTGTAAAATTTATCGGAGATACCATTGGTCTCCAAAAACCCAGCATAGTGTCTTATGCTAACATCAGAAAATGCCAGTGCTGGACATAGAACTTGCCATATTTTTCCGTCTATAAGAAACCCCCATGTATAAGATGCCATCTATTTTGGGGGACTCAGATTTAAGAAAATGGAGGGAGATGGCCCCGTGTATAAGTCACCCCCTAATTTTTGACATAATTTTTTAGGGGGGAAACCTAGTCTTATACACAGAAAACTACGGTAGGTTCCTCCTGAGATGAGCGCCGCAACCCCAGAGTTGCTCACGACTGGACCTAATGGTCAGGGTTCCCTTAACCTTTACCTTTACCTACATTATTTCAGCTCTGGGTTTCTGCATATAAAGGTTAATATGGTGTGAAAGTAAATAAATGCATTTCAGAATCCTATAAAGTAAAAATTGGGGTGATGATGGGGAGCCTTGTTTGCTATACACCACATACCAGAGCAGATGGCATAGAAATTAGAAACAGCAAGGAAATGTTAGATGAGAACCCAGTCAGCTCCGCTGAAAATTGGCCAGTATGCCAGCATTGCATATTCCTGTGCTCTGTGAAATTTAAGACAATATTTTTCACTACTAAATATGCCAGTGCTGACCCAGTGGTTGAGGTACTGCCAGAGAAGGGCCTTATATAAACATTAAAAATGGAGTTCAGCGTTGCAAATCATTTTGAAAATTCTCCGATACAGCCTTTTCTTTATGAGAGGCTACAGTACGAATTTTTGCACACATAATTTATTCTGGGGGGGGGGGGACTTTGCTGGCCCATATTTCTGCATGTTTTGGGGAGTTCTCTGATTACTGTGCCCTCCTTCACTATGGTTTTGCTTTGAATTAATGCCTGATCAGAGATTTGATTTTTTTAAAGTTCATGTTTATCAATGGGACAGGATTGCTTATGAGTGTCTTTTTTAAAAAAAAAGAACTAATTGTTAGAAAATTTCTTTCTTTCCTTTTTAATATAGTTATCATCATCATAAAATATACAAAGATATAACCAGACAAGGGATGTTATATAAATTCAATAAATTATTATTAATATTATAATATATGTGGATTATTTCCAAACAACTCAAGTAAATCAGAGCAAGAATTTGGGCTATAGAATCTTCTACTCCCTACTAAAGGTTGCCCTGGTATAAACACAGAAAATGATTTCCCCCAAAGCTGTATAAAACTCAGGCGGTCTCCTACATTATGTAACACATACGTGCTACAAAGGGAAGCTAGGTGTTAACAAAATGTCCAGTCTGTGCCACTGCATGCAGAACTCTATGTTGTGGGGTGAGACTTCCATGGGTGGGCAGTTTGTGGACAGGCTGCAGCCAGCAGCAATTCTACTAGTACAATCATATCGTGGAAGTCGACCGGAATCCGTTCCGGAAGTCCGTTTGACTTCCAAAATGTTTGAAAACCAAAGTGTGGCTTCTGATTGGCTGCAGAAAGCTCCTGCAGCCAATCAGAAGATGCGGAGGCCCTGTCGGACATTCGGCTTCCAATAGAACGTTCGAAAACCGGAACAGTGACTTCTGTGTTTCGATGTTTTGGGAGCCAAAACGTGCAGATTTGAATCCAAGACAGTAAAAACCCTCTCCAAAGCATAGCAAAGAAAAACCCTCTCCAAAGCATACCAACTCCTCCTTGACTGGAGGAGTCAAAGAGGAGGAGGTCACTGCGGTCATGGTTAAGTGGTCACAGGACTTTGGGTATTCAATAACCATGCCACAGTGGGAAAATTTGTGGAAGAATGATTGGAAATTTACAAACTGTTATATTCTATATTATAATAATAATAATTTATTATTTATAAACCACCAATCTGCCTGGGTTTCCCCAGCCACTCTGGGCAGCTTCCAACAGAATATTAAAATACAATAATCTGTTAAACATTAAAAGCTTCCCTAAACAGGGCTGCCTTCAGATGTCGTCTAAAAGTTTGGTAATTGTTTCTCCCTTTGACATCTGGTGGGAGGGTGTTCCACAGGGTGGGTGCCACTACCGAGAAGGGCCTCTGCCTGGTTCCCTGTAACTTAGCTTCTTGCAGTGAGGGAACCGCCAGAAGGCCTTCGGCACTGGACCTCAGTGTCTGGGCAGAACGATGGGGGTGGAGACACTCCAGTCTAAAAGAAAACTTCCTAAAAATGCAACACCAATGATATCTAACACCTTGGAAATTGTCAAAGATGTGCAAAAATGCCCCAAGTAATTGCTGGAGGTGTGAGAATAAATCAGGCACTTTCTACCACATGTGGTGGCTATGCAAAAAAAATCTAGGCATTCTGGGAGCGTATCCACTTAGAAACACAAAAAATATAATAAAGACTTCCTTTAAGAGAAAACCAGAAGCTTGCCTCCTGGGGATCACAGATTTGGATATCCCGCAAAAAATGAAGAGTATATTTTTATATGCTACAGTGGCAGCAAGAATGCTTATCGCTACAAAGTGGAAGAGTGATGAAATCCCTTCTATTCATGAATGGATCCAAAAGTTAATAGATTAAGCAGAGTTAGATAGTTTATCAGAAAAAATAAAGAACAAACCAATTCATCTCAAAATGGGAAGTCTTTAAAGTTTATTTGAAAAACAATTACAGTAGTTTAAACTCTGTCACAGCGTTTGAATAACTTTCGTAGTAGATTTAAGAAAGATCTGAAACCTTATAATTAGTTAATGAGTTAATTTAAGACAAAAACGTGTATTGGCAACAAATAATAGATAATTGAAAGAAGGAATGGATGGGAGGTCAGGTCTATAGTCCAAGGACCACTTTTGGTTTTACTGATTTGTAATTAATAAGGTCCATTTTATGGTTTGGTTTGCATTTTTTGTCTTGTCTTGTTTTTGTTTTTATTTTTTGGTGTATCAATAAAAAAGAAGGGAGCCAAAATGTTGGAGAACTAGGCTGTTAAACTTCCGAGATACGACAGTATCTGCTTATGACAGAGATTGCCCTACATATCTGGGGGAAATGGACGAAAGGGCCAGCGCAGTAACAGGCGTCACTGATTTTAAATGTACCTGACCAGAAAGTGCTCACCTGGGGACAACTCCACCACATGTGCAAGAATGGCCCCATTTTACCACAATCCCACCAGCACCATGGAGAGGTGTATATTATAGCGAAGGCACCTCTGCAGCCTGCCTTCCATTGGCCCAGGAAGGCCCCTTGCCTTCAGCACAACCGCTGGCTCCACTGGGAGGCACCGTCGCTGTCCCGCAACAGCGCCCAAACCTGGTGGTAAGCATCATTACTCTGCTCCCTTATTTTTATTCTACGCCCCCCCAATTGCACCCGAGCCAATACCGCTCCCCTGGGTGGTTCCTGTGCTGTTTTGCACATAGTTTCATGGCATATTAGTAGATGTGGTTCTGATGGGCTGCCTGGGCCATATCCATACCTGCCAAGTTCCTCTCTGAAAAATAAGGGACCGGACCAAAAGCAGCATACCGGAAGTAGCGTGGTGGCCATTTTGGAACTGGGCGGAGCATGCTCAGAAGTGACTTTTGGCGCTGCCTGTGCCCAGTTCCAAAATGGCCACCGCACCAGAATAAACTGGGGGGGAATCCGTTTTTTCGGCTGGGGACAGCTGGAAAAATGGGGGTTCCCCGGGGAAAACGGGAGATTTGGCAGCTATGGCCATATCCCCTCCCAGTTTGTTACCCAAATCTGTCTGCCCAGATCTGCTCCCTGATTTGTGTTCACTGCTTGCCGTCACTTATGCTCTGCCTGTAGAAAGCAAGTGAAAAAAATGCCATGCCTTCAGTGGTTTCTCCTCCAAAGGCAGACCCAGGTAGCAGCAGCGGAGGAAGCTGCCCAGGGGCAGGCTGAGCTGCTCATAAGGGCAGGGTGCAGCACGGGGTCTCCAGTGTCTGTCTGCCTCCTCCCACTCAGCCACCCTACAGCTGGGGGGGGGGAGGCAGCAGGCAGACCATTTGGGCAGCGCGGAGCCTACGTGCGCCCAACCCAGCGCGTCTCTCCCAGGAGAGATGTGTAGCTCGGGCGTGTTGCGGGCCCCACGGTGAGTGCCGCCCAGCATTTTGTCCCCCCCTCAATGGTGACACCTACCACACACCTACCACACACCCCTTTCTCCACCCCTGCCAGGTAGCACTGCCCTTGTAACTTCTCACACTACTTGGGGCAAGTGGGGAGCATGCAGACCCTCCAAGGGTCCTTATTTTCCAGGGATAGTCCTGGATTTACAGAAGCTTTCCCAGTTTCTGATTTGATCTAGGAATGTCCCGCTTTTCCTTAGGACATCCCTATTTTCATCGGAGAAATGTTGGAGGGTATGAAGTTATGCAACCCCCCAAGGCAAGGAGCGAAGTAACTATACAACCTTTAGTAGACATCCAAAGGCAGGCCTGTATAGGGATGTTTTTAAATGCTTAATGTTTTTTTATGCTTTTATATACTTTGGAAGCTGCCCAAAGTGGCTGGGGCAGCCCAATCTGATGGGCAGGGTATAAATATTATTATTATTATTATTATTATTATTATTATTATTATTATTATTGAATAGGTCATCCTTATTTTCATCAGAGAAATGTTGTAGGGTAGGTACATAGTCAAATCAAGGAGAACTTGCATATTTTGAGTTTTTTTCTTGTATTTCTATGCTATGAACCATCCTGAGACCTACAGGGGAAGGGCAGTATACAAATTTAAGAAATAATAATGTATATTTTTTGCATGAGATTCACAAGATGGCCTTGAACAAAGAGAGGAAGGGCTTGCAATTTTAAGTTAGATGGATGGCAAAGTCAAGGATACAAGAAATAGTAGACCTACAGGGGGGACGGGACTATGCAATGCCTTACTTTTAGATGCTTTCTGCTGCTTTTTGAGCCTTTGTCAGTTGCTGTTTGCGTCCCTGAGAGCTAGAGACTTCGGTCGTGAGATGCTTTCCTGTCTGCTTTCACTTGAGATCCGAGGCCTGCTGGCCTATGCAGCTGTGTTCGAGTGCCAGTGTGCTAAGCTGCAGCCCGTTTAAATCAAATTTGACACCCAACACCTTACTGTTTTCTCAGCCTGCCTACCCCAAATATTTCCTTCCAGTTCTGACAGAATGTGTATTCACAGAGCTGCCTTAGAATAACACGTTTTCATTTTTGAGAAGGTTGTACGGGGAGCTTTGTGGTGTGGCAGCCTGCCAAACAGTGAACATTTAGCAGGGAAAGCTCGCTCTTGGGTTGTTAATTTGACATGCAGAACAGAGTGGTTAGGCTCTCTCTGAGAATTTTAGGCTCCCAGTACTAAATTATACCTAACACTTGCCTTCAGGTTTAAGCCATCTGAGCGTAAAATCTGACTGTATAAAGTCTGATCTGTCAAACAACCATTTATTCCCTTTGACCCAATCAATTTTCTCTGCCGGATTGTGTGATCATTATCCGCATCCTTAGGCAGCTACGTGGGTCTTGCAAAAACCTTCCAGATTGGCACGTTAAATGGGTGGCTAAAAAGGATGAAAAATTAGAATTAGCAAATAGAAGTGCCCTAGAAGGATGGAAACCCGGGCAAATCAGACCTTACACGGAGTATCACTGAAAAGCTGAATCCGGTCATTATGCTAATTATAGCTTTTGTGGGAACTGAGTGTTTTTGTGCCAAACGCCGATTAAGTGAACAGCCTTCATCGGTAAATCAAACAATATTGGGGGTGGGCAAAAAGTAGGGAGCAACATGGTTGCCGGGTCTCAAGGCTTGACCTTATCTTTCAGAGTATGAGCCCTCTAAGTGCTGGGAGTACAGCAACAAAGTTTGCAATGTTTGTTGTTGTTTAGTCATTTAGTCGTGTCCGACTCTTCGTGACCCCATGGACCAGAGCACGCCAGGCACTCCTGTCTTCCACTGCCTCCCGCAGATTGGTCAGACTCATGTTGGTGGCTTCGAGAACACTGTCCAACCACCTCATCCTCTGTCGTCCCCTTCTCCTAGTGCCCTCAATCTTTCCCAACATAATAATAATAATAATAATAATAATAATAATAATAATAATAATAATAATTTATTATTTATACCCCGCCCATCTGGCCGGGTTCCCCCAGCCACTCTGGGCGGCTTCCAACAAAACAGAAATTCTAAAATACAGAAATCCATCAAACATTAAAATACAGAAATCCATTAAACATTAAAAGCTTCCCTAAACAGGGCTGCCTTGAGATGCCTTCTAAAGGTCTGGTAATTGTTGTTCTCTTTGACCTCTAGTGGGAGGGCATTCCACAGGGTGGGTGCCACTACCGAGAAGGCCCTCTGCCTGGTTCCCTGTAACTTGGCTTCTCGTAGTGAGGGAACCGCCAGAAGGCCCTCGGAGCTGGACCTCAGTGTCCGGGCAGAACGATGGAGGTGGAGACGCTCCTTCAGGTATACCGGACCGAGGCCGTTTAGGGCTTTAAAGGTCAACACCAACACTTTGAATTGTGCTCGGAAACGTACTGGGAGCCAATGTTAGGTTTTTCAGGACCGGTGTTATGTGGTCTCGGCGGCCGCTCCCAGTCACCAGTCTAGCTGCCGCATTCTGGATTAGTTGTAGTTTCCGGGTCACCTTCAAAGGTAGCCCCACGTAGAGCGCATTGCAGTAGTCCAAGCGAGAGATAACTAGAGCATGCACCACTCTGGAGAGACAGTCAGTGGGCAGGTAGGGACTCAGCCTGCGTACCAGATGGAGCTGATAAACAGCTGCCTTGGACACAGAGTTGACCTGTGCCTCCATGGACAGCTGTGAGTCTAAGATGACTCCCAGGCTGCGCACCTGGTCTTTCAGGGACACAGTTACCCCATTCAGGACCAGGGAGTCCTCCACACCCGCCCGCCTCCTGTCCCCCCCAAACAGTACTTCTGTCTTGTCAGGATTCAATCTCAATCTGTTAGCCGCCATCCATCCTCCAACCGCCTCCAAGCACTCACACAGGACCTTCACCGCCTTCACTGGTTCTGATTTAAAAGAGAGGTAGAGCTGGGTATCATCAGCATACTGATGGACACCCAGCCCAAACCCCCTGATGATCTCTCCCAGCGGCTGCATATAGATGTTAAAAAGCATGGGGGAGAGGACAGAACCCTGAGGCACCCCACAAGTGAGAGCCCAGGGGTCTGAACACTCATCCCCCACCACCACTTTCTGAACACAGCCCAGGAGGAAGGAGCGGAACCACTGCATGACAGTGCCCCCAGCTCCCAAGCCCTCTAGACGGTCCAGAAGGATGTTATGGTCGATGGTGTCAAAAGCCGCTGAGAGATCCAGCAGAACAAGGAAACAGCTCTTACCTTTGTCCCTAGCCCGCCGGAGATCATCGACCAGTGCGACCAAGGCAGTTTCAGTCCCATGATGAGGCCTGAATCCTGACTGGAAGGGATCCAAATGGTCCGCTTCTTCCAGGCGTGCCTGAAGTTGTTCAGCAACCACTCGCTCAATCACCTTGCCCAAGAATGGAAGATTTGAGACTGGGCGATAGTTGGCCATATTGGCCGGATCTAAAGATGGTTTTTTAAGAAGCGGTTTAATAACCGCCTCTTTCAGCGGGTCTGGGAAGGCTCCCTCATGGAGAGAAGCATTTACCAACCCGCGAAGCCCATCGTCCAGCCCTTCCCGGCTAGCTTTTATAAGCCAGGATGGGCAAGGATCAAGGAGACAGGTGGTTGGTTTCACTCGTCGAAGCAGCCTGTCCACATCCTCGGAGGTAAGAGATTGAAATTGATCCCACAAAACTTGACTAGACAGGACTCTAGCACTCCCCCGCCCCGGCCCTGCTCCCACGGTGGAGTCTACCTCTTCCCAAATCTGAGCGACTTTATCTGCAAAAAACTTTGCAAAATCATTGCAGGAGATCATGTGGCCCATACTGGGCCCGGATGGAGCAGGTGGTTCCGCTAAATTGCGAACCACCTGGAAGAGTCTCCTGCTGCTGTTTTCTGCAGATGCGATGGAGACGGTGAAGAAGGTCCTCTTCGCCGTCGCCATTGCCACTTGGTAGGCTCGAAGTTGAGCTCTAGCCCGTGTCCGGTCTGATTCAAAATGAGTTTTCCGCCACCGGCGCTCTAGCCGTCTCAACGACTGTTTCATCGCCCTCAGCGCCGGGGAAAACCACGGGGCTGTCCGGGCTCCATGCAATCTGAGAGGGCGCTTCGGAGCCAGACAGTCAATAGCCCTGGTTAACTTCGCATTCCAGCGGGCCACCAGGGAATCAGCTGAAAGGCCATCGACATGGGATAAAACATCCCCTACCACTCTCTGGAAGCCAATTGGATCCATTAAGTAGCGGGGGCGGACCATCCGAATCGGTCCCACCTCCCTGCAGAGGGGAAGGGTTGTGGAGAAGTCCAGTTGCACCAGAAAGTGATCTGACCATGGCACTTCTTTTGTTTCGCTTTTACTTAATGTCAGATCACCAACATCCATAGAGGTAAACACCAAGTCCAAGGCATGTCCGCGGCTATGAGTTGGGCCAGACTTATTCAGGGACAGCCCCATGGTGGCCATGCTTTCCACGAAGTCCCGAGCGGCACCTTGTAAGGTCGTATCGGCATGGATGTTAAAATCCCCTAAGACAACCAAGCTAGGTGTCTCCAGGAGCACATCCGACACGACCTGAAGCAGCTCGGGCAGGGAATCCTTGGTGCAGCGGGGAGGTCGGTACACCAAAAGGAATCCTGTACTGCCCCTATTGCCCAACTTCCAGAACATGCACTCAGAAAACTCAGTCTTACCAATAGGACGCCTGGTGCAAACTAATGACTTCCTAAAAATCACTGCAACCCCCCCTCCCTGCCCAGATGGCCTGGGTTGCTGTGCATAAGAGAAACCTGGTGGACAAGCAGCGCCAAGAACGGTCCCATCGGCTTCATCCAACCAGGTCTCTGTCACACATGCCAGGTCAAATCCTCCATCCACAATCAGGTCGTGAATGGCAGTGGTCTTATCATCGACCTGGCATTGCACAGCAGCACCTTCAGGTCATGTGGGTATCCCTTGCTGATTCCAATATCCGTCCGGTCAGGACCAGACCCGGAGGCAGGGATAGTCCTCAGACAACGACTAAGTCTGCCTCCTCGGTAATGACATGGTCTGGTCTTAGCGTAACTCCTCCTCCTACCCGTGACCACTGAGATCGGTTGTCCCAGTGCATCACCCCCTGTGGGATCTGCCCCAGCCATTTTGCTTGCTGGGACCCCCTCCCGGGCAGCCCTGACCCCTCCCCTTAAAAACAAAATAAAACCTCTGTAAAAAACAGCAAAGAACAGAACAAAAGAAAAACACAAAAAACACAATAAAACAATAAAAATTACAAATACACTAAAATTTAACAGATTCCCACACCCAACTAAAAATCCCTCCCTAAAACCTATGTAAATCAAAAAATACAGTAAAACAATACAAAGACAGAAAATTACAAACTAAAATTGACCCCTCCCCTTAAAATCGAATTTAAAACCAATACAGAAAACAAACAGACTAAACGATAAACAACAAAAACCAAAAACAATAAAAGTTACAAACACATCAGAATTACAAGAAAAGCAGCAGCGGCACTGTTTCAGGCCTCCCAGGAGCCTTAAAGCTGTGGTAGAGTATGGGTCCCGCCCCCGGGCCCAAGGGCTTCAGGGGGAGCAGTCCTTCCAGTACTCACAGCAGCAGTGATGTTCCAGGCCTCCCAGGAGCCTCAAAAGCTGTGGTGGAGTGGGGGACCCGCCCCAAGCCCCAGGTGGAAGTGGGCTTCAGGGGGAGCAGTCCTCCCAAACACTCCCTGGCAGAGCAGCAGCAGCAGCAGCAATGTTCCAGGCCTCCCAGGAGCCTTAAAAGCCGTGGTGGAGTGGGGGACCCGCCCCAAGCCCAAGGTGGAAGTGGGCTTCAGGGGGAGCAGTCCTTCCAGTACTCACAGCAGCAGTGATGTTCCAGGCCTCCCAGGAGCCTCAAAAGCTGTGGTGGAGTGGGGGACCCGCCCCAAGCCCAAGGTGGAAGTGGGCTTCAGGGGGAGCAGTCCTTCCAGTACTCACAGCAGCAGTGATGTTCCAGGCCTCCCAGGAGCCTCAAAAGCTGTGGTGGAGTGGGGGACCCGCCCCAAGCCCAAGGTGGAAGTGGGCTTCAGGGGGAGCAGTCCTTCCAGTACTCACAGCAGCAGTGATGTTCCAGGCCTCCCAGGAGCCTCAAAAGCTGTGGTGGAGTGGGGGACCCGCCCCAAGCCCCAGGTGGAAGTGGGCTTCAGGGGGAGCAGTCCTCCCAAACACTCCCTGGCAGAGCAGCAGCAGCAGCAATGTTCCAGGCCTCCCAGGAGCCTTAAAAGCCGTGGTGGAGTGGCTTTTCCAGGGAGTCTTCTCTTCTCATGAGGTGGCCAAAGTATTGGAGCCTCAGCTTCACGATCTGTCCTTCCAGTGAGCACTCAGGGCTGATTTCCTTAAGAATGGATAGGTTTGATCTTCTTGCAGTCCATGGGACTCTCAAGAGTCTCCTCCAGCACCATAATTCAAAAGCATCAATTCTTCATCGATCAGCCTTCTTTATGGTCCAGCTCCCACTTCCATACATCACTACTGGGAAAACCATAGCTTTAACTATACGGACCTTTGTCGGCTAGGTGATGTCTCTGCTTTTTAAGATGCTGTCTAGGTTTGTCATTGCTTTTCTCCCAAGAAGCAGGCATCTTTTAATTTCGTGACTGCTGTCACCATCTGCAGTGATCAAGGAGCCCAAGAAAGTAAAATCTCTCGCTGCCTCCATTTCTTCCCCTTCTATTTCTTCCTCTTCTCATGAGGTGGCCAAAGTATTGGAGCCTCGGCTTCAGGATCTGTCCTTCCAGTGGTCCCCCTCCATACATTGGAGGTGTGTTCGGAGGGGACTCAAATAAGCAGCCCTTGAGATTTTCCTACATGGCAACATAATCCCTTCAGATAGCATTCTGTGTGGCAGGGGCTTTGGTAGTCACAAAGGAGACCCCCGGTGTCAAGAAGCAGATGAAGGGGGGGGAAGTCTCCCGGGGCCGTTGGGCATCACTTTTCAGCAGGCTTGGTCCCTGATACCTTTCAGCCTTTTAAGAATGTAAATAAAGCACCAGGAACCTTGGCAAGGTGTCATAGTCTGTTATCACACTGCAGTTTGACCAGGAGCCATTTCCATTTGTGTGAGAGTGAAAGGTTTGATGATATACCCTTCCATATTCCTCAGATGAGAACAGAGACACCTTCTATTCTACATCAGTATTCGTTCGTTCATTCATTCATTCAATTTATACACCGCCCTAGAACCGGAGGTCCCAGAGTGGTTCACAAACAAAATCACAACATATAAAACAAAAACAACATCCCAATAACCACCACCACCCACTAGTATCAGTGCTAGTTTGTTGTTTGTATGTATGTATGTATGTATGTATGTATGTATGTATGTATGTATGAAGCCTAGGGCTTGCTGATCAGAAGGTCGGCGGTTCGAATCCCTGTGACGGGGTGAGCTCCCGTTGCCTGGTCCCAGCTCCTGCCAACCTAGCAGTTCGAAAGCACGTCAAAGTGCAAGTAGATAAATAGGAACCGCTACAGCGGGAAGGTAAACGGCGTTTCCATGTGCTGCTCTGCTTTGCCAGAAGCGGCTTTGTCATGCTGGCCACATGACCTGGAAGCTATACGCCGGCTCCCTCGGCCAATAATGCGAGATGAGCGCGCAACCCCAGAGTCGGTCACGACTGGACCTAATGGTCAGGGGTCCCTTTACCTTTACCTTTCCTCTCAGGCTTCCCTAAATGCAGTGCTTTTTTTCCTTTTAAAAAAAAGTGTTTAGGGGCACTCTCATTTTGACTAAAAAAAATCACCATTTTATAGTTCAAATTGGGGGGGGGGGAGGCACTGCCTAAATGCAATACATAAATTCAAAGATTTCCGTGCTTAAAATACTGCATGATTGTGTGTGCTTCCTCTAATAGCTTTTGTACTTGGCCAGTAGGAAATGTTCAAGCCGTGATCCTGGTGTAGAACAGAATGTCCCTATCTTCATCTGAGGAATGTCGGAGGGTGCGTTGACTGCCTGAAGCCCATGTTTGTGGTTTTGCATCTTATTTAGCACCGCCGACAAATAAGCAGATATTGTGGCGCGTCCAAATATAGAAATGGTACTGTTTACATGGCAATATTAAAAAGTTGGCATCTCAAACATATACTGTACTTGAGGCAGGATGTGGTAACCCCTCCCTTCCTCTAGATGGAGCTCAAGTTAGTTTTTCCACCCATGATGACTGCCCCCTGCTGGTGCAAAGAAAGCAATGCTGTCATCCGTCATTTGCCGACAGGTGTGCAGACCCAGACTGCCAGCTATAGGGACTCAAACCCTCAGGTTATTTTACAGACTCAGCTCAGTGGCAGCACACCCAACAATTTCTAATATTTGAGTAACCTTTGACCATTGCTGTTTTTCAGGGCAGACCTCTGAAGAATTATCTCCAGCAGCCAGGGACTTCCATTCCAATCTTCCCCAAGCACAGTCTGTACTGGTGATGTCACTTTTTAACTGACCTTTGGAAGTTGCTCGACGCTGCTTCTGGCTCATTTTATCCTTATTGCAAATGTGTGTCTTTGTGTGCAAAAAGCAGGTTTTTCTTAACTGCTGCCTTGTATTATAGGGAGCCACTAAATAGAAAATTACATTCCCCCACCCTTCCAGTTTTCATTGCTTGACTTCTGATGGTCTCTCTTCTTCCATGGATCACAGCATACCAAACTCTTGCTTCTTTGCTTTCGGTTTTCCCAGAAATCCTAAATATAAATGGTTTCTATGTAACATAACAGCACTACTGTTATTTTCTCACCTCTCTACTGTTTACAGCAGGATTCAAAGGGACTAGAAAATGCTTCTGTTTTTAACTCTTCAGAGCTCTCATAGATTTTATTTTATGTTTTAAGTTTTGGCCTGTTTTCATGGCAGCTTGTTTGGAGAGCTCAAAGGCCACGGGGCAAAAAAGTATTTGACCCTACTTCACAGGAAAGGATTCAGCACCTACTCTTATGGCTGCAGCTTTGTAAGCATACTATTTCACATGGACAGTTGTTTCTGAGTTGCTTTCTTGCATGCTAAAAGCTCAGGTGTGAAAGGAGTTGTTTAGCAGGGCCGGCTCAAGGGGTAGTCTGGGTGGCGCGGGGCGCCAGGGTGCCGGCTCAGTAGGGGGGCGCCGCGCGGCAGAGCCGCACGGAAACCATGCTGCACACTGCGCCCGCCCACCAGCTGCGTCAAGAAACGGAGCGGGGCAGGGGCGCCGGAGCGATCTCCGCACCACGGCGCCAGGGCGTCTGACGTGCTTGAGACGGCCCTGTTGTTTAGGATGCATGGTGTTATAGTGCGGGGTGGGCCAGGGGAATTAGAGGGCAGGGCAGTCTTGAACAGGTCGGCCACCCTGGCACTGAGGGGCGGAGATCGCTCTGGCGCCCACGCCCTGGCGGGGCGCAGCATGGTTTCCATGTGGCTTTGCCGCGTGGCGCCCTGGCACACCGCACCACCGGAGGTCTACCTAGAGCCGACCCTGTTAGAGGGGATGAGGTTGGGGCCAGTTTTCCTAATTTTACCTTCCATTGTGTGAACCTGTTTAGCGTTGTGGGAATTTTCCTTAGTTTGTTTTGGAGGAATGGGTAGGCTGTAGTGGGGTGTTTTTTTTAATCTATCTCCATATGCATCCATTGTTTCATTTTGTCTTCTAGGATGTTGTATGGGATTATGTGGTGCACTTGGTCGGCGATGTAGTATAGTTCTATGTTACGAATACCCATCTTCCTTCTGAGTAGGGAGTAGGGGAGGTGCAGGAATTTGGAGTTTATTCCTGCCCTGTTGTGTGAGAAAATAAATGAGTGCCATGTTTTCTGCCATTTACGGAGTTGGGTTGGGGGAATCCAGATTGGGAGAGTTTGGAATAGGTAAATTCAGGGCTTGTTTCACCTGGAACTCACTGGAACCCAGTTCCAGCACCTCTCAGGTGGGCATCATCACCCTTATAAGAGAGCAAGGGGGGGCATAGGAGCTAACTCCCAGGAGTTGTCGGGGCTTCAGCCCCCACAATAAAACATTTTAGGGGGCAGGCCCCCACAAAGTTGATGTACCTTCCCTTTCAAATGGTGTGTGTGCACTGCATCATGTGATTGATCATGTGGGGCTGAGCTTACCTGCCCCCCCATTTTTATTTTTATTTTCAAGTTGGCACTCCTGAAGGGAGGCATTCATGGTGAGTTCCGGCACCTTTTTTCCTCGAAAATAATTAGCTTTGGGAGGATTATTATTTCAATTGTGCCTCATAACGAATGTAAACAAACTGTGAAAAAGACTATAGTGGAGATGCTATATGTACCTTTTCCTTGCTTGTTTGTTTGTTTTGCATCACAAAAAAATCTTTAATTAAAAACTAATTAAAACACAAGAGAGAGATAAAAAAATTCCTTCAGTAGCACCTTAAAGACCAACTAAGTTTTTATTTTGGTATGAGCTTTCGTGTGCATGCACACTTCTTCAGATCAGACCAACACGGCTACCTACCTGTAACAAGAGAGAGAGAGAGAGAGAGAGAGAGAGAGAGAGAGATGTTGTTTTTCTTCCTTTTTCACATTTTATTGTTTTATTCTGCAATATTACATTCAGTTACACATTTTATCATTCTTTACAATACATTCTATATATATATGTACCTATATGTACCGGTAATATATTTTCCTTATTTATAACATTGTGACTTCCCTCCAAAAGAGTTGTTTAGGAATGAGCAAGGATGAATCGTTGCTGGGATAGTTTTTCTCCCCACATGGAGGTGAAGTGCTTGGTATATGTTTTTTTTTATTCGCAGTCGTTATGTTCTCTGTGACCTATCCCTTGCCTTGCCTTGGTGGTCGATCATGTCAACCACCTTAAACCTCACACCTTTCCTTCCACAGGGAACAGGGAGAGAGAATACCTCGGAGTTAACGTGATAAAACAGAACGGGCTGATGCCATAAATCAGACGGGTTTTAGCATCTGATGACAAACCTAATTCCTGTCAGAAAAGAGCTGAACTGACCCCCCCGCCCTCCCAAACTGTCATCGAAGCTGGACCATAAAAATCACAGCTGTCACCAAAGCATGCCCTGCCCTTGGGGGACATGCCATCCTTGGGACTGATCCACCGTGTTCAGGGCCGAATTCCCAGCCCACAGGCACATTCCATATGACATTTTGTCACATCTCTTGCTACTGCATCTGTTCCAGGGTCTTTGCTCTTCCTAAATCACTTTATCCTCCCCCCCCCACCTTTTTTTTTTGCTCTGAAAAGAACCAGGATCAAGAGATGAGTGCTGAGCTAAGAGCTGGAGAGGGCAGGTGTTTCAGAACCCCGTTTTTCAGAAACCTTAGTCCAGTTAATCACTTTGTAGCACCTGGATGCAGCTAAGAAGGTAAAGCATTATTACACATTACCTCCGTTTGCAGTTGTTAATCTATCGTGCCATTTCTTCCATTCATATTTAGATGTGTTAATGGGTTTTCGACCACAGCCTATTTCAGCTCACAATTTCAAGTTACTGTTTTGGCAAGATTCGACAGGACGAAAGGAAGAATTCCACTGCAAGGAAGGGACGGGTTTCTCAGACATGACTTTATCTGGAAAACAGAAAAGAAGCAAAGGGATCTCCCTGTTATGAGCGAAACACAATTCCTAGAGGAAATGTACCCACTCAACCTCTTCGATCGGCAGAATTGGCACTACTACAGGGGCCGCATAATACCCATTTCACATTTTTAGGAACTTGAGGCTCTACTGTGGCAGCACCTGAACTTTGGAACTCCCTGCCTATTGATATCAAGGAGACACCTTCCCTGTACTCTTTTCGGCACTGTCTAAAAAAATTCTTCTTTAGACATGCCTACTTGGATGCTTAGAAAGTTGAGGTAATTTTAATCTGTTTTAGTATTTTAACTTTTGTATGTTTTAAAAAGTACGGCCGTGGATTTTTCTCGATCTTTTATCTTTCTGTAAACCAACCAATCAAGCAGTGTATAAATCTTATGGAACAAACAAGCAGCAATCAAAATCAAAATGTATCCGTCTATAGCATTTAGATCAAGGGAAGTAATAGTACCACTGTATTCTGCTCTGGTCAGACCTCACCTGGAGTACTGTGTCCAGTTCTGGGCACCACAGTTCAAAAAGGATACTGACAAGCTGGAATGTGTCCAGAGGAGGGCAACCAAAATGGTCAAAGGCGTGGAAACGATGCCTTATGAGGAACGACTTAGGGAGCTGGGTATGTTTAGCCTGGAGAAGAGAAGGTTAAGGGGTGATATCATAGCCATGTTCAAATATATAAAAGGATGTCATATAGAAGAGGGTGAAAGCGGACACGGAGCAATGGATTCCAGCTACAAGAAAGAAGATTCCACCTAAACATTTGTTTTTGTTTTTTTAAATTTTAAAAAAGACTTTATTGTTTAAAATGATACAAAGTAGAACATATGCATGATATAAGTACAACAATAATTTTCTCCTCATCGTATCTCATACAAAAGAAAAAAAATAAATAAATACAGAAAAACTAAATACATAATTCAAAATAAATTCTTCTTCGCAATGTGAACCGTATACTATCTTTATGTTAGATCCTATTTCTTCCTTCTTAGAAACTCCCCGTCCTTCCAATATTACAATTTCAAATTCTTTGTTTTCTACGGGTCTTCATTATAGCTTTCTTCCTTTCTTCTCTATTTTCCCTTAGTCTCATTTTTATATTACAAACGTTATTCTATATCTGCCAATATGGAATTATTAGGATAATACATTTTTAGGTATTTTTTGTAGACCTTCCATTCTTTGGATACTTTTTGTGTTGATGATTCTCTTACTGAGTCAGTGAGTTTAGCCAGTTGTACATATTCTAGCATAAGTGTTTGCCACTCCAATATAGTGGGTAAGATCTCACTCTTCCACTTACTTGCTACTAGTACTAGTAGATTCCACCTAAACATTTGGAAGAACTTCCTGACAGTAAGAGCTGTTCAACAGTGGAACTTACTGCCAAGGAGTGTGGTGGAGTCTCCTTCTTTGGAGGTCTTTAAGCGGAGGCTTGACAGCCATCTGTCAGGAATGCTTTGATGGTGTTTCCTGCTGGGCAGGGGGTTGGACTGGATGGCCCTTGTGGTCTCTTCCAACTCTATGATTCTATGAAATGGGTTTATGGCCTTGACTATTTTCAAATTCTTTTATATCATGGAAGTACACTCTGGTCTTCTTCTTCTTTGGTGATCACTCATAGCCGAGTAAGATTGTCTTCCATAAACACAGTTTTAACAATGAGTCCGTAAGTGACTGTGGAGGCCAATTCTGGATCCACAGTTGATCACAGTGTGGATTTGCCAAGCATGCCTTCCTCTTAGCACGTTTCTCCCTTGCATCCTGAGATCGAGTGTCTTCAAAGCCCATGACATCTTTGGTAAAGGCTGTTCTCCAACTGGATCGCTCAC